>NC_137459.1:247401976-248027809 GCF_964235325.1 Thermobia domestica
TGAAGAAACATTCTTTCATTTAGATTAAATTAGCACTATACTAGAGTTCGCTCTTTTCTTTATAACACATGTTTAGCAATAATGTCATATCGAAATTTTGTAACACATATTTTTCGTTTCTATCCCCGTCCGTCTCTAACATTATAGACTCAAGAATAGTTAGAAACTTTAATTTAGGTTTCAAAATCAGGTAGCCTAATGAGCAAGAAAGTTAAGATTCTTTTATTTATTTCATATTACATCAAATTTCATATATCTGAAAATATTTTACGATTAACTATGCCTTGCTGTTATTGAGAATTTTTTGTAATCTTCTAACAAGACATTGTAATTTACTGTATAGTGTATGTTATGATGCTAATAAGTAACCTTCCATCTTAATATAACATCTTTCTCTATTAAAAATCTGGGTTCTTCACTGTGTATGAAAGCCTTATATAGGAGTAATATTAATTAACATGTTAAAATGATTTTTCAATTTTTCATATACTCTTAAACTATAACAGAAAGAAACTAGACATCCTACCTTGTGGTCTCTCCTAGTTTTGCCCTAGGGAATAATATTACACGTACACACATATAATGCTTTTCAAAATCATCAGAAGCCCAAATAGAAGGATTTCCATTCTTCGCACCGGAAACATAAGATTAATGCCAAAGAATTCAAAAATCTGGAAAGTACGCAACCTGAACTACAGGAAAAAGGATCGTGTTTTCTGTCTCATATGCACTATGGTAATTACTGTATATTTTTTGAATAAATTTTGACCCCCCAAGCCCTTCTCGAGTCGAAAATTTAAAAAAATGGTTTCGTACGCAATTAGATCTGGTGATGATCTATCTAAGTACAAAACTTGGTGCCGGGTTCGATTCCCAGTGAAGGCACTCGGTCAAAAAAGTGTAAAACGCTTTTTCAGGTCAACCACCCTGAATGAGATTTTCCTGGATTTTGCTCATTCACAACAGGCAAATGCCGGTGTGGTACCTAACTTGTAGGTCCCAGGCCGCTTCCTTCCTTCTCAAATCCTTTCTTCCTTCCCTTTCCCCGGATAGTGTGCTCGCCGAGGGACGTTATCCCTCAAACGTGACGGGCTAAATGGCTTTAGATGCCGTCAGCCCAGAAATCTAAATCCTAAATCCTACAAAACTTGGTGGCTCTAGTCGGCTCACTTCTAATCGAAAATCTAATTTAAGAAACACGCACAGACAGACAAGCACATATGTTATTTTATATACAGTAGACTCTCTGCTATCAGGCTCGCTACTATCCATCTAGTCAAAAAGAAACAAAAACTGAAATGAAATGAAATCTTTAAGTTTAACGTCCCACGCTTATGCCAGTTAGGCTAAAGGAGACGGTGATAATGAGAAATGAGTGAAATGGTGGAATGAAGAAAGTGGGAGGAAACGGGAAAACCCTGAGAAAACCCACGAGCACGGTGTTTGTAAACCACAAAGTCCACACGGCGCGAGCTGGGATCGAACCAGGGACCTCAAGCCCTGGAGGTGAACGCTCTACCACTGAGCCACCGCGCCCCCAAAAAGAAACAAAACATCTCCGTAATAATGTGAATATATTTTTAGTGATGTACTCGACTTTTAACGTTTTCGTAAAAACGCGACTTTACCAAGGAGAAGTATTCATCTATCAAGGATATTTTAAAAAAAACTAAAAGTTGTAAATTTTTACTCTTTTATCTTAGGTTGAACTTTACACATTTATGTAATCGTGTATCAATGAACAGTATAATAAGGTTAATCACTTTGAACACTCGTTCGATAAAGTGTAAAAGCTTTTTCAGGCCAGCTACCATGAGCGAGGTTTTCCTACGTTTTCCTCAACCCCACCAGAAAAATACCGGGATGGTATGGAACATACAGATCGCAGGCAGCTTCCTTCCTTTCTCAATCCTTTCTTCCTTCCTTTCCTCGGATAGTGTGATCACCGAGGGACGTCACTCCTCATAAACGATGGGCTAACATGGCCATAGATTCCAATCCCAGAAATTTAATTACTAATCGCTAATTCTAATTATTTTTAAATAATTAACCCTACGTTTTATGTTAATGTTTTGTTTGTTTTAAATTGTAAGTATTCATACTTTACATCATTTTTAAAAGTAAGTTTGACATTATGAAACATATTAAAATGTTTGCAATACTCTTATTCCTGAACTTCACTTTTCTGTATTTTCTTTTTTAACGGACATCACAGTAGGCATACATTGCAAACACTTATGAAGTACTGACCTGTATTAAGAGATCAGAAAATATGAATATCAGTGGGTTTTTGGAATGAAAAGAGTGTCTTAATGGTATTATTGAGGCAAGTAGTGAGTAATTATAGAACTCCGGACTATCTGACTGACATTTTTTGTTATTCGGCCTGCCCTTCCGCCACATTAGGCTGGGTAGCCGGGAGTTTATTGCATATTAAGACTACCTATTGTTCGCACGAGAAGAATAATTTTTATGCTAAATCTCTGAGAATAAAGAAATGCGTGAAGTATACAACGATGAGTGATACTTTTAGCATTGCCCTTATCGATTATCGGCCCAACTGACATGCGTTTTCTTCGCACTGGAAAATTAGGGAAAAATAAGGGTAATGAAAAGGAATGTAAAGATCTGAAAGGTATGCAAGCTGGATGACATAAAAACGATTAAGATGCCTACCTCAAAATTACTATGATTTCCGTGTTTTTATTATTATTATTATTATTATTATTATTATTATTATTATTATTATTAATAATAATAATAATAATAATAATAATAATAATAATAATAATAATAATAATAATAATAATAATAATAATAATTTTGACTTTCGATCCCCCCTCGAGTCGAGTTTTTAAAAGATCTATCTGTGTACATAATTTGGTCACTACTCTCTAAGAGGCTCCCCTCTATGCAAAAAAATTGATAATATACACACAAACAAAGAGGCATATACGTTATTTTACACTATATGTTAGTGTAGAAGATAACATTTTTAAAGAGTGCCCTATTTGTTGCAGGCCGAGTTGGCTTATGGGTGATGTTGAGGAAACTATAAACGTTGTTCACTTCGACGGTCTTTACCCTCTATATTTTCTCACCTAGCCTAGGCCACTAATGGGCAAACTACGAACACAAGAGCCAGGTGCAATCGTCTGAATGGTTTTATCCGGCCTCGAGATAATTCCTAGTCTCACAAATTTAAGTTCATTTCTGACAATCAGTGCATTCCAGCTCAAAACTTATTTTGATAGAATTTTTAGAAAACATTCACAATTTCATTCATCACATTCCCCTTCCCAATTTTTCAACTATTAGTAGGGTTTATTATCACTAGGATTTTGTAAAATGTAAGCTTACCATTGTTGTTTTTACTTAATTATATTGACTGTAAATTTTATTTCATTTTCCGTTGGCCCCCCTCTTAAACGAAGTTTGCACGAACACCTAAGCCACTTTACAACAAGGGGAGAATTGGAAATAACTTCTACACGCAAAGGAGATAGAAACTCAATCATAAAGTAGATGCCTTATTGACTCTGCCACCACGGCTCTACAAATAGTACATATTGAAATTTATATAAAAACATTACATGTAATAAATATTTATCCTAGTTTCCAATTTGTGCCACTTGATTTAAATGTTATTTCAATGTACTATGTAGCTACTGAACGCTATAGGATTATTTTTAAAAAAAAAAGTATTTTCTCTCTTCGGCTTATGGCGGTAGATGCAAATACGATTCACAGCTCTAGGAAACAGATGAAGCGTCCACATTGTTCCACCTCTTTAAGTAGCCCAACACCAAAGGCTGCCATTAGTTATAGATTCCTGTTAACAAGAATCTAGTTGATATTTCTTTTCTCCTGCAAATGTTTCTCAGAATAAAAAAAAAATCTTTGGATGCGTAAAGAGAATAAAGACATCGTAGTTCAATAATTCCGTCTGAATTGAACTTCGCAATGTCTTGAGATTGATGAATAGAAATCAGAGGGCAAAATGATACCGATATATTTATATAGTTTCTGATTATGTATATAAGAAATTATATGTCTATGTATAGCTTCCTATAACTCATAGGCAGGTCGTTTCAAATAGACACATTTGTTTGTGTCATTTCAAAATATAGCAATCGTAAAAGTTATTCTCAAAGGGTTTAAACAAATGAAAAGGCCACGTACAATGCGCTCTAGGTGTTCAACATACACAAATGAAATGAACATTAACAGCATGAAAGTGACATCACAGCAATCCAGTCAAGTTCCAAGATAGACAAGGTGGTCAATTTGCTGAGTAAGAAGTAACATATCTTATGTGAGAAAACGCAGGATCCACAGAAATGAGAAGGTCGGCCAACTACAGAACTAGTCAAATTAACAGATTTTATTGCAATGGGGATTGAAAACATCCTCAATATGTGAATACATTTTTCTATTTAGAAAACCTACGTGTGTATCAGCTTGAGTCGAATTCTTTTTGCATCAAATGTACTTTATAATCTATTTGTTGTGTCTGTTTTAGAAACACAAAGGACTGATTATATTTCTGATTGATACTTTTCTGTATTAGTGTCCATAAGAAAAAAATATGTTTGAGATGTAGATGATACATTTGTAATAAGTAAAGAAGTTTCCAGACAAAAAGGAGATCAATATTATAGCGTAAAAAGCCTAGTAATCTGTAATAGAGAATTATCTCGTTTTAATATAAAATTATTAACAATTTAGAAAATTATGTCTTACCTAAACAGAAATAATACTATATTTTCTTCACATTTTGAACAGGAGAATGACACCCCCATTATAATTTACACGATATGTTTAGATCTTCACAGGATAAAAGTTGTTATTGTGTATTAATTCAAACAGCAATTTACTTACCGATTTCATTTGCAACTCTTTTCAATTTGTCAATATTGCGGCTAATCAGAACTATGTTTAGACCTCTCCTGGCCAATTGTTCAGCATAGGCCTTTCCAATTCCGTCAGTGGATCCAGTTACAACTGTAAAGATAATTTAATTTAGTCAAAATCAAGATGTCTGGCATCAATATTACAAAATCATGTTAACATACTATACTATTTATACCATAAAAGATAGAGCATCATACTTGACCTACTGTGATCTACATCATTCAAAAGGACTGAAAAATAGCATAAATTTGAGGAAGTTTTCAGGTAGGAGAAATAGCTTTTATATTAAGATTGTAAGACGGTATAGAAGATTCGAAAATCAAAACTGAGGATAATGTAGAGGCATGGTAAATAGAAAAGGAAGTTTCATTTCCTTGAAGCAGCTGCCTTAAACCTGGATTTTTGTTTGTTACCTTTCATCACGTAAGATATGTTTATGAATTCTGCTCTTTAACTTCCTCATTCTTTCCTGTTTGGTAGAAATAAATAAAGTACGGATGTGTGTGAGAAAGATTGTTATTATTCTTATGAATATTGACATTCGTATTCAAAACCATAATTGAAAAATATATTCTTCCACTAACTGCTATAAACCCACGAACAAGAACGTAAGTATTTAGATAAAAACTCTTCTAGTGCTATTCCACCATACAAAGAGAATATATTTTATCGATATAGTGAAATAGATTACCGTATAATTCACATTACACACTTTGTCCCAAAAGTGTATTAAAAATACTTTGTAATATTTTACGGCAACACTTTCCAAATTAATGACCATGGATAGAGTATAAATTGCTTCTTTTTTGTTTGCTGAGGGATGATTATTTGCGCTGAATACAATTCAAATCATAAAATTTTAATAAAAAAACATACAAGTATTTCCATCGTAAATCAAAGTGTTAAAATTAATTTATATTTGAAGATTCTCTCTTAAGATCAGCAACATATCAGAAACTTGAGTGATTTTATCTTAATGGTCATCAATATTATTGACAGATCATTTCTCATAAATTAGTATCTTCCGCGCACTAAGATCCTGTGATAATATTTTCATTTTAACTTCGGGTTTAATTAGTTTAATAGCGTCTATTAATTGGCACTTCCATATCCTCCCTCTTTTGCTTTCTACTTCCCTAATGAGATATTATCAAACAATGCCCTAACAAGTTATTTTCCTCATTTTGCCTATTCAGTATTATTCTTTACTCCCCAATCATTGCTATAATCTTACTAAATTTTCATTCCACCAAATTATGTTTCTCTATTCTTTCCATACTCCATTTCTAGTGCTTCCAGTCATTTTTCATCGTCTTTCAAAATGTCACAGATTCACTCGTATAATACAATACAACACGAATTTCCCGTACATGTATTTCCCATAACTCTTTTTTTTTAACAACCGTTTCATTCCAGTTTTCTTCTTAAAGACTTCTTTGTCCTTGACCTTTTTCTCTTTGTTAAACACTTCTCTTACTTTCTGATCACAGTTTGTATCTTAATAATAAGACTACCTAAGTATCAAAAGCTACTATTTGTCTTACTTTCTCGCGTTTACAACTTTCGTAATTGAACCACTTAGATGACAAATGATGTATCTCCAAAATATAAACTTTTCAAGAAAGAACTATGAATTTCAATATCTCATGAAAAAATAATATTTATTTCATGGTTGCAAACAAAATCATTATTATGTTCATTTTCTAATGCTAACAGTAAATTAATTCTCTTGATGCGATTTACATGAGATGTTGAAGTTCAAAGTTCTCTCCTGGAAAACTTTAATTTTGAAGTGACAGTACTTGGCATCTAAGCAGTCCAACTAACATTTTTCTTCATTTCAATCGGGTATCCATTTTATTAATAGTACTATTTCACATTATAATATATCCATAGTTTGCAGTATTATGGTCATGGCGAACTTGCATGTAGTTATTTTTCTCTGCATTTACTTCCAAACCTATGTTCTACAGGCGTTTAATAAAACCTCTGCATTTCTTTCTACTAACCTCATATCATCCTCTATCAGATTTACATCGTCAGCATACGCCATAGCCTGATGAGTAACATACAGCTCTAGGCCCTGGTTGCTATATTTAATTTTCCTTATAACATATTTCAAAACAAAATTAACTAATAATGGTGAGAAAGCATCTTCTTGTTTCAAGCCACTCTGGACGTAAAAGCTTGTGGACAAGTATTTTCCGATTAGAACTTTACTTTTGGATTTATGTAAAACATATTTTAATTACTAAGTTTTATCTGTTCTACCAAATTCAGTAAGAACGTTGTACAATGTTTGCATCCTAACCAAGTTGTAGGCGTTTCTGAAATCAATAAATAATTGATGTGTCGGGATATTGTATTCCCATTTCTTTTCGAGTATCTGACGAATGGTAAATATGTAGTCAATAGTTGATGGATTTCGCTTTAATTCGCACTGATAATCACCAGTAATTTCATCTACGTATGGAGTCAATCTTGGTAACATAATATTTGAGAGGATTTTATAGGATGTTGCGAGAAATTCTTACCAGTAAGTAAATATTACAGTCAGTTTTGTCGCCATTCTTGTGAATTAGACCAAAGATTGATTCCCTCCGCTCTTGCAGCAATTCCTCCTTCTCAGAGCAGAGGAGAATGAGTTTGTGTATCTCGTTTCAAAAAATGAAATGAAAATGAAATGAAATCATTCAGATTAGCATCCCACGATTATGCTCTTTAGGACAAAAGTAGAAGATGTTAAGCCAAGTGAGTGATGACGAAAGAATTGGCGGAATAAGAGTGGGAGAGTAAATGGGAGTCCCCAAGAAATCCCACGGACACATGTTGTCCACTACAACCTTACTTAGCCGGAATCAAACTAAGGACCTCATGTACCAAAGGTAAGCACTCTACCACTGAAAAACCGTACCCCCCTCGGATCTCGTTCCAATTTTCCCCTCCAGTTAAAATAAACTCAGCAGGAATTTTGTCTACACCCAGAGAATTGTGTTTCATTATATTTTTTAATCACTTTTGGATGCATGTTAAGCAAATTGTCAAAGACATCTTTCCCCCTATTTAAAATAGTATTCGTATTCGCGAGAATTGTTCCATTCGCTTTATTTAATGTATAAACGTGAAGTTGACAGCCTTTCTTAAATTTGTTAATGTTCTTAAATGCCCCGAGTGTTTTTGTTTTCACTATTTATCTTCACGTTCAATAATCATAGATTTCAAAACATCATATTTCTTTGTTCTAAATATTTTGGAGGTTTTCCACCTGATGGTAAGGAAATTTTGTGAAGTTGTCTCTTGGATCTTGTAGTCAACGCAGTTTTGCCTTCTTTTACTTCTGCAATTGTTTATTCAACTTTCTGTACACATTTTTCTCTTTTTAGTACGATACTGTTTCCATGGCTTCATGAACGCTAGAATAGCTTTAGATACAACTAACTGCTTTATTATTATTGTTATTAAATTGACTTGCGGGGAATATACTCCATCATATCTCTATTCTGTATAAACATTTATGACTATACCTTCTGAAATATATTTTCTAAACCACCGGTATGTTAGAAATAAACAAAGCGTTTAAAAATAAAAAAATTCTAAACAAAATGTGGGAAAGTGTATCAGAACTGTTGTATACACACACGCACAGCATGAGAAAACTCTGATTGTAATTATATGTATTTATCTTTTGAAGGTCATTTACCTGAATCTACCTTGAAAATTTCAGAAATCACTAACATCCGTTCTTTGCTATTGTGAAGTAAGTATTCCCGAATGTTATTAAGATTCAAGTAATTTCTCGAAATTCCAATTAAGTTTTTCCATACTAAATCCTCCATATAAACACATATATCTGTGGATATTCAAATAAAAATAGATGCAAAATAGTAATAAAATGTTATTAAAAATGTACTAAAGAGGAGAAAATATTTTCTTAACTAGTTATTTATACTTTCAAGAACTATATGAGACTAAAAGTAAGTTTTGTTACCTGTTAAGATCTTCTAAGACCCACGTAACTAGAATGTGTTTTAAAATCTATTAATACCGCATAACAATTGACTAGGTTTAAATTAAAGCATTGAACTCTCATAGAAAATGATCTATTATGTAATATTAATAATAAATTAGTAATAGCACTTTCGCCTAACAGCGAGAAAATGATTACTGGTACTTAACCTTATAACCCTTAAAGAAATTGTAATTTAATGTATTTTCTAATAGTACACAACGTTTTCAATTTGTCTTGAAGTAAACAAATTTGTAAATAATAATAACAATAAAAAACGTTTAAATGGGTAAAACATCTCATTTTTAGCACTGTGTAATAAATATGTAGTTTTTCAAATTAATTTCGTATATTTTCATTCAACACCACTTTTTAGTTAGCTTTAAAAGCTATAGTATTTACTTTATTTATGTTGTAATTTTTTGTAATATGCCGAGGAGCATGGTCTTTGTTGTACAGGGTGTGGCAGAAAGAACCTGCCGGTTTTCAAATTTAAAAAAAAATGTTACCAGACTGATTATATCGCATGTGATATCTTATTTTCAAATTAAACTATGACTAAAGCGTTTTATTTATAACAATTAGTTACGAAACATACCCACCAAACTTTTGAAAGTTACATTTTAACGTATTTCAGATGATTTTACTAAATCTGAGAGAGATGTAATTACGACAGATGTAACTGAAAGCTTTGTTTCTCCTTTCCTTTTCTTAAGATTATTTCTCCATAGACGTAATTGTTTAAATTCATCGTGACGTTGCATCCATTATAGAATGATATTTCAGTTGCCATGGAGCGTTGGTCAGAAGAACATTAAGCATTCTTCTTGGATTTTTTAGAAAGAAAATAAACCAATCAGTGGCTATTACACAGCCTGCACTTCGCCGGCAATTGAACACCCGTCAGAATCAGAGTTTTTCAAGCCGCAATACTATAGTTTCATGGGTTAGAAAATTTCAGGAAACAGATACTAGAACCGTAAAAAAGAGACCTTCAGGAAAACAGCGTACCGCTCGAACTTCAAAGAATATTGAATGTGTGCGTCGCTCTGTTCTAAAAAAAAGAAAAAAAAAGTCCATGGCGATTTGTAGTGAAACATGCGAGTGCTCTTGGAACTTTCGACCGCTCCATATTCATAATATATCATATGAATCTTATTTCAGCCATACAAATCTGAGGTAGTGCAACAGTTGAATGCCGCGGATAAGAAGATTCGTTTTTCGTTGAAATGACATTTTGAATATGTATGCTTAATGAAGGAATTCATTTCAAAAATTTATTTATCAAAAAATAAGAGTGGTATGTTTCATACCTAAATGTTGTAAGCACAACATTTTGAGTTATAGTTCAATTCGGAAATAAAATGTCATTTGAAAAATAGTCAGTTTAGTCACAATTTCAATTTCAAAACCATCAGATTTTTATGCCGAACCCTGTATATTCCATACCGTAAGTGATTCAACGTATCTTCTATATTATACATACGAACTGAAATACCAGTTCTTTTCATGGGGAGAACAGGTTTATGGAATATATTTGAAACCCCTTCTTTCCTTAGGATACGAATTTCAATAAAAAAGTGTAATAATGAAAGCTCATAAGATACTATATTTTTGGCATAAATTTTGAAATTTCTTGCCTTCTTAGAAAAAGTCCATTAAATAATATGATATCACAAAAATTCTTGAAGTAAGTACTATGTTCTAAGATTCATTTCAAACGGGTAAACCGTTTTCCCTAATTCAATCAAAAATAAACAGGCACCGTCGATCGCAATATGGACGGAAAATATAGAAGTTATCCCTTATTCCCTTTAAAATCGGGATTTTGATAAATGTTGGATCACGTGCCCGCTTGTTTCTAATGAGGAGTTTGCATACAGAGTTTGCATCTTCCTAACTTGAGGGTTTCATGAAATACTCTGTGTTTCGTATTAATTCCGAATCCCATATTCCCTTTAGGGTAAGTTCTTTAATTAGTGACTTACTAGCTTCTTTCATTTGGAAGGACCACAACGTATAAGTTTATGACCTGTTTATTTGGATAAATGACTTGAAAATCTAAAACATACTTATTTTAAAGTAATTCGCTGAAGTTGTTAGCCTCTCTTGCATTTTCTCACAATACATTCTACTTTATAAAACATTGTATATTGCATTTGATCGGTTTAGTATAGTGTGTGTCCATATATATTCGTTGCAAATGCATCAATTTTTGATCCATGAATGAAAAGCGACTATTTCATGTTCGATTTTCAAAACGGCCAGAGCAGTTCTCTATTGTCCTGATCTACTGTACAGGTACAATTTTAGACTGTTTGAACACTAAAGGATCGTTCGCATGTACATGTTGACACCAGTAACGTCAATGTGATTTGAAATAAACATCTGCTCAAGGAAATATAAATTGGTAAGTGAAGTTTAAAAATTGGGGTTAGATGAAATTTCCACATTCTAAATATAATTTTGCACTATGTTTATTTCGAACTTACTGAACCCCATTTCAATTATTTTCTCGCAAAACTTCCAATATTTCTTATTTAGGAATATCGATGCTTTAGTGAGGCCGCGGTGGCTCAATGGTACAGAGTTCACATCTAGTGCATGGGGTCATGGGTTCGATTCTAGATCGCGCCAATGAATTTTTGTGGGCAAGCACCACCGGCGTCCACAGTGCGTGGGTTTTCTCGGGGCTCTGTCGTTTCCTCCCACTTTCTGCATTTTACCATTTCATTCATTTCTCCTGTGTTGATTTTGGAATGTACGAATAGAATAAATAAACGCAGAATAAAAAATATCAATCCGAAAACTGCCGACGTTTTGTTGAGCTGAATTGAGTTTGAGTTTAGCGTCCCTTTCAGCAGCTAGACTATATGAGACATGGATGTACTGATTAACGTGGAATCCAAACCACATGAGCTTCCGCCGGGAATCGAACCCGGGTCTCCAACGCCAAAGGCGCGTATGCTAACCGCTTAACAACGAAAGAGCTCCTGAAGTTTTCGATTAGATCTTGGCACTAAATATGAAATTGTTAAGTTTATTGTTTGCAAACTTAGATTCTCTTAGACTCTTAATGTGTTATGTTATTGTTATTTATTTAACAAATTTAAGCATCTTCTGGAAAAGACTTAGTGATGCTTCTTCCGTTCGTATATTCTGTAGTGTTCTTCTATTGAGGTATTGAATACCTGATCATTTGCTAGATTAACTTCCTCACTGAAGGAATGCATTCCATGCTTCCAAAAATGTGTGGAAATACAAACAATTACACATGTTATGTAGAGATGTCAGTTGCACTTATAGACACTTAGCATTATAGGACGAGTGCTGCTTCCCATAAAGCTTCAAGAATTACACAGTAATTTTCCGACACGGCTGGTGCAGTTTAACTGTGAGATGATCAAAGCAATGTTTAAGAACTCGGTACACTGTAAGTTTCAGATCAAGTGATATTTGAATACATTGAAAGCACTCCTAAGGATGCACTGAGGAAAATAATTATGGATACTTTGTAAAAGGTTTAAAAGTTCCTTTGCTTTCCCTAATGAACATGCATGTAGTAATACCAGATCAAGCTAGCGGGCATAATAATGTGTATACACCATATAAGGTATTCTTATCTGAAAATAGCTTGAACTCCTGAAATAAGAACTTTCATAGCGCTTGCACCATCGTGGGTCTGACCCACACATACACTTTCCGTCTTCACTCCCGAGTCATACAAGGCATTTAAGGAAGCTTTTGATATTGCAGGAGTGCAAGTATAACAAATTAAAGAAACATTCCACTGGATTACCATCTTCAACGTATCTTACGTATACACCAAACTATTCATTGATACTAATATCGCGGGTTTCATTCCTTATAAGGCTATTTTTTCAGCTGAAATTAATTATTCAATAGTAATCACCTTCACTGCTTCAACACAACATTTCATTTTGCGTTTCACGTGACAGATAGGTTGCATTTGTTTCCTCAGTTTTATTTTTTGGACAATGTTGCCATCACTTTCAGAAAATATATGTTGCACCTACGGATACTATATCTTTTTGAACAAAATAAAAAACAACGACACCCCTCAAAAAAATCTTAAAAAAACTTTTAAAAGGAATGTCGCTGATTTTTGTCCAAATGACACAATATCCTTAGGTGCAATATATTTTTTTCAGGGAACATTTGAAAGTGATGCCAACATTGTCAAAAAATAAAACAGATTTTTTTTCATTCTTTTTTTACCATTTCAGGACCCTCAATATCAAATTTTGAATCCAGCTTAGTATTTAAAACGAGTACTTTGAAATGCTCCTTGTAGCACATTTTTGGGTTCCGAATCACGTTTTGCAATTTTTTCCCCAAGTTTGTCTGTTATTTATTATATTGCTTCTTTTAGGAAAGATCGTTTTGAAATCTACTTTATACACAATTGAAGTTGTGTTTTTCCAATTCGAAATTTTGGATAGAATTGAATCTTATAACTTCAAGAATCACGAAATTAAAGCTTTAATGTACAAAAATATAATTTAAGAGTTGAAAAATAAAAACAAAAACACATTTAATGTAAGAGAAAAACAAGAGAAAATGATACTTCGATAGCAGTAAGATACACATAAATATTCTCTGATAATGAGAACAAATCAAAAACCAAATACCATGTAATTTGCAATAATTCATTCAATCTTCGTCGTTGTTTTCATTGATTGGAATATTTTCAACTTTAGGGCCTGATTTAAATAAATTAGTGACGAAAGAGAAAGGAAAATCGTGAACTCTGGCAAAGAAAAGTTCGAAGTTTTGACTTTGAGTGTCCTAAAATGGTAAAAAAAACTGTGAAAAAGCACATTTTTCATTTTAATTTATTTTTTGAAAATTTTGTCATCACTTTCACACCCTAAAAAATATATGTTGTACCTAAGGGTATTGCAACATTTTAAACAAAAAATCAGCAATGTGCCCCTCCTCCCCCCGAAATTTTTCTACGATTTTTTTTTCAATTTTCAACACTTTTTACGAAAGCAACAAGAAAATACGAATCGATTTTATTGAAAAAAGTTCGCATTTACACCTACACAGTATCTACAATCTGTGAAATTTTCAAATTATTTGGACCAACTACACCAGATTTTTTTAAAATATTAAATTTTGAGTACATATGATACAATAATTTGGTAAGGGGTGGGGATACGGTCAAATTTTTGAAGGGGTAATTTTAGTTCAAAAGTAAAATTCTGGCTCAATAACAACACAATTTGGATCAAGGGCCGATTTCGCTATTCTACTAGGGAATACCCTTTCAATATTGTAGAAATTAACCCCTTCTCCTTTAGAAGCGGAATTTTCTAAATCCCTGAAACATGTATTCTTTTTATTTATTTTTATTTAAGAGTTTGGATCCGAATTTCACATCTCCAACGTTAGCAGATCCCTACATTCAGCACCTTGTGAACAAATAAAATGAAATTTCAGTATTTTTTAAAATTGCACCCTTCTTCCTAACTTAGGAGCAAAATTTTCAGGAAGGCTGAATACGATTTCCTTATTTTTAATTGAAAGTCTACGTACCGAATTTCATATTTTCAAGTTAAGCAAAACTTCATATTCGGCACTTTCTGATTAAATAAAAGGAAGTTTAAGTATTTTAAAAATGTTCCCGGTTTCTCCCCTTCAATACAAAGAAACACTTTTTTAAAAAATATTTTTAATGAAAACTTTATATGCCATGTTCTAAATCTCTCACTTCAGGGATTTATGGGATACCCAATTCTTGGAAAAATGAACCCCTTCTTTACTTCTATTATTTAAAAAAAAAATCCTTCCTGATCTTTTGTACTTGTGACAAATGAGTATTCTGTGCAAATTTCACGTTTCTCCTATATAGTCCAGTAAAGATAGCCCATTTTTCCGCCAAGAAAGGAACAAATTAGTAACAAGCTGAAAATTGGTATGGAAGTAGGGGGATGTGTCAGGAATAACATACTAAAAGTCCCCTAAAATCCCACTGTAGCTTTTCCCGGAATTTTGAAAAATGTCCGCCATCTTTAGATGACGACAAGGAATTTATGGAAATCGTCACCCTTTATGTTTATTCCTCTAGCCACCGTTCTAATTACCATAAGGCCATGAATCATATATGGTTGGAAAGCTTAAAAGACAGACAATTTAAGTAAATAACATATATGGCCATCGTGCTAAATTTCTAGAAGAAGAGGAAGAAGAAAACAAATTTTTTATTTAAAAAAGATATATTTTCAGAAATCATAAGAAGTTTGCAACACTGAAAATTATTGCACACCAAAGAAACAACACCAACAGATGTCCTTGATATTTATCTCAATGATAGCCAACAATGACTCAAATCGGTGCAATACAAGCCGAGAAAAAAAATATAACTAATGCTACTTTCTGACCTTTTTGTACAAAAGTGCATAAGGTGACATATACTTTCACGGTTCTAGTCACCTTCTTTTATCACATAGGACCAAGAGTTATATATCATTGTAAATCTTAAGAAACGTAAATTCGAACGAGGTAACACTTATACTAATCAAGCCCAATTTGTGTAAGAAGCGGAAAACCCAAAATTTCGGGACAAAACGTAATTTTCGCATAAATTCTTTAAAACTTGCAACACTGACAATTATCGTATGTTAACAAAACTCAGCCACCGTTTTCACTATTATCATTATTAATTTACTTTTAAAATTACCAACGTTTTTCCCCAATGGAGTAAGCTTTTATAATACATAGTTTTACATTAGTTAAATATAGCATAAAAATTATTTATTGACAATATTAGAAACCAGCAGAAATTGGTAGTCTCCTATTCATAGGAAAATCGTAATTCACACACTTAAAATCACTCTCAATTACAATAGTCATTTGAATGTAATTTTAAAAAAATATCTTGTTTAAACTAGAATGCAATGTTCCTCCTAGTATTCTCAAATCAACTTAATATTTACATTAGACGTTAGTATGCACTTTAAGATCATTTCTGTAACTAGTCCATTCGGACTTATTTTTATTAGAAATCAATGAGATTATCATTATCTCGTTCATCTCTATGATCTTCATCATTTGGTTTTGCATTCATACATCCAATTCCTTGAGAATGACATAAATTAGAGCACACAATTCCTGCTTTCCGACAACCGTACATACTTTCACAGCCCTTTTTACCGTTACAGGATATTAAATGATCGGGTTCCTTGGTCATTCTTGCTGGTACGAGAATACCTCCTAATGTTGTCCATCCATATTCAGTAGCTCGCAAATCATTTCCATGGTACAATTGAACCTGATGATATGGTGTTTCGCAGCATCACTGGTGGGTAGCAATGCAATTGTATTTCGTTCTGAATGGGGAGCGACTTACTGCAAGGATGTATGAATGATACTGGAATTCATCCAGTAAGATTACTCTTGCTGGAGAATCGTAGTGTGTTAGTAGAAATGATGTGCAACTTCATAGATTTACACTAGCATTATCATGGTTCAAAACTTGAAGTGATCGGCATAAATCTTCCGTTTTTGAAGTAATCGCAATGGCTTTTTCTTTCTCTGTCGATACAAACCACATGATGTGTCGCATCGAGCAAAACAGTTAGTATATTTGTCTGTGTATCTTACAACTTCTTAGTACTCAATTTTTTACTCGCGTCTTGTCCACGTCCAAACTTTCGAAATGTGATGTCGTACTGATTATTACCTTGTTCAAGCAAAATGATTAAAATGTCAACATCCTCGCCAATTACTACGACGTGCATACAAGGATTTAAAGACTTAGCTACAGCAGTTTTAGCTATAAGTGCGTCATCATCACTTCTTGCTTGCTGGGTTTGAATTCCAGCTTGTGTCAAATGAACCATCAACTACCGGGCGAAACAATCCTTATTTTTAAAATTACCTAAGAATTAATCTTTTTTTTTTTTTTTTTTGTTAATAATGCAGGTTCATTTGTGAATAACACCAAAGCTGATTGAACCTTTGACTCATGTTGCTCCCGCTCAGCGGGCTTTTGTACAGTTTTCAGTGCAATACCCATAAAAAATAATTGTCGATTTCGTTCCTGAGTTTGTGAGTACATAGGACACATACGAGTTGTACAAGTCAAGGTATGTTCCATGTTGTGGCCAAACAACATGATGTAGAAGGTAGCCTCCATCTGTAACGTACACAGTGTTTTCAATTTGAGTTTTAAAATTTTCCGATATTCAAACGTCGTACAAAGCGGACTTTTTCGTTTTTCTCATGGACATTTCTGTGAAGAGAGAAAGTGAATAGGGTGCAAGCTCGTAAGCAAAACACTGCTGGAGTTCTTTTTCGGGCTTCTACTCATATGCTTCAGTTGAAGTATGGTGTTTACAGCCAGTAGCTCATCACGGATACGCAGTACATTGTGCATTACGGATAGTGGGATGGCTTTATCTTTTTTGTTTAAGTTTCACATGTCGAAAAGTCTGTCCAAACATTCCTTCTATAGCAGCCAATCCAATTTGCTTAGATTTATCGGTTGACCATTTCATTACCTACCATGCCAGTGCTTAGGGACGCGAGCTCCGGATATGAAGGGAATGGAGAATGCTGGCAAAACCAACGCAAGAATTTCTTTAGATGTAATATATCACGCGATTGACTGCTTTGGTACAGGTCCACATGCCGACCAGTGTGAAGTTCATGTCTATCTTTGTTTAATAATTTTTCAAGATATTCTCGTAAGTGGCACGCTGCTGGCATACTTGACACACATCTAAATATCTTATCAGTCATGCCTCTCCCATGGGTCAGTCCACAGCTGCTCTTCATAGCTTTCGCTAAAACCTGCTCAATCGTCTTATCAGACCATGTACCACTCCTAAATATATCTTTTCTACGAATAGTGAAGTAACCGTCTCCTGTAAATAGCTGGAACTCATGAAGATCAATTTCATCCTCCAACCGCAACATTTCTTGTAAGTACAGATGTGCGTATTTGGCATACAAAGGATGCCCAGCTGCATAGAAGTCTGGTGACATTTCTCACATGCAGTGAAGATGAAGATTCAAGGCTCCAGTTCTTTCGAATTAAAAGACGCATAATTTCTACAAGCTGAAAGTACAGAGCGAATAACTTACAGATACGGCTTGTTTCTGCAGCAGCGTCAATGAATAACTTCAGGTCATTTGCAATCTGGATTTAATATGTTTGAATGTTGAACAACTACATCGGTATCGATATCTTCTTCAGTCATCAGAGGAATACAAACATCTCGCAATTCACGCACAAACTCCTCAGTGGCGTCTGATTCATTAAAAATACAGTATGTATTGCAATTGCTAACTGTGTTTAAAAAAATGAGCTCGCAAAGCACGAGCAATAAGAATGGCCTGACTTCATCTGTAGCATGGGATTACTAGCATACACACAAGACCAAAGTTCTTCAATGCCACTACCTTTCATTATATATGCAACTGTTTCCATAAATGACATTATAGTGTGGAAAACCCCAAGTCTAACAACCACTGACGGTAATTCACCAGAATTTCTACATGCTGTTACAATGTCACATGCTTTAGAGTACAAAGGTTGATCCAACGTGACTAAGCACGCTTTTTTGCTTATTTCCTGCACATTCTTTGCTGGCAAACATAAGAGCCGAGTATACAGCATCTATGCTTATTGGCTGAATATTGATGAAAGGTTGAATTACTACTTGATATGTTTGGTGCTTATGGTTGTTGCTCGTCACCTGCTGCATAAATCCATTCCAATTCCGGCAAGTTGGTGTCTTCAACCACTTGAGAATCATCCAAGTTACATCGTACAGAAGGTGGATTTCAGTTTGGATATTCAGAACACGAAGGTATCTTATATCTTCAATAATTAAATCCGAAAGGCCATTACCTTTGCGTGTGTATGTTAAAAGTAGTATATTCCATTCATTCTTTGACAATGTATTTTTTGAGCCAACGTATTGCTCAATGATATGCGAGCGACTGAATATGAATGGACAATATTAGGAGGTATTCTCGTACCAGCAAGAATGACCAAGGAACCCGCTCCTTTAATATCCTGTAACTGTAAAAAGGGCTGTGAACGTATGTACGGCTGTCGCAAAGCAGGAATTATGTGCTCTAATTTATGTCATTGTCGAGGAATCGGATGTGTTAATGAAAAATCAAATGATGAAAACCATGGAGATGAAGGAGATAATGATAACCTCATTGATTTCTAATAAAAATAAGTCCGAATGGACTAGTTACAGAAATGATCTTAAAGTGCATACTAACGTCTAATGTAAATATTAAGTTAATTTGAAGAATACAAGGAGGAACATTGCATTCTAGTTATAAACAAGACATTTTAAAAATACACTCAAATGACTATTGTAGTTGAGAGTGATTTTAAGTGTGTGAATTACGATTTTCCTATGAATAGGAGACTACCAATTTCTGCTGGTTTCTAATATTGTCAATAAATAATTTTTATGCTATATTTAACTAATGTAAAACTATGTATTATAAAAGCTTACTCCATTGGGGAAAAACGTTGGTAATTTTAAAAGTAAATTAATAATGATGATGGTGAAAACGGTGGCTGAGTTTTGTTAACATACGATAATTGTCAGTGTTGCAAGTTTTAAAGAATTTATGCGAAAATCACGTTTTGTCCCGAAATTTTGGGTTTTCCGCTTCTTACACAAATTGGGCTTGATTAGTATAAGTGTTACCTCGTTCGAATTTACGTTTCTTAAGATTTACAATGATATATAACTCTTGGTCCTATGTGATAAAAGAAGGTGACTAGAACCGTGAAAGTGTATGTCACCTTATGCACTTTTGTACAAAAAGGTCAGAAAGTAGCATAGTTATATTTTGTTTTCTCGGCTTGTATTGCACCGATTTGAGTCATTGTTGGCTATCATTGAGATAAATATCAAGGACATCTGTTGGTGTTGTTTCTTTGGTGTGCAATAATTTTCAGTGTTGCAAACTTCTTATGATTTCTGAAAATATATCTTTTTTAAATAAAAAAATTGTTTTCTTCTTCCTCTTCTTCTAGAAATTTAGCACGATGGCCATATATGTTATTTACTTAGATTGTCTGTCTTTTATGCTTTCCAACCATATATGATTCATGGCTTTGTGATAATTAGAAGGGTGGCTAGAGGAATAAACATAAAGGGTGACGATTTCCATAAATTCCTTGTCGTCGTCTAAAGATGGCAGACATTTTTCAAAATTCCGGGAAAAGCTACAGTGGGATTTTAGGGGACTTTTAGTATGTTATTCCTGACACATCCCCCTACTTCCATACCAATTTTCAGCTTGTCACTAATTTGTTCCTTTCTCAATCCTATTTTTACTGGACTAATAGTAGTATGTTCTGGGCAATGTAGATTCAATCACTTCTACCCTTTTATATAATAAGTTAGTATATCTTATCTTCCCTTTCATTATTTCAAGTTTTTTGCAAATGTGCTTGAATATGTGTTTCGGTTTCTGAATTTGGACAACGAAAGGATACATATTAGCAGGGAATATGTAACCCATCTTTGTTTGGCCTATGATATTGTCTTCTTTTAATAATCACAGAACAACTAGATAAGATAGAAGAATATAATGTAAAAAAAAACAACAAGGAAATCTTTTTTGGAACTGAATATGGCAAAGAAGAAAGATATTTTCAAGAATCTCACGAGAAAGTCCAGAATAGAAATTGAAAATAGGAATTAGAAAAAAAAACGAGTATTTACACCTACCGGGTACAAAATACTTGTACATTTCTATACTAAAGAAGAACTTAAGAGATGCGTTAAGTTAAGGTGACGTGCATTCGGGGGGAATAATTCGTATTAGAAATGGAAAGACAATGTCTGAAAAGGAAAAAATTTTAGTGAGTGTATTGTATTCTACCTATTTTGACAAGTGAATACCGATAAAATCAGAGGTAAAAACTGTCTGTAAACTATACAACTAAACATGGTGAAATGTATGCTAGGAGTTAAACGACACGGAAAAATGCGTGAATCAGAGATAAGCGTAAATGACGAATGAAAATAAATGGTTTGTAGTGAGAGTGGAAGGGATATCTTGCAAAAAGATAGTATTGGCGAGAAAAGCAAAACTGAATACAAAGCTATTACTTTTAAAAATACTTTAATCCAAGATGGAATGTTCCTAAAAAGATCTTAAAGTCGTCACGTGTCCTATTGGATTTTTCTTCTGTCCCACAGCACATCTGCAGCCTCTGATTTCGTCCTTCTTTTACCATAACAATTTCATTTGAAGTCTCTACACTTTTGGACATGACTTGCATTATTGATTTATGTATTGTCATCAGCCATATCCACGTGTACAACATTGTAATTCGATTTCACAACCAGAAATGACAGGTAGTCCTGTTGACTTAGTGAATATTCTCTTGTTAAACTTACGTTGATCTTACATTTTTTTAATTCGGAAGGATATGATATATAGTATGTGACTTAAAAAACTCATCTGATCTTTAAAAATACTTGGCATGATGGTAGCCCTTAACTTGCTTAGCATAATCATAATAATCATCATAAATATACTGCCATTATTGGCAGGTCGTTTGCTGCAACTGAGAAGCTTCCATGTATCACAGTCTTCAGCTAACCCTTTTGTCTTCACGTACACTCATATCCAAAATTATTGTCACGTGTCCATAAATATGTTGTTGTAGAAATATAATTTGATAACGAATCCACCAGATATTTCTTATAATGTTAGTATGTGTATAATCGTCAAAGACATGCATGTGGGAAATTTCATGTCAAAAGAGCAGTAAATAAGAACAATAAAACGAAAATAAAATTGTCTTGTCCATTTAGCAACATTTTGTTTTATTCATTCTAATTTTCGTCTTTATAATTCTTTTCCTATGAAATTTACCACAAATATACGTTTCCCGATTATACACATAAATATCAGTATTAAAAGTATCCTGCAAAATCATTATCAAATTATATTCTTACAAAAAGACAGTTATAGAAATGCGACAATCATTTTGGACATGACTTTACGTTTTCTCCTGTTTTGATACTATCCATCAACTGTAGCATCTTTCGCCCCTCCCTCTCTTTCCTGCTACCACACTTTCTAGTACGTCGCTTATGATAAAGTTTCTTGTCAACCAATTTATCTTTTTGCGTTATATATATGATCTTTTCTGCTGCCAGAAAACTAAGGGAAAACAGAGTGATGGTTTCAGGTTGCCTTCCCCCTCACAGTTTCCGAATCGTTGAAGTCATTCTGACCACACCTGGGACTAGTATCCAAGTTGCGTACCAATCATTATGATTTCCTCCAACTTGACTACTGGAAGAACTTCTGACTTCCCAAGTCACTATTCTTTCGGCTACTCCATTTAGATCAATTTGGCAGAATTGGAACTTCTAGTAATGAACTATAGCCGACATAACTGCAAATTTTGCTGTAGCATTCAATCCTCCTCACTCGGCACATACGAAGGGCGGTAAATATATATTTGCCCTCCTATAGAAGTGTTTTAGCTATTTTTATGCAAAATACGTATGAAATGAGGCAATGTCTTGTAATTGTGTAAATGTGTACATTTTATACTTATTGGTTTAAAACTGTTGAAGATATGGCGTCTGGAAAGACTGAAACTATAGAGGTGGCAAAAGTGCAACCGTGTGGTCATAAAGTTCCTCCATCTAAAGGGGATGAGAGCCAAGGACATCTATGCAGAGGTGAAAACTTTATGGTGAAAAGTGCCCATTCCTTGAACACTATTTAAACATAGAAGAGTCAGCTGAAATGTGAACGAATGAATCTGGAGGAAGTATCTAGAGAGGGAAGACCGTGTTCAGAGATTGATGACATGTTTCGGAAAGTAAAACTGCAACTGATGGACGATAGACGAACAACCATGAATACTATTCTTAATGAGTTGAAGTATCCACTATCTTGCATTATCACATAAACCTATTCAAAGTGTCCGCACGGTGAATTCCAAGGTTACTCACTTCTTTTCGAAAACAGCATCGGATTGTGCATCGGAATTGTTGGTTCTCTGAGTACCCGTTGAGAACGAGTTTTTCGATCGTCTTGTAACAACGGACGAATGTTGTGTATATCACTTTGACCCAGAAACTAAAGTGGTGATTAAACAGTGAAAACATAGCAGCTCCCCCACCCTAAAAAGACCATGTGCAGCCTTCTACTAAGAAGGCCATACTTTCTGTTTTCTTGGATTGCAAGGGGGTTATTCTTACGGATTACCTAACTTATGAGCATAGTGTGACTGGAACATATTACAGGGGTCTGCTGGAAAAACTATGCGATGCCCTAAAGAAAAAGCGCCGTAGCATCCTCACCAAAAGTGTTCGCCTGTTAGTTGGAAATGCTCCCGCCCGCGAAGCCCAGGACCATGAATCTTGTCCAACGCCTAGGGTATCAATACTTCCCCATTCTCCATATTCACCTGACCTCGCGCCGTCAGATTTTTTCTTGTTTCTAAAACTGAAACAGTCTCTTAAAAGGCTTTATCACTGCGAAGTTAAAATAAAACTAATTTTACAGAAATTTATGTGACATCTTCAAATAAATAAAAGATCATCAAAATGTGGAACAAGATCGCCCTGGACAATACTATTTTGCATGAGGTACAGTTATCACAAGTCACCTATTAGATTTCCGTTTGCAGCCATTTAGAAGCGCAAAAAAATGACGATTTTCAAAATGACTAGAAATCGAAAGCAGATAAGTGAGTCATGATAACGGTATTTCATACAAAATAATATTGTCTTGGGAGCTGTTGTTACACTTTTCGATTATCTTTTATCTATATGAAGATATCACGTAATTACTGTAAAATTAGCGGTATTTTAATTTCGCTGTGACGGGGCCTCGTAAAGGATGGTGTTTTTCTTCAGATGCAGAGATCATACTGCAGTGGAGCACTGGTTTTCCAGCCAATGTGACACTTTCTACAAAGAGGGGTTGTGAAAGCTGAAAGATCGGTTGCATAAATGTGTTACTTTGCTTAGTGACTATGTAGAGAAAGACTAATCATATGTCTGTATTTGGCTCTTCTCCTCCCTCCCCTAGGATTAGGAATTAGACGTCTAGGTTTTCGGTATCTATGGCCATGTTAGCCCGTTACGTGTGAGAGATGACGTCCTTCGGAGATAACACTATCCGAGAAAATGGAAGGAAGAAAGGATTGGGGATGGAAGGAAGGGACTGGGACTTATATGTTAAGTATGAATGAGGGAAACCCTGGAAAACCTCCCTCAGGATGGATGGCCTGAAAAGGCTTTAACACTTTTTCGACCGAGTGTCTCAACGGGAAATCTAACCCGGGACCGCTCGCACAAAAGCACTATTACAGAGACAGACCTTAATAAACAAAAATTTAGGAATAATACTACAGTGTCTTAAAGATAACATAAATACCTTAAATCAATTAATAACATCTGAAAATTCTAATGCTTCCAGAAAATTGATTCAGTAAGTAGTCATTCCAACATTCCAATATGGGTGGCTGTTGGTTCGGACTTATTGGAATTTCAATAACTCTATGCATGTGCAAGTGTCGTATCGTCTGCATTACTATGCACATATGATTCGTTTTACAATACTGTTATAATGTAAAATAATGTATTGTTATAGGATTAATTATTATTGTTTTTATAGCCATAAAAAGTTTAACAATATTTTGTGTTTTTCACAACAATCTATTTTTCGGTACGATTACAATACAAAATTCAGTATAGTACTTACAGCAATAAAATATGCTTTGCATAACTAGGGCTGTGCGATATGTCGATATATCGATATCGTCGATACCGATATCCTCTTATATCGATAATCGATATCGTAAAAATATCGACGTCGATATATCGATATCGTCGATATTCGATATCGATATCCGATATTGTCGATATCGATATCCGATATTGTCGATAATCGATATCGATATCCGATATTGTCGATATTCGATATCGTCGATATTCGATATCGATATCCGATATCGTCAATATCGATATCGATATCCAATATCGTCAATATCGATATTCGATATTGATGTTTCACACTTCCTCGAAAAAATTGCGGCCGGTTTTGCTTTATATATATATATGGCTCGCGATAGTAGCTGCATTTGCATTTCTTAACCGAATGAAACCAAACTGCACGATACTTGTATGAGGCAGAAAAGCGCCCCGTTTCATGAGTCAAATTAATGTAGGGCTTGGGGACTATGCTTCCCAATATTCCATGTTAATATTTAATTTTCTCTTTTGACTTCATTTCTTAACAGAATGAAGCCAAATTTACAGAGGATTAGTATGGGTTAAAAATTTGGTTCCTTTTGAAGATAGTCGAAATCGGCGGCGGTGGGGTAGGGATGTTTCTACGTCTACTTAATCCACCTAAATATTGTGTATTTAACTTATATTATCGGCTACACTTCTTCACCGAATCAAACCAAACTTTGTGCAAAAATTGTATTGGGCAGAAATGATGTTCCTTTCGAAGATAAAGCCAAAACCAGTGCAGAGCCGGGGAGCTATGCCCTCCAAAATATTTCTCATCATTAACATGGCTGCATTCCTTAACCGAGTCAACTTGATATTCTCACTACAATTAATGTTTGTGCTGTAGTGCCATTGCGAGTGAAAAATCAAATGCCTGTGCTAAAATTTGCTTAAATCTAGACAGGGAAACAAGAATTTACTAGTTTTTTGTGCAAAGTAGTAATTTTCCGTTTATTTGTATGTGGTTACTAGATGTAAGTTGAGCCACGTAACTCAGCCCACTAAAACAAACAAAAGCCTCTATTCTGTCATTTCACTACACAGAACTACATATTCTGTTTAGGTACTATTAACACTTCCCTATTTCTTTGGATTTGCTTAAGTATTAGAATATGCATTATTAGGTGCATTGTTATTAGGAATGACTTAGAACCTTTCTAAATTGATTTCATAAGCAGAACTGAATAATAGTATAAGACGTAAGGTTTAGCCTAAATTTAATAAAAACATGAACACTTTTAGATATGAGTTTGCACAAAACCAATAACAAGAAACTGCTTAAGTTCATGTGGGAGATGTCACGTCTTTGCGTAAAGTTCTTTAATACAAAAATATTATCAATTTAATAATAACATGAAAGAGATCTCGATTGATAGCGTGCTTTTTTTAATTGGATATTAAAATAGAGTCCAAGTGTTAAATTTGTAAAGCCAACGGATTAACTTAGAAGAACACAAACACACACATCACACATACAGAGAAAAATGAACAATAACTGTCTTGTTTAGAAATATGCCTATTAGCACTGAGTATTCAACTAGAAATGTATGATGCATTGAAGTTGATGACACTGCTATTTAGGAACGAGCTCTTTTGTTTATGGAAAGAAAATCAGTTGTTTCGCATGTTCTGCACTAACTGTAAGTGAAGTATGAGCATCAGTTACGATATTGCATCCACAACTAAATACTCTTTCCGATAGAACGCTGGTACCTACACAAATACTTACGAGCTAGAAGAGCTAATTTTGGAAATTCACTGTCATGAGATTTCCTCCAGTGAAGGAGGTTTTCTTCCATATCTGTAGGCAGTGGTGCTATCCTAATTTTTGGTGATTGGTTATATATACTGTATATGAGAGAGAGATAGTAGATGGATACATAGAAAGATACCTCTCTCCAGTTGCATAACTAAGGGCTTGGGGGCCACCCCGCAGACAACGTGGAATGGGGCCCATTTTCTACGTCCTACATCACAATTTGGGGGCCCCGTGATGGCCTGGGCCCCCCGCAATGCGGGGTCTGCGGGGCCCTTATTTACGCCCCTGTCTCTCTCCCTCTCTCTTAGGAAGCAAATCATACAAGATAGACAAAGGCAAATTTTTCACTGGATGCCACAAGTGACAAGTAGAGACCTACACAGCAACCCAATATAAGGTGTCGTGACGAATTTAGGTAGCACTGCGAATATCTTGGAAACGAATAATCCAAAATAAATGTTTGTCAGGAAGTATTGGAAACACCTTAACCCAGCAATGGATCAACAATTATTGATAATGGTATGTATGCGTTTCAAATGTATATAACCCTCACCACTGCACTCATGTGATCCCAGTTTTCATTCTTGATATCTAACCAACCCATTTGAAATTAAGAAAAAATCGCTTATACCTTATTCTGAGAGATCATATATCTAACCCTGTAGCTGTAAGAATTTCTAAGAACAAAGCTAAATAAACTAAAACTTGCTCGTTCTTGGGTATAACTGAATAAAATTTACTATGCCTGGGTATAGGGGAGACGGGGGGAATGACGGTCACCTAAGGAAGAAGGCTTATTTCAATGACAAAAAATAACTGCAGGTTCGTCAAAAAAACTATATAATGTAGAGTAGAATCTTTAGTACAAGATAGCATAGGAGTAAATAGATTTGCAACTTTAGTGTTATTTCTAAATACAAAAAAACAAAGAAACATACGATTGACCGGGATTTCCCACAAGGCGGGGTAATGACAGTCATAATAATCGTGACTACATTTGACTGCTCTTTGAGTTAGCAGTTTGCATAAGTAATTGTAATATACATTTAATGTCCTATGTTTGGAACTTACTTCAATTTACCCATATCATACATGTATCACTCACCTGTATTCCAACCAGTACACTCTGAATGAGCCCATGTGCCACAAACAGTACATCTATACCACATTTTAGTCCCCTACTAATACACTTACACCCATTTAGGCCTCCTGTTACAATTATCGCACATACATCCCTCAGCAGTAACCCAACTAGAAAACTATTAATGGGCAAATTGACCACAAACAGTACATCTATACCACAATTCATCATCCATGCCAACGTCTTCACAAACCAAACATGTATCCACTTGATCTACTAGAAGACTCCCCCGGTTTGTATTATCACTTATTTGAATATTGTTACCTTCTGAGAAATGTTTTCAAAATACTTTTCCAAACGTTTTTTAGATTTCCTGAAAGGTGTTTTCTTTTGCATACCTTTTGACAATCGTCTCTGCCTTCTTTTCCTGCAACAGCTTCTCTTCTTTCTTCCTTTTCTTTAGCTGCAAAGATGTTTTCATTGGAGTGCCAGTCAAAGCTTCTGAGCGGAACTTTTTTCTTGTTTGACATGATTACTTCTCATGACTTGGTCCAGGTAACGATAATATTTCACGAAAAGGTGTCGTCGATCCAGATGTAGAAGTTCCAGGTTAAATTTCCGGAGAACTTGGAGATGCAGACGGAGCTGTGGATACAGATGGAGAAGTTCCAGGATGAATTTCCGGAGAATTTAAAGATGCAGATGGAGCTTTGGATCCAGGTGTAGAAGTTCCTGGTTGAATTTCCGGAGAATTTGGAGATGAAGTTGGAGCTATGAAGTGGTTATTATCTGCAGAAATGCCGTTGACAGCTGTTTACAGCTGTAGGTACAACCTCATTAGGCTTACATGCAAGTACATCTTCCACAAAGTCTCGCATCCAGAGGATAAATACCAGTGGCTTTAAAAAGCAGATACGGCTACATGAGAATATGCTTTGCTGAACAATGCCGTGAAATCATGTGGTCTTGTTACTTTCAAAGAATTTAGCCGCATGAAATTATCATTGTTCTATCTGTTGCCTTAACTGAAAAATTTGGGTTTTAATATTCTGGCAACACTGCGAATTTCTAAAGATGACACATTGAAGATGATTCAAACCAGTCGCGGGTTGTATAGAGCAGTATTACTTTTGATCATGTTAATTTATATTTCATAATCTGCTTTCGTTTATGAGAAACTGGCAAAAGATCAAATTGTACATTTTTCTGGACCAAAGGTCCAGTCTACTCTTAAGCGTACAACAAAACCACATACTTACACTCAGTCTCTGGTAAATGGCACAAATGTTCGTATTTTTACATGCACTCTCTCATGCACATACCTAGCACACCTCCACACGATAATTAGCAGATTTTTGTAGAAAATCCCTGTATACCTCTATCCTGCGGGGAATGCCAGGCAGCATGACTGCTGTTACCCCCATCGCGTACGTTGTCGTAAACGTAACAACACTACGAATAATCGTAAACTCCGAAGCAACTTCAATGCACGTTTAACATGTACAAGGAATGTATATTAATTGCAAACAGGATATCGAAAATAATTATCATAATAATGGTACTTTACAGCACTTCTTCGAATCTATGAAGTTTAGATGAAAAGTTGCAAAATCACAATTTCACTTCCTGTTTCTTTGTCGTTCTTCTCCAGACTGGCGGGCTTCACGTGTGGAGTTGTAAGACAGACAGCAAGAGGATAGCACATGTTAAACTTTCTCACGTAACGTCGTGTTCGAGATATGAGGGTGACCGGTATTACCCAATGACCGGGCTTCCCCCCGTCTCCCCTAACAAACGATTTAGCAAACTCGAAATATATTAACAACCGGTTCTAGCGAACCGGCTGAATAGCACCACTGTCTGTAGATGGCACTGAAATATATGCATCGATTTTCTGTTGCAGTGAGGCATCAAATCATTAACACAAAAGAGAAACGGGGATTCCCCGATTTTGCTTTTGTTGATCGGGTACGTCATTCGTCCATATCTGAAATGAAATGAAATTTTTGAGTTTTAAGTCCAACGATTATGCCGGTTAGGCTAAAGGAGACAATGATAATGAGAAATGAATGAAAATGGTGAAATGAAGAAAGTGGAAGGAAACGGGAGAACCCCATGGAAACCCACGCAACGGTGTTTGTCCACCACAAAGTTCACTTGGCAAGAGCAGGGTTTGAACCCGGGACCTCATGCACCAGAGGTGAACGCTCTACCACTGAGCCACCACGGACTCTATCGTCCATATCTAGATCAAGTATTGTTTGTGCGTGAGCTTAAAATACAACACACGCACGTGTTATGCTATAGAAAGAACTCTCTCTCTCAAACGCATACAGCCACACATGCACATTCACAAATGCATATACATGAAATAAACACCTACACACAAATAAAACACGCATATTCTATGTCACCCTGTTTCACTCTCATTATTTCCGCAATGATGACCAATATGATAACTGAGAAAGACAATTCAATGAATATTTTTATAAACTTTTTCGGAGAAAAGAGTGGTGGATTAGAAGGAACACAAGTCTGTTATCTGTGACTAACAAGTATTCTGAGATATCCCCCATTGAAACGTTTTGAGACCAGATTGTTTATATCAACATGAATGAAATGAAATGAAATCTTTGAGTTTTACGTGGCATTATGCCACAATTATGCCGTTTAGGCTAAAGGAGACGGTGATTATGAGAAAAGAATGAAGTGGTGGAATGAAGAAAGTGAGAGGAAACGGGAGAACGCCGAGAAAACCCACGCACACGGTGTTTGTCCACCACAAAGTTCACTTGGCGGGGGCTGGGATCGAACCCGGAACCCCATGCACGACAGGTAAACGCTCTACCACCGAGCCACCGCGGCCCCCATCAACATGAATATTCAAGAACAATCAATATGTTGAATATCCATATTTGATGTTGTCGATATCAATAGTGGATGTTGTCGATATCGATATTCGATATTGTCGATGTCGATATTCGATATTGTCGATATCGATATTCGATATTGTCGATGTCGATATTCGATATTGTCGATATCGATATTCGATATTGTCGATGTCGATATTCGATATCCGATATTGTCGATATCGATATATCTATTCGATATCGATATCAGAAAAATATCGAATGTCGATATCGAAATTTCGATATCGCACAGCCCTATGCATAACTCTAATCTTGTCCTCATTATAATCCAATTTTCAACTATATTCTTATTGTAACCACAACTCATTCCTTTTTTTTCATTATATGCAAAGGGCACTTGGGGTTATGTGATTACGTGTGATTATGTAGAGTTTGGATTATGTGAGCCACTATGGAAAACAGAGTTGAATACATAAATTTTCATGTTCACCCTCACTATTAACTTTTTCTTTATGGATTTTTGAGAGAGAAATGAAGAATGGCGTGTCAGTATAGTCAGTAATGGAATATGAATTTGCGACATTCAAACAAATTTGTTTGAACAGTTTCTGATACACACAAGTTGTGACAATTACGCTCACACACTTAATTAATTGTTCTTATATTCAAATTAAAACATCTTTATATGTAAATTCAATTTATTTTAAAAAGTCAAGGAAAATTTTATTTTGTTTCATTTAGCAGCCAAGCGAACCTCTTTCATTTGTCCCAGGTAAAGAAGTTTCTCTGCTTTTCAGAAAAAAAAAACATAAGACGGTAACCGCACTAATAGACCACCCATTTTTCTACCTCGCCAGTAAACGGTAATGGAATTTGCTATTGTTACTCCAGCCACACTGTCGCACTACCTAAGTACCTCGATATCGCAAATATCACGTCACAGACACACAGGAACCAAAATTTTTTATCTACAATCTTCGCAAGTGCTTATGAAACTCTTTAACATCACGTACTAGCCCAGAAGAGACGCTAGAAACCCAAGCCAAATTATCAACCGATTTTTGGGAAATGGTGTCACGAACTTAAAGCGGCGAATCAGAATCCGAAATTCAAAATTCACAAAGAGAAGAATGAAGCGTCTATTTAAAAAAAAAAAAAAATAAAGAAAGCTGGGAGAACGCCCACACGGAAGAGAGGTTACTCTAAGTCGACACTTCATCGTGAAAACATCACCAACACGCGATTCATAAGCGTACGTCAACTCATATATACATATATATATATATATTTAAGTGTTTAAATTTCAGAAAAATGGCTAGCTAAACACCCGTTAGCAGCCAGTTACTTAAACCACGCGTTATCCACAGCAACTTCGTCGTTACAAGATTATTTATACAAATATTTAAAACATCGGCAGATAGACAAAATTCTTATCATCTTACGGTAACGCTACATAAATGGTGATGTTGAAGTGAGTCTGTGATTCTATATACGTTGATTTCCCGCATAAAGTGCAAAGACAGGAAAAGTAGTGCGATGTATGGCGGATATATATATATAGAAACTGTGCGAGTGAAATTTAAGTGCAGATGGATTTGATAAGTGACGCATCGTTGCATCTCAACAACATGGAGATGAAGGACGGAGACACGGGTTCGATCCCCGATACTCGAGACAGATGCCTTGCCACAGGAAGACCCAGACGCTTCAGACAAACGAGGACCTCTTCTCCGGGAGTTGAATCCAGAGGACAGCGGGGTCTGAGAAGGGACATTAGGAAGCATTGTGACGGTCAGTTAAGTACAGTGCAGTTTTCTTCTGAAGTGTGGAAATATAAGCGGAAAGACTTATTAAGGTAGGACAAAGTATTCTGTTATTTTCGTTATTGAAGAAGGACTATGGCCAATATTTCCGTGATTCGTGATCTCCATACTCACCTTTTCCTAGAAACTTCGGGACATTGTTTATTCATACGGAACTGTCCGTAAACATTTAGAGCATTTTTTTTTCTTTCTTTTTAAAAGAAGTAAACAAATAGCCTAATGCCTTGGTTGCATTTCCAAAATTAATTCACTGATATAGGAACTGTTAATTTCATTCTTGAATAAGTACCATAAAATTTTTGATTATTTTACTAGTGAAATTTGTATACATTGATTTGATCTTCAATCATGCATTTATTTGTAATCGTAATGTGTCAATATTTAGATCCTTGAAGCCGTCATTATAATCATTTATATGCAATCCAGTATCTATTTATATCAAGTATGGATTATTTCTCTTTTAAAAATAAATCGCGTTTAAGATGTGTGAATGTAATGTAATTTCTGTTTTGAGTAAACTACGAGTTAGCGTCAAAGTCTAGTTTTTCAAATTTTAACATTTGTATAGGTTGTGTTAGGGAAATATGTGTCAGAGCGGTAAACAGGCTTAATATGATTTTATTGTAACTTGTCAATTTTTATCATACTCATTCTTAAAAGAAACAATCAATATAAAGCTTCCAAAGACGTGCTATGTTGAGTAAGTTTCAGACAAATAAGTGTAAACATTCTTATCCCGTAATATCGTTAGAGTCTCGTAAATAAGGTAAACAAATTTAAGATACTCGAGTAAATCCCTTCGGAGGTACCTATCTGAGCAACGAACGCAGATAGGGTCCATAGCTATGGAGAAACGTGTATTCGCAAAATAAGGAATCAGTGAGAAAATCAGCAAGCGTCGACAATATAATTATTTTGATCAATTGGCCAAACTATAATAATGGTAGTACTATATATATATATATTTCTGTGTAGTGTACTTGAATATGAAATATTTGTGTAGTTAGTGTTGTGTAACGATTTTTATTGTGAATTGTATTATTTACCAACTGATATAGTATGTGTACAAAGCTATGTTTTGTTTATGCAAATCTTTTAATATTGAAAATTCATTAGAGTTCATTAGAAACAGTGCACTAAATTTTCTCAAAAGCATACTATCGCTTCTAAACTATTTCTCCAGTAAGTCTTGCAAGCAACCTAAATCATTAATTCTTTCATTCCGCAATCCGATTCTTAAACTTATTTCCATTTCTTTTATTAATAAAAAGAGGTAGTAACTGTGGGCGAATTACTTAATAGTCGGATATGTCTGGGAGGAAAACAATAAATCATTTTGCTAATTAATATTCAGTTTAATAGAAATTTTTGTTTGTATAACTACGTCATGGTAATTATAAAGAATCGAATATCGTCAGTTTAGTTGAGTAGAAATAAATTGTTGCTAAATTTTACAGTCAAGATAAGATAATTTGAATATTACGTTGTACAGTGAAGAATGTGTTAACAGAAATCATATTATTTGGTCAAAACAGTCAAAAGTCTGATTCATTTTCAGTAAAGTCAATTAATTCATTTTTTTTTTGTAAATCTAAATTAACTTTCTTGTTGATTTTTGTAGATATCACCTTATTTCTCGTTAAATTTATTAAAAGTCTATTTGACGTTAGAACCAAAGCAGTTATGTGGTTATCATTTCAAAGATATGCCTATTTCTTTAACCGGTATTAGCATACCTAGAAGAACTGAAAAAGTTGAAATACGGTTACATTGACCATCAGAAATTTTTATCTAAATTAACTCATTTTTTTTAAAAAAAAACTTTAAATTCAACTTTCCTTGTTTGTTGCTTTTTAACTATTTTTGCTATCTCCACACACTTCGGTGACAGAGTGATAGTCAGTGTAGCCAACTGAACAAGCCATTAGCGAAAAATCTTTCTTTCAGCTTTGCAGCTTGTGAGATTTTTGCTCCGCATATTTAAATCACTTCATTATTAACTACGCACCTGTTTTCCTAGCGCCTTGGAGACACCGTTATGGGGAAAACAGGATCGATTAGACATTAGGTCATCTTTCGTTATATATATATATATATCATTTTTTTTTAATTCCTAACCATCTTAGCAAAACTGTATCTTTACCTTGGAGAACTGAAGTTCGAGCCCCGTGGAGTCAACTTCAATTCTCCAAACTCTCATTCATTTTTTTAAATGTTATTTGTGTAATAGGCAGATGAGTTGCCACTCATCAATACCATTCACTTTTCAAGTACAAGGTCAGGTATTCATTTTTCTGATGCATATTAGGCTCATCCGTGAGTGCCTTAATTATTCATTCTAGTTCAGATTAAATATGCAAATTAGAGATAAGGAATCGAATTCCGAAAACAATACGTTTCATATTCTTCGTCGCCCGAATACGTAAGATCTGCTTATTCGTAATATCACGTAGTAATTCTATTTGGCAGCCCGAGCAGAAATTTTCCTTTAATTATTAGTTATTTTCAATCGTTGCAAAACTTAGCGCCCGAGACAATAACATTATCATTACAAAACTTGGCTTCCAATACCGGAACCACACAGTGTTACAAGAAATGGCGCCCGAACAGGGACCCGAATGCGTAGTTAATCTTATTTGAGGAACCCGAATGCGTAGTTAATCTTATTTGAAGGACCAACATGCGTAGTTAATTTCATTTCAGGACCGAAAAGCGTAGTAAGCTTAAAAAAAAAAAAAAAAAAGTAGGAAATCTAGTTTGGAGAAGCATACATAGTAAATTTCGAACAGCGAACGAAAACAGTAATCAAGTCTATTACGTAATACTAAAATTAAGAATGGGAAGCGTGATAGGAAATTAGGTAACTTTGTATTCAAAGAATCATTATTTCGAGATTACCCGTAGGGAACGATTAAGCGTTCTACTCCCCCTCGCAACCAATTTGATTTCATTTCAGCACATGCGTAAAAAAAAAAAAAATAATAATAATAATAATAATAATAATAATTGTTCTTACCTCATGTTTGTTTGTTGGTTTGTTTGATTGGAAGAGAAAGGAGATACACAATTTTGTTTGTTTAAAAAAAAAGAGAAGAAAAGAAGGAAAGAAGAAAACAAAAAGGTAATGCACCAGGTAAGCGACTAATATAAGTAAACATGCAAATTCTTGGCATATTGATGCATAAATTTAGCTAAGTGTGTTTCTAGTGAATAACATTAGTATTAACATAATTATATATTCATATATAGATATAGGTTTAGAATAGGTCAGATTTAATACTTTTATTTACACATGCATTTTATTACTTACATATTATTGTGTTTTAGACATGTTATCTGTTAATTAATACACTATTTGTATATACACATAAATATCCATATGAATATAGTAAAAAAAAAAAAGAAAAAAAAAACAAGAATGAACTAAGTTGTTGTGGAAAACGTGTGGTGATAAAGTAGCTTGGCATGCTACATTGATGAAATAGTAATATTTTTGCGTATTAAGGTGAACTTAGAGTACGAAATTTAGAGTGATTGACAGCATAGGTCAGACAATTAGAATTCATTTTAGACAAATTTTAATAAGAATTATTCTGACAATCCAGTTATTTAAGTCTACTTGCAGATGCTACAGTTGAGGCCATCTACCTTGAGGCAACGACCAAGAAACAGGATGTCTGCAATGGAAGAAGCACAACGTTGTCGCACGTGTGGACGTGACCTATGGGAACAGGATTTGGATCCCACGGATGAGGCTCGAAATTGTCCCGAATGTGGTGACCAGAGGGATGCAAGTCCAGTTACGGAAAATGTCACTCAAGGAAGTAGAGACAACATTCAACAGCATCACGGGCCGAACAGCACTAATGTTGATTTTCAGGAACGTCTTCTATCAACGTTACAAAAGTGGTTTGCAAAATGGGACCGGAGAGATGAGGAGCTATACCAACGACTGGATGAGTTCATGAAACAACAAAAAGAAGAGAACACGAAAAACGAAGAATTTAGAGAAGAACAGAAGAAAATTAGAGAAGAACAGAGGAAGAATATAAAAGAACAGAGGAAGAATATAAAAGAACAGAATAAGAAAATAGAAGAACTAGATAGAAAACTTGACAAGCTCATGGAAAAACAAGACCATTTGGCAGAAGTCTTCTCGAGGAAACGACAGGAACAAGCCAGGAGGCTGGACGAACACGAGAAGTCAAACACGGAAGTACTGGAGGAACTTCCATCAGAAGAAATTGTGCAGGATACACACCAGGAGGCCAAACAGACCCCCACACCTGTAGAGATAAGTACAAGTGTTTCCAACGCTGTAAACGCTCCAAAATTCAAGAGCAAACGTAAACTGCGTGGAAGAATGATCCCTGGTAGGACAAGAATCCAACCAAGACGAAACAAAAATACAAGAATGAAAGGTTTCCACGACAAACGTGCAGGATGGCAACGCAGCCATAACTATGTCAGGAGGAATAATCACCCGAAGGCACGGAGAAAATGGGCAGAAGACTCCAGAAATGCACAAGGAAAAGGAGTACTTGAGTTCGAGGACCAAGATTCATGGAGAACTTACAACGGCCAGAGAAGTCCATGTGACCAGCAACATATACACAGTCAGTCCAAAGCAGTAGAGACACAGGAGATAAGTGACGATAACTGGCAGAACGAAGCAAATCCGCCAAGAAGTTATTTTCATGGTGAAGGCACCAGAGAAGACCACAAGTCAGAAGCAGAATGTAAAAGTGGCCAACAGGATACATTGATTGCCGATAGAAAAGTGGTGAGCACTCAGGAAATGAGCAATGACAATTGGCAGTACTCACATTGTACCAAGGAAAGCCTGGAAAATGACAAGAATGGTATCGGCATCGTCACCATTCACCCGGCTATACTTGCATACTAAAAATTGACTCCAACGGTCCAGGTTCGAGTCGAGGTTACGTGACAGCTTGCTGGAAAACAGACTAAGATACACAATGGCATGAAAATTAATGGAAGCATAGAAATACAATGATTGTAGGCAAGAAGTAAGGAAAAATTGCAAGAAGATACTGCAAGAAAAGTATAAGTCAAGAATAAAGTACTAGCGCGAAGAAAGAAGACTTAGCAGGAAACTGATGAAAGAAATATAAGAGAATTTTGTTTATGGCATAGCTCAGTTGAATGTACCTGCATCTCTTGTTCAAGCGGCTAACCCTAGAAGTTAAACATAAAGAATAAGAGGATGTACTATATGGAAGCATAATACCCAGAAATGAATTTGTTTATCAGCATTTGTTTTAACTTTATTTCAGATACCGGATGTGAGGCAATCAAAATTACAGAGGAAGACTGGAAAAAGATGTTCACCAATGTGCGCAACCCAGCATTGAAACCGGCCCAGGAGAGATGTAATTTTTGTTATGCACGAAGAAGTGCCTGTATACAGAGCAATCGGTAGAGATGGACTCCCGATTTGAGCTCTCTGAAGTGGAGTTTTGCGTTTAGAGCAGAGACTCAACGCACCCCTTCGCCTTGGTGATGATACCTGCGAAAACGCGCCGAGCCTAAGAATAGTGAGCTACGAGCAGCGAGCAGATGACAAATCCACCAAGATGTTTGCAAGTTCCCACAATTGGATGTTCGCGACATGGAACTTTGCCTTACTCATTTTACTCTCCTTATATTTTAAAGTTATGTTACTGAAGAAGAATCATGGCCGAAGAATAAAAGCAGAAGTGCGAGCAGTGGCTTTGCCCTCGCACATGGAGGAATTGAAGCTCCATGCCACCCTCTGTAACCAATGCTCTCTTTCCCGATGATACAAGACGCTGAGAATTATATAATATTGTTGTTTGGTTGTTTTGTTACCTAGGGCAGCCAGAACTTTGGAAGAAATAGAAGAAGTTGTATCCCGCGCAGAGAAATTAAAGAAGAACTCCAAGAGACGATTAAGAATAAGGTCATATTATTTAAAACATGCCTCATAAGCTTGTGTCCAGCAGCTTGAACTGACCACCAACTCAATACCTGAGACCTCTCATCTAGATTGAGATTATCTCTCTCAGCTTGCACGAAATTTTAACATTAGGGTTCGGATTTTTGTGAATTTATAAATTTTCTTCTTCAACATAGATTAGGGTTAGGATTTTCATGTACTTGTACTTTTTGTCAGAATTTGAACTTTTATATTTATCAAATGTTACTTCTCCTTAGATGCAGCCGTGCTTCACTCTGTTGCAGCACTTGCTACATCTTGGGAGGGGGGTATTGTGACAATTACGCTCACACACTTAATTAATTGTTCTTATATTCAAATTAAAACATCTTTATATGTAAATTCAATTTATTTTAAAAAGTCAAGGAAAATTTTATTTTGTTTCATTTAGCAGCCAAGCGAACCTCTTTCATTTGTCCCAGGTAAAGAAGTTTCTCTGCTTTTCAGAAAAAAAAAACATAAGACGGTAACCGCACTAATAGACCACCCATTTTTCTACCTCGCCAGTAAACGGTAATGGAATTTGCTATTGTTACTCCAGCCACACTGTCGCACTACCTAAGTACCTCGATATCGCAAATATCACGTCACAGACACACAGGAACCAAAATTTTTTATCTACAATCTTCGCAAGTGCTTATGAAACTCTTTAACATCACGTACTAGCCCAGAAGAGACGCTAGAAACCCAAGCCAAATTATCAACCGATTTTTGGGAAATGGTGTCACGAACTTAAAGCGGCGAATCAGAATCCGAAATTCAAAATTCACAAAGAGAAGAATGAAGCGTCTATTTAAAAAAAAAAAAAAATAAAGAAAGCTGGGAGAACGCCCACACGGAAGAGAGGTTACTCTAAGTCGACACTTCATCGTGAAAACATCACCAACACGCGATTCATAAGCGTACGTCAACTCATATATACATATATATATATATATTTAAGTGTTTAAATTTCAGAAAAATGGCTAGCTAAACACCCGTTAGCAGCCAGTTACTTAAACCACGCGTTATCCACAGCAACTTCGTCGTTACAAGATTATTTATACAAATATTTAAAACATCGGCAGATAGACAAAATTCTTATCATCTTACGGTAACGCTACATAAATGGTGATGTTGAAGTGAGTCTGTGATTCTATATACGTTGATTTCCCGCATAAAGTGCAAAGACAGGAAAAGTAGTGCGATGTATGGCGGATATATATATATAGAAACTGTGCGAGTGAAATTTAAGTGCAGATGGATTTGATAAGTGACGCATCGTTGCATCTCAACAACATGGAGATGAAGGACGGAGACACGGGTTCGATCCCCGATACTCGAGACAGATGCCTTGCCACAGGAAGACCCAGACGCTTCAGACAAACGAGGACCTCTTCTCCGGGAGTTGAATCCAGAGGACAGCGGGGTCTGAGAAGGGACATTAGGAAGCATTGTGACGGTCAGTTAAGTACAGTGCAGTTTTCTTCTGAAGTGTGGAAATATAAGCGGAAAGACTTATTAAGGTAGGACAAAGTATTCTGTTATTTTCGTTATTGAAGAAGGACTATGGCCAATATTTCCGTGATTCGTGATCTCCATACTCACCTTTTCCTAGAAACTTCGGGACATTGTTTATTCATACGGAACTGTCCGTAAACATTTAGAGCATTTTTTTTTCTTTCTTTTTAAAAGAAGTAAACAAATAGCCTAATGCCTTGGTTGCATTTCCAAAATTAATTCACTGATATAGGAACTGTTAATTTCATTCTTGAATAAGTACCATAAAATTTTTGATTATTTTACTAGTGAAATTTGTATACATTGATTTGATCTTCAATCATGCATTTATTTGTAATCGTAATGTGTCAATATTTAGATCCTTGAAGCCGTCATTATAATCATTTATATGCAATCCAGTATCTATTTATATCAAGTATGGATTATTTCTCTTTTAAAAATAAATCGCGTTTAAGATGTGTGAATGTAATGTAATTTCTGTTTTGAGTAAACTACGAGTTAGCGTCAAAGTCTAGTTTTTCAAATTTTAACATTTGTATAGGTTGTGTTAGGGAAATATGTGTCAGAGCGGTAAACAGGCTTAATATGATTTTATTGTAACTTGTCAATTTTTATCATACTCATTCTTAAAAGAAACAATCAATATAAAGCTTCCAAAGACGTGCTATGTTGAGTAAGTTTCAGACAAATAAGTGTAAACATTCTTATCCCGTAATATCGTTAGAGTCTCGTAAATAAGGTAAACAAATTTAAGATACTCGAGTAAATCCCTTCGGAGGTACCTATCTGAGCAACGAACGCAGATAGGGTCCATAGCTATGGAGAAACGTGTATTCGCAAAATAAGGAATCAGTGAGAAAATCAGCAAGCGTCGACAATATAATTATTTTGATCAATTGGCCAAACTATAATAATGGTAGTACTATATATATATATATTTCTGTGTAGTGTACTTGAATATGAAATATTTGTGTAGTTAGTGTTGTGTAACGATTTTTATTGTGAATTGTATTATTTACCAACTGATATAGTATGTGTACAAAGCTATGTTTTGTTTATGCAAATCTTTTAATATTGAAAATTCATTAGAGTTCATTAGAAACAGTGCACTAAATTTTCTCAAAAGCATACTATCGCTTCTAAACTATTTCTCCAGTAAGTCTTGCAAGCAACCTAAATCATTAATTCTTTCATTCCGCAATCCGATTCTTAAACTTATTTCCATTTCTTTTATTAATAAAAAGAGGTAGTAACTGTGGGCGAATTACTTAATAGTCGGATATGTCTGGGAGGAAAACAATAAATCATTTTGCTAATTAATATTCAGTTTAATAGAAATTTTTGTTTGTATAACTACGTCATGGTAATTATAAAGAATCGAATATCGTCAGTTTAGTTGAGTAGAAATAAATTGTTGCTAAATTTTACAGTCAAGATAAGATAATTTGAATATTACGTTGTACAGTGAAGAATGTGTTAACAGAAATCATATTATTTGGTCAAAACAGTCAAAAGTCTGATTCATTTTCAGTAAAGTCAATTAATTCATTTTTTTTTTGTAAATCTAAATTAACTTTCTTGTTGATTTTTGTAGATATCACCTTATTTCTCGTTAAATTTATTAAAAGTCTATTTGACGTTAGAACCAAAGCAGTTATGTGGTTATCATTTCAAAGATATGCCTATTTCTTTAACCGGTATTAGCATACCTAGAAGAACTGAAAAAGTTGAAATACGGTTACATTGACCATCAGAAATTTTTATCTAAATTAACTCATTTTTTTTAAAAAAAAACTTTAAATTCAACTTTCCTTGTTTGTTGCTTTTTAACTATTTTTGCTATCTCCACACACTTCGGTGACAGAGTGATAGTCAGTGTAGCCAACTGAACAAGCCATTAGCGAAAAATCTTTCTTTCAGCTTTGCAGCTTGTGAGATTTTTGCTCCGCATATTTAAATCACTTCATTATTAACTACGCACCTGTTTTCCTAGCGCCTTGGAGACACCGTTATGGGGAAAACAGGATCGATTAGACATTAGGTCATCTTTCGTTATATATATATATATATCATTTTTTTTTAATTCCTAACCATCTTAGCAAAACTGTATCTTTACCTTGGAGAACTGAAGTTCGAGCCCCGTGGAGTCAACTTCAATTCTCCAAACTCTCATTCATTTTTTTAAATGTTATTTGTGTAATAGGCAGATGAGTTGCCACTCATCAATACCATTCACTTTTCAAGTACAAGGTCAGGTATTCATTTTTCTGATGCATATTAGGCTCATCCGTGAGTGCCTTAATTATTCATTCTAGTTCAGATTAAATATGCAAATTAGAGATAAGGAATCGAATTCCGAAAACAATACGTTTCATATTCTTCGTCGCCCGAATACGTAAGATCTGCTTATTCGTAATATCACGTAGTAATTCTATTTGGCAGCCCGAGCAGAAATTTTCCTTTAATTATTAGTTATTTTCAATCGTTGCAAAACTTAGCGCCCGAGACAATAACATTATCATTACAAAACTTGGCTTCCAATACCGGAACCACACAGTGTTACAAAGTTTTATTTTTTTCGATTCATCTGTAAGCTACCACTATTCCGGAAGTTGCAGAAAGAAACGTTATTTTCAAAGAATTCCGCCAAAACGTCTTAACTCTAAGGTTTTCTCCGATATATTGAAGATCTCATCAGCTCAATTAAATAATATAAATTTCTCTAATAAAAAACGTCATTTTATACGCATACTCTTATTTTTTAAAATCTTATCACACACTCTTTTGCAAAAGGCAACGCTGTCACTATTGTACTTGCGAAATTTTGAGATAAAGAACTCAATTGTGCAAAGAAAATGTATACAGGATGCGGAAAAAGTCCCGGAACGGTCCATTATCTCGCGAAATATACAGATCAGCAAAACAAAAATAATACGTGTTAAATAGTTTTGAAAAAGCTATCCAATTGCACCAAATTCAACTCCTATCCCTCCGCCCTTCGGGGATACGGGGCTAACTTTAAAATTTTAAATGGGAACCTCCATTTCTTATTGTAGATTTGGATTCTCCAGAAAAAGTGACAGTGATTTGACTCAACAATGAAAACAGTGCCTTCATCTTTATCACAGTATATTTCCGCTTCTTCAGTAACATGCTCAACTTGCGCAAAATCCGGCGAATATGCTGAAAGTGATGCTACACTGCAATATCCGGAAAGATTGAAAATTAGTCTAATGCTATTTTGTGCTGAGTGTTCGTTCATGCTAATATTTTATGAAGTACATCCATATATTTCGCTTAAGATTATATGCAATTTCAGTATGTCTTGTTCTGATTCCGTGTAGGATCGAACGTTTCATTCGAGTCACTTAAACGGGGAAGGTCAGTCCATTTTACAAATTGACGTAAATGGTATTTCAAATATTTGTTTGATGTACTTAGATAGATCAGGGATATGATATACTGAGATTATTCTTTGTGTGTCTAATAAAACTCAAAGTTTTTAATTGATAAATAAATATTAAAAAACAGAAAGTATTATCTTTCATTAGTCAAGAAACTTTAAATGTTATATCGGTTAAGTATCTTCTTACCAAGTATCATATAAGAGAAATTAGATATCCGAACGACTTAATCCTAATACGCTTTTTTAGAGATAGTTACAAATGTCCGAATAATTAGGTACTTCTTCTTCGATCCTGGTTGCGGTTACCATATTAATTTTTATCAACTCCGAAATGATGGAAATCTAACGCAGTTACGTTACTTTTAAACGTTGTCCAATTAAATCCGAAATTGCGAAAATTGGCTACAGAATTTAAACATTAAGTTAGTGGAGCATGTTGAACTGCACCTTCAAAGTATTATGAATTGTTCTAAAATGTATACAAAAAAAATTGATGAGAAGTATATTTTGAATTAAGTTTTTTCTTTTCTGCAAAAATGGCCTTTTTCATAGTTATACATACATATATACAGGGTGGGCCATTTTAATTAATCCACGGAAATATCTGAAAAATGATAAAACATAGAAGAAATGTTTCAAGTATACGTTATATATTGCTAAGGGGGAAACAAAATTCCGCCAAAAGTACCCCTCCCCGCCCCCCTAAATGAGGGTAACGGGAGGTAACTTTGAAATGTCAAATGGGAACATGGGTCGAGTAATACCTCGTTCGAAAGGTCTTGGAAAACTAAGTAACGCTGTACCAAAAGATGTTCCATATTGTGCACCGGTTTCAAAATGGCCGCCATAATATGGTTCGGAAACTCCAGTACCCGTAGTGTGAAAACCATGGAAGGTAAATGAAACCATGGAACAAAATTGAAATACGTAAATATCATAGGGCATATCGAACGGTGCGGTCCTTGTGATCCCAGTGGCCTCCCTAAAGGGGTTTTGGGGGCTAACTTCAAAATTTCAAATAGTAACATGAGTCGAGTGGTACCTCGTTCGATAAATCTTGCAAAATCTAACATATTGCAGGAGAAAACGATTGATGTGAAATGGCAGTGTTCTCAAAAGGCCGCCGAAACATAGTATCCGTGTCAGAGAAAAGATTTAGTACCCGTAGTATGAAAGCGATTGGAGATAAATCAACAAAAGAAAAACTGGAGTAGCTAACTGACGTAAGGCACATCGAAAGGTGTTGTCGGGGTGACTCCAAGGGCCAACTGAAAGGTATCCGGGGCCAACTTGAAAATTTCAAATAGCAGCTTGAAGCGAGTAACATCACGTTACATAGACAAATTAATATCAAACAGCTTCTGTAAGAAAATTTTCGACATGAGACACCGTTTTCAAAATGATCGCAAAGACATGGTGGCTGTGTCTAAGAAAACGTCTAGTGCCCATAGTATGAATACGGTTAGACATAAATGAAAATAACGAAAATTAAATAGGAAAACCACGGAGGCGTTCCAAGGCTCGAGAATAATACAACAGAGATAAAAATATTAGAGTAAAATTGCCATAATGTATAGAGAGAAATCCAAGTCCTGCAAAATAATCTCTCCCTGCGCTCTGTATGTGAGTGGGGTGAAAAGTAAAGTGAAAGTTCAAACGAGAACTCTACTTTAATTCGTAAATTAAGGCTAACCTTACAAATAGGTATGGTGTCAGTGGCGTAGCACACTTTTGCGGGCCCCCCCGCAAAGTATAGAGAAGGGGCCCTAGTTGTAAAGCCGATAGAAGAAAGGTTGATGTTCTACTTTTTTAAATCTTTATTCATCGCAAGACTTGGAGGCCCCCTATACCTCGGGGCCCCCCCGCACTGCGGGGGTTGCGGGGGCAGCTGCTACGCCACTGTATGGTGTGGTTGAAACATTTGTTTGTAAGGATGACGCTGTAGTGACTAAAAAAAGAGAAACTTTTATGCAATGCGTGCTGGTTATTCAGAAAGCATTTCGGGCATATACATACGCACCGTTTCGTCCCTCAAGCTCACAATATGACATGAATGCTAATAGTTAATCAAAATGTAACTGTGGCCATCCGCGTTAACTTAGTGCACCAATTCTCTATGCATGAAGTCTGCCTTCCAAACAGCATTGGGTAGGTCAAGCCACTCTGTGGTCAAGCTTACGCCCGAACCGTTGTGCGGTCGGACATTGAAATTTTGAAGTTAGCCCACAAGACCCCTTCAGGGAGGCCACTGGGATCACAGGGATTACATCATTCGATATGCCCTATGATATTTACGTATTTCAATTTTGTTCCATTCATTTACCATCCATGGTTTTCATACTACGGGTACTGGAGTTTCCGAACCATATCATGGCGGCCATTTTGAAACTGGTGCACAATATGAAACATCTTTTGGTACAGCGTTACTTAGTTTTCCAAGACCTTTCGAACGAGGTATTACTCGACCCATGTTCCCATTTGACATTTCAAAGTTACCCCCCGTTACCCCCATTTACGGGAGGCGAGGAGGGGTACTTTTGGCGGAATTGGTTTTCCCCCTTAGCAATATATAACGTGTACTTCAAAAATTTCTTCTATGTTTTATCATTTTTCAGATATTTCCGTGGATTAATTAAAATGGCCCACCCTGTATACTATCTGTATGTAACATTTTATTTTATCCTACAATAAAATACACAAACACTACTGACTTAGAACTGAATTTACTACAAACGTTGCCCTTTCATTTTGACATAAAATGTAATCTCTCGATTCACTGAATCCTTGAATTTTGTCTAGCATTTCTCAAGTTATCCCTATTTCTCTTATTGAAACTAAACGTTTGAGACATGTCCTACGCATATCACCAGAGGTGAATGACCACTTATATGTACAACGTATTTTGTCAATATCTTTAAACTGCAAACAACTGTATGAAACAATTGTCTGTAACTAAAACAGTACATGGTGTTCTCCATGCGGCAGCAAATTGAAATCAAGCCTACTCATTGACATAGAGATAGATGTTATTGCTAAAAGAAATTGTAAAGTTGATATCTAATTTTGCTGGTAACTGTACTTTCTATATACACACTTCTGCATTCATATTCTGTGCCACACTCCGCATAGCATGTAGCAAGTGACATTCTTTCTTAAGCCATAAGATTAATATAGTGTACACTTTACAGTTTATATATTTTAAGTAAATTTTACGTAATCGTTCTAAGTATTTGTACAGCTGTATTTGTTCCGAAAACTCTTCTCCGTATATTAAAAATATTTAGAATTTTTAATATAAATATATTCCTTCTTTACTCTTGAGGGCTCTGTAACTAGCACGCTTACTGTAGAATATATGTATTGTATAAATAATATTATCAGAATATCCAAAGGAGAAATATGATTCACTTTTCGTGGGCAATTAGTATTCTCGTGTAACTGTCCAACAACTAAGATTCAATACTGAGTGAGATTTTCTCCACAGTCCCATCGTATGAATGCCAGAATGGTGATCCTGTATATGAAAAAATGGACTCTGAGCTTTATGAAATATTCTTAATAAAAAATATTTGAAACTATTGGATTATTTAAATAGTGAACAAAAGAAAATTTACAAGTTAGAGACGGCGTAGAATTTTTTTTTTTTACTTCAAACTGTCTTTAAATCCAGTTGTGTACAATAAAATACATCAGACTGAGAGAGAGACTAAACATATTTATCACATCCGATAAACTATCATAAGTTTACCTTACATAAGTTTTACACAAATGTCCATTTATTTAATAGAAACATAAGGTGCTTTGTGTCTCATAATGGTGGTTTTATACTACAGTTTATAAAACTATTGGTTGGATTGGAATTTAGCGCCTGTTTTCAGCATCGAGGCTATATGTGAAGTGAACCTACAGGTTAACGTGGAATCCGAACCACCTTACAGAGTTGAATTTCCAATGTTTACGTCCCGGGAATCGAACCCATGAACCCGTGCAACTAAGGTGAACAGTCTAGCCACTAGACCTAAGAGGAGAGTAGTTTATGAGAACACATATCTACATTTATTATTACATATTACGAGGAGTGCACATTACCAGTGATAAGTGCTGCATAAAAGATCATCATAGTTACTTTCACGTGTGTGTCCGTGCGACTGAATGCGTAACACTTAAATTCATCAGCTTCCTGGTAGCGAGTTTCCTGGACTAAAGCTCTCGCTTCCGGCGTACTATTACAGCTACAAAGCTGTTTTAATACAGATAAAATGAAGGAATGGTGGTTTGAATCAATCTAAATAACAGGTCCTGTCCTTCCCGCGTAATCTTGATTCCTTCCTCATTGAAAGTATGTTTCCATTTACGTAGCGTAAATGATTTTAAACTTATCAAAATATTATTCGAATTTTTCAATTTCTCTTACAGTATTGAAATACGGTTACCATTTTAAATATTGCTCATTTCCAAGAAAGTTGTTTTCAAGTAAACTACGATAGGCTTTAAGTAATAACAAAACCTTTCACAATGTTTCAACATGCTTCTTAACATTTAGTAAAAATGGTGTGTTTATTAAGGTCTATATGTTTTCCGTTTCTTTAGTTTGAAAGTATTGCAGAATATTTGAGTAATTATAGATGTTGCTTTTTAGGTATTACTTTAATGTGTGAATAAAAACTGATGTGAGAGCAAAACAAAATAGATGAGTTGAAATTTTACATTTTCTTTTTGTTTGTTTATGCAAACTTCTTTGAAAATATTTTCTTGTACGGTAAAGGTAAAAAAATAAAAATAAAAAATACCCAAAATAGCAAGAATGTGAAGGTGAGTGACTTTGTCTCTTTCAATACAAGAGAAGAAAACATTTTTCTAACAAATTTTATTTCCACTAAATGATAATTTCTTAGACTAAAAAACCTAATTTAGAGATACAACGAAAAAACAAGCATTAAAAATAGCTTATAAGTAGACCGTCCAACCAAACAAGTTGTTAAGTGTTGTTTTCCTTAATATTACACCTAGAGGACCAAAAGAGAAGAAATTGTACACAGTTCCTGACGTGCCACTTATTACGTAATGTGCATAAAGCTACCAGAACATTATTTTTAACAGCGCATCTCAACAAACGAATTACTGTATTTACACACTATTCTATGTAACTCAAGACATGAGACACAGGATTGAACAAGGGGTCGGAGCACAACACATGTACAACTTTATTCCTCTTCTATGCGTAAGCACTACAATACTACTACTACCACCGCCAACAGAATTTATGATTCAGTTAGATTAAAATTATTCTCATGTCAAAGTACAATACACGTGTAATAATAATAATAATAATAATAATAATAATAATAATAATAATAATAATAATAATAATAATAATAATAATAATAATAATAATAATAATAATAGTTCCCTAGGATGGTCTACTGACTTGCGCATCCTTTCATACACGAGGTCCCGGGTTCAGTTCCATGTCAGATAGCGTTAATCACATTATCGTCATTCCTATTTCACTTTGAACTGTAGGTCCAGGTCTTATACAGCCTCCGCACCGAAAGAGACGCTAAACCTGAACAAACAAAAATAATAATAATCTGTATATTAAAATGCTAGGTTTATATGTTTGTGGGCAAACAAATTTTATGTTTGTGGCCAATCTTTTCGACAGTGAGTTCTCGGGAACTAGGCTCAAGGAAGATGCCGTTTTCACTGATCGATTGCAAATTTTGTGTAGTTTGTTCAGTTCAAATTGAAAATTTAACAATGGTCGTTATTTCTTTATTTCATTTTTAGGGGTACACTAGAAGTGTTGAAATTTTTAAAAAGTAAAGCACCATATCCTACGAGTTATACATTCCAACACGACACATTTTTATAAGGCGTTAGTATATCTCTTCGGCGTTTGATTCATTGCCAAATGATGATGAAAAACGAAAGATAACAATTTCTCGAGTTTAAGATGAATCGTTATTGTTTGGAGTGTTTTGCCCAATGAACACCATAAACCACCGACATTATAATTAATTGTGTGTATAATGTATTTGCTTATTAGATACTGCATGCAAGAAGAAAGAAAACACTGATCATACATGAATCAGAAACTTCAACCGGAACTAGGCTCAAATCGTGCAAACGATGCGAGATATTGAAAAAAAATAATCGAACAAATTTCTCCTTTATGATACCCCTTGCTGATTTTTATCAAGACATCTTTCACTTGTGTATGTAAAGGGACATGTACGTATGTTATGAGGAATGGCAAGAAGACTCATGCCCATATGTGAGTGGTGCGTTGTGTACAGAACGCAGGTTCAGTTAATAATAATAATAATAATAATAATAATAATAATAATAATAATAATAATAATAATAATAATAATAATAATAATAATAATAAACTTTTTGTAAAGACAATAAAGGGGATCACCCGAAACTTACATGTATCGGATGTAGATAGCCGGCGTTATCCGTGAAAGCCCACGATAGATGGTCCATGTTTCCATCAGACTTTCGTATGACATGGAATACTGCATCCAATTCTATTTTGTGATTTGTGACATAGAACATTGACCTAGTTTTGAGAAGGGACCATACACCATCAAATAGGAAAATGGAGAACATTGGGCACATTATAGTCGTTCGGACACTATCTTAAATTGTCGGCCTAACAGCGTTATTCCTTATAATTTAGTTTTCAACTATATTCTTATTGTAGCCACAACTCATTCCTTTTTTTTTTTTTTTTCATTATATGAAAAGTTTGCATTAACGTATCCTAAATTTCGTATTTTAGTTTGCGAAGCCACTATACAATCCATTTTTCTTATCCAGTACATCAAACTGTTCATCCAACTCTGGTCTGATCGTGTATGGTAGCAAGTGACATGTTGTTTTCCTGTGACATGGAACATTTGATCCAAATTTTCTAAAATAAAATCTGTCCAATTTTCCATCCGATTTTTCTTTAATTAAAGCAAATGAAAAGAGCTTTGCTTGCAAGTTTACAATGATTTGTCAAAATAATATATACCTTTAGCTTCTCTGAGACATTTTGGACTTTTTTTCCTGGCGCATGCCCAAATAATTGAGTCATGCAAAAAAATGCACCAACGTTGCCTAGGGTAGAGTAAAATAAAGTAAAAATAGTGTAGGTTAGATTCTAGAGGTTAATTTAGTAGAGTAGGTTAGAGTAAGTTAGGCTTTAGAGGTTAGGTTAGGTTAAGATAGCAGGGTAGGTTAGCTTAGTAGAGTACGTTAGGTTAGGCTAAGTTACTAGAGTATGGTAGGTAGGGTTAAACTGGTGTTTTTATGTTCCGTTTACAAGTACCTTAACAATTGTTTGCAGTGATACAATTTTCTATAGCATCTGTAATGTATAAATATATATATATATAGCTTTTTTTTTTAAATATAGTTAGTCCCTACCAGTTGATTGAATTCTTGGTTTATGTCTTTACATAGACGGAGGTTCAACTATTAACATAAGCTCCGAACCGAAATTTGAATCCGACTCAGTTGTATGGTGCAATGTATCAAACAAGATCATCTCGTATAGAACAGGCACAACCTACCAACTACCTTGCTCCCAAGAGACCTGCATTATAGAGCTATATGCTTGCTTGTACAAGCTTGTTTGCTAACAAATTTATGCAATGGAAATATGGGAAATTAAAAACAGAAATTGTGATGACGCCTATATATTAAAAAGAATAATAACATACTAAAAGTTATATCATAAGACATACCCTGACGACTGTAAAAAAATAATAAACTTCATGAAATCATCGAAATGTTGTACATACTTAACTCAACACTGTTATGAAATTAAATAGTAAACAATTTTCATGCTGACGTGAGAAGAAAAGGTATATCAAGTGAACATTACTCGTATTTATTTATGTAAAATACGCCACTCATAATAGAATGGTTGGTATGTGCATGCAGTTAAACGACAGACAATTTGTAGAAAGTGGCGTTAGTAGTTGAAAGAGTAATGGATGGGCTGTTTATGTGCACATTTACATTTTACTTTATAATTTAACCTTTGAACTAGCAGTAATAGTAGCGGGAGTATAAACAATAACGAAATTATTTTTAAGGCATTGTGTCCAACGTTTTCAGGTCCACTTTCTGGTTATTCACACGAAAGAAAACCCAACAAGTAACAACCTCCCGGTTTCTGCTACTTTTAGTGACTCTTATAACAAATTTAACACATTTAAATTTTATACTGAAAAATATATTGACAGCTTAAATGTTTAAGGTGTTAACTCAAAACTATTACTTACTGAAGAACGCGAATAAAAATTATCATTAAGAAAGCAGAAGCAAAAAACGAAATTAATGAAATCACTGAATATAAAATTGTTTCCGAGGAAGTCAGGCACAGCAAAGAGAATCCACTATATGAAAAATGTTCTTGGCATTATATTTCACTAGAGAACATTGTGTCTCACTGGTAACGCTCGCCTCTGGTATGAAGAGTTGCGGGTTTGATTCCTATTAATGTAAGTTTGTGGTATTCACTCACACTCATCATTCGATTCTTTTAGCCCATGGGGCATAACTGAAATACATTAAACTAAATATTGTATTTTATAACACTTCACTGATTCCTTTAAATCTAGAATAAAATTTACGTTAACATTTAAAATTAAAGTATTAAGTGCAGGGGGAGTATGTCGCCTTTGTAATGGGCAAAAAATAATATACTAGATTGTTTTTACTCATTCAATTGCCAGAGCTTGAACCTAAATTGAAGATCCAGGCTTCGACTGCAAAACACACAATTTAAACTTAAATGTTCCTAATATTTCTAAAGCTCTTTGTGATCATTAGCATTTTCAATTAAGAATACGACCTTGCTATTTTCCTGGTGGTTTATGTGAAATTGAAACACTCTTTTGTCATAACTATATCCGTACATGTGCGTTTGCCTAGGGATTTCCCGACACACATATGTGGCCCACACAGACATTAGTAATGCTTAATATTTCAAATGTAAATAATTAATATATAAGAACAATCGAACGTCTATTTTTTTTTCTTTTGGGGGATATTAGTAAAAACTGATTATACTTTCTCGAATTAGTATAAACTAAAAGCCTCCATTCTTCCCCTTTCACATCAGAATTGCTGATAGTGTATTTCATGTAGAAACTATTGACAAAATGAATATCATTATAAGTTCACATAATGAGTTAAGATAAACCAAGTTAATTTGTTATCCACAACTTAACATAGGAATACGATGTCGTAGTTTTTTTTTTTTTTTTGTTATTATGGATAAGATTTTCTAAACGGTAACTCCATCTTGCCTTTATTTTATTCCTAACAGTCGTAAATTAAGTCTACATTATAGAACAGTCCATTTATTTAGTTTTCCCATAAGATATAGGGGGCGCGGTGGCTCAGTGGTAGAGAGTTCACCTCCGGTGCTTGGGATGCCTGGTTCGATCCCACTCGCGCCGTGTGGACTTTGTGGTGGACAAACATCGTGTTCATGGGTTTTCTCGGGGTTCTCCCGTTTCCTCCTACTTTTTTCATTCTACCATTTCATTCATCTCTCATCGCCACTGTCTCCTTTAGCCTAACCGGCCTAACCGTGGAACGTAAAACTTAAATATTTCATTTCATTTTTCCCATAAGATAAAGACACAAATTTTATGCTATGCATACAAAACCCATAGATTGTTTGTTTGCTTTTTTGTTGAAGTCTGGTGCTTCGTTTCACCGCCGGTGCTATATGAAAACTGGAGTGCGTAAGTAGTCCTCAATGCTTTCCAACCAGGAATCGAACCCAGAACCTCGTGCACCAAAGGCACGAGCGCTAGCCACTACACCATCAGAAGAGCTAAAAAGTATCGAGAATGATAAAGTAGCTTCAACTTTGCTAGATATATTTTTTTTAAAATCTTGAATTACAAACATTCATAGCTTTCTCGTCGCTACATGGTTAGCTTACGCGCCTTTGATGCGGGAGATCAAGGTTCGATTCCCTGTAGGTAATCATGTGGTTCGAATCTCACGATAAACTACAAATTCAAGTTTCATACAATTTCGATGCTGAAAGGGACGGTAAACATTTAATACGTGTACTCCAAAAGTAGTAAAATTTAGATTTCCACCCTAGGCTAACAAAAATAAAACTTGAAAATCGCGGGTTTGACACCTGTCAAAAATATGGATTTTTCATCATTTCATCATTATCTTATTTCAATTTTTATCATCTCCCTGGGCCTATTAACCAAAGTTGTGCGACGTTCCCCAGAAATGAAAAGAAAAAGGAAGAAAGTTACATGTCTTACCTGCCCATTCGCCAAAGTTTCGTTGAAGATCTGGAGGTAACTCAAAGTGAGGAAGTACAAATGCTCTTAGCTCTTCGATCATTGACAGCACAAATGCGATTCCCCACTTGGTGAGACATAGCAACCCTATCGTCACTAATGTTTCTTTCTTCACTACATTACGAAAAAATGTCAATACAAGATAACCGCAGAGAAGGAGTATCAGCGTCTTCCGCAAAGATAATGTCATGCTGAGATCGCAGCCCAACCTTGACTGAGTGGAGGAGATGTTTTCTCTTTTCCGCTCGCTCGCTGTTCGATGACCCAGTCACGTCAGCGCAACTCCTGTAAGTTCGTTTAGAATACTTTCTCTGTTGTCTCGAGGCATTCCCAAGCAATAAGGAAAGTTTACTTTCTTTAATGACAAACGTTACAAACAGAAAGAAAATGTTTATGTAGCGCCAACTTCAACGAGTTGACAATGAAGTTCTGAAACATGACACTCTCCCGTCAGCTAAACTTTTTTATTGTGGAAAGAAGAGTTGAATTTCTCCATTGTAATTACAGTGGTTTCTTAGCTGTTGCATCTGTCTCATTAAATGATCAACTATATTTCAACGAGATCGCAATTACGTAAGAAGCAACAATATTAATAAAATCAGAAAGAAATTAGTATGAAATCAGCAATGAGGGATTGTTAATTTTGCTGTGGTAGTTTTATGAGAATGTAGCAAATTGCATATATAAATGTGAACAACTTTAATGCTTACCAATTGTAAATGACTTGATGCATCATGGTATAACTTTGTAAGATGTTGTTCCATATGGCTTTTATCTTGAGAAAATTATATGTGCTTAATGGTAGCACAAAGGTTTTCATATACGGAATCTCATACCTACAATTTGAATTCAAGACGCAAAACATGTGATAGATGTGATAAAAAGTCCACATATACATTACATTTTAGTTGTTATTCCATATACTTGAAGACTTTACCTCAGAATTTCATATTTCAACAATTAGCATTTGCAACCAAATTCCAAACTTCAACAAATTTAAATAATACTAATGCGTCTGTATTTTCAAAAATTATAGCCACAATAATTCAAGTGCCAATTGCGTCCTTTATTAGTACGTGTTAATCACAGGATGTTTTTATATTTCATACAAATCCATGATTTGAAACAGATTGCGAGGAACTTCCAACGAGCTCAATTGTTGTTTCGTTGGTTTTGCTTTACGCTGTTATGCAACAGCAAGGTCATGAACGAGGATACCTACGCGTATTTACATATCACAACGCAAACTCGAATGTAGTGCTGTAGGAGGAAAACCATAATATATGCCCTCTCCGCCACACTATATTCCCGAGGTGAATTAACTATAGGACCATACGCAAGTCCTAATAAATCGATTCAAGTAAGAATTACATAAGTTATTTGAGAATAACGTTAACGTTAACGTTACATCAGTTATTTATGGACTTTGAAAACTGACGATGTTTTCAATCTTTCTCCTCTACAGTTTATTTACTTCTGTAGAAATGGTTTGTTTATTTATATGTAGAGATGCATATACCAGTAAAAATACAAACTCGGACCATAAAGCAATTTTACAAAAATTGAGCTTATATATATTTACAATTAACGACTAAATTTTGAGGAAAAGCAGTTACTCATTATATTCACTTGTCAGTCAAACAAAGGTGTTATTATATTTGATACAAAAATCTAAACACAGTCTTCTTGGATAGTTACTTTTACTACAACTCGCCAGAATGCTTCGAAATTAGGATTCTTTTAATGATAGTGTAACCTTACGCACAAAAGGGTGAAAAAAGAAATTTTAAATATAAGGAAGTAATATGCAAATTTATTTCTACATTTATTTTTATTTATAAGATGTCATTGTAAAATGACTTTGAAATATTGGTCACAAGATTTTGTTAACCATCTCCTGTAGTCCTTCTTCGGTTCTAGCTATAATAAATGTATCATCTGCATACCTGATCTTGTTAATGATCTGCCCTCCAATCTTGAAATATCCAATTCCCATTAGTGCTTCCTTCACTAAACATTCATTGTAAATATTGAATAGTTGAAGTGACATACTACATCCTTGTCTAGTTCCTCTTCCAATCTTCACATTATTGGTTTCTTCTTCATTCAAGCGCAGCTTCGCTGGTTGCCCTATGTACGGGTTGCAAATGAGTCGTCGGTCTCTCCAGTTAACCCCGATTTCTTTAAGTATTTTTAAAAAATTGGTTCAATTGACCCGGTCGAAAGCTTTTAGCGAATCGACGAAGCACAAACACAACTCTTCCTTTACATCAAAAACTTTCTCTGGTATATAATTCTCATTAACCCGGTAACACTTGGTGCCTTTTTCTCCCGGAATCAAAGCTTATTTTCCTCCAACACCTCTTCTATCTTACTTTCCAGCCGCTTGTCCAGTATACGCGCAATAATCTTCCTAGTGGGGAATAAGGCTGATGGTTCTGCGATTGCTGCATTTCTCTCCTTGCTTCTTTCTTCTGTAATGCAATCATTGTAACATTAAGAAAACCCTTAGGCCATTCTCCACTCAGGTAGATCTTGTTAATAGGTAAAGTCAGTACCTTCATTGCATTGTTTCCCAATCACCTGAGCAATTCTGCTGATATATCGTCGTCTTCAGTGGCCTTCCTCCTTGACATGTCTTTGATGGCTTCAACTACTTCACTTTTCAGTTTTTTTTTTTTCATTATCCACCTTTTTCTCTGCTTCGATCGCAATATCTTTGGGGCAGTTCTTCAAATCATACAGATCTTTTATGAATTCCTCTCAAATTATACTTATTTTTTGATGATCAGTGACTACATGAGATCGATTATCTTCGATTCCAAATTTGCGTATACTTTTGTTAGCTTTCTCTCCTAATTCTTGTGCTTTCTGGTACATCAGATTAGGGATGGCCAAAATTTTCCGGAATCCGGATTCCGAAAAATTTATTTTCCTCCATCGGAAATTTCACTTTCCGGAATTCGGAAAAATTCCAATGTCGGAAATATTCCGGAATTCAAAAAATTGTTTCGCAGACACAGACACACGCACACTGACAGACAAGGGTAAACAAACTTTTTTAAAGTAATGCTTTGTTCTTAATCACAGCTAGGGATGGACAATGAATATACAGCTCAACTAGAACTAAAAGTGCCCATTATTTCTTTTAGATGTTGAAGGTATGATCCCCTAAAAGGAAAACCACTTCGGCGTGCTCTGAAGTTATATCTCTGTTCAGGTGTTCATCTACCTAGGTAGTAGCATGGTAGTTCATTATAGAAAAGGAAACAGGCCCTCACATTATTATTAATCTGTGCCATTCTTAAACACATACATCAGCCCCCTACTTTAATAAGAGACAAAAGATGTTGAGTTTATTGAGTTCAAAGGGTGTAGCTCAAGTATACCATAAAGTTTAAAGGGTATAGCTGTAAAATAGCACTCATGCAATTTTGTTATCATTTTATAAATAAATATTTCGTCATAAACCCTAATGGAATATGTTATTTCTGATGGAAAAATCTACAAGGTGTACTTCACTTTTGGTGATGAATTTTCTTTCGGTGAAATTTTTCAAAAAGGTTTTATAATTGTGTTCGTATTTCGTAAAAGAATGTTCCATTAATAATTGGTGCACAACATGATTTAGTATAAGGAATTGAAGCGCGAAAGTTTAGTACGGTGGCCGGCAATTTTAGTTGCAAAATCTTTGATCACATCTTCATTTCTTACTATTATAAATCATTATCTCTTTTATACAATTATTATTATTACTTCCGGCAAGGAGGTATATATATGCGTGTTTATCTGTGTCTGTGTTTTCACTGACTTTGTACAAAAAGTACACAAATTTCACAGACTGCATACGAAGTTTCCCCTGCTTTTACTTAGTTTGTGAGAGGATCTTTCAATTTCATGACAGAAGAGGCCTCCATTCTGAGTGCTCTTATTATTTGTATACTTCTGCTAGCTTTCGACCAACAGGAAACATCATCCCTAGATCCCCATATTTGCTCTTCCTACTACTGCACACCTAATATTTCAGTATTTGCTTTCGTTCTTCACATGTCAATAATATGTTTATAGCATTATGTTTTGCGAATAATTTAAGCCCTCCTCCCCTAGAATATGCCTTTCAATCAAAGTGAAATGACTAAAAAAAAAACATTCGACCTAAGTGCTACCTGAAAAATAAACACACTGCTGAACAAGACTGCACTTGTTTAATATATAAAAAACACATAAAAAAGAGTGTACGTCTGATGAGAATCTTGGCTATAAGATCGAAACGTCACGTGTAAATGTGTTTTTATATTAAATAAGTGCAGTTTTGTTCAGCAGTGTGTTTATTTTTCTGATTTTACTTGCAAGACGCATAACTATGATTGTGTGTCACCAAGTGCAACCTTGTATTCGAAAATTCATTTGAAATGGTTCACCGTTTCCTTACGATGATAAGACTGATAACCTCAGAGTCGCTTTTATATGTAGAGAAAAAAATGCCCCCATTCTCTCGTTAAGTGTGAAATTTCCGGAAACGTGGCATATGACTACTTATTTTGAATAAGAAGTTCATAAACCAAGTTCCATGTCCTAACATATCTAATCTTAAGGGATTTCGAGAATTGTACGCTCCATCCTTTTTTAAATTCTTCCCTTGTAAGGGAAACACCAAAATACGCTGAAACATGTCTTTAATTATTTTATATTAAAATCCTAAATACCAATTATCATGTTTCTAACCTTAAAGGATTTTGAGATACGGTAATTTTTTTACAACAATTGCAACTATCTGTTTTTCTTCCCATCCTTTTACGTCTCCGCTTCTTTCCTTCCCTTGTAGGTTAATATAGGAAAATGAAACAACTCTTTTATTATTTTAAATTAAAAGTCTAAATATCAAATTCCATGTATCTGAGTTCAAATAATTTCGAGATATGGTATTTCTGTTATAATAATTGTAAATCCACCCTTTTCTGCTCCCGCCTTTTATTCTTCCTTTGTCATCAAATAAAGTGTGAAACATCAAATAAAGTGTGAAACAGATCTGTAATTATTTTAAATAAGAAATCTAAACATCAAATTTTATGTCTCTAACTTTAATTTTTTTCGAGATATGGTCATGCTGTTATAACAATTGTAATCCCACTTTTCTTTCTTCCTTTGTTGGGGAAGTATTAAATAACGGTGAAACGCGTGTTTAATTGTTCCAAATGCGAAGTCCATGTACCAAATGTCATGTTTCTACCCATTAGACATTCGCAAATACGAATATTTTAATATAATAATTGCCATCCTTATTTTCACCTTTCTCTTCGAATTTCTAAAAAAGTCCATCCTTAGTGGTACATCACGTCACAAATCCTATTTACTACCAAAGTTTTAAGTTTCCGGTTTAAGCGCTTTGACCGGGGCATTAATCAATCAGTCAGTCACTCATGACTTTTTTCACATACAGAAACACTTTTTTTTTTAGTTAATGTTAGGGTCCCTTTCGCGGACCTGCTTCAGCTGCACCATTTGCAGTATAGCACCATATGTTTCATGGACTATAGGAAATTCGGCTATGGAAAATTTCTGTGGTTCCCCCTTCCCTTGATGTCCTAAGAACGTCCTTATTTTGCTTAATGGTTAATTCAGGCTTACATTAATTTATAAACATTTAAAATTAATTATTAAGTTAGTTTTCACGTGTCTATCTTCACTCCAAAGGAACAAATTTTCATTTTTATTGTCCTTCGTCATTACGTGCTTCAAACTACAATTTATTTAAGATTTTGTTTCTTCCATAAAAGAGTTTAGCGTGTGTTTCTCTTTATTTATTGGCTGTTTCAGTATACTTTAGGATGTGATCTTATAATAGACCGACGGAGGAACGATCGAACAAGTAAAGCATTATGGGACTGATCAGAATTAATAAATAGAAGGCGTTTCTTAAAAATTGAAAGTATACATTTGTACCACAATGGAGAGAATAGTATTCTATCTAAAAGGTATTTCGGTAATATTTACTGTTAATATTTTCTAAGATAGGCTAGGTACAAGATGAAAATTTACATTTTCTGATAAAGAAAAGCAAATTTCTGATTTCACAGTTGATTGACAAGTATGTTCGACTTAGAAAAATATATCCACTCTTGGTGGAATTTTGACTACCTCTTTTCAAAGTCAGTGTTTGCTTTATTCACAAAATTTATATTTTTTAAAACCTGCAAGTAGGGAAAGACTGCCTTAAGAAAGTAAGTAGTTTTATATAATTTACTTTTATATATAGCTGCAGAATAATATTAAAAATAATATTTTTAGTACTATTAATATAGTTATTACCGTTTGAATTAGCTATTCTGGTAACATTATTGTGGCAACCACTGCACTGTCACAATTCTATATAGTGTTGACAAATTTCAGAAATAAAGCAAGTAAATGGAATAGGCACAAATCCTAAACGGACAAGTCTTAAACTGCAAGAGGCCTAAAATTAGGACTTGTGCTTATATTTTAGAACTTATGGCGTTAAGGTATGAACATAAGCTGCGGGAGGTGCTTTTAATGACTGACAGCTGACAGTAGGGATGCATTCGAGTCGAGTCGAGTCGAGATTTAAGCCTGTCTCGACTCGTCTCGAGAAAATGTTGTCTCGACTCGTGTCTCGACTCGACAGTCTCTGTCTCGACTCGACTCGAATTCGAGTCGAGACGTCTCGAAATTCGAGTCGAGACAAAATGTACGAGTTAAAATATACGCACACATCAGCCAGACTATCATGACTACCTACCTAATTGTCAGTATGTCGACTTTTGGCATGGATAAAAACGGCGACACGTCTTGGCATACACGCAATGATCCTTGATAGGTCGCTGGAGAGAGCTGGCACCATATGTGCTCACTCAGGTCACCTAATTCCCGTAAATTCCGGGAAGGGGGGCGATGTGCTCTGACGTCACGTTCAATCACATCCCACAAGGGACATCACTCAAATGTCCGGTCCAATTTCAATGAAACTTTTTTTGCTGATAGAAGGCATGTATGCATCATTACTTGTGATGACAAATTTTTGCCATGGTGCATGTTTTCTATTTTTTTAAATAACTTTTAAGAGTTGTGATGTGGTTATTAGAGATTACTACAGAAGTCCCTTACTACCCTTTGTAAACGGAGCGTTAATGAAGAAAAGTGAAGAAAAACCATGTGGATACATATAACTCCTGGGGGGAAGTCGTATGGTAGATATTACCTTGATGGCAGCCATCTTGAAATCCACCATTTTGAATTAAGGTCAAGTTTTCAAAATGGGAATAGGGTAATATGATACATAATTTCGGGCTAGAATTTAATTACAAAAATAATGGTGAGGTTAGTTCTAAGATACACCCATTTGGGGGAAAGTTACAGGCATATTAATTGTTTTTACTTACTGTGTGCGTAAGTCCCTTCTTACTTTCGTCTCAAGACCTGTAAATCGATCGCAACGGCAGACCCCAGTTTCGCACTAGTATTTAGAAATCTTTAAACTCACTTGAGGCAATATTTGTGGATTATTGTATTGTATTTTGCCTTTAATTAAATTTGAACCCACTTCATGATCTTGTGTAAAGTATCACTAAAAGAGAATTTCTGTTTTTATGGAGAACGTAAGCATGGCAATTATAAAAGGTGAGTAAGGTGCGTATGTATTTATAAGAAAGTCTTTTGTGGTTCCGCTAACCTATTCTTTAGTTGTTTTTTTTTAAATACTCATATCTCATAAATAAAAGAGCTATTATAAAATTTCTTACCACTATTCTTTAATACTTATAAAATTTTATTTATTGTAAAAGCACTGGCGAGATATTTCTTAACGCCCACTAAAATTATGGTGGAGCTCCTTCGTGGCTAACGGTTAGCATACTTGCCGTTGGCGTGGGAAACCTGGGCTTGACTCCCGGTGGGAGTTCATGTGGTTCGGATTCCACGTTAATCAGTAGGTCCACGTCTCACATAGCCTCGCTGCTGCACGGGACGTTAAACTCAGAATCAATTCAACTCAAAATTATGGTTTTGACTTTATTATGATGTCATTAGTTTAAACGCCCAACTGGCAGTAATTATAAACATTGACTACATTATAAAATTGTAATTTGTGACGACTAAAATATCAGAAATTAAAGATTATTCTTTGGGTTTTGGAACATTTTGAAAACGTGAAAAACTGGTACTGCACCGATACAACACACCTTTTGGATTTGTCATAACATGTCTTACATAGCTTTGGTTCGATTCTCAACACGGACTGCAACTACCCGTTAAATTGTGCATCCGAAAGGCACTCTTTGTTAAACCTCGCTTATCACCGCTCATCTTAATAATATATATAACTTCACCGCGAAGCAAATGTTGCATTTCTCTCTTTCATCCTAACACAAAACAAAATTAACCACAGCTGTGACACGAAGGAGCTATTTCGAAAAGAAACAAGCTGTGCTTCATAGAGATGTGTACCAAATGATAGAAGTATAAAGTATTGTTTTCTTTCCTGTTCATTGATATCAGTTGGTGTTCTTAATGAGTTTACTCATTAGTTTAGAAAGAGTATATATGGAATTTGGACATATGTTGTACGTATTCTCCTGAGAAATTGATGAGACCAGAAAAGTTATAAGGACAGATGGAATAGGTTTAAGCGCATCTACGTGACTTTATCAAATATTTATTCTCCATAATGGTACCACGCGGAAAACTTGGTATAGGCCTACTTTTATCTTTGCCTCCATCTGTTAGCTGTTTCGTATCATATATATCGGATGGTTTTGATATTTCTTCTGATCATTAAAACAACAATGGTACCTGTGTGCGTGCAGAAATGCAAAAGCACAAGTTAACTTCCTATTTGTTTTGGAAACAACAAACCCATTTCACGTGTGCGAGAGAAATTGAGCACAGCGAGATCGGGTGTTTACTCACGGTCAGTTCGCAGCAGGAGTCCATGGTAAAAGATTTGGCTATCTCGAAAACACTCGCAAAACCTTACAAATACAAAAGACTGCGCTTCAAAGAAAGTTTAGACACAGATGTTTCAATTTTCTTTTAGCATCTTTCTTCAGCAAAAGAGTCGGTTCATTGTATTCGAAAAAGGGAAGGGAGAAAGGGTGAATTTATATTTTATGTGGGGGTAACGTTGTAAGTAGTAAAAACAATACATACCGCTTCCGACTCTGTACTGATGCACTTCCTTTAGCGGTATATCACTAGATCTATCCTGACCCTCATCCCACCTCAAGTTGTAAAGTAGAAAGGGACAGAAGTATTCAACATGACTGCGCACTTGAGTTTCAGTTCACAATACGAAAACCAGTGAGCAAGTAAACAGTCTTTTGTAGGATCGTGTTTTACTTCTTGAATTTATTTTTGAACATTTCTGTGAATTCAACAACAGAACGCAGTAGAAATACGGACTAGTTTTTACTCCAACCATTACTTTCGCTCCAACCCAGGGATGCCACATTTATGATTTCGTACTAGATTTAGTGATTTTACTATTGAGCTAGTGATCTAGTAGGTACTTTGGGTAAATAGGCACATTCTAGTGACTTTTTGGATTTATTTTCTGATGCAGACAAATGAGAAGGAAATGGTTCTTAAAATAAAAGGCAGAAGTATATTGCAGTTCAAAACAAATGTAGAAACCTTAAATTATTTTTTCTTTTCCCTCTGACTGAATGAAACCCCTGCTGTGTAACGACCTTAGGTAAACAACGGCTATCTTTGGTCCGCTACCTCCTTTTGTTAGCCGACATGAGATGGGTTACTTTTTTTTCTGGAAGAAAGTGAAGAAATAATTATCCAGTACATTTACGTTTTGTCAGGCACACGGGCGCAGTCTGTACTTGTTTCCTAACGAATTTTAGCAACATAACATAAATGAAACATATGTACCAGAAAATAGAGGCAGTACAAACGGAAATTTTCATCTGTGACACATTTGATGAGAAATATAGTTAGATGTCACGTGCAAGCAATCTAAACATGTTCTATTCGTATGTTTATGTAGGTGAGACTGAGAAATCAAGAAACAATAATAACTGGTTTTCTTCCAGGGGAAAAATCTAAATGTGAAGGGGTGTTACACTGGGACTTTAATTGCGTCCTTTGTACAAGATTAACAAGTAATATCAATTTTTTAATTTATTTTAGTTCTTGGGGAGAGGAAGATGGAAGCGAACCCTCGTAAGGACCTCTGCAAGGAAACATGAATACTATCCGCCACTGTTTGTTACATTACACAAAATAGTTATATATATATATATATATATATATATATATATATATATATATATATATATATATATATATATATATTGAGTTTTAGTCAGGGTTTTCATTCTGCAGGAGAGGGGGGGATAGTAATACCTGACGAACACTTTCTATTCTCAGAGTGTTGCAATGATAGCATTTCCTCCATTATAACTTGGCCAAGCTAGTTGCATTATATGTAAGGATTAAGTTAGCCTAAAAAGCTTAAATTTCTATGGCTGTTTTACCCTGTACCCATGTTTCTCATTTTCGGTCTACAGGACTCTGTGTTCGGAAATTTTCGATGGCTTCCAAGTCGGAAAATAAGTGTATCAAAGGCATATATATTATATCTATGGTTATATGAGGCATGGATCTACAGTTTAAAGTGGGATGCCGGTAACAACTTCATGAGCTTCCTCTCCCGCGATCAAGGCGTATGTGTTAACCATACAGTCACGAGGAAATTCACATAAGCACACACACATATATATTGTTGAGTTGATTTTGACTTTACCGTCTCTTTCAGCAGCGAGGATATATGAAATGTAGACCTACTGATTAACGTGGAATCCGAACTACATAAGTTCGCGCCGGGAATTGAACCCGAGTCTTCCACGGCAAAGACGCGTACACTAGCCGCGGAGTTCACACACACACACACAGAATCAGAGTCCTCACACACCAAGGGTGAGAGCTGTGCCACTGAGTCATAGCGGCCACGGGGCTAGGTCGAGTCCACTTTACGTTCATAGTTTCTTAGTACATAAATGTTACGATTACGAAATAGATTTTCCTTAATGAGCTGCATAAAAACAAAAGCTTTCGAAATGCATTAAACAATTAGCTCGATTTGAGTGTGAACTTAAAGTTATATCAGAGTGTAAATACGGATAAGCACCAAAGCTCGAAAACTTAATACACTATTTATCCTATATAGTCAGCATGTATCAAGCAATCTTTCAGCTTTCATTTGAGAGGATGGAAATCGAAAGCCCCTGAACAACTATGTTACTAATGTGCGGAATGTATTTATCTTACAGTGAACTGCTTTGATGCCAAGTGGCCTAACTCCAAAATTGAAATTTTCCAGGAGTGAAAGTTGAAGTTCAATATCTCATGAACAATCCATATTTCTTTTATGTTGGGAACCAAAACCATAACTACTGTATGTAGTTCATTGTTTTATAACTTAGTGTTTACAAAAATCCTTTTAAAAAATACCTATTCATAGAAGTGAATGGTACTTATCTGTACTAGTTCTTGGCATCCAAGCAGTGCATTTATTGTAATACTAGCTTAATATACCCATTCTTCGCATGGGGGCTAAGACCTGTGGAAGTATCACCATTCATTTCAGTGACCGCGAAAACTATGGATTTGACACTAGTATCAATCAATATGGGCTATTTATACATGTCTCGGTATTCCTCACCCGCTGACACCCGGCGCGCATACAGTAGTAGCTGAATTTGCAAGTCATCGCTGATGGAAGTGTCACCATTGATCTCAGCGACCGTGAAAACTATGGATTTGACACTAATGTCGATCAATTTGGATTACTTTTACTACATGTCTCGCTAAACGCCCTCCTGAGACCCCCTGGTTCCAATTTTGACAAAAACGCTTCGCCTTAGACTGGGACCTGGACCAAGGTATCCGTGACCAAAATTTGGTAACTCTCGGTCAACTTGTCTGGTCCCCAGGTCGGTCCCAGTAAACGTCCCCCCCGAGACCCCCCTGGTTTGAAATTTAAAAACCGCTTCGTCTTGATCTGGGGCCTGGACTAAGGTACCCGTGACCAAATTTTGGGAACTCTCGGTCCACTCGTCTGGTCCCCAGGTCGCACACAGACAGACAGACAAACACACAAACAAACTCTTTATTTTATTTATATTAGATAAGATATACTATGTAAAATAGTCTCGTATCATAATATGTGTTTTACAACAAATGTTACATTATATATTATCCGTAGCTCGTGATATGCTGCAACATATTAAAGCCTCAGAATAGTTGGGCAACCGAATAATCCAGAAGTTACGTAACCCTATTGCGTTCATGGGAACGAAAACACAATAATTATAACTATGCTAAATTACTATAGACTACCAACTGCTCATTCAGAGAATTTATGAAGTTCACTTTATCGCAATAGTTTTATACAAACTAGATTTAGACTACGGGTAATAGTTTTATACAAACTAGATAATCAATTATTATTATTATTATCATTATATTTGCAGTACAACCAGTGGCGTATTTACGATTTTGTTTCGGGGAGGGCTTTGCTAACTTTAGGGGGGGGGCTTTGCCTGAAAATGTGAAAATTCTGCAAGATATTTCATATACTTTACTACAGTAAGTAAGATTTCGGGGGGGCTTAAGCCCGGAAGCCCTCCCCTAAATACGCCACTGAGTACAACCAAATACAACGACATTAACTATTAGTTCTAATTAACTGAATTAAGCTGAAAATTAAATCTTGATCTTTAAAGATTAACTATTAATTTTATGCGTTCTGTACCTTTCTGAAGGAATAAAAGCTGGAATTGGTTTCAAGGCTGTTTCTGAGTGAATACTTTCTTCAAAATAATATTAAAAATTATAGAAAGATTTTCGAGACATTCGAGTCGAGTCGAGATTTTTAAGAGTCGTCTCGACTCGACTCGTGTGTCGACTCGAAAATTCGAGTCGAGATTCGAGACATGTCTCGACTCGAGCGCATCCCTAGCTGACAGGTATTGGAAGAGAATAGCAGTGCCGACTTTTTAATTTTTTCAGAAACAGAAGGAAACACAAAGAACAAGAAGGAAAATATTTGTGTGGGAACAATATATATTTAAAATGAATTTTGAAATCTATAAGAGTTTACATGCATACATTGTTATTTTCTTGTATATTACGGGGGAGGAGAAATATTGTAAGCGTGTTATAATAGTTATAGTTAAAATATAACTTTAAATGTACGAGTATTGCAGATCAATTATGTCTAGTTGAAGGTGGTTTATATCATAATTATGATGGTTTTGACGATCGTCAGTAAGAGAGTGTTGCTGTTTGGTCATATCTCCTACATTTATATAATGCAAATGCTGTCGCAGCTGTTTGCAAAATTTCGGAATGTCATCACCCCCAATTTCATACTGTACAACTCGTTGAGCGGACTTCATTGACTGAAATGTGTGAATCCATCCCTTTGATTTTGTGTCTGGTCAGACTGATCAAAAAACGATTGAAAATGTGTGCTTCGTCCTAGCATTCTCTATAAGGGTTACAAACGACGTCGGATACCTTTAAGGTCATTCGCATTCTTCTCTTTTCGGTAAATTTTGCTTAAGTGTACTGACTCAAAACTTAACTGATACTGTTGAGAGGAATATAATTTCGGTAATTCTCTCTATCAATTATTTAGATTAGAATCATTTTTATTTCAATGATTTATAAATCAAATTTTTATGTATTATGTGATTCGAAATGAGATAGGACATTATGAAAACACCTTACCATACAGCATATCAAACTTCCGATGTTGTTAAATTTATCAAAGAATCTGCTGTGGCCTTGATTAAGTAGCTCTTTGAAAATATTTGTATGCCTTCAGCAACAATTGCAGATATTTGCGTGACATCAGAATGTCATACTTGTCCTGGTATCTCATGAGTCTTGCCAGCTAGACAAAATACCAACTAAGATTCAGAAATAACAACAGAAAAAGGCGTTTGCGTAACATCAATGTTTATAAATCTGGGAATGAAAGTATCGAATTGATTCTAGGTCTTCTCAAGCAAATCAATTTCACTGGATGTTTACAGGGACTGAAGGCAAAATATGAATTTAAAAAAATCACTTTTGTTACCTTGGCAATCGGATTCTCATCAGATAGATACGGAAGAAAAGCAGTTGTGCCTGCATCACCATAATTACTGTAGAGTTTTCTCAATTATAATTCACGCCACAGTGCTTTTCGCGTTGGTAAATTTCTTAGGCCTTGCTGGCAAATATTTTCAAGTCCGATGCAAACACCCTTAGGTAAAAAAAAAGAAAAAAAAGAAAAAAGAAAGAAAGAATAAAAGCGATCTCGTAAATGAAACAAGTTATGATAAAATTGTGGGTTAGAGTTTGTTAGTTGCAGTTTAGAGCCAAGTTTCAGCACTGAGGCTATGAGAAACATGGGTTTACAACCTCACGTAGATACAACTCACATGCACTTCCACTGGGAATAGAACCCGAGTCTTTGCATCGGAAAAAGGAATGTTAAACATTTAAATATTATACAATTAAGTACGAGTCAGCTCAAAACTGAAATAATTGAAGGAATAAGTTTAGCAGAAGGAAACGGGAGAACAACTTTAAACCGCTGCTTACAATGTTCACATACCACAAAGATAAAACGTACTAAATAAAGAGTCCAGGGGGAAAGGGGGGAAGGCCACTTTTGGGCAAAATTTATAGATTTTCATGCCGTCTTGTAGAGCACGCTCAGTAATTTCATTCAATATATCAAAAAGAGGAGAAAGGTTTACTGTTAGTCTGCTATAGCCGTTTAAAAAATCCTTGTAAAATGGAAGAAAGGAGTATCGTCATCACTTACAGTGGAAAAAGGGGGGATGTCCACTTTTGGATAAAATTTAGATTTTCGTGCCTTCTTGTTCTGTCACGGACATGCGTGCAATACAGGTATATTTAATGAATTATTATATATTAAATGAGTTAAAAATATATCATTCTTGCCCTAGAGCCTGATTTTTAACATTCTAATGTCGTCAAACTTGCTTAAGCAACTGCACCTTTCCGTAAGCAATGTCAGATAGTCGTTTATACGTTGTTGACTATCAGGTCAATAAAGTCAATGAACCTTTGTACCCCACTTGTTCTCCTTGCCCCACTTTCCCATACTTGATACTGATTCGAAAATAAAAGTACATTTCCAAAATTTTCGTTGTACCATAAAGTGCTAGGCTTAATCCGTTGAGAACACTTTGAATAGAATGCTATGATCAACACGATAATTATTGGTGTGATTTACAAGATCTTTTCCTCTTTTTTAAAGGGAACTTGCTTATCTCGAAAAAAATGCATCTGCAAGCTATGAAGGTCGTATGCAGCCCAGATACTCTAAGAAGTAACTAGCGGAGTAAAGGGAAATAAAAAAGACAAAGGAAGAAAGCAATCTATTTTTAATAATATTGTTCATAATTTGAAAAGCAATCGCCTTTTTCTTCATTGTTTTGCCTGCAATAGACCCCTTTTCCCCCATACAAACCAACCTCCTGTCAGTTTTTTTTTTTTTTTTTTGTATGCTTTTATTTACAATAATATACGTTAAGCATAAGATTTTGCAAGCTAGTTTCCAATATAATAACAAACTTGTAAACCAAATTTGAAGCATCCTCCACGGTTAGTTTAGGAAATAAAATGTTTTAAACTTTGAAAATCGTTTCCTGAAAAATTAGTAAAAGTGGGCATCCCCCTTTCCCCTGTACTCTTCAAATATGAGTGGTAAACTACTGGACTCCGCCATTTTCCATTATTAAACCTCTGTATTTCTTCTTTATTTCTGTTCTGATGATGCTGAACAGAAGACAAGAGGAATAAAAATAATAATTACGAAGGTTCCAGGTTGTATAAGTATAACTAATGAACCAAGAAATTGAAATATAGGATAGAAAATACCTCATTTGAAAGTTATAAGCTCCCCAAAAGACGGAAAATGAATTTTAATAAAGCTGCACAGCTCCAAAACATGTAATCTATCGCAATCGGTTTAAAGAATCACGGACTGGTATGCGCTCTAACCAAATATTCATGTTTCAGAATCCTGCGGAACTTGTGGAACATTAACAAAATAAGTATAAAAAAAAAAAGAAATGTGGATCACGGAGAGATTATTTGAAGTGCTGATTAGGTGCACATGAAAATTTTCGAGAAGATAACGTAGGTTACATGCATAAATCCTATAGTTTTTGGACTTAACATTTAGCAAACGTGTAACTGAAAAAGTATATTGTATACGTACTTTCCCTACAGTGTTCTGAATAATTGTACTTTCCGTACGAGCGAAATAACTGTATATATTCTATAGGCTGTCAGGATCTCACCTATAGATGGACGTATATAACATATAGCTGACATATGTAATATACGGAAGACTGTTAAATGTCAGACATCCTGCAACGGTATGATGTAACATCTAAGCGGGAAAAGCATGTAGCATATGGATAAGAATGTTCGGTACTGATTTCAGTAGTGAGCATGATGATTCCGTATATTTGTACAACATACCGGTATCCGGATAATGCATTTTTCTCAGTGTATTATAATTAAGAGATCGACAATCATTTCGGACTAGAAATACAAACAGGACAACAATATTGCTTATACCTAGTTGGAGTAAATTATTAGTTGCATAGGAAGATTTTTGGAACTGTACAACTTTAAAGTTGATTTTTCAGCGTCCCCGGCAGCTTGTAGGTTGGAAAGAACATGTTATTTTCCCTATGTTTGTTACATTTTTCTTTACAAGTTCACTATATGATGGATATCTCCGTTGTTATCAATATTTTAGCACCGTTATTATATCTATATACACAGAGTGGACCATTTATCTTGAAGCGTCGTTGTAACTTTTAACCCTCGTGTACTATCATAAAAAATATAGCATAGAAGATATCGTAGGGTCCATGAAAGACCCCAATTAAAAATAAGTAATTATTGTTCTTTTGACAGAAAGGGCCTAGCGGAATAAGTATGTGAAAACTGCCCCCAAGCATATCTGCACCAAATTTACAGTATCGATTAACATTTATGAGAAACTCAGTTTCCAAAAGTTTTAGACCCTCAAGCGCTTTTGGAGGGGTACTAGGAGGGGGGGGAAAGGAAAATTGATTTTTTTTCCTCCTGAATGGTTGAACCAATCTGCATGAAAAAAAAAAATATGTTAGGTGTTCTCAACAAGAGAAAAGTCGGAAAATACCTTTTGGAAATTTCTTGGGGTTGAAAATTGGTCTTTTTTTTTTTTTTTTTTTTGAAATTTTCAAAAAGAAGAATTAGTGGTAGACTAAGTTGGACACCCACAATTTTTTGCCAGTTTTGTCTTGAGAGGGTCCCTAACAACATATATTTTTTTTTCATTTTGTTTGCAAGTGTACCTCGGTAAAAAAAAAAAAAAGGAAATGTACATATGCCTGTTGTTAATGGGTATTTATGTGTTTATTTTCTTTCGATGGTATTACTGTATATGAGTGTTTAATATGATTAAATAAAGAATGAATTAAATGAAATTAATCCTCATCACTGGTTTCGTTCACTACTAGTACAATTTCGATTTTCGTGAACATTTTACTGAGTATTTCAGCGCTGGTCGAATGATTTTCGAAAAGTATCTCGCATACATAATAGCAGCAACGTGAGAACATCAGCCAACAGTTCTATTATTAACCAACTGTTACAAAACAAGAACGATTACTAAACAAAGATCTATATATATCACAGAACATTGGTTATATGCAAAATTAACACAATGCGGGAATGTATAATTTCAGTTGATGTACAGCAGTGTCGAAGCCAAGGGAGGTGCGAACATGGTCGAGAACCCCCTTCATCCTCAGAGACCAATTACCATTAAGACAAAAAATACTTGTTATCATAAGATTCCAATGTTATAACAACTTCATTCCCACCCTTCCCGCCCATTCAAAGGTATTGGTTATCCTAGTGGTGTACAGTGTGTATCATACGTATACCATATAGATGCTGACCTATGTACATTTGCCTTTTTTTCACTATGAAGTACACTTGCAAACAAAATGAAAAAAATATATGTTGTTAGGGACCCTTTCAAGACAAAACTGGCAAAAAATTGTGGGTGTCCCAGTTAATCTTCCACTATTTTTTTTTTGAAAATTTCAAAAAAGTGACCAATTTTTAACCCCAAAAAAATTCCAAAATATATTTTCCGACTTTTCTCTTGTTAAGAAAACCTAACATCTTTTTTTATGCAAATCGGTTCTGCCGTTCAGGAGAAAAAAAATAATTTCAATTTTCCTTCCTCCTTCCTAGCACTCCTCTAAAAGCGCTTGGGGGGGTTAAATTTTTGGAAACTGAGTTTCTCATAAATGTTAATCGATACTGTAAATTTGGTACAAATATGCTTGGGGGCAGTTTTCACATGCTTATTCCGCTAGGCCCTTTTATACAGATACATTTCCAAACAATACTTTATTACATTGCACTCCAACTCAGAGTATCACTTTTGCCATCACTCACATCATCGATATCCAACATAGAAAATAAATATTTGATGATCTCGTCACCAGATACAGGTGGAACTACAACCCAGAATAGTCAAATCATGTCATCTTCTTGGGATTGTTGCTCGAAGCAATAGGCTTTAGCGCTTCGTTTATTTTTATTTTTAAAGTATAGTTTCATTCCCAGCAATAGATTAGCGGGCAAAAGAAGGTTCTCTTGGGTCATCGATTTAAGTGTAGTAAAAAGATATTAGGAGTGGATATTATAAATTATTTATTTATTGATTTATTGCTATTAATATAGGGTGACCAGATTCTGACAAGCGAAAAGTAGGACACAAGTGTAATAGTATATGATAGCTCACTGTGTCGGCAATACGCATGTCCTTATTTCATTTAGTCTAAGATTAACCTTAAGTTAATCATTCATTTTTGCTTTAAAAAAAAGTACTTAACAAAAATATTGAAAGAATTCAACACAGTTCCAAATATTTTCATGAACGACAAATGCAAGATTGATGAAACTATTTAAAACAATTTGATGGAATATCAACAAAAACAATTTTAAAACAGAAAAATAGTCAGAATTAAACTATAAAGAACTTTTTTCTCTGTCTATTCACATTATACTCCACATCGCAAGCCACAAATAGGCTAATCAAATTCATTTGTATTATAAGCAAATTATAATATAATCAAATTATTTCATTTGCACTGTAATTAATTATACACGTAATTAATGTGCGTTTGGGATTTATTTTTATGAATGTACAGTGAAACTTCGTGTAGAGCTAAACATTTATTTTTTAATTGATTTTCGTAGCGTGAGATTATTTTAAGAAATAAGGGGAAAAGACTGGTACGAGGAAACTCCTACTTAAATTGGTTGTCATCACTATTGTATCCTCTCCTGCCTTACCAACACCTCAACAACGTCTTCTCACAAGGAACCATTCTTTTATTTTATTTTATTTTATTTTATTTTATTTTATTTTATTTTATTTTATTTATTTATTTATTTTTGACAACTCGATTTTTGAAAATGCTTGCTATCATCGGATGCAGCACCCAAAGACACCTTGAAAACCAAGTTTTTAGCGGCAGACCGTAAACAGGGCCGGAGATAAAGGGGTCCAAAGTTAGAATACAGGACGCAGAAAGTGCATATAAACATCATGTAATTTTGAAACGAGTGGAGGAATTGAGATCAAATTTGAGGTGTGAGTATCGAGTGTGAAGCACATCGGAATAGGTATATTGCGCATCATGTCGGCCATCTTAAAAGTCGCCATATTGAGTTATCGAAAATAAATAAAGAAATAAAATAAAGAAACGGGAAGGAAATCATGTGTCATATCAATTTTGACCAGCTTGTTCCCAGAAATTCAAGTATGAAGTTAGTTCATCTTATATTAATACATAAGAATGCGATGAGAGTTGAGATTATGGTAGCAATGAACTGCTGTTCACATAAGAACACATCATGTTATCTAAGTCGAGTGTGTTTATCTTCTGCACTGGGGCTGTTCAGAGTGGGTTGAGACAATGGGAGCCCTGTTAGTGAGAAAAAAGGAGTGTAAGAATGAAATTATGCGCAATAGATATACGGATGCGACGATGTGGATTGTAGAGAAGAGTGGCCTGATCACGTTCAAAGAGCGCAAGAAGATGATTGACTGGTGAAAATGCGTAACATGGTAAAGCTGGAATCTGATCTAGTACACTGAGGGAAAAAAATGTAGATAGTGTACTTAAAAAGATAGGTTACATGTGTAATTCCTGTAGTTTTTGGACTTAACATACAGCAGACGTATAACTGAAAACGCATGTTTTATAATACTTTCTGTATAAGTGTTCCATCTATACTTACTTTCTGTATGAAACAATGTAGGCGGTCAGGATCTCACATACAAATGGATGTATATAACATATAGCTGACGAAGGTAACATAAGTATATGCATGTGATATACGGACAACTGTTAGATTTCAGACATCCTGCAACGGTATGATATAACATCTAAGAACAGTGCCTATGTAGCATACGGATAACGTATGCTCCGTACTGATTTCTATAGTAAGCAAGAGGATACCGTATATTTGTATATACAATATACCGCTCTCCGGAGAACGTATTTTTCTCTGTGTACTTCATGAAGGATCGGGTGAACGGCATTGATACGGTTAGCACTTCGAAACTAGCTACTTTGTTATTCACAAGCTGTTCAAAAATATAAATAGGTTTCGAGATATCTATTGCTTCAAATTGTAACCTGAGGAAGAAAGAGACAAGGTCACAAACAATGTAGCATAGTGTAACAAAACCTTTTCTCTTACTACACATCCAACTTACTTTATTATGTCAATAATGAAGTAATTTTCGAGAATAATATATCAGTAATTTCTGCCATCTATTAAACATTATGTAAAGTACCAATTTTGCTTTTTAGTAAGAAGAAACAACAAAAACAACAACAAGAAATAATTGATTACCTACATGGGTATTACTTTGGGGGTCCTTTTACGGCCCCAGTGGTAAACAATAATTAATTACGTAATAGTAAAAGAACAGCAAACGATACTTTGTGTTCAATATATTAAACGTACACTTTGTAGAAAATTTAAAAAAAAACAGACTTTTAGATACTCAACGATCATTTAAGAGATATACTGCATCTCTGGGGTCCAAAAAGGGTCCCAAGATAATACACAAGAGTTAAACTAATAAATAAAAAATGTACTATGCACATATCGACAAGGAGAAATCATTTGAGATGCTATCACCGGATTATCAGTGGTATCAACCAACATAAAGCTGTATCATCTTAAATAGCACTTCGCTAGACTAATACACATTTCAAATCTACATGTTAAAAGAAAACTTCCAATACTACATTTATTATTCAATGTTACATTAAGGGTGCTAGAGTATCGCAAACATCCTTAACTTGGAGGTTTCTATAACAGTACTAACGCAACTGAGACGGACGAGGTGATGCACATCCTAAGTAACTTAGTGTCGAATACTATAATCATGATTCGACATATACTGAATAAATAGAGGAAAATTTTACAAGCTCTTGAAAATTTGACCTTTTTCAAATTTCGAAAAGCTTTATTTCAAAAAGCTAGTTAGATAAATATCACATCTAATCAATTAAATGGTTTTCAATATATATAAAGATCGTAATGTCTTTTACAGCAATTTGATATTTCAAACCATTCCGGAGACATGACAAAGACTGGTAGTTTGCTACAGTGCTTAAAATTATATTCGATTGATGGAACAAATTGTAATTATAACTACCAAAAGCTATTTCTGTAATATTTTAAAATCGAAGGAAAGCAACCATCATTGTATAGTATGTATAGTTTCCAGTAAATTCGCCATTTTAACCGGTATAACAATGACCCACGTTCAAATATAGAATTATGTATATTTTTAATAACTTGTATATTTCTAGTCTTATTTTCATTGCAATGATAAAACTACGCTACAGGCAAATGTAAAGAGAAGGAACATTCACTTTTAAAAATCGAACAGAAAATTTCCCTCTTTAAGGGTTGTTTCGTTCTTTTCCTTCTCTTACACTCAATTTCCTTACTTTATTGCTATACAGCAATGTTTTTTTTTTTTTTTTTTTTTTAAGATATAATTTCGGGGAGAATCCCTCTGAAATTGGAATATCACTCCCGTAGCTAAATAGCGATTGCATACCACCACGGGTTGCTCTGTAATGTAGCTTTCCCAATTAATACGAAATATAATAATTATAAAAAATAATTATGTATAGCAATGGAGAGCGGCCAAATAAATTTCTAGTTATTTTAATATGGAGTCCATAACCCTGATTGACGTTCATGAGAGTTTCGGCAACATAGCGTCAGTCACGATGCTTGATGTTAGCCTCTACTTACGTGTTCTGGCCTGGCTCTTTCTCGCGTTAGCCTACCTCAGAGAACAGCCCTCCCCCGCGAAATAAACAAGTCAGCCGTTCAAGTTACATCAGAGAAGAGAAAATACTTCCAACTTGTTCACGTGAGTTAACTTCATCGAGAGACCTGCTACTTTCACGTGAGATCTGTAAGCAGACGACTATCCCAAACAAATCCTATATCTCCTGAAATGCAAGCTTCTTTTCGATACTAAGCCTAAGGCTTTCAGACAGAGGGAAAACAATACTTGAGTAAGCTTTTGAGGAAAACAAGTAAAATAATTCATGTATAGTAATCTACAAGTGCCAGATTACATATTGTAGTTAATTTTAATCTCGAAATACTCATGAGGGGCCACGGTGGTTCAATGATAGACCTCTTACCTCTGATACATGGGTTTCTGCCGTGAAAGAAGAATTGACTGTAGAACACCATGTCCCAGGAATATCGTTTTCGTTTCAGTACCTTCAGTTATGAAAGAATTCTGGGATATCATGATTTGGCCAGAGGAGAAAGTCTTTTCCACTCAAAATGTAAGATTATGTCGTAGGACCCCAATTGCACTCGTTATTCACTAGGCCATATTGCAAAGAGGGCAAGAACATGAAAAATTAGCGTTGGTGTCTGGAGTTGGATATCAGCAGCAGAAGTGGAAGAATTGGTAGGCATATTGCCTAGGATGGATTTAGGGGAATATGTGGAAATATTAGAATGAGGTATGTTAACGACTGTCAGGTCGTATATCCACAAGACGAAATGCCTATCTTTAATTACGTCCAATATAACAGTAGCGTTCACGCTTCGAGAATAACTAAACAGTGGTTCCAGAGACATTCTGACATTTCCCTAACAGCACAGGATGTGCAAGGCATGTGCCATTTAGGTGCCCCAGCTACTTTTTAGGTACCCGACACTTGGCACAAATGATATTCATGTGCTAAGTATGTGCTTCAGCTACCTACAGTTTTAGGTACTTGTTACACCTAATTGATATTTGCAACTATGTACCACAAATATAGTATTTATATACCTGGCTCAGTTTCGCACTCTAACAGTCATTTGTTTTTATGCCGTCACTTGGGACATATATCTGTCATCTTCTAGCTACGTCCTTTAGGTACATATTGTTTCAGATACTTTAACAGCACAAGATATGCTAAGCATGCTACATTTAGGTATTCTAAATTCATCTCCCACATTTGATTCATTTGTTGCTTCTTTTTCTAAGCGATTGTGTACTAGAAGCAACAAACGCATCAACTTTATTAGATGCCGCCGATCATTTGAAAGTGAATATGGAAGAACCATGAAATAAAGTAAATAGACACTCGTGATTTTGTTATAAAATTACATGGCGAGTAGATTTTATCTGATCCCAAACGGTTATGGTCGAATATACGCGGTTAAAGGAGCACTCTGATTACCCAAATTCAAAAGACCTCAACAATTTATCGCTCTACAAGCTTAATTGCCTTCATTTTCTCCTTGGCCAGGTTGGTAGAGCACGCGGTTAGTAATCCAAAGGTTGGTTGTTCGCGCCCACTGTGGAGTACATTTTTTTTTTTACTTGTTTAAAGTGTTTTTAGACTTACCTTAATGTAAACACATTACGCATATAGGCGATTTAACATATTTTGGGGGAGTAGTTTTGTGGTTCATTGGCTCTTGCGGCATAGGGAACGTAAATAGAACATACTAAACACGTTCACGAGCTACGTGTCAGGCATATGCCTAGGGGCGGACATAGACTGTGACTATCACTTGCCATGTATGTGATTTCTTTCTCAGAAGTATATAAGGTACATACTAGACACACTCCCATGTACCTGAGGGAACATGATAGGCATATGCCTGCTATGTGATTGTGCTGTTAGGGTTCTTTGCTCGATTGGCCACTAAGTTCCCAGACCGTAACCCTATCAAAAATATATGGAAACTAATGGTGCAGGATTTTGAACTGAAATTGGAGAGAACTACTGAAGCTCTGAAGAACTATGTTCGAGAAGTTTGGGAAAGCTTCTGTAGAAGACCTGACTTGTGTTCTTCACTAATTAATCCCATGCTTCGTCGAATCAGTACAGTGATAGATAATCATGATGAGTAGACACGCTGTTAAGTCTAAAGTTACAAAAATATGTTTATGTTTATTGAAGAGTATTTTGTTCAAGACTAGTATTAGTTTGAAGATATGAAGTGTTAACGAGCAGAAGGAAAATACACTTACGTTCTAAGCATTTGAAATTGTCAAAAAAGACTGAAATAATTTATTTTGTTATTTTTGTTTAATAAGTGTATTTTTTCTTTCTTTTTTATGGGACTTAACAACTTTCTTTATTCCTTAATTTTTCTATTGGAATTAGGAAAGACACTCTGAGCAATTTGTGGGTTTTGAAACACTCGATGTCAAGGCTATTTTATTTCGTAGTTTATTTCTGAACGGTGTAAGGTGTGTATTTTTTCTCCTGTACAAGGTAACCGCACTTGAACGTGATATTAAGTAATTAGTTTTTTTTTTTTTTTTTTTATCCAAGAATCTACGAGATGAAGTTTACTATTAGAGTGAGTTTCATTTTTTTTTTTTTCGAAATTTTCTGAAAACATGTTCACATTTCACAAGAAAATGTTGTTAAGAACCGCAACACAATATGATTACCGGTAGTTTAAAGAAGTGGAGAAAGAACATTTAGTGAGGTGGCTCGTATTATTTATTATTTTTACACCAGCATAAAAATTTTTGGAAGAGCTAGGAACCCCAAAAGTAGAGCTGTGTGATATCTGGAGTTTAATATTGAAAAAAAGTCGAAATTTGATCAATATATCGGAAGATCAAAAAATTGAAAAAAAAAAATTGTAATATTAAAATATGACAGTATCGGAAATAACGATGAAATCAAACAATTCCTCCTTATGAGAATCTTGGAAATAAGAGTATAGCAAGACACAAAGGCTTTGTGTGCAGTACTGTTCTATATGGGTCAGAAACATGGACATTACTCAAAAAGTAACCAGTAGAAGCTTTCGAAATGTGGGTGTGGAGAAGAATAGAGAGAATTAGCTAGGTCGGAGCGGAAAACGAATAAGAGGGTCTTAGGTATGATGCAGGAGGAAAGAACAATTTTATACATTGTTAACAATAGAAAGAGAAATTGGTTGGGACATTGGCTAAGAAGGAACTGTATCATGAGGGACATGCTGGAGGGTATGGTGGCAGAAAAGAGAGGAAGAGGGTGAAGGAGACTACAATTAATGGACGATATCAAAACAGAAATATCGTACATGAAAACGAAGAAGTTAACCGAAGACCGTAGAGCATGGAGCTTCTCAGATGCGGCAAGTGGCCTGCCAATACTACCAGAACGCCGACGCTGATGACAATAATGATACCATCGTATCTATTACGTTGTGAAATTTATCCCGGATTCCTAAAATTACGAATATAAACGAGCACCTACTGATCTTATATATGGCGTGCTTTGCCTTGTACTTAAATTCCATAAAACAGTTAATAACACTTAGTAAAACTTCAATAGAGTGATAATGAAATGTTCATACACTGTATATCATCTGCAAAAGAGAATACCAATTTACATAGAGTTTATATATAAAATACACTTTCTTTTTTTGCTAATTACTCTCCACGATACACGATAGAATAGTTCGGTGTTAGGCTTTTTCGTGCCCAAGTGCTAATGGTCTTACTTTCTGTAAACATGGTCATTGGCTCGATCCCCGGTGGGAAATTTTGCCTTTGATAAAAAAAAAAAACAATGACAATTCTGATTTCCTTTAAACATTTGGCAGGGCGCCGACTTCGAAGCTACTCCCGTGCTCGTGGAATCTAAAATTTGTGTGGGAGTGCTCAGTACCCACATAATAAGAGAAAAATTAAAAAGAAACTGTAATATTTTATCACAATTACGGATGCGCACGAGTCGAGATTTAAGCCTGTTCGACTCGTCTTCAGAAAATGTTGTCTCGACTCGTGTTTCGACTCGGAAACATGTTTCTGTCTCAACTTGACAGTTTCTGTCTCGATTCGACTCGAATTCGAGACGAAATGTCTCGAAATTTGAGTCGAGACAAAATATACGAGTTAAAATATACGCACACATCAGCCAGAACATTATGACTACCCATCTAATTGTCAGTATGTCCACGTTTCTCACGGATAAGAACGGCGACGCGCCTTACATGTACGCAATAATCCATGGTAGGTCGTTGGAGAGAGTTAGCACCACATGTGCACACACAGGTCACCTAATTCCCGTAAATTTTGGGGAGGGGCGGTGCACTCTGATGTTACGTTCAATCACATCCCAGGTGTGTTCGATTGGGTACAGATCGGCAAGTTGGGGGCCAGCACATCATTTAGAACTCGCCCCTGTGTTTCTCCGAACACTCCATCACACTCCTGGCGTTGTGACATGGTGCATAATCTTCTCAAATAATGCCACTAAAGTTGGGAAACATGGTCGTCATGAAGGGGTGTACGTAATCTGCAAGCAGTGTGCGATACGCCTCGGCTGTCATGGTGGGAATGCGGCACAGGATCAACACGGCATACGACCGACAATTCAGGTCAGAAACCTGTTTCGGTCCTGTGCCGTGTCGATCCTGTGCCGTTTCGGTCCTATGCCGTGTCGATCCTATGCCGTTTCGGTCCTGTGCCGTTTTGCTCTCACGCCGCTGCTCTGAAATAATTTAACTTTTGATCATGTGCCGAAAAAAATAATATTTTTATTATCTGTTTAATCTTTGCTCTTACAAATTATAAACTCCTGTCGATTCTATGCCTGTGCAAGTTATATGCATAGAATACGTACGATCGCCGACACGGCATAGGACCGAAACGGCACAGGATCGACACGGCATAGGAACGAACGGCACAGGATCGAAACGGCACAGGATCGACACGGCGCAGGACCGAAACGGCATAGGACCGAAACGACGCACGATCATCGCCACTGCGTAGGATCTATAAAACCAAAGATTTATTTCTCATAAAGCAATCAGAGCCCTTTCAATAGATTTTAAAATATAAGAATTATAAGATATTTACTATATGAATATTAATAATTGTGAGTGACAAAAGAATGATAGTGCTAAGTGGTCAAAATATAATTTCTTGTGTGCTTGGTCAAAAGCATTTCTATATGTATGGAATACTTATATTTTTATTATTATCATTATTATTATTATTATTATTATTATTATTATTATTATTATTATTATTATTATTATTATTATTATTATTATTATTACGTTTTAACTCGTTTTGAAATCATGGCCTGATTACACTAGAAAGCGAAAGCCATGAGAAATGTAAGCTAAGTAGTAATATGGAATACTTTTAATGTTGCTCACTAGAGGAAACACTGCTCGCATGTCTTCTCGTCTCGATATCGAGACCACAAGAGATTTTTTAATAAGAAGCTCAGTTGGGAAGTAATAACTGAGCCGATGGCTCGAGCCGGTTCGCTTGGGGTGAACCATCGGCTCGAGCTGGCTTGGTTGGGATGAGCCATCTGCTCGGTTCGGCTCATCTGGGCCGAAGGCTCTAGCTGACTCGGTTCGGTGAGCTGTTGGCTCGGCTCACTTCTCGGTTCGGGTCGATAGTGAGTGCGCTGTGAGCCGAGCTGCTCAAGTTGTTGACAATTGTAAACTCGGGGCGAACACTTTGAAGATATTTGGCCAGTGCCCTATAACTTTTAACAATGTTGGGCTTGAGCCCGAATGCTCAACCTAAACCCTCAACCCAAATTCACAAGCTCGTGAACAATATCCTTGAACCCTAGAATTCACGACTACCGAGGTTAGCAATCAACTAGTTTTTCAGTATTCAAATACAGACCGCGTATCTTTCATGTTTAATCACAGTGTTGTTATAATTATAATTATAATTATTATTTATTATTATTAATAATAATAATAAAAGTTGTACTAGTAGTAGTACTAGTATCATTGATAACCTATATTGTCTATGCAAGATACTTGAAGAGAATACTCGAAACTACACACCAGATTTGGCTCGACTCGACCCTAACGCTGGTATAAAGGAGAAACCAAGCTCTCTTGAAGCAAAGGAAAAGAAATCTAGGTGTAAATAGAGGAACCGGTCTCTATGTCCCGCCTGCACACTTGATTATAAAGAATTCTCCACATGACCGAGGGATTCCAAATATTGTGTGAATACATATGGGGCAAAAGTAAGCTGCATTAAACGGTTTCCTCCTCGTAATATGTAATTCCGTGGAATATGATACTTCTGTGCACAGAAGCAACAAAAGTGGAGAAACAAGGGATGTTGTACACGTTGCATAAGGATACCAAGAAGTGCGCTGGAACAGTATACTTGATTTATCCGTTAGGTGAATCTTCTCACAGGAATACTTTTGATGGCGTTTTCCCCTTCCTTCGAGTTGGCAAACCTCAACTTTTCCCTGAGCTATGAAAAACTTCATTGCTATTGTGAATATACCAAAATACTATCCTAGTGTAGACCACTTACATTTTGATTTTGTCATTGCTGGAGAAATTTTCTAAAAGAAGCTCGTTGAAAGTACATTTAAAAAAAAGATAGTCTTTTTTCGACATTCTAATGTACAGATGGTGATCAGAAAAAAGGAAACACCTGTAGTTGGCAACACGTCAGATGTATGGGTTGACAGTAGTGTCGTGCGCCCGCAGCCACGGACCGCTAGTGGTGGTGTGTTAGGTCGGTCTCCATACTACGTCAGGCGCAGTGGAACAGCAGTGTCCAGTGGCTGCAGCAGACGGAGGTAGTGTAAAATGTGAGACCTCTCAGATTTTCAAAGAGGGCAAATTATTGGTGCGCTGTTATGTAGAGTGAGTATGACGGCAGTGGCTACTGTGTTAGGTGTATCGCGTGGGACAGTGTCGAAGGAGATGACAGCCTACACAACACACGGGAAAACCATATCGGGTAGGGATGGTATCGAGACGAGACGAGACGAGACTTTGTACAGTCTCGGTCTCGTAGCGGTAGATAAGTAGCGGTGTCGATCTCGTCTCGAGTCAAAAATCGACGTCTCGGTCTCGTCTCGGTCAGCAGATGCTTATCTCGGTCTCGGCCTCGAAAGCCAAGTCTCGGTCTCGTCTCGAAAGTCTCGAAATAAATAGTGTGAAATTAAAATTGTGAAAGTATTATTATCGTACAGTCTGTCATTTTCGCTTCTTATTTTTTGCCTTCATTCTTGATTTAGAATTATGGTATGATGTACCTCTTCGTAGCTAATTTGATATCGCTAATGCTTTCCATGCGTGTGTTCCAGGTTCAATCATCAGTGTGGGTATAATATACCTGGGATAAAACCCTAATAGTAACCCATATTTCACTTTCAGTAATAGACTTTGTCTCATATAGCCTCAGTACTGCCTATACAATTAAAATCTATTAAATTAACTCCAGTACTATACAGTAGTTTATTTCCTTCCTTTGTAACAGAGTTGTTCAATACCTCCTAACGGATAACGCAACACATAGCAACACGAATGTATTTAATCGTACCGGAATTGAAATTTTACAATTTCTCAGTTACTAGCCAATACATTCTGCTTTGACTGTCATTTTAAAAACAGAATATAACGGTCATTATCTTAACAAATAGAGTAAATTATTACTACAATATATTTTGTTTCAAATTGATCAAATGCTTTATTACCGTTTCACATCTCAGTGTTTAATTGACACTTTAAAACAGGCACTTCCTTAACCTTGTGGTGGAAGCTACGACACTCATCTTTGCTGTCTGTGGTCTCTGGTTGGATCACCAAACAAGTTAGATTCAAAGTCCGATGCTTCGTATAGTATGCGTCTCACTTTAAGTACATTCTGTTTCTTATACAAGTTCATAATGTCGTAATGTATTACATAAGCATATATTCAGTGTCGTAACATAGATTAAGCTTATTCCTGAGCTCTCAGCGCTGCATGTTATCTTTATTAGAGAAAACTAATCATGCGTTCATTACGCTGAAATTTTATATTGATTGAAAATTACTTGCGAAACATGGACACACATATTATATAAGTATATAAGTAATTCGAGCTATATGTATCTATTTTCTCTGTCCCGGCAAAAGAAGTGATTCTTAACTTTCTAGTTTTCTTTTCTATTAATTTTCGTAGTTTTGCTGCAATATGAAGGATCAACAATATTTTTTTTCGCTGTACGAATTTCGTTAAATTTTGGATCCGTTTCTACCCTACCTTACCTAGTAAAAGTTATATATATATATATATATATATATATATATATATATATATATATATATATATATATATATATATATATATGAATTTTAAATTTTAGAGGTAGACTATGCTAAGTCACTTTTTGGTCGAAATTAACTATACTTTTTTAAATATACTATGTTCTTTACAGTGGTGTAATAATGTAAGCCTAAAAGCAACCTATTACTTTGTAACTGCTTAGTATAGTTTGAAAACAGTACTATAGCTCTTAGTTAAGGAACCGGATTTTCGCTTCTCCTGTAAAATTGCGAAATTGTGACTTGGTTTAGTTTACATCTGAGGTCCAGATATAATAAAGTCATAGCCATAATCATAATCAACCATTATCATTCCACTGCTGGATGAAGGTCTTTCCAAGTCTTCTATACAACTATCTATCTTGACCAATTCTTTTTCAGGTCACTCCTCAGTTGTTCTTGATTTCGTCAAACCTTCTTGTATAAGGACGTTTCCTAGGCTGTTTCTAACTCGTGGTATCCTGTCTAGAATTGTTTTTGTCCATCGATCATAATTTCTTGCAATATGTCCAGCACATTTTCCAGCCCATGCTAAAAATAATTTTATTAGTACCAGTCATTAATTGCCAAATAATTCTTTCTATTTTATACATTTGGCCTACAAATAGTTCAAATCCGCTACTCTTGGAGCACAGAAACGCTAGTTTTTGATCTTTGTGTTGAATCTGACAACACTGACTCAATGATTTAAATCAACACAATATGAGGACCTCCATTTGGTCTAGCGGTTAGCACGCTTGACTTCGTTTCGCGTGGTCCCGAATTCGATTTCCGGTGGGGGTACAGTTGAACGACCGAAGTGGTTCGGATTCCATTATAATCATTAGCTCCACGTCTGCTTTAGACGCTCTAGCATAATCGTGGGACGTTAAACTAAAACAAACCAAACCAAAAATCAACACAGTGTGTATTACTAACTGTAAGTCCTTAAATAATTTGCATATAGCTATATGGTATGGATCGAGTTTGAGGTGGTCGGTAGTCAAACAAAAAAACAAGTGAAATGTAAGTAGGGTGTAATTAGAACTTTTAATTAAGTATGGTTTTGTGTATATCAGGCCTAAGGCTAAGGGGAACAACTAGTGTTACTAAAAAGTTATCAGTTACCTTTAATTTCAGTTACAATTTGCATTTACATGTATTGCTGGAACCAAAACTTTGACATTAACATTAATATTATAAAGACTGTGAAAAACCGTCTTTTGAAAACATTTTTGTACCATAAAACAAATTACGTGTAATTTAAAAATATTTTGCAGTTTAGCTACGTTATTTTCACTGTATTTAGAATAATATCTAGCATTTATTTAAGATGGCAACACAGCTTAAAATAATGGAACTGCGACTTGAAATTAAAGCCACCAGAAACTATTGTTGGAATGTTATAGAAGCAAACTAAAGCACCAATCATTATAAAAATTTAACATAAATACGATATTTTAAGCAGTATAACAATCACTATCCAAGTGTTTGGTATCTCTGAAACGGTATGAAATAACAATTGTTGTAAATGACATTATGATCACTTTGGAAGAATCTACATGATGAGACGTGATATGTCAGCACGTTTTCGAAGTAAAGTCTTCAGAAAAAGTTTTTTTTTTTCATTTCTTATAACTTTGTTTCTTCATTCATTCGAAATGCATTATGCCATGATCATAGTATTTGACGCTAAGATACAAATAATGAGCATTGCACCATTCCATTTGATTTATTAGTCATCTCCAAAATGTTGATGTTAGTGATACTGTATTGTCCTTTGTTACACGGAATAATGTATGTGGTATTGTGGTTTTATTTAATATCTAAATTAGAAATAGGTAATACTTTACATAATGCAATTTGAAAAAATAAAACTTTATTTTGCGTTAGCAACACTGCTTCTTTATCTAGTGGTATTGTAGGGTATCTAGAAGAATTTTTCCTTCAATATTTCACACAACATGGTACAAAATTTCAGCATTTTGAATATATATATATATATATATATATATATACGTGGATCCAAGGGGCTATATTCCCCCTTAACGCTCAGGTATACACTGAATAAAATGAGCTTCATTCCTGCTTTACACTGGATAAAGAGGCAAAGTATGGTCCCCCCTCTCCCCTCCCGGCCCTCAAGCCCTCCCTTTATCATATCCTAGATCTGCGCCTATATATATATATATATATATATATAGAGAGAGAGAGAGAGAGAGAGAGAGGAGATTATGTACAACAACAGTGGATTTTGTTTCGGGAGAGGCTTGAGGAACGGGCAAGAAACCTTTGTGTTGTACGTGTAATGCGAAAAAATGATCACAAATATATTTCGGGAGGGGCTTGAGCCCCATACCTACCCCCTAAATACGCCACTGTACATCAGTCAACCGTTCCCATATTAGCTCACACAGTAACGAAACAAATTTTCAGTAAAGGCAAAATAACTATCAATATTCGAGACGAGACCGAGACTTTAGAGACTGACCAAGGTTTCGTCTCGATTTATAGAGGTCTGTCTCGATCTCGGTCTCGTCTCGGTATGTAAAAGTCCGTCTCGGTCTCGGTCTCGTCTCGGTATATAAAAGTCCGTCTCGGTCTCGGTCTCGTCTCGAATTATCGAGACGATACCGAGACTAGTCTCGGTCTCGGTACCATCCCTAACATCGGGGAAGCGGTACAGTGGGCGGAAGAAAATCATGAGTGACAGGTCACGCCAAGTATTAAAGCGCATTGTCACGCAGAACCGTCGTGCCACTGCGGAGCATCAATCAGCATCTCCCCCACCCTGTTTCGACAATCACAGTCCGCCGCGAATTACATGACATGAACTTACGGGGTCGTGTTGCACGGGCCAAACCGCTCATCAGGGACCATAACGCTTTCGCACGCCGCAAATGGTGCCGCGACCATGCAACTTGGACCGTTGAGGACTGGAAACGTGTGATATGGTCGGATGAGTCATCCTTCACCCTATTCCCAACCACAGGCCGTGTTTATGTGTGAAGAACGCCCAAAGAAGCTTATGATCTGCAGTGTCTCCGCCCAACTGTGAAACATGGCGGAAGCTTGGTGATGCTGTGGGCCGCAATATCATGGTTTTCATTGGGTCCTGTGGTCACACTTAGCGAACGAATCACTGCCAACAATTATGTCGCAATTTTAGGAGACCACTTGCATCCTATGGTCCGGATGTTGTTCCCGGACAATGGCGCCATCTTCCAGGATGATAATGCACCCATTCACTCAGCTGGCGTTGTTGCAGCGTGGTTTGAGGAACATCGGGATGAAGTTCAACACCTCCCCTGGCCCGCCCAATCCCCAGATCTCAACATAATTAAATATCTGTGGTCCATCTTGGAAACACGACTCCAGCGATGATTTCCCCTCCATCCTCTCTCACAGAACTGGCTGATGCCCTGCACGAGGAATGGTGTAAAATTCCACTTACTACCATTCACGACCTCTATGCCTCCATCCCACGTCGCATCAAGGCTGTTCTGAAGGCGAAAGGTGGCCCGACACCATATTAATCTGGTAAGTTGCAATTTCGTTCAGGTGTTTCCATTTTTCTGATCACCATTTGTACCTTAGAGCTGTATGAAATACCTACTACGGAGGAATACCTACGGAACTATCGTCCCTTGTGTGTCAATTGCGAGTGGCTTGCAGAAGGCTGTCTTGCAGTTTTATTGTGGAATGGCATCAATTAGCATGGCTGAGTTGTAATAAGCATCTACGCAACTTGTGAGTGATATACATAGTCGGATGCTCTACTGTTACACGTGTAATTGCTGTATAACAGAATGGGAAATGTTGCGTTCACCGGTAGAGGGTTGTGTCCAGGTATTTAAGGTCGTGTAAAAGTGTAGACGTTGGTGTTTAAGTAAAATTGATTGTGTTAACCTGTACACGCCTGCGCAATGGAAGATTACCCTGTCCACGAGCTGGCAGATATGCAACTCATTTATGGAGTAGCAAGGGGCAATAGCCCAGAGGCGAGGCGTTTATATCGTGACCGTCGCCCTCAAAAGAGAGTAACTTTCCTTGTATTTTTCCACGCCTCCATATTCGACTTCGAGAGAGGGGTCCCTTCAGTTTCTCGTACGTGAAATCGGAGGAAATAGCCCCATATGGACAGCTGAACTTGAAGACAGCGTACGTCGAATGATCAGAGACCGTCTTGAAACTATCATGTGTATGGCGTAAAAAATCCACATGCAACTCTAGTAAACGATCAGCAGCAGACATTTGGTGTGGTATGGTGGATAATTTTGTGGTATTATCTTATTTATTACCGGCCTGCCTGTGTGAGAGTACGTATCTTTTATTTTTACGTAATTTTCTCCCAAAATTGATAGAACATGTGCCCTTGAACATAAGACAGCAGATGTGATTTCAGTATGACAGTGCACCTGCACATTTTGACAGGAATATGCAGACTTACCTAAATGAAACATTCCCAGATCGTTTGATTGGGAGAGAAAAACCTGTGTTATGACAACCTCGTTCATTCTACCTCACGCTGCTTGATTTTTTATTTCGGGGATACGTATGAAACTCCGGCCACGACAGTCGAAGAACTTGTAGCTCGATTTAATATAGCTGCGGCAATCATCTACGAAATTTAAGATGTGCTTGACCACACGCGGAAAAATTTGCTTCGCCGATGTCACCTTTGCAATGCGGTCAACGGTCGACAATATCAGACTGTGAACTGTTATTCTTCATAGCTGTCTCGTGTACACATATTGCATTGCACAAATACTGTACAAGGTATCTCTGAGTATTTCACAGTTATCCTACCTTGTACGAAACAAAATAAATCGATAATTTGAAATTGTATTTCTTTCTTTCCTTGTGCAACACGCGCAACCACTTGAGTATCGTCGAATTTCATTCCTTCTGTACTCGTAGTTATTATCTTCCACGGATTTACGCATTACGGGGAGGAAATCTTTTAATGCAGCTTACTTTGGCTCAAATTATATTCACATAATTTGTGGGAATCACTGTTGTTATGTGAAGAAACCCTTATACTCTAGTTCATCATACATGATCTTCTGTCCCTGACTGTATTATGCACAGTCGTTATAAACCTACTCTGGATCAAAGTTATTTTTTCCATTTTTACACACTCTTAAGTTGAACAGGAAGCCGTTCATTGATCATCCGTTACCATTAGCATAGAAGTTATAATTGTGATAAGCTAAAGACTTCGTTTCATTTAAATTCTTCTTCCGAGTCCAGGAATCACCTCCAGACGTTCATTACATTAATTAAGTTACACCCTATATATATAATGATAAAAAATAATACCGATATTAGTGTCGATGAAATAGTATTTGGAGTCACTCAGACGAACAGTAACACTTCCGATGCAATTTAAATCCATACTCAGATACCATTGCCCTTTATGCTCAAAACGAAACTATTCTCCCCGTGCGAAGAACGGGTATTCTGTTAATAATTTATTATTAAACATCACACCATAAAATACAAAGTGTATCACGTAATGTACACGTTATACTGTTACTTACTTAATGTATAAATGGAGGATGAAGGACTATTATTGGATCAAAAGATCCAATATATTTCAGACAAAAAATTTCTTGTAGGCTTTATATCTGGAGAACAACATGTAGTGTACCCAAACCTAAACTATGACTGAACTCACAAGGAAGGGTCACGCAGTGGCTCCGCTGAGATCCGAACGAGACAATTGTGTTTGCATTTGAAATGCTATAACTAGATGAATCCCAAAGTTATACGTGCCACCGGGAGGAATATCGTAAGTTACAACATATTTTGTAATGTAAGAACTACAAAAAAATTACATGGCAGAATAGTTTGAACCGAGTCATTTGTTCGGAAACGGTTGGGTAAGTGGAAAACTCGGCCAACACGTATCCCATCATTTTCAACGACAACCTTTTTGGGGTAAAAAAAAAAAAAAAAACTTTGTCCCAGGGTCCCCCGCAGGGTCCCAGACGGGGTCCAACTCAAAATTTTCAAATGGCAAGGGGGTTAAGTGGCACATCATTTGAAAGCTGTTGTATAATGAAAGAAAATGCAGCAAGTCTCGACTCTCTACAACAACCCTGTGCAAAGTGGCGACGAGTCAAAGTGTAAACAAAAACTTAATTGAAAAGTCCATGGTCACCCCTATAAATCGGAAATGGTGAGACAAATGTGAAAACAGAAAAGGATGTGTGGTATTACTTTCAAAGTATAACGATTTAAGTGAAAACGTCTTTTCCCAGGGTCCCCACAGGGTCCCAGGTGGGGCCCAACTAAAAAATTTCAAATGGCAAGAGAGGTAGGGCATCGTTTGAAAGCTCTTGTTTAGTGAAAGAAGATGGAGCACGTCTCGACTTTCTACGACAACCCTGTCCAAAATTGCGGTGGGTAAAAATGTAAACAAATTGGAAAACAATCCAAGATGGCCGCTTAAAACCTATATCGAAAGGATAAGCATACCAAACTGCTGAAGCTAGGAAAACAAATTTGGCATTAATGTTGATTAGTAAGTGACTAAAATATGCAAAATGTTCAAAAACGCGACATCTTGAGTTCAAAATGCCGCACTATGTATCGAACGCATATCCAGCTCACACCACTGGTGTTGGAGAAGTCAACGTTTATGGTTAATAGTCCACAAAATATCAAAGAGTATAATCTGTAATCCAATATGGCTGCCAGCGTGAAAAATGAGTTTGTATATAAGCATGTTATTTCTTGGAATACTGTGACCAAGCCAACAAAGTTTGACGCAGTTCGATGTACTGAAATGACTTACATATGTTTGGTACTACTTGCCAATCTTGCAAATGATTTTTTTTTTTATTTGGTATTGTTTGAAGTATTGAGATCAAACCAACGAATGACATACAAATATAACCATCACGAATACGTTACAATAGAGCCCCCAACTTATTGGTGCAGCAAGTTCTTTCTGTATGAACTACGTATGACAAAATTAGAAAAATACCAGAAGGTATTCAACTTTTTTTTTTTTTTTTTTTTTTACTATGAGTAGGAAGTCATAGTTGTGTGTTCATCACATATTCGTTATATTCAAGTAAATAATGCCGAGAGAACCGTGACGAACGTGCATTAAGAAGAAACCGTATATATGTTGTTACCGAATGAAATAATAGTTGAAGTGAATCGAAATTCAATTGTTGTTTAGTCTTCCTAGTATTTCTAAATACATAATAGAGAAAAATAGAGATTTAGATTTGTACTGTTATTAATGACAGGTTTTAAGCACCTTGGATTCAAGGTGGCCATATTTTTCAATTAAGCTTTTATTTACATTTTGGCCCGCCACAATCTTGGACAGGGTTGTCGTAGAAAGTCAAGACTTGCTCCATCTACTTTCATTTAACAAGATCTTGCAAACGATGAGCGTCTTAACCTCTCTTGCTATTTGAAACTTTTTAGTTGGGCCCCACCTGGGACCCTGTGGGTACCCTGGGAAAAGACGTTTTCACTTAAATCGTTATACTTTGAAAATAATACCACACATCCTTTTCTGTTTTCACATTTGTCTCACCATTTCCGATTTATAGGGGTGACCATGGACTTTTCAATTAAGTTTTTGTTTACATTTTGAGCCTCCGTCATTTTGCACAGGGTTGTTGTAGAGAGTCGAGACTTGCTGCATTTTCTTTCATTTTACAACAGCTTTCAAATGATGTGCCACTTAACCCCCCTTGCCATTTGAAAATTTTGAGTTGGACCCCGTCTGGGACCCTGCGAGGGACCCTGGGACAAAGTTTTTTACCCCAAAAAGGTTGTCGTTGAAAATGATGGGATACGTGTTGGCCGAGTTTTCCACTTACCCAACCGTTTCCGAAAAAATGATTCGGTTCAAACTACTCTGCCATGTAATTTTTTTGTAGTTCTTACATTACAAAATATGTTGTAACTCACGACATTCCTCCCGGTGGCACGTATAACTTTGGGATTCATCTAATTATAACATTTCAAATGCAAACACAATTGTCTCGTTCGGATCTCAGCGGAGCCACTGCGTGACCCTTCCTTGTCAGTATGATGTGCTTAGTGCCTGAAAAATACGAAAACTCGATTTAGGGGCCATTCAAAAATTCTGTTGCCCTTGATCCAAAAAATCTAATATATTTCATTCAATAAAAAATAACTCTTGTACGTCTTATATCTGAAGAACTACATATAGTGCAGCCAAACCAAAACTATCACTTAACTCAGCATGATGTGCTTATTCCGAAAGAAATACGAAACCTTGATTTAGGGACCGTCCAAACGTTTGTAGCCCCTGATCCAAAAAGTCCAATATATTTCATTCAATCAATATATTTATTGTATGTCTTATATATGGAGAACTACATATACTGTAACCCAACCCAAGATATCATTTAACTCAGTGGGATATGCTTATTGCGTAAAAAATACAAAAAGTCGATTTAGGGACCGTTCAAAAATTTTGTGGCCCGTTATTAAAAAAATCCAAAATATTTCATTAATCGAAATTTTTCTTGTACTCCTTATACCTGGAGAACTACATATCTGGAGAAAACTCGATTTAGAGACCGTTCGAATATTTTATGGTAACTGATCCAAAAATTAATATTAGCCAAGATCATAATATTTTGATCCATTTTTTTAGATCATCCCTAAAATTCATGTTTTTATCCAATCTTTCTTTTAAACAGTATCACTCTCTTTGTTCTCAATTTGAAATGTATCAAGCAATTATAAAGCATTGTTTATTATCCAATTTGTATTCGGTGTAGAGCTTCAATTTTCTCAAAGTTTCAAATAAGATAATGAAATATGATTTACTATCGGAATTCGTGTCAGGTATTATTATTACTTTTATTGGTGTTTTCCTTTCTTTCAATTGTTAAAACAAGAAACTTACTTGCACTGTCATAAAATGTGCTCTTTTCCAATATCATAATAAGTGCTCGTATAATTTTAAACTTTGAAATTAAGAATTGAATCAGTGCAAGAAGTACAATTTGGATAACGAATGATTTATAATTGATGTTTAGTGGCGTACTGAAGGAAAGGGATTAAGGACTTTGAAACCCCCCTTGAGCAAGGTATTATGCAAAATTAAGCACGTTTATATATATAAACACTTGATATTATATAAACTTGTGTTCCTAAAGCCCCTGAACCCCCTAAACATTTGCGTAGAGCACTGATTGTGTTTCTCTTATTATTTTAACCGTTTTATGCTTTGAACGAAATTTGAAGTGCAGGGACCCTATGAAGGTGACCACCTTTACTATCAAAATTTCTTTAATGGTTCTCAGTTTTTCTCCAAAACAATCAATAACGAACGAAAAATAAATGATTGAGTTTGATTTTGAATCGAAATTTGAAATACCACCAAAAAGTTGACCCACCCAACCTTATTTTGTAAATGCCTCTTAATAATTTTCAAAACAAACTATTTTCTCTTCAAACCAATCAATAAGAAAGGAAAACACGTTATTAGCTTGAGTATTGAATCGATATTTAAGAGCAGAAAAAACAGTATGAAGTTGTCCACCAAATGTATCCTGCAAATAGATATATTTTACTGGTTGTTTTGAAACAAGTGATTTTTTCTTCAAAATAAGCAACCCGCCCCGAAACAAATCACCTTCATCAACATTATTTCTTAATTATATTCCTATGTTTTTCGAATCAAATTACTTTTCTTCCAAACAAGCAACAACAAATCCATATCAAACGATTGATTTTGGTCTTGAATCGAAATTTGTAAGTAAAGGAATCAGATTGAATTTGATCACATTCTAAATTTATTTTGTAAACCTCTTTCTCTATTTTTTCGAAACAAGCGATTTGCTCTTAAAAACAACCAATAAGAAACCCTTGGCTTCGGTTTTGATTCGAGACTTTAAAGTGGAGCCAATATGAAATTCCATCACTAGGGATGCGCACGAGTCGAGTCGAGTCGAGATTTAAGCCTGTCTCGACTCGTCTCGAGAAAATGTTGTCTCGACTCGAAAATATGTTCCTGTCTCGACTCGTGTCTCGACTCGACTCAAATTCGAGTCGAGACAAAATATACGAGTTAAAATATACGCACACATGAGCCAGAACATTATGACTACCTACCTAATTGTCAGTATGTCTACCTTTGGCACGGATAACAACGGTGAATGCTCTTGGCATGGACGCAATGATCCTTTGTAAGTCGCTGGAGAGAGTTGGCACCACATATGCACACAAAGGTCACCTAATTCCAGTAAATTTCGGGGAGGAAGGCGATGCGCTCTGACGTCACGTTCAATCATATCCCAATATGTTCGATTGGGTTCAAATCCGGCGAGTTGGGGGGCCAACACATTACTTGAAACTCGCCCCTGTGTTCCTCGAACCACTCCATCACACTCCTGGCCTTGTGACATGGTGCATTATCTTGTCGAAAAATGCCACTACCGTTGGGAAACATGGTCGGCATGAAGGAGTGTACGTAGTCTGCAAGCAGTGTGCGATACGCCTCGGCCGTCATGGTGCTTTACTCGAGCTCCACTAGACACATGGATGCATAAGCGTAACCTTGGACCATATGGTCCGGGGGCAAAACATTCGTGCACACACACACACACACACACACACACACATATATATATATATATATATATATATATATATATATATATATATATATATATATATATATATATATATATATATATATATATATATACATAAGGGCGGATCCAAGGGGCGCTAAGAGGACCCCCTTGACGCTCAGGTTTACACTGGATAAAATGGGCTTCAATTCTGCTTTACACTGGATAAAACGGCAAATTATGGTTTAGCCCCTCCCTTGGTCATATCCTGGATTCGCCACTATATATATATATATATATATATATATATATATATATATATATATATATATATATATATATATAATTCTCAACCTTTGTCGACCCACTGCTGGATGAAGGTCTCTCCAATTCTTTTTCACATGTATCTATATTCGGCAGTTCGTTTCCATGTTACTCCACACTGCTTCCTAATTTCGTCACACCGTATTGTATTACAACGTCTTCTAGTTCGTTTTCGTTCCCTTAGGATCCAGTCAAGGATTGCTTTTGTCCATCTATCGTCAGTTCTTCTTGCAATATGACCAGCTCCCTGACACTTGAGTCCTTTAATTTTCCCGATGATATCGGTCAGTCTTGTCATCTTCCTGATCCATGTAAAAAAATTTTCTATCTCCCCGGGTTATTGCAAGCATACATCTCTCCATGCTTTTTTGAGTGGTGTATGCTCTCTCCCTATGGAAGTTTAAGAAAGAGCATTATACATTAACAACTGATCACAGAAAGTTGCGAATTCAACCAGCGTAGATTTTAATTCCACTTTAGATTGGAAGCAGCAACATATTTCAAATTATTGCCTTTGGTATAAAAATCGATTATAAAGTTTGAATTTGCGGTGGCAGCTACATGGCATGAGCGTGAACTGCGATTCTTCTTTTCTTTCATTAGTAAGAGACAACAAGTTTTGTTTATTGACTGTAAGATTCACAAGCTGTAATTAGAAGTATATAATATACATTGCTCACTTGTGCGCGTGTAAACTTTCTTTGTTTCGATAAAAATATATTCACAAATTTCCACTTGGTAGGTAGTCTTCGACCTTAAATTGTCAGTTTTTGAAACCAACCATACATTTGCTTCTAATGTTTTAACCAAATATTTAGCACCGTAGTTTCGAGAAACCCTCTCTGATTTTGGATCATCATTGTGTAGTTGGAGTGTGGGAATGATATAAATACTACTCTGGCAGATATCCAGCCTAACTTTACGTCAGTTTTTGCGGATGAGACCTAAAATTAAACCTTTGCCTTTGTGCTAAAAATTTTTTTAGTCAATAGCCGGAACGCCTTTCCCTAAAATTATTTCGCGGAACACAATGACGCAGAACGGAAAGTTCTAGATTAGTTCTTTATCGTGCTTTAATAGGATATTAATCTGCGTAAAATATGACAATAATAAACTGAAAAGATACAAATTTGGAGCGAGACAAGTACAGCACAGGAACTGAATTCGGACACCACACTGACTTACTGGAACGCAGAACTTGTGCGTTCCGGCCCATTTTAAGCCCCACTTAGTCAATGTTCCTCTGATCTTTGCCCAAACCGTCATATTGACCTGAGCCTTAAATGTTGTTAAGGAATTACCTTTATTTTCACTTACGTTATTTTCCCTATGGCCTCTAAGAGGAACACATACAAATACTATCTAGAAGTGCTTCAAATACATTCTATTGCCGTTAACTATTTGTTTCGTCTAATTTACGCGCAATTGATCCCTGCAATAGTGCGTTTCAGAATTCCGCAGGCTTAGAAATACAAGTCTTATGAGCGTTACTTGCCTCATGAGTACCGAATTTATCTACGACCTTCTTCCAGTTACGGAAACTCTCCTTAGTAAAGGTGTCTTCAGATTTCGGAATATTTTCGGAGAATGCGCGACAATAAAAGCGAAAAGCACTATCTCGAGAAATGCTATATTCTAACCAACTAAGTTGCCTATACCACTCAGATCGGAACCGGCGGCTATTTTTATTGGGGTATGTTTTCAATTGCGGTTGAAAGGGACCTAGACCTACTGCAAGAAATGTCTTTGCCTTCACAACCTTTGACTGGATCACGATCTTCTGAAATTTCATCTTGTGACACTGTTTCAACAGTAGTACCGGCATTTGAATTCTTATCTTCTGACATTGTTTTCATACTAGCACTTGAATTTTTATCTTCTGAAACGCAAGAAGTAGATTGTTTAGTCACTATTTCATTATATCCGCTGGCACTGTCAATATTACTAAATTTCGGCTTCTTACTAAAATATTCCGTTTTTTTTTATTTTATTTTTTTTGTAGCACTGCATATTAGTCACAACTTCCTGTGAAACTTGAGAAATGTTCAGGCCACAGATAAAATATAAAAAAATGTAACCACTGTACACCGATACACGTGAAGGCTATATATATTTGGTCTAGGAATTAATTCGTGCGGTTGGTACGCACACATTGAAGCTGTAGTACAAACACAAAATACATAAATACCTTAAGAAAAATATTGTCCATCCCTAGCCACCACTTTCGCCCATCTGTCAGGCAATGTACGGATTCCGTGGCGAAAGAAGTCCTCATCCTTGGAAGCGATCCAGTCAGAGACCCATGTTTCGATATCTTCTGAAGAAGTAAACCGCTGTCCAATCAAATCGTTGTTCATGCAATCGAACAAGTAGTAGTCCGAAGGAGCAACGTCTGGTGAATACGGCGGGTGGGGTAAAACTTCCCATCCGACATTTTCTAAATAGTTTTTGACCGGTTTTGCGACATGTGGGCGAGCGTTGTCATGTTGAACAATAAGTTTATCATGTCTGTTCTCCCATTCTGGTCATGTTCTGGCCAGAGCTTGCTTCAAACGCATTATGTCGTCGATAACGTTCTCCATTCATAGTTTCACCCGGTTGCAGCAGCTCATAGTACACCACACCTTTCATATCCCACCATATGCACAGCATAACCTTTGCACAGTGAATATCTCGTTTTGGTTGTGATGGACCTGGTTCACCTGGTTTCACCCAGGCCTTTTTTCGTTTAGGGTTCTCGTAATGGATCCACTTCTCATCACCCGTAATAATTCGATGCAGAAACCCCTTTCTGCTCTGTCGTTGAAGCAGCAATTCGCAAATGGTTTTTCGTCTTTCAACGTCTCTGTCTTTCAATTCATGTGGAACCCAATGTGACATCTTTTGAATAATTCCCATGGCTTTCAAGCGTTTGGAGACTGTTGTTTGATCAACGCCTAATGCTGCTGCAAGTTGTTCCTGCGTTTGACACGAATCCTGCTCGAGCAATGCTGTCAATTCTTCGTCTTGAAATTTTTTTGGCTGTCCAGCTCGCTCTTGGTCTGCCAAGCCGAAATCACCACTTCTAAACCGTGCAAACCACTTCTGACACGTTCGCTCAGCTAGAGCATGGTCACCATACACTTCCACCAAAATACGATGACTTTCAGTCACACTTTTCTGCATGTTAAAGTAATGCAGCAGGACACCCCGCAAAAACACTTTATCAGGCACAAATTGCGCCATGTTCACTTAACTACAAACTGGTGTTGTTGACGCTTTAATCCACTGCCCTATACTACGAACGATACGCGATGACAGGGGTTTGCAACACATGTGTGGATACACGGAACTGTGGGACGCTCCGTTCGTTGCGCCATCTCTTGTCCACCCGCACGAATTAATTCCTAGACCAAATATATATATATATATATAAACGAACTGCTCACTGTAAAGGGCGACGATTTCTCTCTAACTTTTGGGGAGGGGGACATTCAGATGTGGTTTCGTATATTTATAAAAAAAATACATATAATAATACAAAATACATATAAAACATACATATTCAGAAAATTACATAGGGGTCCCCCATATGAGCTTTGGGGGGCCCGGATCCCACCGGCCCCCCTGGATCGGCGACCTTGCTCAGTGCAAACAAACTTCAGAATAAATCAAGTGTATTATTTTTGGTTTGGGTGCCAGGGTGGCTATTAGTAAAAATAATCGTGTAACGTGGGTTCCTGTCACCACGGCATGGCGCGTCCTCAGGTTGCGGATCGAGGAGAAGGCCTCTAGATATAGAGGTTAGCTGCGAATATACTGAATAAGCAGTCGCGGACAGTCGACTAGGAGTGGTCCTACAGCTTGGGGGTTTGGGTAAGGCTAACACCCTCATCCTGTAAAAAAAAGGTACTTGTTCAGAAACATTCACAAAAGCCTCGGACAAGGACTGATAACTTGGCACGACATCAGCAAAAGAAAATGGACATGAGATTTGGAACATGGAATATTAGAAGTCTTTATAGGGCAGGCGCGTTAAAATCTGTAACGAGTGAGTTAGAGAAATACAGGATGGACTTAGTAGGAGTTCAGGAAGTTAGGTGGGAAGGAAATGGATCTGAGAATTCCGGAAATTTTACGTTCTTTTACGGGGAAGGAAATAAAAATCACCAGTTAAAAACAGGGTTTTTCGTTCACAAACAAAATTACCAGCAATTAAACGGGTTGAATTTGTTACTGACAGACTTTCTTTTATTACTCTTAAGGGACGGTGGTGTGATATTATTGCTTGAAATGTACATGCTCCTACTGAAGATAAGGGTGACGATATTAAAGATAGTTTTTACGAAGAAGTGGAACGGATATTTGACCAACTCCCGCGATACCATATGAAGATTCTATTAGGGGATTTCAATGCGAAGGTAGGACGAGAGGATATTTTCAAACCGATTATAGGGAACGAATGTTTGCATAAGGAAAGTAATGACAACGGTGTTAGACTCGTGAACTTTGCAACATCCAAAAACCTAATCGTGAAGAGTACAAAATTCCCACATCGCGACGTTCATAAATACACTTGGACATCACCAGACGGAAAAACACAATCAAATTGATCACGTTTTAGTAGATAGAAGAAGACAATCTAGCATAATTGACGTCCGGTCGTTTAGAGGGGCTGATTGTGACACTGATCACTACCTGGTAGTAGCGATAATACGGGAGAGATTATCGTTCAATAAAGGTAATATTCAATGTCCGAAAACGGAGAGATTTAATTTAAAGAAATTAGAAGAGAGCCAGGTAAGAGAGGAATACCAGATTGAAGTTTCGAATAGATTCTCGGTCTTAGAAGACTCGGAGTGCACTAGTGTTGAGGATACTTGGATTGAAATTAGAGATAGCATTAAAAGTTCAGCAATAGAAAAATTGGGACACGCGGAAATACGTAGGAACAAACCATGGTTCGACCAAGAATGCATTAAACTAGCAGAGAAGAGAAAACAGGCAAAATTACGGTGGCTACAAAATCCGAATGAAATAACTACACAAAATTTCGCAGATATCAGGCGGGAAACTTCCAAAACTTTTAGAACAAAGAAACGCGATTTTCAGAAAGCCAAAATTAAGGAACTTGAAGATAATAGTAAAAATAAAAATATTCGGGACATGTATAAGGGGATCAGCGAATTTAAGAAAAGCTATCAATCTCGTGCTTATATATTAAAGAAATCTGACGGAACAGTTCTCACTGATACGGATAGCCTCTTAAATAGATGGAAAGATTTCTTTGACGATTTGCTGAACACGCAGCCAAAAACTAATGTGCGTGGAGAAAAGGAGATACACACCGCAGAACCGTATATTCCAGAACCCAATCGAATAGAAATGGAAGCCGCTATAAAGAAATTAAAGAAACACAAATCTCCGGGTGTAGATGAAATTCCGGCTGAGTTAATTTTAGCTGGAGGCGAAAAATTGTGGAACAAGATACACAAACTCATTCTCCCTATCTGGAACAAGGAAGAATTGCCACAAGAGTGGAAAGAGTCAATCATTGTTCCAATTCACAAGAAAGGCGACAAAACTGACTGTAATAATTATCGAGGCATTTCTCTTCTGTCAACATCCTATAAAATCCTTTCAAATATTCTGTTAGCAAGATTGACCCCATACGCAGATGAAATTATTGGAGATTATCAGTGCGGATTTAGACGAAATCGATCAACTATCGACCAAATATTTACCATTCGCCAAATACTCGAAAAGAAGTGGGAATACAATACCCCGGTACATCAACTATTTATTGATTTTAGAAAGGCTTACGACTCGGTTAGGAGAGAAACATTATACAACGTTCTTACAGAACTTGGAATACCGGGAAAGCTAATTAGATTAATTAAGATACGTTTAAGTGAATCCCAAAGTAAAGTCCGGGTAGGAAAATTTTTGTCCACGAGCTTCCACGTCGAAAATGGCCTGAAACAAGGAGATGCGTTGTCGCCATTATTATTTAACTTTGTGCTGGAATACGCCATAAGGAAAATCAAAGATAGCAACCAGGGCCTAGAGTTAAACGGGATTCACCAGGTTATGGCATATGCTGATGATGTAAATTTAATAGGGGATGATAGGAGAACAGTAGAAATAAATGCAGAGATATTATTAAACGCTTGCAGGGACATGGGTTTAGAAGTAAATGCAGAGAAAACTAAATACATGGAAGTGCGTCGGGACCGTAATACGGCAAATTGTGGAGGCGTTAAAATATTAAATAATGCTTTTGATAAAGTGGATACTTTCAAATAATTAGGATCAATATTAACAGACGAAAATCATATTCACGAAGAAATTAAATGTCGACTAAAAGCAGGGAATTCGTGTTACTACTCGGTTCAAAATCTCTTGTCGTCGCGAATTCTGTCGAGGAATTTGAAGCTTAAAATATATAAAACGATAATCATGCCTGTTGTTCTGTATGGTTGCGAAACATGGTCGCTTACTCTGAGGGAAGAACATAGACTGAAAGTATTTGAGAACAGGATCCTGAGAAGAATATTCGGACCCAAGAGGAACGAGAATGGGGAATGGCGGAAGCTTCATAACGAGGAACTACATAGTTTATACGGTTTACCCAACATTGTTAGGGTCGTCAAGTCTAAGAGGCTTAGGTGGGCAGGTCATGTAGCTAGAATGGAAGAAAGTAGAAACGCTTTCAAAGTCTTGACTGGTAGACCCATAGGAAAACAACCATTAGGAAGACCTAGGCGCAGATGGGAGGATAATATTAAGATGGATCTCGCAGAGATAGGAATACAAAGTAGAAACTGGATGCAATTAGCTAAGGATAGAAGTCAGTGGAGAGCTTTTGTGAACGCGGCACTGAACCTCCGGGTTCCATAGGCCATAGAGTTAGAGTTAGTTAGTTTGTTTTAACCTTACAATTCTCCCTTTCCACTTTACAACAATACCAGATGTTGCTATTTTTGTGACTTAAAGGGAAAGCAATAAAATATCTTTTGTATTTAGTACCACAAGATTTCCGACAAAGAGCCGAGTTCTGTATGTCCCTGCTTATCCTTATAAAACACACCCAGTATCCCAGACAACAGACCGACATGTACTTCCTTTGACCATCAATGTACACCGCAATCCCTTTCTCCACCACACTCCAAGTTCACTGACCTTTATTAAGATGAATGTAGCAAAACATTTATTGCAAGACATTACCAAATATGGTGAAAATCAGAGTTCCATTCGCGTTGTTATTCTAGAACTTTTTTCAGACTTAAAGTCTGTTTACAGTCGAACATTTTATAATAATATCAGCATAGATAAGAAAATTTTTAATAACTGTCCATTGCGTAAGAAACAGCCAGAATCAGTAAGGGAGAATGTATATGAACATCTCTGAACATTAGCATTTTTTTTAAAAGATATAGTTCAATTACAATTTTACACTGCCTCTGTGATCCTCCCCCTTCCCAAAGAAAAACATGTTCAGAATAAGTCCTATTCAAATTACAAGCATTTCTGATATAACAGAAAAATAAAGAAATCCTGAATTTGACGATATAGTTTATAAATTATTATTACCGTCGTAAAGCGTCAAAGTGTCTAAAAACGAAAAAAGCAATAAAGTGAGGTGTGAAGGAATTCAGATCACATGCATCGAAAGTGAGTTACAATTACCCAGCTAGTAGTAGAGAGGCAATGTCAGGGCTTAAAGTGAGCCGCAACGCGCCGGCGCTGCATTCCGACAAATCAGCCTGCTGTCAGAATTTAGTTCGAGTGCATTTTTCACTTTACAAACATAGTGCATTAATTTTTAATTAATATTTTGGTTCCGTCTATGAAACGACTATTAATGATTTATCAAACCACATCAGGAACATGGATCAGGGATTATTTACTTTAATTGTTGACTGTGTTCTCGTAAATCACTGTGGATAAGCATACTGGCGAGGTGGCTATTCAATGAAGCCACTTTAAGCCCTGGGCAGTGTGTATGCCTAACGAGCAGTATTTTAAAGGTGGAGCATCGAACCCTGTTCCGACCGGCCATCCTGACTGAAGTTTTACCTGGTACGTTTTGTTAGACCAGAGTCGCTGTCTTTTCACTTCCTTGACCTTCCTTTCTCTTGGTCTGGTTAGCGCCTAAAGACCTTATTACTGTGAAACAAAATCATAAACTTAAGCAAAACGGTGTTGTACTCGCTTCAGCTCAGTTCATAGACAACACTAAATGACTATCCTAATAAACCTCAGAAATGTGTGTGTGTGGGGGGGGGGGAGTTGCTCCCCGTAAGTTACGTCTATGCATGGATGCTCACTTGAATTGGTTTCAAGGCTGTTTCTAAGTAAATACTTTCTTCAAAATAATATTAAAAATTATAGAAAGATTTTCGAGACATTCGAGTCGAGTCGAGATTTTTACGAGCCGTCTCGACTCGACTCGTGCCTCGACTCGAATTTTCGAGTCGAGAAATATGTTGGCCTCGACTCGTCTCGAATTTTACAAGGTGCGTCTCGACTCGAATCTCGACTCGAATTCGAGTCGAGTCGAGTCGAGATTCGAGACTTGTCTCGACTCGAACGCATCCCTATCCATCACCCATTTCTCTTGAAAAGACTCTTTATGTTTTTCGAAACAGACTATTCTTTTTCAAAATAATTAATAGCATACGCATATCAAACAATTGATTTTGATTTTCAATCAAAATTTTAAGTAGAGGAACAAGGGTAAATTTGGCCATATACCAACTTTATTTTGTAAACATCTCTTTATGTTTTAAGAAAGATACGATTTTTACTTTTTTTTCTTCAAAAAAGTCAATAACAAACGAAAAACAAACGATTGGCTTCCGATTTCAATTCAAAATTTGAAAGGAGGCAACTTCACATAGATGCATTGATTCCCTTAAAAAATTCCAAATTTCCAAACGCAAATTCTAAGCCTACAGTTCTAACATTGCAGTTACATGTACATACTTCAACTTAGTATACATAAAAAATTACAGCATTATAAAAATATCAGACAAATAATATTATTTATTCGGTATTGAAAACCTCGAATCAACTATTGGAGTTATTTAGCGTCATTTTTTTTAATATCACAAAATTAAAGGTGTGGGACATGGATATATTACGAACAGTATTTTTATACAATTTGTATATACATAATTTTTTTAAAAATAGACCATTTAGAATTATTTATCCTTACATTTTTTTATATCCACAAATTCAAGGTGAGGGATATGCGATATTGATATATTCAGAAAGTGTTCACCACCCTACAGAATGTCGATCCTATGCCGTTTCGGTCCTGTGCCGTGTCGATCCTGTGCCGTTTCGGTCCTATGCCGTGTCGGCCCTGTGCCGTTTCGGTCCTGTGCCGTGTCGATCCTACGCCGTTTCGTTCATATGCCGTTTCGATCGTACGACGGTTCTCTCCTATATATCCCTAAGAAAATAATTGTTACTTAATATTGCGTAATTATAAAATAATGTAATTTTTTATTATTTCGATCGTATGAAAGTTCTGCTGTCGATCCTATGCCGTGTCGATCCTGTGCCGTTTCGGTTCTGTGCCGTGTCGATCCTATGCCGTTTCGGTTCTGTGCCGTGTCGATCCTATGCCGAGTCGATCCTGTGCATGTAACCCGTCATGGTGCCTTGTTCGAGGTCGCTTTACACATGGTTGTTCACGTGAATGTTCCCTAGAGCATAATTAAGCCGCCGCCAGCTTGTCTCCGTCCCGCAGTACAGGTGTCAAGGAGCTGTTTACTTGGAAGACGACGAACTCGCACACTCCCATCGTCATGATAAAGAATTTATCGGAATTCATCAGACAAAGCAAGGCTTTGCCACTGCGCCAAGGTTCACTGAATTGAATCTTGATCTCGAAAGACTAAGCGTGTTTGCACACGATACTGTCAAAATCGGAGGAAGCCCCGATAATATCGGTGTCGGTGTCAGCGTACTTTACACACGTCGCCGACAATATCGGTGGAAGACCCGGCAATATCGTTGCCAGTGACGAGCGAAGCAAGCAACACACACATTATATTCTGCACTGTGTTTCTAAAAATCTTCTCCATATATGAAAACAAAAAAAAAGTAATAATAATCGAGAAAATTATTTTTTAAAACAAGGACTTTTTTTTTGCATTCGCTCAGTCGCGTTACTCTTAGTCGGTTACCTAGAGCATTCGAAAACCGACGAGTTATCATCATTGCGAATGATTTCTATGGTACGGTAGTTTTTTTCTTTCCTTTATTTCCATAAGTAAAAAAAGAAAAAAATAGGAAAGTTTGGGAGGGAAAGGATAGGGGAGGAAAAGAGACCAAAAAGAAGGGAAAATATACAAAATCGAAACAAAACAAACAAACAAAAAAACTATAAAAATTTAACAAAAGAGTTTGAATCTAAATTGCTTGTTTATTGTGTATTTCTGTATGTGTTTTTGGTATCTGTGTTCTCTGCCTATTTATGTTTTTATGTTTTACCTTTTGGCTTCTTCTTTTTTTTTACCTTAGGCTTCTTTTTGTTTTTTGCAGGTTTTCCCTGTGTGTTTAGGTTTTTTCACCCATATGTTTTATATACATTTATGTATATATATACACACATATATACATATTTTTAAATATATTTCTTTGGTATTTACCTATTTCTTTCACTGCACTAATGGTTTTCACCTGTTTCCACACTAACACTTGTGCACCAAAAATAATATTCTTAACACTACAATACACTGTATGCTTTTGCTTCACTAACACTAATAATCACTGACACTTGTTTTTCACCTATATGACTTTCTATTTATATATATATATATATATATATATATATATATATATATATAACTTCACCTTGCACCACACGAATTTCTGGCCTAACTTAAGCATTTAGTTTTTCAGCCTGTATGTTTTCCCATTTGTTTACTTTCATTCTTCCACATACTAAAAATTTATCTTTTCGTTTAACTCTATTACTGTATTTATTATTTATTTATTTGTTTTAACCGTTCATTTTGCGTTCCTTTGTATCTTGGCTGGTTCTTATAGACTGGGTACGGGGTCCACTCGGAGCACTTAGTGTGGACCCCGGTCCGTTGTATCCCAGTGCTATCCTCAGCAACCACCCCTGGCGCCCGAACGGTAAATGCGGTGTTTTCCATTATGTCCTTTCTTACCATTACCCTGTCCCCTCCCGTGAACCCACCACCACTCTCCACTTCACGCACTCTTCTTCACACACTCTTGCACCGGAATTCCTCTTCCAGTCCTTAGGCTGGAGGTGCATCCATTCATTCAATTTGTTCCCGGTGGAAGACACGGTTTTCCTGTGTTTCCTCTCCTGGAGTCTTTTCTCCGGTCCAGGAACAAGTCTCACATTCGTTCATTTTCTTTCATTCATCACTTTAATTATCTCCATTGTTTAAATTTCTTCTGTACATATTTCTTCTTATATCTGAGTATTCATTAGTTATTTTTTTCAATTTCTCAAATCTTCCTTACTAGTTAATATTTCTTGTAAAGTCTTGTTTCGAATATCCCTTCTTAATATCACGTCATCTTCCATTGTTGGGCACCACATAATGTGGTGTTCTGGTGTGCCAATTTCTCCACATTCACAGCTTGGTGTTCGTTTGGATTTTATTTTATACAAGTAATCTTCATACGGTCCATGTCCTGTTAGGAAATAAATTATTCCGTAAGTGGGATTTAAATGTTTTATTTGTAGTCTGTCTTTTATGTTTGGAAATATCTTATGTACTCTGTGAGCTCCTTCATACCGTTGCCAATCTTCATTCCAAGTTGCTATCATATGATCTTCAATTTCTTTTTCGGTATTTAGTTCTTTATCAAATGTATTCCTGATTTTGTCTAGATTTCCTTTTCTTAACCAATAGTTCGCTGCCCTCTGCAGAGCTACAATATTCATGGGTTTTACTCCTAATATTATACTTAGTGAGCTATGTGATGTTGATGAAAAAGCTCCACTTAATCTTATTAGTATGTTTCTTTGTGGTCTATTTAATCTATTCTTATATGTTTTATTTTCTAATGTTCTCCCAATCCAAACACTTGATGCATATGTTATTGCAGCTGCTAAAATGGTTTCTTGGTACAAATTTATTATTTTCAATGGTAATTTGTATTTGTTTCTAGTTATCGTAATTAATTTATTTGCCATGCTGTTCCCTCTAGTTGTTATATATTTAAAATGTGCATCAAAATTTAGTTTTTCATCTAATATTATTCCCAGATATCTTATCTTTTGTTCTCTTTTTATGCTTATATCATTTAGCTTTATTACTGGGTTTCGTTGTAACTTTGTTCCAAAAATTAGGTATTTAGTTTTGCTCGTTGATAGTTTTAATTTACTGGCTTTGCTCCACTTGTCTAATTGTTCTATTATTTTTGCAGTTTTAATTTCTAATTCCCTTCTGCTATTTCCACTTGTTGTTATTGCAATATCGTCGGCAAATGCAACAACTATGTCCACTTCCTGCATCTTGTTTAATACTTCCAAGCATGGTTGTAGCTCAATGTCCCATAAAGTTGGTCCCAGGATAGAACCTTGTGGGCAACCTTTCTCGGTCTCAATTTCTATGTCTCCTTCTTCGTTCGGTATTATGATTTTCCTGTTTAATAAGTAATTTCTTATTAAGTTTATTATGTACTTAGGTAAATTTAATTTTCTGATATTTTCTAGAAGAGAGGGAAACCAAAGATTGTCAAAAGCTCTTTCAATATCTATAAAGAGTGCTAAGACATATTTTCGTTCGTACCTTTTTTCCTTTATATTATCTACTAATCTATTTATAGTGTCTTCTGTTGATTTTCCAATTCTAAAACCATATTGTAATTGATCGTCCTTAACGTCTCTATATTTTTGTAACCTGTTTAGGATTATTCTTTCAAAAGTTTTGGAAATGTTTTTAAGCAAGCAAATGGGTCTATAAGGTCCAACTTCGGAAGCGTCCTTTTCTGGTCCTTTAGATAGGATACTTAACTTTGAAACTTTCCAGGAATCTGGGAAAAGTTGCTTCTTAAGTAACCAGTTAAATAGTCTAGCTAGATATGGTGTCCAAATATATTTTGCCTTTTTGTATATTTCATTCTTTAGTCCATCTATTCCTGATGCTTTTTTGTTTTTAAGTTTCTTCATTGTCTTTTCCATCTTCTCATTCCATCCGATTTTTTAACTGTGCTCAAGATTAGAGGGTTGACTTTTTGTGTAATTAGTTTGTAGGGTGTTCCCCATGGGTCTACTTCTATATTCTTTTTTAAGAATAAATCCCAACTTTTCTTTTTGCCTCTAATAGTTCTTCTTTGTATTCCCTTTTAGCAATTCTGTATTTTTCCAATCTCCTTTCCTTCAGAATGGGATGAAGTGTTGATTGGTAGCTTTTTCTTGCTGATGTTGCTATTCGTTTCAACCTCTGGAGTTTGGGGTTCCAAAAGTTTTCGTATTTCTTAATTTCCTTATTTGTCGGAGTAGCATCTTTTAGTGCTTCTTTGGTTACTAACTCTATTTGCTGTATTATTTGTGTAACATTACTATCTTCTTCTATTTGTGGTAACTTTAAATTATCTTTAAACTTATTCCAGTTTGTGTGCTTTATATTATATGTCTCTGCTACTTTGGTTGTTTGGTTTGCCTGAACCTCTATGGTGGTAATTTCGTGATCACTTAGCGTGTTACTGTCTCCCAGATGCCAATTTGTTACTCTGTTTGCTAACTCAGTGATTGCACATGATACATCTATGTGTGATTTTCCTCTGTTTCCTATAAAGGTTGGTCTATTTCCCACGTTTAAGATTTGCAGTCCATTTTGAATAATTAAATCTTCTACTAAGTCACCCTTGTCATCGTTTTCTTGTGCTCCCCACATTGTCGACTTTGCATTTGTCTGCCAACAGCAGAATACTATTATTACCTCTTTGTCCTATTATGTCCTGTATTTTGTTTACAAAATCTTGAGTTGGTAGGCGGTATTGAAAGTACGCATTAATTATCCAAAATTTATTTTTTTCAATTTAATTTCCACTGTTGTTATCCAATTATCTGCATACTGACTTAGCTTCAGTATTTCAATTTCCTTATTCATGATTACAGTCACAGCTTTTGGCTCGTCTCCTCCATAGATGATCCTACTTTCCACAGGAAAGGTTGTTAATTTGCTATTTAGAAGATATGGCTCCTGTATTGCCACAATATCTATTCTTTTTATTTCCGCTAATCTTCTTAATTCCATTGTTGCAACCTTGCTTCCTTGTGCGTTATTTTGCATTATTTTTAATGTTGGATAATTTTCATCCATATCTCGTAAAAACGTAAGCATCCGCACCTGATTTCGTAGGATCATAATATACTCTACCATGTGCTCTAACTAGTTGTTTATAAACATTTTCTAAGGACCAGTATATTCCTCGTCTTTCAAAAACTTGATCCACCAGATCTAGAAGTTCAAATCCATTTGCTGGTAAATTATAGATTCTTAGCTCAATTTTGTCTGTCTCTTCCAGAGATGGATAAGTTATTGATCTACCATTTACATGCAAATCTCTTACTATTTGCCTGAGTGCTGTAGCCAATATTTGTTTTTCTTCTAATTTTGCTAGTCTATATATCTGATTTATTTCTTCATATAGCTGTTGATTTGTTCCCTGCATTTTACTTTTATTTTCGTCTTCTAGCTTTTCTACATTGTCTTCGCTTCCACACGTCGTACTAGATATTTTGTTCTCTTGTATTTGCTCCTTTCTTTCTTCCTGTTCTGGGAAGATATATTTTTCTTCTCCATGTACAAAGGAAGTATAAATAGTCGGTACCTCTTCCATGCACTTATAATCTTCTTCTTTAAAAGTCTTTTTACTGTTCCTTTTCCTGTTTTCTAGCAGGACTACAAAAACAAGGACTACAAAAATTGTTCTCAAGAGATGTGGAGAACGGTACAAAACTTAGAAAAAATAGGCCTATGCCTAAACATGTTTAGATTTAACAGTGCCGTTTTAAATAGATGTCGTAAACATATTATATTCGTTTCGATGAGAATTGATGCTGCGGTACATTGCAAACTATATTAGTTTTAATTTTTGTTGAAACACTGTTTCATTAGGAAGACCTAGGCGCAGATGGGAGGACAATGCAATGGATCTCGCAGAGATTGGAATACAAAGTAGAAACTGGATGCAGTTAGCTAAGGATAGAAGTGAGTGGAGAGCTTTTGTGAACGCGGCATTGAACCTCCGGGTTCCATAGGCCATAGAGTTAGTTAGTTAGTTAGTTAGTTGAAACACTGTTACATATTGCATGAATGTATATTATGTAGTTTTCCATGCAATTAACACTAATGTCATAGTAAATTAAATGATAAGATTCGAATTAGTAATTTTGTTTTACATTGCTCCATACATACACTGGTGCAAATCCCTGGGGGATGAAGGGGACATGTCCCCTCCAATCTTAGAACTGGAGGAATTGTCTCCCCCAATAATCCGATTTGAAATGTGTTTTTGGGGGGAGAAATTTGATTATTTCTGTCCAGTCGCCAGAAAGGAAAGTGAGATGAAATTAAAGTCCACTCAGAATAAGCCTCAAATCTGCCCGCCTCCCAATGTTGAAGACAACTCTGCTCCCCTGATCCTCCACAGCATTGTCTCCCGACTACATAAATATTTTGAACATCGATATATATATATATATATATATATATATATATAAAATATGGGAACGATCTTATCCCCTCCCCCCAATGTTGAATACAGATTTGCCCTGTTGCATACATACCTGTCGTTTCTCGTTTCTTTTTGTCCATGAACTCAAAATCCTGGGCAAGGCTTGCATAAACTTCTCGCCATGCTTTTTGCTTTTCAATTCTGTCCTTGAAAGAGTCTGTTATCTTATTCCATATGCAAGGTCTACATTCCACAAGTTCAATAAGGGTTAAAATATCGAATGGAAAAATTCTTGCCTTCTCTAAAAATCTAAGCAAAACTAGAAAGGTAAGAATGCAATGATATACAACCTTTTCATCCAGTCGCTGTAGCTAAACTGCAGAAGTCTATCAGGGGGTCGATCTCGGTACAAAGGGGAGAGGGAAAACTTGGATAAATAGCTTTGTTGTTTCTTTTCAATTGCCATTCCACAAATTCTTTTAAAAAATGGGGGATTTGGGATAGTTTTGGAAGTGAGAGAAAAAATCTGCAACAAGTGAAGCATGAAGTCACATCAGTGGGGTATTTACGATTTTGTTTCGGGAAAGGGGGCTTTGCTAGCTTTCGGGGGTCTTTGCCTGAAAATGTGAAAATTCTGCAAGATATTTCATATATTTTACTATAGTAAGTAAGATTTCCCCCTAAATACGCCACTGAGTCACATCCCTGTTGTTGAGATCACAATCAAGAAAATGCCAAACGAGTCCCTTGTCCTTGGAGCTTTGCTAAAAATGTTTGATTGTGCTGGTTTCGTTTCAAAATAACAATAATTCTACTTTGACTTGTCAACAAATATTCTATTCAATCATTGCTTATTGAGTAGGACCGGGAAAAGTGATCTGCACATAATTCTGATGAAAATAAAAGAAAGTAATAATAATCAGGATTTTTTCCATATGTTTATGTTCACAGTGTATCAAACTGAAAATTACGCTTAAATTAATTTCCAGAATGTATTAAAATTTAAATGCATTAATAGATTAAAAATATACCATCAAAGAGTGTGTGTGTGTGAGAGAGAGAAAGAACAAAAATAGAAAAAGGAGTGGAAAATAATCAAAAAATTGGTTATCTAAATTCCCTATATTCTATTTGGTAATAGCTATTTAGAGGGAAACCAGTACTCTTCTTCCCATATTTTATACTTATTTAATAAAGGGAATCAGCTACTCCAAAACAGAGACTGTAAAAAATAATAAGCTGTTCCGAAGTTGTTTATAGAACAAGATAATAATATTATTATTGTACGATTGTAGTAGAAAAAATGGAAACAGCAAAATTCCAAAGACAAGAAACGAAACAAGAATACACAGCTCTTTGTCACTCACTCTCTTCATCTAACCCACTGGCTGGCCGACATTATCGGTCGCATGTGCATCCAATCATAAGAAAACATTGCCCCGACAAAATCGGTGTCGGCGATATCGCCGACAATATCGAGGGCTTGGCCGACAGCATCTGCGTGTCGGAGGATCGGCCGATAATTTCGGTGGCGTGTGCAAGCTACGATTTGAGTATATTGAAGTCGATTTCACAGCCGACATTATCGGCGCTTCCACCGATATTATCATTGCCGTGTGCAAACGCCCTAACTATTAAGTTAATGCGTTCTGTACCTTTCTAAAGTAATAAATGCTGGAATTGGTTTCAATGATGTTTCTGAGTGAATATTTTCTTCAAAATAATATTAAAAATTATAGAAAGACTTTCGAGACATTCGAGTCGAGTTAAGATTTTTTACGAGCAGTCTCGACACGACTCATGTCTCGATTCGCAAATTCGAGTCGAGAAGTACGTTTATCTCGACTCGTCTCGAATTTTACAAAGTGTGTCTCGACTCGAATCTAGACTCGAATTCGACTCGTAAGCATCCCTAATCACAATCCTAATTTATAGTATGATGATATTTTTATAGAGCGGAGAGGGTGGATATAAAGTTTGGGCAAACTACCAGGAAAGGAAACACGTAAAATTCCGGAATTGGGACGCGAAGGATATTTTAAGTGGCAAATTGAATGAGCGTATCTCTGTGCTATTTTCAGCTAAAAATTTCCACACTCCTTGTATCATAAATGGTCAGCGTTCGGGAATGGTGTGAGGGGAACTTAGATCGGGCGTTTGAACCTTAGAAGCCTAGAACGTCTCTGGTTAGGACACAATATTTTTATTAAACAAAACATATTTTCCACTGTGAAACATAAAGAGGTGGAAAGAGAAAACAAAAACAAAAAAGAAAAACTGTTTCATTCAAAAATATCTAAAATTGCATTTCCAGGGAGGGCCAATTTTCAAAATTTTCCAAGGGAGAACCGCCCCTAAACCTAAGCACTTAACTGTTATAGCACCCATATTAATTACACTATGTAACAAAATTTAACTTGGTTTTGTCCTTCGGATGATATGGTTATTTTCCAATTTAGAGTATTCAAATATGATGGAAATTGTTTTTTATGTACTTCAAACTTTGATTTTATAGTGAATATATTGGATTGGATTGCCTTTTAAACCCGTTGAAAATTCTGCATTTCACACGAATTATTATTAAGTCGCTACTACCTCAGCACTATTCATGCGATAATTATGGTTCATAAGTTTTCTCTTTAGAATGAAACAGACTTTCAAACAGTACCACGCATCCCTATACATGGTGTATCCTAAAAGGGGAAATTTCGGGATTTTTGGAAAATTTCCCAAAGACAAAAATATCAAATCTCGAGGAGATCATTTTGGAGTAACCCTTTACATAAATACCTACAGGAACTCTATCTTAGAAAATACTTATGTTCTATATGTAATTTTTCCGCCTAGTTTCATTGCAATATATTTAGAAGAAAATATTTTGTAATCCTTGTTCAACATACAAAATTTATTATATAAATAGAAAAGGGGAAAGACAATTTTTAAACAGCAGAATGATTTAGATTTCTGAGCTATTGGCTTCTATGGCCATATTAACCCTTCACATATGAGGGATGACGTCCCTCGGCTATCACAATATCTGAGAAAAGAGAAGGAAGAAATGACTGAGGAAGGAAGGAAGCGGATTATGACCTGTATTAGGTATCACCCCACCATTTGCCTGGTATGAATGAGGAAAACAAAAGAAAAACTTCACTCAGGATGGCTGGCCAGAAAGAGCATTTAAACTTCTTTCACTGAGTGTCGCCACCGGGAATCGAACCTGGGACCGCTCGCACCAAAGGCGAAAGCGTTAGAGATTACGCTACGCGAGGCCACTAAACAGCAGACTGAAACAAGCTTTCTTTAAACATGTATTGTATAGGGGTATGTACTCTTCAAAGAGATTGAAAAATTTAAACTTCGTTTTCAGAAAGAATTGCTGTTGCTGACAGTGGCTTGCACGAAAACCATATTTTATTGCGTTGCAATAAATGTTATAACAAAACATTTTCATTGCTTTAACACAATCACTATGAAAAGCGTGTGCGTGCTCTACATTGATGTTTATATGGTACATTACTTTCACGAATCAAGGACCAGATATAGTCCCCCTTCATGTTTCCGTTGTACTGTCCCTGATACCGACGTTCGAAGTTTAAAATGTTCTAATGGAAACCCTCCCCATGCTCTTCGGAATATGCTCCCATGCTTTCCTTAAATATTTACATATGTGAATGCAGAAATTGAATTTGGAGGGACATCCTGCATCCCATTTTACCTTAGCTTTCCACCGGATTATCTATCAACTCCGTATAATTTTCTGCTCTACAATTGCCAAGAAATCCTTGAATCACAGTTACACAACTTCTCCAAGCATTCCTTTCAATTTCGGTGTGTACCTGAGGAAATACTCAGGTACTCAGACTGAACAATCTTTCTCAGTTGTGGGCCTGCGAAAACTCCAGTTGTTATCTCTGCATTTGACAATTGGGGTAACATGCCTTTTAAATACCGTAAGACGGGGTTGTTTTGCACACGATTTAAGGAATTTTAAAGAAAATCGCATGTAACTTACAAACATAATGATCTAGAACACCCCCATAGGGAAATCGCGGTCGAAAAGAGGGAGGGCCAACGTCGACGGTGGCGGGCCGTCGGCACCCGCTCGCGGCGGCTCGGATCAGAGGCGGCGGGTAGCCGCGAGTCCGACGCTGTTCCGACCCTTTGCCGACACTATGTCTTCAAAGACGCGACGTCGTGGCAGGGCCGGATATCGCCGCTGCCGAAGATCCGACTCGCTGCCGAAGAAAATGAGATCCTTTGTGCCGCGGTCGTTTCACTTAGCCGCTAGGCCAGCTACTTCTCCATGTGCAAGACGTAGTCGGATCGACCGCTAACCGCGGCGGTTTGCCGCCAAAAACATGGCCGCTTCGTAATCGCTAGTACCGCCCTTCACTGCCGCTCTTAGTCTTATACTATCAATGTTAACTACAACGTATTGGTACTTCAGTCCTGAAACCTCTATACGAATACATGGTTGAAATACAAAATAACTACCACTTCATCGTGATACTTCTATGTTAGTATAACTCCAAAGATTGTTTTAGGGGTATGGGAATAGGGTTATAAGTGAACTGGACAATTCTTTATTCATCAATTAATAAATGATTGGAAAAGATGGTACCGGTACTCCTACTCCCTGCCATTAGAGGGTTACGCCCTGTCTTTGGCATAGATGTTGGTTTTTTTACATTGATTGTTAACACTGTGAGTTGGTCAAAGTGCAGTAACATAAACATGAGAAAAATGAGCATACAAAACTAGGTGCACTGATAATAATAATAATAATAATAATAATAATAATAATAATAATAATAATAATAATAATAATAATAATAATAATATAAATAATAATAAACAAAATTTAGAGTATGTGCAAATATATATACGAAGTGCAAAGGTATTAATATGATGGAAAACAGAATTATGACAAATGTAATAGAATTTAGAGCAATGATGGTGAGGTGAAGTGAGGTATGAGATGAAGTACTACGACGACACAAACACAGTTGTATTAGCCAGACAGATGCAATGTTAAATCTTCTGTCCCGGGGCGACTCGGGACTGATGAGGACAGGGGGGAAGCCCTTGTTAATAGTGAGGATTTATGTGCTATTATGGAAAAATATGAGGAAGATGATCATTAATGAGGTAAATGTCATATAGTTCTCGTTCATCAGCAGTCAGATCTGCATTTTGGACAAACAGAGATACTAAGATGTTTTAAGGTGAATGTTTGTACCGAAATGTAGAATCAGTAAGAGCATCAGTCTGCAAAATGTCCAAGAATAACGGATGACCTGTTTGTATACGTGAAGTTATGTATCTTAGTTGGAGTTCTGCGAGGTGTTTTGTGATTTTTGAAAAGTCGATATACTCATATGTAAGCCATGTAGGGTAAGGAAGCTTAATACGATACGCCAGCCGAATAGCATGTCGCTCCATTATGCAGAGCTTTTCGTAATATGACGCAGAAGCATTGCTCCAGGCGGTGTGTCCAAAAGTGAGGATGGGATGGAGGAACGCCTTATAGGTATGAAGTATCATTTCAGCTTTCAGACCCCAAGTTGTGCCTGTGAGATGACGCAATAGATTTAACCGAATGTTATCCTTAGCTGTTAGCTTTTTCACGTGAGCACTCCAAGTGAGCTTTGAGTCGAAGACCACGCCTAAGTAGGTAGCAGTAGGGGTAGGGCATACTCAGTACCCATCAACATTTACTTGCAAGAGATTTGGATTTCTGTAAACTCTGGAACGTCTGTTCGGAAATAAAAATACGATTGCTTGCGTCTTTTCTGTATTAATAGTTAATGCCATCTCTTGCACCACTTGATGTAACTATCAAGAGTTCTTTGTGAAAGGGTATTAAGTTGTTGAATATTTTTTCCCAGAGCGAGAAAAGCTTTGCCATCGGCGTATTGAAAAGTAAAAGCGTTGCGTGGAACTGCAGGGATGTCAGAAGCGTAAAGGATATGTAATAAAGAGATGTGAGCCGAACCCTGAGGAACTCCAGTAAGCGGAAAGATAGGCCAAGATAGAGCATTACCGACTGTAACATAAGCAATGCGATTTGTAACGAATTAATATATTATCCTCAAATAGCAAAGTGGAAACGAATGATCGTAATTTTTTAATTAAGCCGTAATGCCAAACTTTATCAAAAGCCTTTTCTAAATCCATAAGAATGAGGCCAGAAGGGAAGGCTTTATTACACTGGTTAGTAATTATGGTACTGAGACGAAGTAGCTGGTCATTTATGAAGAAATTAGGCCGAAAACCTGCTTGATGAATTGGCAGTAAAGTTGTTGTTTCAAGATACTTATGAAGACGGCAGACAACAATTTTCTCAAATATTTTACTGAATACTGATGTCAGTTGAATTGGTCTGTAAGAGGAAACATAATGTACAGGCTTGTTTGGTTTATGGAACATGCAGATTTTTGAGACTTTCCAATCTTTAGGATAGAAACCAGTTCTGAGAATGAAATTATATATCGCCACCGGTAGTAGTAGGAGTGATTGCGGGGCTTCTTTTATATGTCGATAACATATGTTATCAGCCCCAGGAGCTTTGTTCTTTTTCCGCTTTACAGCAATATGGAGTTCATCTGTACTAATGGGTGCGGTGAGTGGATGTTCCAGATCAATGGCATGATCTGCAGAAGGTTGTAAAGCAGGAATGCAAGAGATGTCTATCCGTTCAGAGATCTTAGAGGCAGCTGTTGGAGTAAAAACGGTCTGTAGCTGACTAGCAAACGCGTCAGCTTTCTCTTCGTCTGAGAAGAGAGAAGTGCCATCTGCAATGAGAGGATAAGTTATTGTCGAATTTTTGCCAATTAGTTGATTAAACTTCTTCCAGTAGCGGGATGGATGTGCTTCCTAGGATAAGATATTACAAGTCTTAATCCAACTGCAACGTTTATATGCAGCAAGATAGTTACGAACCGCTCGTTGCCATTGGCGATGTTGATGAAGATAGACATCATTCCCTGTTCGATAGTATTCACGGAGATGTTGACGAGCCTTTTGTATTAGAGTGATATACATTGGTGGTAATTTTGGCTTGTGTAGAGTCATTTGAACAGTTGGAATGTTATGATGATCACTGGTTCGTATTGCCTCAGTGAGAGTAGTAAGACACGAAGACAACTCAGGCTCGGTAGCTGAAGCTGTTACATTAGAGGGAGAGTGTTCGATGTCTTGCCAAAAAAGAGGCCAATTCGCTTCGTCAAATCTAGGAACACGTCGCGGAGCAATTACCGGTCGTAGTGATTGTCCTCGAGTTAATGTTATTTTAACTGGATGATGATCGCTTCCGATGGAATCGAGAACTTCAAGCTGGCAGTCGTTAATAAGATTTATGGATGTGATGACGACATCTAGTGTAGTCTGACTGATTGGTCTGGTGTGAGTAGGAAGGACATGAAGATGCAGCTGAAGATTTTCAGTTAAGAACTGCTGAAAATTTGCCATTTCGCCAGCACCACGACTATGAATATTAATATCCTCCATGATGATAATATTACGGAAGTTATTGGCTATGTATTCAAAACATTGTAATGGTATGGGTTGGCGTGGTCGAACATATATTGTGCTAAAAATTAACTATTAATGATGGAAAGTATATAGAGTAAAGTAAGTATTCCGGGAGATCTGCAAAAACTTGAGGAGTATATGCTCTTATTGGATATTTGGAAGAATAGCCTATTGCAACTCCGCCTTGAGCACGTGCCATATGATCGGGATAGTCGTGGCGCTGTAGCTGATAACCAGAAATATGGGCTACCATGTTCGGTCTTAAGACGGTTTCGTTAAGTGCAAATACATTTATATGTTCCTCACATAATAATGTTTCTAATAGCAGCTTATGTTGTGAAAATGATCGGATATTAACGAATAGGAAAGTAATCCCAATGATGTTCAGTAACATATGCATGGATTTAAACAACAGTTTCCAGAGGTCCAACGTGAAAATGAACATAATTGTTAGAATAAGTTGCATGGAGATTGATGTGAAAAATGGATTTTGCGGCAGATATTATATGGTGTAAGATATGAGCGCGCTGAAATGGAAATATAACACCAAACTGATATAACGAATCTTCGACGGTCAGCGGAGGTAATATGGATTGAGTCGGTTGAGTTGTTTTATCAGCAGTTTTTAGTGGTACCGTCAGTTCTGGATACTCAGGAGTTGGTGCTGGTTTAGCTTTGCAGCGATAACTGTAGGTAGGATGAAGCCCACGAACACCACGGTCACGGTCACGATAATGTTGAATTTTTGTGAAGAGTATCGGGCGGAAGCCCCTGACTCAATGAGTAAGGTGTCATAAAGAATATATATATACAGATGTGCAGGTTCATGTGTTGGTTATTACTATTGTTTTGTTATGTCTGGAAGTCTACATCTGCAACTGCCGCAGAGTAGCTGATGATGTTATTACGAGCTATGGAAAGATATTAAATGCGTGGCGTGCGATGAACATTCCGTAGAGCGCATTAGGTGCCGATGGTAGCCATAGATGGATTAACATGTCTTGGTAAAGTATGCCAGAACTTATGATGGAGATGCCGTAGAACTTCTCTAACAGGGGGCAGCTCTAAATCTTCCAGCATTTGGCTGTTGCGTGTATATCTGTCGTGACCAATGATGATGCGACCGGCTCTCGTTTGCACACTTTCGAGTGTTTGAAGATAGCTATTAGAAGCATGTTGCCAGACAGGGCATGCATAAGAAAGTGTGGACAGGACTATCATCTCGAATATGTGCACGCGGAAATCATGAGAGATTGAACTGCAGCGAAAAATGGGGTACAAAGCCGAGATTTTGCGTAATGCTCGTTGCTTTATATCTTTGAAGTGTGGGGCGAACGTGAGCCTACAATCTAAAGTCACACCCAAATATTTCGCATGCGTGGCGTGAGGATTGTGTGCGTTCTCATAGATTAGATTTCGAGGGGCGCGAATGTGTCTTCTACTGTGAATGACCGCGCAACTTTTGTCGGCATTTACTTTAATTCTCCAACGTCTGGCCCATTCCTGAAAACCGTCTAGTTGACGTTGCATATAGATGTAGCACTGTGCAAGTGAACTACTTGTTGTGAAAAAGGCGGTATCGTCGGCATACGTTGCGAGAAAGCAGTTTGGTAGAGTTGGAAGATCTGCTGTATAGAGATTGTATAAAAGCGGTGAAAGTACAGCGCCCTGTGGGACACCTGCTTTAATTGGCCTAGACGAGGATTTGACACTATCAACCGACACATGAGAGGTTCTGCCAATGAGATAAGAACAAAGTAAATGAAGAAAACGATCCGGAAAACCTTGAGTGTATAGTTTATATAATAATCCTGCGTTGATAATATAAGACTTTATCAAATGCTTTTGACACATCCAGGTATACTCTAAGGGTGTGGTGTTTTCTGTTGAAAGCAACTGTTAAGTGATCAACGAGTTGCGTAGTAGTGCTACGTTGAGCACGAAACCCAAACTGATGGAAGGGTAGAAGATTACTATTAGCGATATGTTGTTTCAGCCTCCAGAAAAACACATGTTCTAATAATTTACTCAAGTGTGACAGAAGACTTATCGGCCTATAGTTTTCCGGAAGCAGCGGATTCTGTCCAGGTTTAGTTGATGGTGATGATACGAACTTCCTTCCAGGTCTTTGGAAAGTAGTATATTTGAAAGATGGCATTAAATAAATATGCCAAAAAGACCAGTAGACCAGTAATTTTTGAGTTAAATGGTTCAGTATCTCAGGTCGAGTCCCATCAGGCCCAGATGCTGTCTTTGTCGGTAGACATTTGTTGTGTTTTTCTATTTCCCGAGGTGTAACTAGGTTGATGTCATGTGTAGGGTTTTGAGTTCGTATACTTTATAAGGTAGTTCTAATATCCTGGTGGAGATAATGTTCGAGTTGACCTTTATTGGGCTGGAACTGTGCTTGCAACTGAGGGTCTTGAGTCAGTCCTTGTGGTCCTTGGAGGACTCTAGCTCTGGAAGCATTAGTAGCCGGTTGGAAGGATTTAGAGTATATCCAAATTCTACGATCATTTACTGTGAGGTTACGAAAAGTATATTCACAGTACTGTTGATTTTGTCGCTGAGTCAGCATCTTGATCTTTGCACGCAGTTTGTTCCACAGTATCTTGTAGGCTGGATAAAGTGTGTGCTGCCAGCGACGTCTAGCCCAACGTTTTAAATGAATATAGAGTTGCAGATGTAGTCTGTCTCCCTGACCTGTTTTCGTTGGAGAGATTGTAGTGGTGGAGCTTGCTGCCTCTGCTGTACGAAGTGCTAATGTGATGTGAGAAACTGCTTGATCGATGTCCTGAATGGTGGCGGGCCGATCTCTTAGATCGATCAGAGTGTTTATTTCTTGTTTAAACAAACCCCAACCAGTTCCTATGTGTTTTATAATAGGATCCGTATGGGCGATGCTACGGTGGGAGACATGAAAAATGACTGGATCGTGGTCTGAGTCTAGGTCCGAGATGACATAAGGATGAAACTGAAGTATACGTTTTTGCAAAGAGCAACGTCAAGCACGTCGGGTTGTCCGCCGAATTTTGGATGATGAGTTGGATCTGATAGAGCACTGATCATAAAGTTGGACGTGAGGAGATATTGATGTAAAGCGTCTCCAGCAGTGTTTGGAGTAATGGAGTTCCATTTTCCATGCTTAGCATTAAGGTTACCAGCTAAGATAACTTTGGGCCCTAAGTTTGCAATGATATCGAAGTCAGTCGGTTCTAAGTGTGTGGCCGGGGACCTATACCCGGTGACCAGTACTAATGGAACTCCTGGAGTTATTAGCTCAACAGCAAGTGCCTCTAAAGTAAGTAGTGGTGGTATTGTAAGCGACCTTACTGGTAATGACTTTTTGATGATAAGCAGCAATCCTTTCGGTCTACCCACTCTATCCTGTCTGTACACAATATAATTAAATAGGCACCAAGTAGTGATCCGAGCAGTAAAATGTGTTTCTCAGATGAACATGACATCAACTCTATGCTTTATTAGAAAGCGGAGAAGCGTTTGTTTCTGCCCCTCGAGACCGTCTGCATTCCACGTAGCAAGTATAAGTGTGTGGTGTAGGACGCCGGGTTTAGAAACAGCCACCGTCAACCATTTCCGCTATTGTTTCGATTACTGCTGCAGCCTTGGAAGCTGAGTCTGCAGCTTGTCGAAAACGTGTAATACCACGTTTAATGTGTTAAGTATTTTACGGAAATGTAAGCTCTTGAATAGTGAAAGAACTAACTTTAAGTCAAGCCCTTCGTTAGAGTTCTCTTGTTGGACATCAGTAACTGGTTGGGTGTGAGAAGTGGGAGCCCCAACGTCTTCGATATTCGCAGTCACGGGCTGTATACTATCTGCAGTGGGAATGGAAGTATTCTCTGAGGATGGTGTGTGGAAATTTTTCTTAGGTATATCTATGTGTTTCTTCGGTTGTTGCACCGGCAATTTGAGAGCTTCTGAGTAGGATTTAAATACCGGACAGCCACGGTAATTTGCCGGGTGATCTCCCTGACAATTTGCGTAAGTGGCGGGTATGTATGTGTCTGATTTGCTGCATGACTGGGTGAAATGTGATTGCCCACATTTGAGACACCTCGGGTGGGCTTGGCAGGTGTCTTGCGAATGACCCAAGCTTTGACATCTATAACATTATAGGACTGATGGAGGCTTGTAAGATTCAATTTGAACCCGGTAATGAAGCAAGTTGTTTATAGCGTATATATCTTTAACAGCTGCAGTTCGTTCTAATGCAACCAAGAACAGTGGCATCATTACTTTAGTGGTATCCTTTTTACTTTTGCGAGACATTTGGTGGACACTTGTTGGTTTATAGCCCAGTCGGATATATTCATCCTTCAGATCGTCTAGTTCAGTGTCAATAGGTAGTTTTCGAACAACTACCTTAAGTATTGGCGATGAAGTCGCTGCTCTTCAAGGTTGCCCGTAGTTATATATTCACGCAAAGCTTTGCGTGAGGCTGTAATAAATGGTAAATATTGCGGAGGTAGCTTAGGTTTATGTAACTGAACTTCGATTGTTGGAATGGAACGTTGTGCTGCGTCCTGTATGGCTGTAGTTAGAGCAGTTATTGTTCTATCAAGTTCGTATTGTGAACTAGGCATAGTGAGCGAATTTACGGCAGCGTCTAAGTCGGAACGATATTGGTCCCAATTTGCCCTTTGGTAGCAGTAGACCTTCTGAGGAGAGGGCCTAGGCTGAGTGCTAGGAGAACAGTGAAGTTCGACTTTGATGGGAACATGGTCGCTACCTATGGAGTCTAGTACAGATATATGGATGGACTGAGAGAGAGATTATGAGGTTATGACTATGTTAGGAGTAGTGTCACTGATATGACGTGTAGGTTTCCGTAAATTATGGAATTCAGCTCCTGTTTCATTCTGAACAAAATCTAAAAAGTTGTCCTTGTCACGTTCTGAGCGACTATGAAAATTTAGGTCGGCCATGATAATGTAATGCTGGAAATTGGAATCAATGTGGCGGAAGAAATCATAGTTGATAGCTCGTCCTGGACGATAGTAAATGGTGACAAGGGTAACTGTGCGGCCTCGAAAATAGGTCGTCGTGATGTTATGTTCGGGAAGGTGAAGTGTAGGTGGAACCGTAACTGCACGATAACCAAGATTGTGCAGAATACCAATAGCTGTGCCTCCGTAGAGACGTGGGCCTTTTGGAGCGTCGTGACGAAGGAGACTATACTTTGGTATATAACACGTTAAATATGGTGCAATGTAAGTTTCATTTAGTGCAAATGCGGCAATTTGTTCTTCCTGGAGAAGCTGTGTGAAGAGTACTTGATGCGTCAACAGAGATCGTATGTTAAGAAACAGTAAGTTGTAACTCATAATGATAAAGAATATAAGTGAATAGGTTGAATGATCCATATTAAATATAAACTTCAAGTGGGTGGATTTGGAAATGCACTGTTGGTCTGGAGTAAGTTGCTTGAAGTTGTAAATTAAACAATAGTTTGGCTGCGTGCATGATTTGAGTTAGAATATGGTTGCGAAGTGCAAGGAAAATTTTTTTTTAAAAATGTTGAATTATTTAATCTTATGGGATTGAGAGTATATATAATAATAATAATAGTTACTGACCGTACATGGCTCGGGAGATGGTAATTATGTTAGGCAACCCGCCTTACAAACAATCTCAATTAATTAACTCGAAATCTCCAGAATAACTGCTCCAAATCCCTTGCATATTTTAAAAGGTGTATAATAAAGATATTATACAAATTCTAATATCCTATTAACCCAGAGGATATCAGATTCTGGCTGTGTCTAGGGGTATAAAATTTGATACAAAGGAATTACATACGGGAACATATCCTGTTAATAAAAGCCTTAAATTATTTCCTCTCTATGCTTTATTTATAAAAGAAAAATCTTTGGGCTTAACTTTGAATCAATCTAATTCGCAAAAGAGTTATCGAGTCCACAAGTTGGCTCTCGGAAACTATATTCTAAACTATAGCCCGCATTCGAGATATAGTTCCTACTCTGCTATCTCTTTAGGAACATTAAATGAAACCTTAATTTAACTAAAGTTACTCTAAATCTTTGGGCCTGCGGACTCACGTTCTTTCCATTCACTTACACGCCTTCCAGTGAGCCCTTAATTTTCAAAGGTTCCTTCGGCACTCGTTCAGAAACCTGGCCTAACGCCTACTCGTAGTAAAACCTGTCATAGGCAGTACTACTAAATAAAGGATTCTAATCTAATCAATTTTACAAGGAGTGGGGAAGGTTAAAGGTAAGGCAATATTTCCTCAAGTAGGAAATAAATATGTCCCTCACTTCGGAACAGGTTAAATTGTTGAATGTTTAACAAAACAATATAGGCCCATAATCTCTATCGCTTAAGAGTAAGACCTATAAACTCTATCCAACAGGCCGATCACGACACCTGCCTTCATAAGGGGAATCGAACCCAAAACCATAGGATCCGTAAATACCAAATTGGCCTGCTGCTGGCCCTCAAGTAGAAACCAGACTTAACTGAGAGCTTACAAAGCCTCAGAAAAAACTTTAAGAAAAATCCAATTTCCAAAATAGGAGTAAGATTAAAATCATATATATTTACTTAATAACTTCTAACTAAATCCTTGTAATTCAGAAAAGAAAGAATTTCCTAAGCAGGGACTGCCCTACCAAACCTATCTTACCCAGGAATACAGCCTCTCATTTGAAAAGCTGTGAAACTTCCTGTTTCAGAATCACTCATCTGAGTCTCGAAAAGTGCTAAACTTCTAAGGAACCTATCATAACCTATAATGTCATCACTAAGGCAAAAAAGCCAGCATAAAGCTGAAAAAATGATCTTCGAGGCGTCGAACGTAAAGTCTAGCTAAAAATGAAGATGAGGAGGACAGCTCCTCCTCGTATTTATAGGGAACTTTCCAAAGAGACGCTTTGACCTCCCTTACAAACAATCCATTGATACTCCGAGAGAAAGCGGTCTCCCCCCTCTCGAAAGCTGCCTGGCTAAATCCAGAAATAAACTGGTTTCTAAAACTACCAATAGGAAAGAAAGATTTTTGTCAATAATTTTAAGAATCTAAAAAAAAAATACATGGGATAATAATAATATTGAAAATAATTCTTACATGCTAATCAGAATATATGAATTAAATGCTACCCAGGCCTGGGATCCCCGTCTTATTTTATCATACTTAAACATATAATAATACTAATAATATATATGTATACCTACGATATTAAAATTTTTAATATATACCAGCAAGAGGCATAAAGTGGCTCTTGCAGAAGAGATGGATGGATGTTTTGTAATGAAATAGTAAGAAAACGGAGAAGATCTACAGTAACTGTATGACGTAACGAATTTGCTGTTGGAGTTTGTGCATCGAACGAAGTATAGGAACAACAAGTTCAGGCTTAACTGGATCAGGTTGAGGCTTTAGCTTTACATTTATAGCTGTATGTTGGGTCACGTTCAGAACAGCGATCACAACGTGGTGGTTCTTGAAGGTTTGGACAGTTTTTAATAGGATGTTCGCGGGAACAATAACTACATTTGATGTTGTTTATGCATGCTGCTGTTGGGTGTGAGTTATACTGTTGGCACTTCTCGCATCGAACAGGTAGTGGTGCTGGCGTGCGAGATGGCTCGACCTTATATCGGCGTCGATATACAGGGTGGGCCATTTTAATTAATCCACGGAAATATCTAAAAAATGATAAAACATAGAAGAAATGTTTGAAGTAAACGTTATATATTGCTAAGGGGGAAAACCATTTCCGCTAAAAGTACCCCTCCCCACACCCCGGAAATGGGGGTAACGGGGGGTAACTTTGAAATGTCAAATGGGAACATGGGTCGAGTAATACCTCGTTCGAAAGGTCTTGGAAAACTAAGTAACGCTGTACTAAAATTTGTTTCATAGGAGCACCAGTTTCAAAATGGCCGCCATGATATAGTTCGGAAACTCCAGTAGCCGTAGTATGAAAACCATGGGAGGTAAATGAATGGAACAAAATTGAAATACGTAAATATCATAGGGCATATCGAATAGTGTGGTCCCTGTGATCCCAGTGGCCTCCCTGAAGGGGTCTTGGGGGCTAACTTCAAGATTTCAAATAGTAACATGAGTCGAGTGGTACCTCGTTCGATAAATCTTGCAAAATCAAACATCTTGCAGGAGGAAACGATTGAGGTGAAATGGCAGTGTTCTCAAAAGGCCGAAGAAACATAGTATCAGTGTCATAGAAAAGGTTTAGTATCCGTAGTATGAAAGCGATTGGAGATAAATCAACAGAAGAAAAACTGGAGTAGGTAACTGACGTAAGGCACATCGAGAGGTGTTGTCGGGGTGACTCCACTGAAAGGTATCCGGGGCCAACTTGAAAATTTCAAATAGCAACTTGAAGCGAGTAACATCATGTTACATAGACAAATGAATATCAAACAGCTTCTGTAAGAATATTTTCGACATGAGACACCGTTTTCAAAATGATCGCCAAGACATGGTGAATATGTCTATGAAAACGTCTAGTGCCCATAGTATGAATACGGGTAGAGATAAATGAAAATAACGAAAATTAAATAGGAAAACCACGGAGGCGTTCCAAGGCTCGAGAATGATACAACAGAGATAAAAATGTTAGAGTAAAATTGCCATAATGTATAGAGAGATATCCAAGTCCTGCAAAATAATCTTTTCCTGTGCTCTGTATGTGAGCGGGGTGGAAAGTAACAGTGAAAGTTCAAATGAGAACTCTACTTTAATTCGCAAATTAAGGCTACCTTACAAATAGGTATGGTATGGTTGAAACATTTGTTTGTAAGGATGACGCTGTAGTGACTATAAAAAGGTGAAATTTTATTTGAATGGTAACGCATATCTGTATGGCTAAGTATGATTTGATGCGAAAACAGAAGGAACGTTATACGAAAGAAGTTGTCGAATAATGCTGTTGCTGGAACTTACAAACGTGTGAATTTGCTAATCTCCGTCGCCACAGAAACTTTTATGCAATGCGTGCTGGTTATTCGGAAAGCATTTCGGGGATATACGTACACACTGTTTCGTCCCTCAAGCTCACAATATGACATGAGTGCTAATAGTTAATCAAAATGTAACTGTGGCCAAGGGCGCCCATGTTGTGGTTTGAAAGGGAGGCAAGAAAAAGCGACTTTTCAAATATAGTTTCAAATTTTGATGTAGCTATTCTAAAAATTCTATTGAGTTTTCGATATTCCGAAGCACAATTTCCTCTAGGGGGGCGAGAGCCCCCTTGCTCCCCTTATGGGCGCCCTTGACTGTGGCAATCCCCATTAACTGAGTGCACTAATTCTCTATCCCTGAAATCTGCCTTCCAAACAGCATTGGGTAGGTCAAGCGTACGCCCGAACCGTTGTCCGGTCGGATATTGAAATTTTGAAGTTAGCTCACAAGATCCCTTCAGGAAAGACACTGGGATCGCAGCGGTCACATCATTTGATATGCCCTATGATATTTACGTATTTCAATTTTGTTCCATTCATCTACCTCCCATGGTTTTCGTACTACGGCTACTGGAGTTTCCGAACTATATCATGGCGGCCATTTTGAAACTGGTGCTCCATATGAAACAAATTTTGGTACAGCGTTACTTAGTTTTCCAAGACCTTTCGAACGAGGTATTACTCGACCCATGTTCCCATTTGACATTTCAAAGTTACCCCCCGTTACCCCCATTTCCGGGGTGTGGGGAGGGGTACTTTTAGCGGAAATGGTTTTCCCCCTTAGCAATATATAACGTGTACTTCACACATTTCTTCTATGTTTTATCATTTTTTAGATATTTCCGTGGATTAATTAAAATGGCCCACCCTGTATATATGCGCCCTTAGATAGAAGTTGATCGATCAACTGCTGTTGATCAGTTAGCACTCGTACGAGATAGGTTGGCCTCTGGTTGTTCTTGATCCTAATGCAACGCTTTATAGGTAGCCCCTCCTGATGAAGTTCAGCAAGAATTTCATCATCATCATCATCATCTACACCACGAACAACTACGGACAACATAGGAGGTCACCGTGGTGGAGGAGGAGTTTTGCGTGTACTCGGTTGTAAAGTAGAAATCTTTGCTTTCGTCCCAAAAATTTCATAAGTTGCCTTGTTACGAACATGCGTAGCGAAATTCGGGTTACTAGATTTCAAAATGATGCCACGGCGTGTCTTAACAATTTCTCGAATCTCAGGACGAGGTACATACTTGACTAATTGCTGAAAAACAGCACGAACAGTGTCATACTTCGGATCATAGTCAGTTAGTAAGAAGTTGTACACAGGATCGGGTTGATATTGCCGCTGTTGATTATCGGCAGAAGTGAATGTCCAATCCATAGTATGACTGTCAGCTGAAGGTGTAGTCTGACTCACGTTGGGAGTAATTCGTTGCTTCTTTGCATCTAGGGTTTGTTCGCCGTCAGAGAGAGATCGAGAACGAATCCGATGTTCTTTAGTTACGCAGTCAGCATAGGTAGAAGAAAAAATAGTGATACGGTCTGAACGAGATGTTCCCGTAACAATGCGTGGCTGTGTTTTCTGTCGACCGCTAGGCCCGATGTTCAGAGGTAGTAGTCCTAAATCCTGACCGTGATTCAAATTTCCGGTATCCTTGCCAGAGTCTGTGATCCTGATGGAACAGCAGAGGGCCGAAGTACAAATGAAGATGAATAAGATGAAAAAGATATCTGATGAAGTTCAAAAAACAAGACACCTACCGAAAGAGAAAATTTTCGTCAATCCCCTAAGTGCTGTAACTGTGCTATGCTCGCAAGTACGTATTGCTATACTTGGTCCTCGCTGGCACAGTAACTGGCACAAGAGAGGTTTCTTGGTGAAGTATGAACACCAAAGACAACGTCTTCCAAGCATATCAGAAAGTAACTCGTAATTGTCAGTGAGAATTTGGGAATAATTTAGTTTCCGGCGGTGGGGTATAATCAGCAACGTAACATATACAATCTATATATCAATCGATTCAGCTAGACAAAACAAATCGATCGATACTAAATTTAACTACTTCCGGTTAACCACTTCCGGTTTACTGAGCCTAATTTAGTTTCCGGGGGTAAGGTATAATCAGCAACGTAGCATATACAATCTATATATCAATTGATTCAACTTGACAAAACACATCGATCGATACCAAATTTAACTATTTAAATACTTCCGGTTAACCACTTCCGGTTTACTGAGCCTCATTTAGTTTCTGAGGGTGGGGTATAATTAGCAACGTAACATATACAATCTATACATCAATCGATTCAGCTTGACAAAAAAAATCGATCGATACCAAATTTAACTACTTCCGGTTTACTGAGCCTAACTTAGTTTCCGGGGGTGGGATATAATCAGCAACGTAGCATATACAATCTATATATCAATTGATTCAACTTGACAAAACACATCGATCGATACCAAATTTAACTACTTCCGGTTAACCACTTCCGGTTTACTGAGCCTCATTTAGTTTCTGAGGGTGAGGTATAATTAGCAACGTAACATATACAATCTATACATCAATCGATTCAGCTTGACAAAACAAATCGATCGATGCCAAATTTAACTACTTCCGGTAAACCACTTCCGGTTTACTGAGCCTAATTTAGTTTCCGGGGGTGGGGTACAATCAGCAATGAAACATATATATATATATATCAATCGATTCAGCTTGACAAAACAAATCGATCGATACCAAGTTTAACTACTTCCGGTTTACTTAGCCTAACTTAGTTTCCGGGGGTGGGGTATAATCAGCAACGTAACACATACAATCTATATATCAATCGATTCAGCTTGACAAAACAAATCGATCGATACCAAATTTATCTACTTCCGGTTAACCAATTCCGGTTTACTGAGCCTAATTTAGTTTCGGGGGGTATAATCAACAACGAAACATATATGCAATTTATGTATCAATCGATTCAGCTTACAAAACAATTCGATCGATACCAAATTTAACTACTTCCGGTTTACTGAACCTAATTTATTTTCTGGGGGTGCTTTATAATCAGCAACGAAACATATATAATCTATACATCAATCGATTCAGCTTCACAAAAAAATCGATCGATACCAAATTTAACTACTTCCGGTTAACCACTTCCGGTTTACTGAGCCTAATTGAGTTTCCGGGGATGGGGTATAATCAGCAACGTAACATATACAATTTATATATCAATCGATTCAGCTTGACAAAACAAATCGATCTATACCAAATTTCACTACTTCCGGTTTACTGAGCCTAGTTTAGTTTTCGGGGTGGGGTGTAATCAGCAACGAAACTTATACAATCTATATGTCAATCGATTCAGCTTGACAAAACAAATCGATCGATACCAAATTTAACTACTTCCGGTTTACTGAGTCTAATTTAGTTTCTGGGGGTGGAGTATAATCAGCAACGTAATATATACAATCTATATATCAATCGATTCAGCTTGACAAAACAAATCGATCGATACCAAATTTAACTACTTCCGGTTTACTGAGCCTAGTTTAGTTTCCGGGGTGGGGTGTAATCAGCAACGAAACATATACAATCTATATGTCAATCGATTCAGCTTGACAAAACAAATCGATCGATACCAAATTTAACTACTTCCGGTTTACTGAGTCTAATTTAGTTTCCGGGGGTGGGGTATAATCAGCAACGTAATATATACAATCTATATATCAATCGATCCAGCTTGACAAAACAAATCGATCGATACCAAATTTAACTATTTCCGGTTAACCACTTTCGGTTTACTGAGCCTAATTTAGTTTCTGGGGGTGGGGTATACTATAATTAACAACGAAACATATAGAACCTATATATCAATCGATTCAGCTTGACAAAACAAATTGATCGATACCAATTTTAACTACTTCCGCTTAACCGCTTCCGGTTTATTGAGCCTAATTTTGTTTCCGGGTGTAGGGTACACTGAGAAAAAAGGACTAGGATTTCCGTGTGGATACATCGTATTTACGCGGGTGCGCTCCTGAAGTAATGTAATTTCGTCTATAAAAGTACAGCAGGTGGGAACACCATGCCAAGTCTGAAGTTTGGCGTCGAACTAGACTCGCTGTGATTGGATAATTTTATTCACATGATTGACTTCGTGTTAAAAACTATTACTCTCGTAAGGTAGGGAGTCACAGATTTAGACAAAACCAAGAGGGGACACTCGTAGGAAGGTAGTAACTAGTGTTGCCACGAGACGAGACAGAACCCTTTTAGACGAGACATGAGACGAGACAGACTACTTGTCCCGTCTCGAAAACGAGACGAGACGGGACGCCTCGTGAAATGTCTCGTGTCTCGAAAATGAAAACGCTGGCGGGAATGGCCAAGATTGAAATTGCCAGTGGTCATATAGATTGCAAAAGGGAAATCCCCATTGTGAGAAAACATGTTGAAAAGCCTTCATAGAAAAGTGTCCTCTGTCTATTGAATGAAACAATCGTGATACGTGAGCTTCCAGGAATATCATCCTTAATGTCTTGTCCCCAATTCCTCTTGCTGTAAACTGAGGAATTCTCATTTTTTTCATTTCTGGCTGGAATGATGACAAACAAAATCAAAGACTGGGAAAATTTTTACAAGGTCAAGAAACCGAACTACCACCACCATCTATTCAATTTGAAAACTGGATAAGGTCTACACTCATTACAGGCTGTAGTTGAAAGTTCTGGCTGAGATAGCGGAAGAGAACAGAACAGACTACACTTGTCTTTATTCTCTGGTGGCGGTATTCTTTTTGCTATATGAACCGAAATTAACCGAAAACGGCAATTGAAGTATGTCAGGTTGCAACTAAAATTTTGTCTTCTCTCTTTCTCTCTCTCTCTCTCACACACACATACACACATACACATAAAAACACACTTTTACCATTTTACCAATCGCTCGCTTATTATACAGCAGTCATGTTGTAAAATTCACCTCTTCGTTTGGAAGGCGGGCGAAGGACAAAGAAAGCAAAGATATTATCGATGAACCCTTCAAATTGTTTGCTTTCAGCAAATTTATGATATTAACAATAACACTTTAGGTGAACAGGTTTTAGAGGGGGACCTTCGTTTTGTTACGCGGAAATGTTTGATCTGACCAGAGTGCGAAATTGCCCTCTGCTTCCATGTTGAGAGAAGGGGGATACTTCCCTTTCCTAGTGAATAATATTCATTAGGACCTAAATTATCTTCAGAAATGGTTTCTTACAGAGTGTAAAGAACATTTGGTATAATATTCATGGAACTCCGTTGAAAGCAGAAAATATCATGAGAATGATCAAAATTCGAACATTGAAGAACATAATGAACAGAAAAGAAATAGGATACCCAAACCATAATTTTAAACCTGCTATAAAATGTATATCCTATATTTTTACTAATTCCTTACTCCCATGAAGGTATCCTGGGGAGGATATTCTCTCCAATTTGTTCAGACTGAAATCCTTTTATCCCATACGATTTCTCCTCCTGACACAATACGAAAAAACAAATGCTGTTAAAATCCATACACATGACCCGGGACGCAACCCGGAGCCTTCAAGCCGATGGTCGATCGCCGCAGACCGCTCGGCTTGGTATGAAGATTTACGTTGTATGATTGCTAATAGATCACGACAATATAAGAAACTTTAATCCAAAATGGCCACCCAAAAATCATTTTTTTAGACCACTAGCTAATCTGGGTGTACTGTCATGAGTTTGTTACACAAACGGGGCAACCACCATATAGTGGCACACACCCCGCGGTTACGGGAACAGATTTGTACCATGGAGCTGAAGACTGGCCCCAAGCATTCTTTGGTCCGATGTGTCATTCAGCTTCCATTACTATGGCACTTTAAGTAGAGCTTACTGTGCAGTAGCATATAAAATTTCAATCAAATAATTTCCATTACTCAATAAAATTATTTGGTTCCGAGCTTTTTTTAAAAAAAAAATAATTGCAACAAATCTAAACATACTAAAATGGAAAGTAGTTTTTGGATTGGTATGGAAACCTAAAGGCTGGAATATATGAAATCAAAGTGTACATGTACACATATCTATCTCTCTATTTATCTATATATATCCTTCCATTTCTCTCTCTCTCTCTCTCTCTCTCTCTATATATATATATATATATATATATATATATATATATATAGACAATATAACGCAAGTGGGCTGATAGTCTACGATAGTGTCGGGGATGGTGACACCTTTACATCGAACTTGGCTTGTCGTGTAAACATTATTTGACATTAGTGTCTTCATCTTCGACGTACCTATGAGCAATTTACTGTATATTCGTGTATTGAAACTGGTGAAACAAATTTCAATGTTTCAGCATGTTTAAAAAAAAAAAAAAAAAAAAAAAACAAGAAGCCAGGGTCGAGAAGCCTCAGACAACTAACAGCAGAGATATATTATCTTGTAAACTATTTGTCCTTGCCTTGTGAGCTTATTTGAATTTATTTTTAAGACCTTTAGGCAACTTTGGCCCACCCCAAATAGATGATGATGGGAAAATTAGTGGAATGAAGAAAGTGGTAGGATACTAGACAACTTCGAGAAAACACACACATTCGAAAAATGAAATGATATATTTGAGTTTTGCGTCCCACGTTTATGCCGGTTAGGCTAAAGGAGACGGTGCTGATGAGTAATGAATGAAATGAAGGAATGAAGAAAGTGGGAGGAAATGGGAGAACCCCGAGAAAACCCACGCACAGGGTGTTTGTCCACCACAAAGTTCACTTGGCGGGGGCTGGGATCGAACCCGAGACCCCAAGCACCAGAGGTGAACGCTCTACCACTGAGCTACCGCGGCCCCACACACATTCGATGTTTGTCCACCACAAAGCTCACATGGCACTAACCGAGATCTAACCGACTACCACATACACCAGCGGTGAAGGCTTCACGGTGTAGCTACCGTGACATTTCTTGTCTTGTGTGTTCTGGGTAATACTTGTAACTTAGTTGTATCTTGATTAGCATGGTGCAGCCTGCTATATTTTACTTTCGTTCCCATATTATGCTGCTATATTTTTTACGAGACAAGACGAGACGAAACGAGACAGACGAGACGAGACGAGACGAGACGAGACACGAAGCGGGACGAGCACATTTTTTCGAGACGGGACATGCTTTGCACGAGACGAGACGAGACAGCCTGAAGTCTCGTCTCGTCTCGTCTCGTGGCAACACTAGTAGTAACAACATTATATACGTAAGTTACCACCGTCGGAATGGGTATGGCGTTAATTCTAGATTTGAAGTGGTGGTCCCGCAATACAAAATTTTTGCTGGACGGTGGTGTAGATCGTACTACTGATGAAACAACATTACTTAATGTGGTGACGCGCGTAACCTGGTAAAAACAGCATTTACATGCCAACTGGATTATGCATTTTTCTCCGTGTATAATCATCAACGAAATTTATACAATCTATGTATAAATCTATTCAGCTTGACAAAGCAAAACGATCGATACCAATTTTAACTACTTCCGGACAACCGCCTCCGGTTTACTGAGCCTAATTTAGCTTCGGGGGTGGGTTATAATCACCAACGAACAATCTGTATATCAATTGACTCACCTTGACCAAGCAAATCGATCGATACAGGTTTTAACTTCTTTCGGTTAGCTTTATTTCTTTCGACCTTTTTTTTTATCTCATTTTTACTTTTTGTCAGAAATGCTTTTAAATAAATATCAATCTCGTAAACATAACTAATAAAGTCGTGTGCCTTCAAGAAACAAATGTTTTGGGGACAACTGTTAAACAATAATATGAGCACGTTCTTGGTAACGTCAACATTTAAGAATTATTTTATCTATTGTTTTTATTGAAATTAAAAAAAAAACTTGAAAGATCAGTGTGAATTGGCTCACCAAACTTTTATTTTTATATACCATTTAACATTTTTTTTGGAAATAAAATATTTTCTATTGAAGCCAATCAATAAGAAAGGAAAAATAAAAAATTTGGTTGAGTTTTGAATCGAAATCTAAAAACAGAAATATTAGTGTGGAGACCAGTGTGAAGTTGACCAAGAAATATATCTTCAAACGTATTTGTGTGTGTGTGTGTGTTTTGAAAAAGGGATTTTTATCTTCAAAACAATCAACAACAGTTAAGTGTCTCTTTCTATTTTTCCAAACAAACAAAAAAAAATTCTCTACAAAATAACCAATAATAAATAATTATCTTTTGCTTTGATTCCAAATATGACGGCGTTACCAGTGCGCACAGTAAAAAATGGTTGTGTTAATTCAACTCAATTTTAACACAGGGCAGTGGTTTTAGCGTGACTACCACTATACGGTGTTAGTTTAACACATACGCTGCAGTGTTGGCGTTTAACACAGGAGGTGTGTTACGTCTTTAACACGCAACCGGTGTTGAGCCGTGCTGTAAGCGTTAATGAACCACAAAATTACTCACCCAAAATATGTTAAATCGCCTATATGCGTAATGTGTTTACATTATGCTGAGTCTAAAAAAACACTTTAAACAAGTAAAAAAAAAGGAATTCCAGTGGCGGAGGACGGGGGCACGAACCACCTACCTTTCAATTACTAGCCGCGTGCTCTTCCGACTTGGCCATGAAGGCGATGAAGAAAACGTCGCTTGTAGAGGGATAAATTGTTTAGGTCTTTTGAATTTGGCTAATCAGACCGCTCCCTTAAGCCGCGTATATTCGACGATAACCGTTCGGGATAAGATAAAATCTGCTCGCCATGTAGACCTAATTCTATAACAAAATGATGACTGTGTCTATTTACTTTATTTTATAGTTCTTCCATATTCACTTTCAAATGATTGGCGCCAGTTGCCACCTAATAAAGTTGATGCGTTTGTTGCTTCTAGTACGCAATCGCTTAGAAAAAGAAACAACAAATGCATCAAATGTGGGAGATGAATTTAGAACACCTAAATGGCACATGCCTAGCACATCTTGTGTTGTTAGGGTATTTTCAGAAACATTACGTAAAACAATTGAAAACACATCGCGCGGTTTGCATTTTGAAATTTTGCGTATACCTGGATTTGTTTAAGTATTTCTTTCTACTGTGTTTGTCTGTAGATTCAATTCATAAGCCTTTATAATTACATGCCCAACATATTTGGCAATTACGCAGAAAACAACACCGAAGATTCTTCACTTGTGTTAATTTAACACACAGGCTGTGTGTCATTTCAACTGCCGGCATTTGACATACAACTACAAATGGAGAATGAGTTGTTCTAACCACTTGTTTGTGTTATATTTTAACACAATTGTGTTAACAGATAGGCATGTCGTTGAAATAACACAACGATTTCTTACGGTGTGAAGTTTCATCACCCATTTCTTTTGTAAACACTTTTATGTTTTTCGAAAACTGTTTTTTCTTCAAAATAATCAACAATCGAACATCAAACAATTGATTTTGGTTTTCAATCGAAATTTGTAAGTATAGTTACCGGGCAAATTTTGGCACATGTCAACTTTATTTTGTAAATATCTTCTTACTATTTTCGAAACAAGCTTTTTTTCTTCTTCAAATCAATTAATACGAAACAGAAAACAAATGATTGGCTTTACTTTTAAAGCAAAATTTGAAAGTATTAGAGAGGCCAGTGTGAAGTTGCCTCAGAGCTCCCTCGATTATCGGATAAATATCCCATTACGTTTTTCGAAACAAACGATTTTTACTTCAAAACAATCAATAACAAACGAAAAACAAACTCTTGACTTCGTTTTCGAATCAAAATTTGAAAGTAAGAGGGGCCAGTGTGAAGTTGTCCCCCCAACTGTATTTTGTAACCCTTACTTTTTTTTTGAAACTTTTTTTTTTCTTCAAAACAATCAATATCAAACGAAACTCAAATGATTGGCTTCGATTTCGAATCGATATTTGAAAGTACAGGGCCAGTGTAAAGTTATCCTTCCCCCTTAACTTTGTATTGTAAATATCTCTTTATTTTTTCGAAACAAACGAGTTTTTCTGTAAAACAATCAATAACAAAAGATTTTGGTATCGAATCGAAATTTGAAAGCAAGGTCTAACTTCACGTAGATGTACATAACCGAATTAAAAACATCGAAATTCTTAATGTTCTCTGTTCATGTAATGCTTTTTCATGTTTCTGTTTTGTTCTTAAGCAAAAAGGCCTGCTAACTAACTAACTCTATGGACTATAGAGGCTGAAGGTTGAATGCTGCATTCACAAAAACTCTCCATTCACTTTTCTGCTTAGGCAACAGGATCCAGTTTCTACTTTATACTCCAATTTTGCGAGATTCGTCTTAATATTGTCCTCCTATCTTCACCTAGGATCTTCCTATTGGTCTTTCTTCAATTGGATTTCCAGTTAAAACTTTCAAACCACTCCTACTTTCTTCCATTCTGGCTACATGACCTGCCCACTTGAGCTACCTAGATTTCATAACCTTAACAATGTTTGGTAAACAATATGTTATGCAGTTCCTCGTTATGAAATTTCCGCCATTTCCCATTCCTGTCGTTCTTGGGACCGAATATTCACCTAAAGATTTTATTCTCCAATACTCTGTCTGTGTTCTTCTCTCAGAGTAAGAGACCAGTTTCAAAACCATACAGTACAACAGGTAGGGATGCACGCGAGACGAGAAATGGAAAAGTCTCGTCTCGTCTCGCAGCCTCATATGTTGGTCTCGTCTCGCGAATGTGAAGTCTCGTCTCGTGTCTCGCATAAAATTTTGAGTCTCATCTCGCGTCTCACGCGAGACTTTCTCGCATGGTCTCGCAGTCTCGCATATATTGTGGGTCAAAATTTTGCAATGTGTTATTCTATGGCTGTTAATGAATGATGATGTGATATTCTGTCCGAAGGCAGGTATTTGACCTAAAAGTCCCTTGGCAAGGTGAATCCATGGTGGTTTGCCATTGCTTTCCATGGGATGAATGTTCATAAGATCCTAAGGAGACGGAACATAGAGTTCAACATGGTATCCGAACTTGTGTCCCCTCCGCTCCAAATTAAAAGAAAAGTTGTGCTGGAATTTGATTGCTGGACCATTAATTTTCGTCAAATTAATAGCATAATTTACAGCAAAACCAGCATAAATTGTTGCTGGATCTAACATTGTTTTCCAGCTTAGAGGTCTCAAGCAATATTTTCCAGTATGCCATGCAGGCACATTTTTGCCCCGAAAAAAAATCGCCAATGTAATTAGGATATAAAGAATATAACGTTTCCGTATATGTTTTTCTGAACTCATTGAACCAAACCCGGATCATTTTACTATATCTATATGTAAATTTCTTCGCCTTTATTTAACCGGATTTCAACCTTGTCTTTGCCTGCTTCTAGTCCGAGGAATGCTCTAACGTCACAATATCCCAAATTGACACGGATTGTTCCCTTAGAATAGGTTTGAACTTTCTTTTCAGAAAGTTTAAACTCTCTAGCATTAAATTTGTGGAAGCAGCAGAGAAAATATAAAAATACGTTACTTGTGTAAGAGAACAGTGCTGTCATCTATTGTCGACTATCCCCCTTTACACCAACCACCAAGGAATAACATTACTTGTGTCAACGGACTTGTGGATAACTTTGACGAGAGGGGATTTCCCCGCCATCCCCCAACATTAATCGCTAGTAGTAATGTGAAAAAGACCGAAACAACAGAAATATCACGTTTCGCAGCAATAGGGAGTCTTATTCGCGGGAGACCAAAAACGGAAGTTCGTGTGTTCGTGCTCGCCCGCGTGTGTGTGTTTGTATCGCAAAATAAAGTCCTAAATCGATGCTGTAATAAATTTCCAATTTACAAAACTTTTCTTTTTTAATGATGTTTAGAAATTAAAGAAGGCTTTAATTCTGAAAATCAACCTTGAATAATAATAAATCTCATAAAATGTCTATTGCCCCAATCACTGTTTTGTTCCTGAAGGCATTAACGCTCAACTTAGAAAACTCAATAAATGTAAAATCACTAAATATACAATTAAATGTAATTCTCGACTTCTCGTGCGAGACTTAACCGAGTCTCGTCTCGCGTATTGTTTCGCATTGTTTAGTCTCGTCTCGCGTCTCGCATAAAATTTTCACTCTCGTCTCGTGTCTCATCTCGCAAATGCGAGACGAGACGCGAGACGAAACGAGACTTCTCGCGTCTCGCGTGCATCCCTAACAACAGGGATTATTATTGTTTTATAGATGTTAAGCTTCAAAATCTACGACAGAATTCTTGAAGATAAAAGATTCTGATCTGAATAATAACACAAATTCCCTGCTTTCAGTTGAGATCTTATTTCTTCGTAGGTATCGTTTTGGTCTGTTAATATTGATCCTACCGTAACAGCACAATTATATAGCAGGCATATGCCTATCATGTTCCCTCAGGTACATGAAAATGTGTCCAGTATGTGCCTTATGTACCTGTGAGAGAGAAACCACATGGATGGCAAGTGATAGTCACAGTCTATGTCCGCCCCTAAGCACATGCCTCATATGTACCTGGGAAACTTACCTATACATTGTTCGGCGTAAGCTCTAAACTGCGATAAACAAAACCACGTGAAACTAAATCTCGCTGATTTGCTGTTGTCCTATCGACGCTTGTACTCCTCCGCAAAATAGTTCATGTGATTGCATTATTACTTTCACTATGAAGCTTCATATAAAACTGCTATATTATTATAAATGACAAAAATATTACTGCAACCGAGTGTGGCTAATGAAACAATAGAAATAAACACTAAGCATGTGCAGTAATTATGGCGCCAACTCAACTGTGGACGGGTGTTCTGCTTTTAAAGTCTGAAAGATGACTGGCAAGAATCCCGGTTCCGCGAGTGTTGTGGTGAAACACCAACAAGGCAAACCTTTACTCACTAAGCAACAATTGTTTACGAGCGAATTTCAATTACGTTTTTTTTTTTTTTTTTAATCTTTCGAGTTCCTTTTCTTTCTTTTCTGCTGCTGCTATAAGTATCTGGACAAAACGAGACAGTATTGTCAAAATACACGTGTATAATTTGCTCCTCCCCGTAGGGAGTGGGAGTGATACATCACTAGCCAATCGTATTTGTGACAAGCGGAAGAATACAAATGTTTTGTTTATCGAAGTTTAGAGCTTACGCTGAACAATATATAGTATGTTCCCAGTAGGTTCTCCATGCCGCAAGCATCAATGAACCACATAATTACTCACCCAAAATATGTTAATCGCCTATATGCGTAATATATTTACATTAAGGTGAGACTAAAAAACACTTTAACCAAGTAAAAAAAAAATGTGTCTCAGGGTGGGCGTGAACCACCAACCATTTGATTACTAGGCGGCATGGGCGGCGATTAGGGGCGCAAAGGGGGGCAGTTGCCCCCCCACTTTTTTGAAATTACCCATTGATATATATAGTTTCATTTGGAAATATAAAGTTTTGTATGTATTATTGGTTCATAGAATAAAAATGGTACCATAAAATATTTGTCGTTCCATGAGTACGTATTGGTTGTCTTCCCGTGGAATAGACTGAAATAGTGTGACGTCACATCCTTTTCGTTGCCATGGTAATCGCCATTTTATTTTCTAAACAACAAGTAGCTTAGATACCTAAACAACTCAAATGCAAAACGAAAACAGAGATGAAATATATCGGAATTGCAAAAATTAGAGTGAATGAAATATTTATGTTTCTTTTTAAATATTTCTAATCAATGAAGCTAAAAAACAAAGCTATAGATAGAGAAAAAGAGGTAAAAAATTATACTCATCTTGTTCATAATCAGGTATTAACGTTAAATAATTCTGGAAAATTTTTGATTCATTAAATATAAGTATCATAACATTGCATAAGTGTACAGGATTAATGTTTAACAGTTGTTTAGAATGTATGTTGAACCATTCATACTTGAATGTTTTCTTATTGTATTGTTTCTACAGGATTTCTTTCTTTTTTTAATGTTGATATGGAATATAAGAAAAGATATTACCTATATCCATCCACTGATGGTTCGGATTCAAAATTTCCAAAACTTTCTTTTTCCCCTTTCTTTTGTAATATTGCAGATTTCCATTATCAAGAGTGGACATAAGAAAAGTAAATATCCCAATAGAATTAACACTGTTTTAAAAAATATCTTAAAAAATCGTATATTTTTACAGGTTTCCTTGTGCTAACAGTTTGTCTATCTGAACGTTACGGAGTTTATACTGTGTATAATTGTTTCTTAAGGTGGATCATATGATACTGACCTTTACAGTAATTATTTGATTTCTACTTTATCACTTAGAGATGTGGTACTTTAAGAAATAAGTTCCTTAGATATTAGTCTTTCTTTATGATTTCTTTGATTTTATTTGTAGTTTCCTAAACGCATTTCCATGTTCTAAGCCTATACCCGTTCCCACCAACTTTATTAGTTGTTAAAACATATTATAATTGTAAATAAATTTACAGCCGTTGTCCATGTCTGTACTAGACTTTAAAATATACAATTCGCTTCACGCGTTTGTATAGAAAAAAAAACATGACGATCACCATGGTAACAAAACGGAAGTGACGCCATCCTATTTCAGTCTATTAAGAAAGCTACAGCAATTGCGTTTGAACTGCCACTAAAAATGACCCAAAAATTAACCTATTGGAGCTCCACAATTCGAGCGTACTTTCACTTCTTCTTGCAAGGGCTCAATATGTTAGTCAGCCGCTCTGGAACTAATTGAGATAACATTTTGCAAGAAAAGAAGTCCTTCACAAGTTATTCTTTACTTGCACAAAAATCGACAGTTTCTAAAATGTATTTTCTTCTTTCTAATAATAAGGAATATTTTGATTGATTTTTTTCAGTTTAACATCCTGTTCACCAGCGAAGTTATATGAGAGTAGTACTCGCAGCACTTGATCGAACTCTTAATTATCCAATTTGTGGTCCCCATGGACCATAGTGAATGAATCAGGGATGTTTTGGCCCGGGATTGCGTCACCTATTGAAATTTTGCTTATGCTTATTCAGGGGCCATGCACGGTGGTGCGAATGAGTCAGAGGTACCTTGGCCCTGCTATGACGTCATTGAATTGGGAGTATTGGATTAGATGATATGATGATTCTTTAAAATTACTAAAAATATGGTCTTGATGATTCATTACGTTATGAAATAGTACAGGTTTACGAAAATCTTTTTTTTCCGTTCCCTTTTATGGCATAAAATTTGAAGATTGTTATATCTTTGATGAGATGGACTAACACGGGTGCAAATGAAATCTTTAGTTTTACGTCCCACGCTTATGCCATTTAGGTTAAAGAAGACGGTGACGATGAGAAATGAATGAAAGTGTGGGAGAAAATTGGAGTATCCTGAGCATAATGTTGTCCACCACAAAACTATTTTCGCGGGGTTTGAACCAGGGACCACATACAGCAGAGGGAACGCTCTACCACTGAGCCACCGCACCTCTACTGGTATGAATGAATTAGAGGTAGTTGATTCGAGCTACTATGTTCGTTTTGACGTCACTGAACTGGGATATTTAGCTTGGAGCTTATGATGGCTTGTTTCGTTCCCTTTTATGGGTATAAAATTACCAAAACAAGGTTTGATCTCTTTCTTGACGACCTATTACATTATGAATTAGTAGACCCCAGTAATAGTATAAATTAGTATTAGTATTAATATGAAACTCGAAAACTTTGGAGTTCCTTTGTGGCTAACCGGTTAGAGTATGCGCCTTTAACGTGGGAGACCAGAGTTCGATTCCCGGAAGGAGCTCATGCGGTTCGGATTTCACGTTAATTAGTAGGTTTTATTTTCGCTGCTGAACTTTGGGAGGAATACTTGATTTTTGGTTGTTACCCCTTTGATGAGATGGACTAACACTGGTGCAAATGAAATCTTTAGTTTTACATCCCACGATTATGCCGGTTAGGCTAAAGGAGACGGTGACGATGAAAAATGAATGAAAGTATGGGAGAAAATTGGAGTATCCCGATCATAATGTTGCCCACCACAAAACTACTTTCGCGGGGTTTTGAACCAGGGACCCCACACAGCAGAGATGAACGCTCTACCACTGAGCCACTGCGCTCTCTACTGGTGAGAATGAAGTAGAGGTATTTGGTTTGAGCTAATGTGTTTTTTTGACGTCGGGGTGACCCTATTTCACTCTTGATTATACAATTTGGGACCCCCACATGGACCATAACGTTAATGTGAATGAGTTAGAGATGCTTTGGTTCGGGATTGCATTACCTATTGAAATTTTGCTTATGTTTACTCAGGGGGCAGGGATCACTCAGGACACATAAGATCACCTTGATTTACATCAGGAGTTGGGGGGGTATAGGACCTCGTTCCCTTTGATGAGTATAAAAATATCAATTTCGGGAGTTTTTTTTAGCTTATCCTATTATCTTTCACGAGACATTTTCGTTATATAATAGAGTACAATGGTTTACTTTTTAAATTTGGGAGTCATCGTTCCCTTTGGAGCCTTATTACGTTATATGAAGACGTATTTAAATTATTCCCTTAAATTTGATAAGTACTTTGTGATCCATTTTGTTCCACTTCAGGGGTGAACATGGATACCTTACAATCGTCCCGAGTTCGATTCTTGGTGCTAGTTTAGGAAATGTTGAATTTAACGTCCCCGGCGAAAACGATGGTGCTGAGAAATGATAGGACGAAACAGGGGAAAACATGAACTTACTTGACTGAGGATTGAAGCAGAGACCTCACACATTAGAGACAAGAGCTAAGCGACCGTACACGTGTGTTGATTACTACGTTATAGACAATGTAATGGTCCCGAGTTTGATTCTTGGTGTTAGTTTCAGGAAATGTTGAGTTTAACGTCCCCTTGAAACGATGATGAGAAATGATAGGACGAAACATGTGGAAACATGAACTTACTTGCTTGCGGATTGAAGCAGAGACTTCACACATCAGAAATAAGCGCTGAGTCACCATGACCCATTGAGAAGTTTTTAATTTTCTGTGCGAGCAGCTTTGCGTATGAAAAGAACATGATCAGATTATCTTACATTACACATTTCTGCTCGTTGTTACGCATAGAAGTTTGTTATTGTGAAAATGCAGAATCTGCTTATACTACATCAGCATTTTTCTCAGCTGACAGACTTTTAAAGCTCAACTTTACATTTATGTCTAAGCCATTTTCGTAACATATCGATGAGTGTTACATTTTTGAATCAAGTTTAAGAAAAATGAATCAGATTTTAGATGTGTTAATTTGAATGTCGTAAGAAACTAACGAGTCAACGGTATGATGTCACGATCAAAATTGCGATACTAGATGTCGTAACGATTGATGTGTAAGGAGAAAAAACGTGAATAATATCACAACCAATCAGATTGTTTCTTACATCAAGTTTCGGCTCATGATACATGATGAAAGCTGTGTTTTCATTGGGTCTCCGTGATGTCATTTATTAATTTCCTCGTTTCTGATTGGCTGATAGTTATGTCACTTTATAGTTGAACACGTTTCAGACCTAAATAAAATTCTTAATTTCAGTTTCAACTTCTACTTCCACGAAGATCTTGAATGAACGAAGGTGTACCTCTTGTGACAGCGTGACTTTACTCCGTTCTTTGAATTTGAGGTAAGTATCAACCGCGTTTCTTAATATCAATGGAGTGCTTTTGAAATGTATTACGCATGAGGATAACATTGTTGTTACTGTTTTATTTTTAGCATGAAATATTTAGCAAATGGAAGAATAAGTGGGGGTACCCTCACTTACTTGACTGGGGATCGAATTAGGAATCCCACACATTAGAAGTAAGCACGAGAAATTTTTTGATTTTGGTTTAGCGTCCCTTCAGTAGTGGGGCTAGGAATACAGCTTAATGTTGAATCTGAGCGCATACTGGGTGTTGAACCCGGACCAGAGGTGCGTAACGCTAACCACTTAGTTCAGTTTCTGAAAGTTACCATTAACGTGTACAAAATTTTAGTTTTTTTAAAAAAAACTACGCACGAATTTGTTTCCCTACAGCGTGCCTATTAACAGTGAGACGCTGACCTACAGTTTAATGTAGGATCTGATCTCCCGCCGAGAATCGAATTCGAGTCTTTCTTGTCTTAGCTCTAAAAAAGCAAACGCATGAGATTTTGTTTTCGTTTCATGTTCGTCATACGTTTTAAAGTTCAGTGTGAGGGGAAAATGCTTACTACAATGATTCTCTCAGCACAGTTAGAAAAACAATTTCATTCATTCTTTTTATCACTACAGAAAGTTAGGTCAGTTATATGTTAGTCCCGGATTTGATTTCCAGTATGACGACAATAAAAGTTTTAACAGTAGAACTATTTGAGATATGATAATTCTTTTAGGATTGATTGTGTAGTCATTTTGATACCGTTAAACATGTTAGCGATCTCTGATTTGGGAATTCAATTTTAATTCGTGCTTTTTTTCTCTCGTTTTAGATATTCGTTTTCTTTGCCTATTCCTTTTTGCTTACCTTACCTTTTTCCTGTTTGAATATGGCTACTTCTGGCTTTACTGTCTTGCGAGAAGTCAATAGACATTATCGGCGTTTTAATCTTGAAGGACGAATGTTGGAAATTCAAATTAATTCTCCGACCAGTGACACCGATATTGTTGAGTGGGTTGAGGCCTCCTTTCAACAGATGTTGGATTACTTATTGGAAAATGTCGACGAATCATCGACGGTTGTATTATCGATTTTATCTCACGATGAGAAGAACAAACCGTTTTATTTATCTTTTCGGCGTGCAAGTAATCTAAAACTGGAAACTTTATGGGCTTCCTTTGATCGAATCCTTCAAAGTAACGATAGTTTTCTCATAAACGAACCGTTCATTATACATTTTCATCATGGGATGTGCCCCGTGGATTTGGAAGAATGCGTCGAGGTCTTTTATCAAACGAGGAGTTATTAAAGTGCAAGAAAGGCATTTTACGTGTAAAAAACACCGACGGATATTTGACCAACTCCCGCGATATCATATGAAGATTCTATTAGGGGATTTCAATGCGAAGGTAGGACGAGAGGATATTTTCAAGCCGATTATAGGGAACGAATGTTTGCATAAGGAAAGTAATGACAACGGTGTTAGACTCGTGAACTTTGCAACATCCAAAAACCTAATCGTGAAGAGTACAAAATTCCCACATCGCGACGTTCATAAATACACTTGGACATCATCAGACGGAAAAACACAATCAAATTGATCACGTTTTAGTAGATAGAAGAAGACAATCTAGCATAATTGACGTCCGGTCGTTTAGAGGGGCTGATTGTGATACTGATCACTACCTGGTAGTAGCGATAATACGGGAGAGATTATCGTTGAATAAAGGTAATATTCAATGTCCGAAAACGGAGAGATTTAATTTAAAGAAATTAGAAGAGAGCCAGGTAAGAGAGGAATACCAGATTGAAGTTTCGAATAGATTCTCGGTCTTAGAAGACTCGGAGTGCACTAGTGTTGAGGATACTTGGATTGAAATTAGAGATAGCATTAAAAGTTCAGCAATAGAAAAATTGGGACACGCGGAAATACGTAGGAACAAACCATGGTTCGACCAAGAATGCATTAAACTAGCAGAGAAGAGAAAACAGGCAAAATTACGGTGGCTACAAAATCCGAATGAAATAACTACACAAAATTTCGCAGATATCAGGCGGGAAACTTTCAAAACTTTTAGAACAAAGAAACGGGATTTTTTGAAAGCTAAAATTAAGGAACTTGAAGATAATAGTAAAAATAAAAATATTCGGGACATGTATAAGGGGATCAGCGAATTTAAGAAAAGCTATCAACCTCGTGCTTATATATTAAAGAAATCTGACGGAACAGTTCTCACTGATACGGATAGCCTCTTAAATAGATGGAAAGATTTCTTTGACGATTTGCTGAACACGCAGCCAAAAACTAATGCGCGTGGAGAAAAGGAGATACACACCGCAGAACCGTATATTCCAGAACCCAATCGAATAGAAGTGGAAGCCGCTATAAAGAAATTAAAGAAACACAAATCTCCGGGTGTAGATGAAATTCCGACTGAGTTAATTTTAGCTGGAGGCGAAAAATTGTGGAACAAGATACACAAACTCATTCTCCCTATCTGGAACAAGGAAGAATTGCCACAAGAGTGGAAAGAGTCAATCATTGTTCCAATTCACAAGAAAGGCGACAAAACTGACTGTAATAATTATCGAGGCATTTCTCTTCTATCAACATCCTATAAAATCCTTTCAAATATTCTGTTAGCAAGATTGACCCCATACGCAGATGAAATTATTGGAGATTATCAGTGCGGATTTAGACGAAATCGATCAACTATTGACCAAATATTTACCATTCGTCAAATACTCGAAAAGAAGTGGGAATACAATACCCCGGTACATCAACTATTTATTGATGTTAGAAAGGCTTACGACTCGGTTAGGAGAGAAACATTATACAACGTTCTTACAGAACTTGGAATACCGAGAAAGCTAATTAGATTAATTAGGATATGTTTAAGTGAATCCCAAAGTAAAGTCCGGGTAGGAAAATTTTTGTCCACGAGCTTCCACGTCGAAAATGGCCTGAAACAAGGAGATGCGTTGTCGCCATTATTATTTAACTTCGTGCTGGAATACGCCATAAGGAAAATCAAAGATAGCAACCAGGGCCTAGAGTTGAACGGCATTCACCAGGTTATGGCATATGCTGATGATGTAAATTTAATAGGGGATGATAGGAGAACAGTAGAAATAAATGCAGAGATCTTATTAAACGCTTGCAGGGACATGGGTTTAGAAGTAAATGCAGAGAAAACTAAATACATGGAAGTGCGTCGGGACTGTAATACGGCAAATTGTGGAGGCGTTAAAATATTAAATAATGCTTTTGATAAAGTGGATACTTTCAAATATTTAGGATCGATATTAACAGACGAAAATCATATTCACGAAGAAATTAAATGTCGACTAAAAGCAGGGAATTCGTGTTACTACTCGGTTCAAAATCTCTTGTCGTCGCGAATTCTGTCGAGGAATTTGAAGCTTAAAATATATAAAACGATAATCATGCCTGTTGTTCTGTATGGTTGCGAAACATGGTCGCTTACTCTGAGGGAAGAACATAGACTGAAAGTATTTGAGAACAGGATCCTGAGAAGAATATTCGGACCCAAGAGGAACGAGAATGGGGAATGGCGGAAGCTTCATAACGAGGAACTACATAGTTTATACGGATTACCCAACATTGTTAGGGTCGTCAAGTCTAGGAGGCTTAGGTGGGCAGGTCATGTAGCTAGAATGGAAGAAAGTAGAAACGCTTTCAAAGTCTTGACTGGTAGACCCATAGGAAAACGACCATTAGGAAGACCTAGGCGCAGATGGGAGGATAATATTAAGATGGATCTCGCAGAGATAAGAATACAAAGTAGAAACTGGATGAAATTAGCTAAGGATAGAAGTCAGTGGAGAGCTTTTGTGAACGCGGCACTGAACCTCCGGGTTCCATAGGCCATAGAGTTAGTTAGTTAGTTAGTTATTGGCCTAAAGAAATATAAAGATACAAATAAGAAACTGTACAGACAATATCGGGACCAGAGCAAGTGTGTCGTTCTCCCTGACGTACATGAACTTTTGTCTAGATCCTCAGTGAATTTAGACCATGGGGGATCCGTGGAAGAATTGCGACAATTGCAACGCTACTTGACCAATTATAAACTTACCGTATACACCAGCTTTTCCGGAGAAGATATTCTGTATGAAGGGCCGGGTGGCGAAGACAAAATTCCAATCAATTTAATGTGCATCAATTCTCATTATGACATCATCACGTCATTAACGTCTGTTTTTTCTACCAACTATTACTGTGCTGCATGCCACAAAAAATATGATCATCGTATTGCGCACGTTAAGAACTGTTCGGCCATGTGTGAGAAATGTTGCAGAAACCACCATGCAGTAAGACCAATACGGAGAAACAGTGTCCAGAATGCAATCGTGAATTTTATGGTGAAACATGTTATACAAATCATCTGACTGTACCATATCATAAAGGCCAGCCAATATGCAAGATGGTAAAACAGTGTTCCAAATGTCTACGCATTTATTCGTTTGTCCATACACGGGAAAAAGAACATCATTGCACAGATTATTTTTGTAATGTATGTCGTAAACACGTTATGTCTACCCACCAATGCTACATGAAGCCTGATAGGACTCAAATAAAGCCTGGAGTTCCATCAGTGTTACATGCCAAGAAGGCTATGATTGTCTTCTATGATATCGAAGCCACACAGGATACTTTCTTTGATGAAGACGCGTTTATTCATAAGCCCAATTTACTGGTGGCCCAACAAGTATGTTACAACTGTGTTCAAGATGATATACATCATCCGTGTGAAGTTTGTGGACAGCGGGAACATATTTTTCAAGATGATCCGATTAATGCCTTTCTTGCATATCTACGTCAACCACGACCCAACATCAAACTTATTGTATCTTTGGCACATAACTCTAAGGGATATGATGGTCATTTTGTTCTTAAATCCTTAGTGGAAGAACATGACTTGAAACCTACTTTGATCTTGAACGGAGCAAAAATTTTAAGCATGAAAGTGAATCACTTATCGTTTATTGACTCTTTAAATTTCATGCCAATGGCTTTAAGTAAATTATCCAATGCATTTCATTTACCAGCGACCAAAGGATATTTTCCACACTTTTTTAATACTGCTGCAAATCAAACGTATGTGGGAAAATTACCGGACATCCATTATTATGGTGCAGATGAAATGGAAGTGGATGAACAAGAGAAATTCATGACATGGTGCAACGAACACCAGAACGATACGTTTATTTTCCAAGAAGAATTGGTGAACTATTGGGTCCAGGACGTCAACGCACTTCGAATGGCTTGTATATCTTTTATGACCACTTTTGAACAAGAAACCCACGTCAATCCTTTCCTGGAGGCTATCACTTTGGCGAGTGCGTGCAATTTAGTATTTCGACGAAATTTCTTAAAAATCAATACTATTAGCATTCTTCCTGCACGAGGATACCGTCACAGAAACAATCAGTCACAAATTGCTTTGCAGTGGCTTGTCTACATGGAAGAAAAATAGGGTCATTCAATTCTACATGCTGCAAGAGGAAAAGAAGTTTATGTTGCTGGTTTACATCTGGACGGCTACTACAAAGATCCCGACACTAAAGAGGAACACGTGTATGAATTTGAAGGGTGTAGAATCCATGCCTGTCCTCTATGCGTCCCTACAGGCCGTGATCAGCCCATTTATGAGAACTCCGAAGAAACGATGAACTATCGCTACCAGAAAACTATCGCTTAAAATGAAATTATTAAGATTCTTGGGATATAAAGTGCATGAAATGTGGGAATGTGAATTTCGTCAAGTGTTAAAATCCAATCCAGCATTGGCCTCTTCTTTAAGCACACATCCTTATACTAATTAGACATCATTAAATTCAAGAGACAGCTTCAATTGTGGTCGTGTTAATGCCATTAAATTGTATCACGTCGCAAATGAAAATGAAGGCGAAGAAATTAAATTCTTAAATATCGTTTCCCTGTATCCTTATGTGAATAAATGTGGACGGTATCCAATAGGGCACCCATGAATATATCGACAGGGAGATCCAGAAATGCCCGATATTCAAGATGTCAACGGATTAGTCAAGTTGAAGATTTTGCCTAGCAGAAATTTTTCATCCAGTACTTCCATTTCGCTCAAATAAGAAGTTGTTGTTTCCACTTTGTGCTGCCTGTGCCACAGCATTAAATCAAGATTCTGAATGTACACATACCGACACTGAACGAAGTCTAACAGGAACGTGGGTGTCCTATGAAATTCAAAAAGCCATTGAACTTGGGTATCAAATCATTGAAATTTGCGAAATTTGGGATTACGACATCACCGTATATGATCCAGAAACCAAGACTGGCGGATTATTCAGCGAATACATTAACACATTTTTGAAATCTAAGCTAGAAGCTTCTGGATGGCCTGCCAATTGCGTCACCGAAGAAGAAAAGCAGCAGTATATTCAAATGGTACAACAACGTGAAGGCATAACTTTGGATGCAGCAAATATAATGACAAATTCAGCACGTCGTAGTCTTGCAAAACTCTGTTTGAATACCTTCTGGGGACGACTCGCTATAAGAGACAATTTCAGCCAAACGACCATCATTAATGACCCCAAAGAACTGTATCAGAAATTAACTGCTCCAGACATAAAAGTCAACCAAATTTTACCTGTTAATGATTCGTTGTTATACCTTTATTGGCAGTATGAAGATGATGTTCCAGTACAAAATCACAATGCTAATTTTGTCCTTGGAGCATTTACAACGTGTCAAGCTCGTCTGGAACTCTACAAATATTTAGAATTGCTGCAAGAAAGAGTACTATATTTCGATACAGATTCCGTGATATTCACGCAGCGACCATCACAGCCCACAATAGAACCAGAAGTATTTCTTGGTTCAATGTCAAATGAACTGGAATCAATTGGACCAAAAGCATACATTAAAAAATTCGTGTCTGGTGACCCAAAACAGTATGCTTTAGAAATCTACGACCCCGACATGAAATCAACCAGTTATGTATGCAAAATTCCTGGATTCACACTCAATTATACAGCAAGTCAAGAGTTAAATTTCAATAGTCTGGAGCAAATGATCGTAAATCAATCCAGTGAAAAAATCTCCATTAGCACGCCACACAACCTTTACAGAACCCACGATCATCAGCTTGTCACAAAACCTGAAGAAAAGAAGTACAGTTTCAACTATAAAAAAACGCCGATTAATACCAGACACATATGAAACATTGCCCTATGGGTATAAAAAAGCCAGAACAGAATAACAGCCATATTTTTCCCTAATCCCACCAACATCACCTCCCAAATATGGCAAAGAATCAACACGGGACATGCTTCAACGATGCACGAGCGGAGACAAACTCAGATGATATCACCATGCAGAAAAAACAGTGGAGGGGAAAAAAAGCAATTCAGGTACGTCACATTTGCTTTTCTTTTCTCACCTCACTCTCTCTTGATCAGTTAGTTTATGTTCTTGTTCGATGTTAATAATCTGTTTTTCTTCTTTCACAGGAAACAAAATAAATATTACCATGTATATTCATATGTTTTTATTTTCTCTTTACAGAATTTGTACCTGTCACGGACACGTCTTCCTTTGAAGAAAAAGAAATTCTGTATTCTGTTTCACATGCTGAAAATAAATGTACAGAAACATGAAAAAAGTAATTCTGTGTTTTATTTCACATCCTAAAATCCAATTCTTTTTCTGTACTGCGATTTCAATTTTTTTTCTGAATCAGCTTACCGGCAAAATACAATTTCTAAAAATGTTTTACGGTAAAAAAATCAAACTAAATTTTTGTTTCAGAACTTTTTTTGGTGTACGAAATAAAAAAATGTGTACAAAATAAAATTCTGTTTCAGAATTGTTTTTTTGTGTACGAAACAAAAACTGATTCAGAATTTTTTTGTGTACAAAATAAACTTTTGTTTCAGAAAATGTTTTGTGTACGAAACAAAATTGGTTTCAGAAAATTTTTTGTGTACGAAACAAAATTCGTTTCAGAAAATTTTTTGTGTACGAAACAAAATTGTTTTCAGAAAATTTTTTTGTGTATAAAACAAAAACTGTTTCAGAAAAATTTTTATGTACAAACAAAATTCTGTTTCAGAAAAAAAAATTGTGTACAAAACAAAAATCAGTTTTCGTCACGAAACTGCTCCGACTAAATGAATCGATTCATTCTGATAGTGTTGGCAACACTGGAAAATCTCCTTAAGTATCGCTCAGGCACTGAGTTACAGCGAACACAACTAGATTCGAACCAACAACCCTAAACGTCTGATTCATCTCTAAATACAGCCAACTAAATAAAAAGATTATGTTTATACGTTTTAATGCCAATGCTTAGCACTGAGTCAGCAAGGTTGCCTTCAAGGTCAAAGTCGTACACGAAGTAAAAAAGATGACAACACAGACCTTCTATCTTTCTATATGAAACATAAACCTAGTGTGAAAAAACTGTTCACACCGAATTATGTAATGTAACATAACCTGTCCATGTTCTTTTCATACGTGAAATTGCTCGCACCGAAGTTGGCATGGTGGCTCGGCGCTTATTTCTGATGTGTGAGGTCTCTGCTTCAATCCGTAAGCACGTAAGTTCATGTTTTCACCTGTTTCGTTTTATCATCATTGCATTGTCTATAACGTAGTAATCAACAAATTAAAATTTCTCAATGGGGCACGGTGACTCAACGCTTGTCTCTAATGTGTGAGGTCCCTGTTTCAATCCTTAGTCAAGGAAGTTCATGGTTTCCTGTGTTTCGTCCTACCATTTCTCATCACCATCGTTTTCGCGGGGACGTTAAATTCAACATTTTCTAACCTAGCACCAAGAATCAATCTCGGGACCATTACATTGTTTATAACGTAGTAATCAACAAACTAAAATTTCTCAATGCAACACGGTCGCTTAGCGCTTGTCTCTAATGTGTGAGGTCCCTGCTTCAATCCTCAGTCAAGTAAGTTCATGTTTTCCCCTGTTTCGTCCTATCATTTCTCACCATTGTTTTCGCGGGGACGTTAAATTCAACATTTCCTAAACTAGCACCAAGAATCGAACTCGGGACGATTGCAACACATGTAAGGTAGTAGTAATGGGGACACTCTGCCTAACTTTGGACTTTGACCCCGACCTTTGTGACGTCATAGGTCAAAGGTCAATGACCTTGGCCAGGGGTCAATGACCTAGGGGTACCTAGGACCACCCCCTCTAAATTTTGGGAGGGGTACCTTGGCACACCCCTTAAATTTTGGCAGGGGTACATAGGACCACCCCCCTTAAATTTCGGAAATTGCCAAATCTAAAAATTGGGTATGGTAGCCTAGGACCATAGTATGTACCTCTATCAGTATTGGGTGTCTATGTCGTTCCCTTTCATGGGTAAAAAATTGCCAAAAATTCAAATTTCGGGGGTTTTTGACCTAATTTATCCCCTTGGATAAGGTATTATTACCCTATATGGTTATATGGGCGTATACAGGGGTCCATTCCCTTTCATAAGACATGGGTATATTAATGCACCCCTTGAAAAATTTGGGAGGGGTACCTTGGCCCACCCCTTAAATTTTGGAAATTGCCAAATCTAAAAATTTGGTATGGTAGCCTAGGACCATAGTATGTACCTCTATTAGTATTGGGTGTCTATGTCGTTCCCTTTTATGGGTAAAAAATTGCCAAAAATTCAAATTTCGGGGTTTTTTGACCTAATTTATCCCGTTTGATGAGGTGTTATTACCTTATATAGTTATATGGACGTATACAGGGGTCCATTACCTTTCATAAGACATGGGTATATTAATGCACCCCGGGAGGGGTACCTTGGCCCACCCCTTAAATTTTGGAAATTGCCCAATTTAAACATTGGGTATTATAGTATAGGACCCTAACATGTATTATGATAAATTTGGGTGGTCCACCTCGTTCCCTTTTAGGGGTACAAAATTGCCAAAAATATAAACGTAAGCAATACGTTGTACCACGTGTTTGGTTTTTGGTCCATTTTATCCCCTTGGATGAGATCCTATGATTACAGGGATCTATTTCCTATCATAAGACATGGGTATATTGTTGCACCCTTCTTAAAATTTGGCAAGGGGTCCACTGAAATTGTCCAATTTAAGCATAGTACAGGACTTCAATATGTTTCGGTGGTCCTATTGCCAAATTTTTAAGTACAACCACGTGTTTGGTTATTGACTCAATGTATCCTATTTGATAAGGTATGGACGGGTATCCCCTTTCAATTTGGTATAACCCCTCGGGTGTAGTACGGTCACGTGATCGATGATTTGGTTTTGATGCGCGACGAGGTCCCTGGTCAATGTTCTCTAGGAATTAGGTGGAAACTTTGATAGGAAAGATTCATGGCATTTAATTTTTTTTTGCAACTTTCAAACTAAAAAAAATCAAACCAAAATTTTTCAAAACAAAAATTTGAAACGAAAAATTTTGAAACGAAAACATTTGAAACAAAAATTTTGAAACGAAAAATTTTCAAACAAAAAAATTTCAAACAAAGTTTTCAAACAAAAATTTTGAAACGAAAAAATTTCAACCAAAAAAATTGAAACGAAAATTTTTTTTCAAACTAAAGAATTTTGAAAACAAAAAAAAAAGTTTGAAGCAATATTTTTTTTGAAACGAAAAATTTTTCAAACTAAAAATTTGAAACAAAATTTTGAAAACAAAAATTTTCAAAACAAAAAATTTCCAACAAAATTTTCAAACAAAAATTTTGAAACAATTTTCAAAACAAATTTCAAACGAAAAAATTCCAAACTAAAAAAATTCACGTTTCACGGTTAACCGTCAAACTTTATCCGGTTTTTAACTATTCGATTAACAAATAAACGGTTTTCAACTATTCGATTAACAAATAAACGGTTTTCAACTATTCAATAAACAGATGAACGGATTTTTCCTTTTCACACCAGTGAGTGTAAGAATTGTTGTACTCGCTTTAAATACGCATCATTTTTGAAACAAGGTGTGAGTGTTCATCATGGATACACAGTGGAAACATCCATTTACCTGTATTCTCGCAGGGCCTAGTGGGTGTGGAAAAACGTATTTTGTGAAGCGATTACTGTCACATCTCCCAACCGTGATCAATGCAAAATTTCGTAAGATATACTGGTATTATGCTGAATGGCAAGACGTGTATGCAACAATGCCGGTTCCAGTAGAATTTCACGAAGGACTTCCACGAATGAAAGATTTTCAGCCTCAAGATGGACCACATTTGATTATTATTGATGACCATATGCGAGAAGTGAATAGTGATATTGTTGATATGTTCACAAAAGGATCACATCATCGAAATATTAGTGTGATTTTTATAACACAAAATGTATTTCATCAAAGTAAAGCAAATAGAAATATGAGTTTAAATTGTTCGTATTTGGTGTTGTTTAAAAATCCACGTGACAAGTCACAAATCAAGCATATGAGTTATCAAATCATGCCTGAGCATCCACTGTTTCTACAAGAAAGTTATGCAGACGCAACAAGAAATCCACATGGCTATTTACTGATGGATCTTAAACAAGATACACCCGATGAAATGTGATTTCGTACAAATATTTTCCCCGACGATTTGCATCATTATGTTTACGTACCAACAAAACATGTTTAAATTATTGTGCATGTGAAAAGAATGACTTAGTCTGTCACGATGTCTCCTACAGTGAAACACGCTGATCTGCTACGTGCTCTGCACAAAGCTAAACCAAGATTGCGTAAAGCTATTATTGCCAATGCAGACGCTTCATTAATTCATAGTATTTGTGAATGTTGTTATAATGTCTTAAAAGGCAATGTTCCACTGACAAGTGCGCAGAAGTCAAGATTAAAGCGTTACAAGAACACGCTCCGCTATCTCGTAGACAATACAAAATCATTGGATAAAAAGAAGAAACATTTAGCCGTACAACAAGGAGGATTCTTACCTGCATTACTTGCACCTATTGTAGGAAGTGTGTTATCCAGTATTTTGTTTAAACAATAAACATCATGGAACATAGCAAGAAGATGGTTTTAGTGCCACCAGAAATGCTTCAACGAATGCATGCATCATCATCCCGTGTGAGTGAAAATCGAGAATCTAATCTCGATCGTGAAATGCAATCCATATTGAATACATCGTATCCAAGTGATGAAGAAAAATGGAATCAGTACAATAGAATATTACAGAAATATCTTTATGTGATACGTAAAAGAGAAGAACCAATACCACTTACAATTACATCAATGAAACCTGATGGTGACGTCCCGAATGTTGACGATAGCACGAAACAAGAAATTTTAGCCGCAATACCACAAATGTATCGTAAGAAAGCCGAACTACTATTCCATCGTTTAAAACAAGATGACGCAATTACGTGGGATCATAAAGGAACAGTGTACATCAACGATAATAAACTACATGGATCCAATATTGTAGATTTAATGTGTGATGTGACTCGACCGAGGAAACATTCTAATCCTCAAGGCTGGGAATTGTTTTGCAACTACCTTGCATCGTCAAACACACCTCAAGAATTGATTGGTAATCCACGAAGATTAAACTATATTGTCAAGCATAATAGTACATCAGCATCTGAAGGATCTGCACCACCAAAACCGGCACCTGAATTATTTTCTTCCGGAGAAGAAGAAGAAGAAGATGATGATGTTTTAGAAGTCCGACCAAAAAGAAAACGTATCATTCCACAATGGTCAACGTACAAACCATGAACAAAAAGTTGAAATCCATTTATTACAATCCAGCACATCCTGCATCGTTTTCTACTGCAAAGAAATTATGGCAAGCCACAGGAAAATCTATACCTCTAGCCAAAATAAAACTTTGGTTAAACAAACAAACTACCTACACGTTACATCGTCCTGTACGTCGTCGTTTCCGTAGAGATTTTTATCTTGTCAACAATATTGATGATCAATGGGAATGTGATTTAAATGATTTACAATCACTTCGAAACTATAATGACAATTACCGCTATATTCTTACAGTGATTGATGTGTTTAGTCGGTACGGGTGGGCTGTACCACTAAAATCAAAAAGTGCCGAGGATATAGTGAATGCATTTGAAATGATTTTCCAGGACAGGAAACCAATTGTACTACGTAGTGATCAAGGAACTGAATTTACCAACAAGACAGTACAAAAGTTTCTCAGGAAACACAACGTGCAACATGTTACAACAACGGATCCAGATATTAAAGCCAGCATCGCAGAAAGATTTAATCAGACATTGAAACATCGTATGTGGAAATACTTTACTAAATATCAAACATACAATTACATCAAAGTATTGCCTTTACTTGTAAAAGCATACAATGAAAGTCGGCATTCCAGTATTAAAATGGCACCTGCAAACGTTTCTCATTACAATTTACTGGAGGTGTGGCATAACTTATACGACAAAAAGCTACAACGTTCAAAACAAGATACGGATTTGTCTGTTGGTGATACTGTTCGTATAAGTAAAACAAAACGTATCTTTGACAAGGGTTACCTCGAGAACTGGACTTGGGAAATATTCAGAGTAAAAGCCATTGTACCAAGAAACCCACCAGTGTATCGACTAGAGGATTTAAATCATCAACTCATCGATGGTGTTTTCTACAGAGAAGAATTACAACCAGTACCGCTCCCTTCGACGTTCCTCATCGATAAAATATTACGTACAAGAACAAAAGGTCGCAGAAAGGAGTATCTCGTCCAGTGGAAAGGATATCCTTCCTCATTCAATTCGTGGATCCCTGCAACTTCATTGAAGAAGAATGGAACCTGATCAAGATTTTTACGTTACACTTCCCAGTAATAGTTCCATGGATTATTTTCCAGAAAATACATTCACTTCATATATTACGAAATTACAACGACGTGTAGAGTTTCGCCAGAAATGGGATGTGGCAATTGTAGAGATTCATTATCCACATTCTTTGCTGAACATTAACAGTAAAAACAATAAAATATATTACAAATCATCAAGTAGTAATGATCAAGAACCGTGGAAGGTTGTAACGATCCCTGTTCGCTATTATAACAATATACGGGATCTTATTCATGCAATTAATATACATCATAAAGAAACCAATTTATTTATATCTCATGACGCAACTAATAATATATGCCTCATAAGACATCCCAAAAAGGAAATCCATACTTCTGTACAAATTTCACCAAGTGTTAGTTTAATGCTTGGATTTGAACCGAAAAGTGATTTAAAAGATATAGAAAAGGGACAATATACACCGGATGTACGATTAGGCTTACCATCACAAATGTACGTCTATTGTGACATTATTGAATCTGTCATTGTTGGAGATACAATGGTACCATTGCTACGAATTGTCAACATGGATCCTGTGAATCATACTTTTGGAAGTCATGCAGTACAAATCTTTAATCCTGCACATTATGTTCCGGTGGAAAAAATGAATTTTGAGCAAATACAAATCGATATAAGGGATAGCACAGGTCATCGGATGCCATTCACCTTTGGAACGGTGTGTACAAAACTACATTTCCGTCGTCGTCGTCATGACTGATCCGTATTTGCAATACTACCAAAAACAAGCGTTGTCCGGTATCGGCAACGTCTATGTGGGAAGTCCCTATCAAGCAGGACATGGCATTGGAAGTTTCCTTGGTGGCTTATTTCGTTCAGTGTTACCACTTGTGAAACAAGGCGCTAAAACTGTGGGAAAAGAATTATTAAAATCAGGTGCCAATATGATTAATGATGTTGTGATCTCGAATCAACCGCTGGAAGAATCGTTTCATCAACGGATGCAAGAGGCAAAATCAAATTTACAAGAAAAAGCTAAAAATAAGTTGAAAACTATGCTGGGAAGTGGATATCATAAACGAAAATGGGATGACTGCTCTCAGTTTGAGGTTGACCTTCCAACGATCAACAACACCATCAATCCTACAAAGAGACGTAAATTATCACATAAGAAGAAGAAGAAATCATTGGCATCGTCACCAGATATTTTTGATTAATTCAACGATAGCTTTCTTACATCATCAATTCTGTGAATGTGTAAAAAGTGAATTGGACATTTTTTCAACGTTGCCCACGCAAACCAGTGTTCTGGACAATCGTATTATTGGCTACAAACCAATTAGTTCAATAGCTGAAAATTCACCAATAGAATTTGTAGTGAGTGGTAGCAGTGATGAATACATTGATTTGCCACAAACCTTATTGTACATCCAAGCACAAATTGTGAAACCAGATGGTTCCTCCTTCACCAATACGGATAAAGCAATTGCACCTGTCAATGATTTTCTAAATGCTATGTTTAGTGAAGTACAAATCTACTTGAACAATAAACTGATTTCATTTCCGTCACATAATCATCCATATCGTTCGTACATGGAAAAACTGCTCAATTATAGTGATGGAGCTAAAAATACACATTTACAAACAGCAATGTGGTTTCAAGATACGGCTGGTCATATGAACGCAACCACAAGTGAGAACAAAGGATTTCAACAACGCTATGAACTGACAAAACAAAGTATGAAATTCGATATGATTGGACATCTTCATTGTGACATTTTTAATCAAGATAAATTTTTAATTCATGGAGTGGAATTACGTGTGAAACTTATTCCTGCAAAACCAAACTTTTGTCTCATGGCCGGTGAAAGTGGTGTCAATGCAAAAATCAATATTCTAGATGCATCGTTGCAGGTGAAAAAAGTCAACATTAGCCCTAGTGTTAAATTGGCACACAATAAAATTTTACAATCTACACCGGCAAAGTATCCTCTGACAAGGGTTCAAATGAAATCATTTACCATCCCGAAGGATATACAATCCAAAACTATTGATAACCTGTTTATGGGAACATTGCCAAATCGTATTATTGTAGGATTTACATCGAATGAAGCATCCAGTGGAACTATTACCACCAATCCATTTGAATTTCAACATCTAAACATTAATTTCTTTACATTGTACGTGGATGGAAAAGCTGTACCTTCAAAACCATTGCAACCCAACTTTGAAGAAAATCTCTACATTTCATCGTACCACACATTGTTCTCAGGCTCTGGCATACATTTTACCAATACTGGAAATACAATTTCAAGAGCCGACTACAAGAATGGATATACACTGTTTGTATTTGACCTAACTTCCGATTCTTCTGCTGGAGATTGTCACTATTGGAATTTACAACGACATGGCGCCATCCGATTGGAAGTTCATTTCCAAGAGAAATTAGCAGCACCTGCAAACTGTATTGTGTATGGGGAGTTTTCCTCACTCCTAGAGATCGACCACCAGCGCAACATTATCCTGGACTTTTAAATTACAAGGTACGTATACGTTATGTATCATTTCCATTCACGATGTTGAATACATTACAATTAGCTAGTGCTTTACACGGTAGTCCATTATTCAGAAATCATTTTACCGGGGTATTTGCAAGCGATGAGTTGCCCTCACGGATTTCTCTTTTTCTGGCAATGATTGTAAATACAGATCCATCCACAAAACTAGGAAGTCATTGGATTGCGATTTATATTGATCATCGCGGTGTTGGAGAATATTTTGACAGCTATGGCCTTCCTCCTTATGTACCACAACATGTTGCATTCTTAAAACTTCATTGTATGTACTATAAATATAATAATAGCCAAATGCAAAGTCTTGGTTCATCCGTATGTGGCTATTATGCTTATTTTTATTTGTGCTGTAAAGCCCAAGGAAAATCTCTGCGTGAAATTCAATACTTGTTCACAACAGTACCCACGGTTAATGATCGTAGACTGCTGCAATATACCTTCCAGGTAATTTTATCATATTTATCATTGTAAGTGTATTTGTTTAATCATCATCTATTTCTATACTAATCATCTTTTTCCTCGTTCTTTTTTACAGAATTCACAATACGAAGCTTTGCAAACGGGTGCTATGCTGCAAAACATGGAAACAAATCATTACAATCAAGAAGAGGAGGCGGTCTAATGAAGAAACCCAGCTCAATATACAAACATTGTCAATAAGAAAGAAAAAGAAGAAACCAGAAAATGAATAAAATACAATTTATACTTATTCATGTGTTTTTATTGTCCATTCCATATACAACGTTATCAGATTCTCCTAAAGAACTGTGCGATATAAGACGAGAACCCTGGACAAAGTTTCCACCTAATTCCTAGAGAACATTGACCAGGGACCTCGCATCAAAACCAAATCATTGATCACGTGACCGTACTACACCCGAAGGGTACTACCAAATTGAAAGGAGATACCGTCCATACCTTATAACTTTATCAAATAGGATAAATTGAGTCAGTAACCGAACACGTGGTTGTACTTAAAAATTTGAAAATAGGACCACCGAAACATATTGAGGTCCTGTACTATGCTTAAATTGGACAATTTCAGTGGACCCCCATTGCCAAAATTTAAGAAGGGTGCAACAATATACCCATGTCTTATGATAGGATATGGACCCCTTGTAATCATAGGATCTCATCAAAGGGGATAAAATGGACCAAAAAAACAAACACGTGGTACAACGTTTATATTTTGGCAATGTTGTACCCCTAAAAGGGAACGATGTAGACCATCCAAATTTATCATGATACATATTGAGGACCTGTACTATAATACCAAATGTTTAAATTGGGCAATTTCCAAAATTTAAGGGGTGGGCCAAGGTACCCCTCCCGGGATGCACCAATGTACCTATGTCTTATGATAGATAATGAACCCCTATACATGACCATATAACCATATAAGGTAATAGAACCTCATCAAAGGGGGATAAAATGTACCAAATACCAAACACGTGGTTGTACTAAAATTTTGGCAATTTTGTACCCCTAAAAGGGAACGAGGTGGACCACCCAAATTTATAGTGATCTATATTAGTGTCCTATACTATAATACCAAATGTTTAAATTGGGCAATTTCCAAAATTAAAGGGGTGGGCCAAGGTACCCCTCCCAAAAATTTAAAGGGGTGCACAAATGTACCTATGTCTTATGATAGGTAATGGACCCCTATACATGACCATATAATCATATAAGGTAATAGGACCTCATCCAAGGAGATAAATTAGGTCGAAAACCAAACACGTGGTACAACGTATTGCTTACGTTTATAGTTTTGGCAATTTTGTACCCCTAGAAGGGAATGAGGTAGACCACCCAAATTTATCATAATACATATTAGGGTCCTATACTATTATACCCAATGTTTAAATTGGTCAATTTCCAAAATTTAAGGGGTGGGCCAAGGTACCCCTCCCAAATTTTTCAAGGGGTGCATTAATATACCCATGTCTTATGAAAGGGAATGGACCCCTGTATACGCCCATATAACCATATAGGGTAATAATACCTCATCCAAGGGGATAAATTAGGTCAAAAACCCCCGAAATTTGAATTTTTGGCAATTTTTTACCCATGAAAGGGAACGATATAGACACACAATACTGATAGAGGTACATACTATGGTCCTAGGCTACCATACCCAATTTTTAGATTTGGCAATTTCCGAAATTTAAGGGGGGTGGTCTTATGTACCCCTGCCAAAATTTAGGGGGTGGGCCAAGGTACCCCTCCCAAAATTTAGAGGGGGTGGTCCTAGGTACCCCTAGGTCATTGACCCCTGGCCAAGGTCATTGACCTTTGACCTATGACGTCACAAAGGTCGGGGTCAAAGTCCAAAGTTAGGCAGAGTGTCCCCATTACTACTAAGGTATCCATGTTCACCCCCTGAAGCGGAACAAAATGGATCACCACAAAGTACTTATCAAATTTAAGGGAATAATTTTAAATACGCCTCCAACGTAATAAGGCTCCAAAATCAATACTCATCAAAGGGAACGATGACTCCCAAATTTAAAAGTAAACCATTGTACTCTATTATATAATGAAAATGTTTCATCAACATAATAGGATAAGCTAAAAAAAAAGTCCAAATTTCAATATTTTTATACTCATCAAAGGGAACGAGGTCCTACCCCCCCCCCCAACTCCTGATGTAAATCAAGGTGATCTTCTGTGTCCTGAGTGAACCCTGATCCCTGAGTAAACATAAGCAAAATTTTAATAGGTAATGCAATCCCGGGCCAAAGCATCTCTAAATCATTCGCTATGGTCCATGTGGGGTCCCAAAAGTGAAATAGGGCCACGCCGACGTCAAACAAACACATTAGCTCAAACCAAATACCTCTACTTCATTCTCACCAGTAGAGAGCGCAGTGGCTCAGTGGTAGAGCGTTCATCTCTGCTGTTCCAAACACCGCGAAAGTAGTTTTGTGGTGAGCAACATTATGCTCCATTTTTCTCCCATCAATTCATTCATTTCTCATTCATCCAGTGTTAGTCCATCTCATCAAAGGGATAACAATCTCCAAATTTTATGCCATAAAAGGGAACGAAAAATAAAAAGCATCCATAAACCTGTACTAATTCATAACGTAATCAATCACCAAGACCGTATTTTTAGTAATTTTAAAGAATCATCATATCCTCTAATACTCCAATCAATCCAATAATCCAATTCTCCCAATACTCTAATAATCCAATACTCCCAATTCAATGACGTCATAGCAGGGCCAAGGTACCTCTGACTCATTCGCACCACCGTGCATGGCCCCTGAATAAGCATAAGCAAAATTTCAATAGGTGACACAATCCCGGACCAAAACATCCCTGATTCATTCACTACGGTCCATGGGGACCCCGAATTGGATAATTAAGAGTTCGATCAAGTGCTGCGAGTACTACTATGAGACGTGGACTTAATGATCAACGTGGAGTCCGAACCACGTGAGCTCCCCCCCGGGAATCGAGCCCGGGTCTCCCACGTCAAAGGCGTGTACGCTAACCGCTTAGCCACGAAGGAGCTCAGTAAGGAATATTAATTTTGCATTGTAATATACGAGTTTAGGGGTGTACATATACAGTTTTGTGTATATACAATTAAATTTAGTAAATTCAGCCTAATTCTAGGCTTTAGGATTATTTTGTATAACCGAAATGTGGAGTGGCTTAAGTATTGCTGAGTATTGATATATTCCAAGAAAGTGAAAACTGTATTTAATAGCAGCGAACATGTTTCGGGAAGCTGCAAAAGTATTTCTTTAAATGTCGTAGCATATGCTTGTTATATTCACTGTCATTCTAAGAGTAATAACACATATAACAGCATGCGTGGAATTAAAAATATAAGTTGATCATTAATTTCCAGTTTCAATATAACTTTGCAAAACAAGCTTCATCATTCATTACTATGATTATTTTATTAATATCATCCTTTCTGTTTATTTGTTTTGCAAATTTGTTATTAAATAGGCCCGTAATCTGATCACACAATTTTCCAGACAGATATTCATGAGTAAGGAATTAAATCTCTTCTTACACCTTCGCTGTTTAAGAGTACAAAGGGCTAGTATCTACTTGCGTTGCTCTTATCAATTTACTTAATAAATATGAAACAAGATATACGGCATTTTAACTGAAAAAGACAGTATCCTAATAGTTATACATCCTTTCGTCAAACAAAGTGTTACAAGCAACCAGGAAAACTAACATTGATATCAAATATTCAGATCATGTCTTGCCCCCCCCCCCACTTTTAACGTCCAACCGCCGCCACTGCTAGGTGGGTTCTCTTCCTCCATGGCCAAAAAGTCGATGGGGAAAATGTTGCTCGTAGAGGGATAAATCCTTGTGGTCTTTTTAATTTGGCTAATCAGAGTGCTGATGTAACCCTGTATGTTCGACGATAACCATTTGGGATCAGATAAAATCCGTTCGCCATGTAATTTTATAACAAAATGACGCGCTTCTCTTTACTTTATTTCATGGTTCTTCCATTTTCACTTTCAAACGATCGGCGACAGTTGGCATCTAAAAAATACAGTTCTTTATCCCTAACTACGTAAATAATTAACTGTTCACATACGTATGAAAGATTCATCTTAATTTTTATTAATCAGTTATGTCATTTCTTTCTTCTACATTTATCTCCCAAATTTCATGCATTTGTTGCTACTTTTTTCTAAGCGATTGTGTACTAGGACAGAAAGTGGAGCAAAAAGCGCGAAAAACCGTTGCATGTTACTGCGCATGAGCAAATGCAAAGAGCTGACTGTCATTCGTGTGTCGCTGCAGATATCAATTATGTCATAAGTATTTGAAAAAGTATGCACCTAAAGTAAGTACCTCGAACATGAAAGATATATGTCCCAAGTGACGATATAAAAGCAAATGATTATCACAGTGCTAAACTGAACCAGGGATATAAATGCTACATTTGTGGTACATAGTCGCAAATATCAATTAGGTGTAACAAGCACCTAAAACTTTAGCTAGTTGAAGTACATACTTAACACATGCCATATGTACCAAGTGTCGGGTACCTAAAAAGTAGCTGAGACACCTAAATGGCACATGCCTAGCACATCTTGTGCCGTTATGGTAGATATTTAAAAGTATCCACTTTATTGAAAGATTTCTTTGAATTTTGACATTTCCATAACCCGACCCCGGAAACTAAATTAGGCTTAGTAAATGGAAACTGGTTAACCGGAAGTAGTTAAAATTGGCATTGATCGATTTGTTTTGTCAAGCTGAATCGATTGATATATAGATTTATGTTTCGTTGCCGATTATGCGCCACCCCCGGAAACTAAATTAGGCTAAGTAAACCGGAAGTGTTTAACCGGAAGTAGTTAAATTTGGTATCGATCGATTTGTTTTGTCAAGCTGAATCGATTGATATATAGATTGTATATGTTTCGTTGCTGATTATACCCCAACCCCGGAAACTAAATTAGGCTCCTTTAACCTTTACCTCTGAAAGATATAATTAAATTTTGCGTTGCTTTAAAATCGACAGTTTTTGCGAAGATTGGTACAGAATTGCAGAATTGCATAGCCACGAAAAGTGGGGATCATTCTCTACTAGTGTTCGCTAAATTCTGGCTACAGTAATGCAATGTGTCCATGTTGTTCTATCGTCTTTTCTTTGTATTTTCTTTTCTCCGGATTTTCCCCTCCCTGAAATAATTCTAAAGATTAAATGTATTTTTTTCTTCGTGAACTGGCAATAGTGCGATTGGGTTGAACAATTGAATTTGTGTAAATAAGCAGAAATTCGTGGAACAAATTTTAGATAAGAAAATTACATTATAAAGAATGGTGCTTCAATTATACCAAAGGAAATACATTTATCCAGTTACGATGTCGTCTTTCACAATGTTTATTCCAGTAAATACGGATATCGCGTAATATGAATTGTCAAGGACGCTAGCAATACATGCTTTAACTCGTATGTGGAAGCTTTTAGCAGGTTAAGTATAGTTTCCTTAAGCTATGTTATAAACTATTGTAAGGACTAATGGATTTAAACCATATAAAGTGCTCCTGGTGTAGATTTCGTTTACGGATTCATACAGAAATTCATGGAATATACACTTCTTTTTTCAGTGAATTGACTATGCTTTAAACAATTAGTTTTAGGATGTCACTTCCATTCCTCGGTAAAGATTCTCTTTAGGAGAACTAGTGAAAAGAAACACCAACAAAACTGCTAGTTAGCCACTAAAATGTGGTAATAGTTAAGAACAGCTACTTCTCATCTCCCGTGCACGAGGATACATCTTACTGTTGCACTACCTAAACCCACCCTAAGTACAAGGGCAAGAACTCAGTCTATTACCTACTTTTTAACATCCTAGATAGTCAATGAATAATTCCTGAAAGTATGGCGTTTCTCGTCCTTCCCTAAATGGGAAGTACGGCTCCTTAACTATAACCCAAAATTGTCAAATACCGAACCGTGGACCAAAACGTGGGAAACACTGGCACAAACTAAAACTCTCATAGAAATTGAAGCTCTAGAGTGTCGAAAATGAAGTTTTATTGTCTATGCTAATTTTTACACATGAAGTAACTATTTGGCTAAGTTATAATAAGAGGAAATAAATCACTTGTAAGAATTTAAGAATACAAAATATTCGTCTTCCTTCCTCCTGACGAAAAATACAATATCCACGATTTCAATCTGTGTAAATGTAATACAACTGCTATTAGTACTCATTGTTTTCTTCTATACATCCTTCCAATGGACTTGTCCCCCACCCGAGCTAAGATAAATAAAAGTTGCGATTACATGTTACTCTTGCACACTAGCCCAAATCCCGGGGGGATGAGGGGGCACATCTTTCCAATCTTGGAACTGAGGGGACTCTCCCCCCAATAATCCGATTTGAACTGCGTTTTTCGAGAGAAATGTGATTATTTGTGTCCAATTGCCACAAAGGAAAGTGGGATGAAATTCATGCCCCCAGAATAAACCTCAAATCTGCCCGCCTCCCAATGTTGAAGACACCTCTGCCCTCCTGATCCTCTACAGCATTGTTTTCCAACTTCATAAATATTTTGAACATCTCTTAAGAAAATGAAAACGGTCTTACCTTCCCGCCCCCCCTCATGTTGAAGACAAATTTGCGCCACTGCTCTTGTACAAAGAAGGCAAATAACAGTTCCAATGCAGCCCACTCCCATTTGATTTTGCCCCCGGACGAAATTTTCTGGAGGAACCCTTTTTAGTATTGTTTGTATTGTCTTGGTCTCTCAGCTAGGAACCTAATAGTTAGGTTAATAATACAGAAACAAGTATAAATATGCAAAATTATATAACAGCTTATAAAAATTATCTCCTGTTTATTTCTGTATAATATCTTGCACAATGGGGTTCAAACCTCGAGCCCCTTTGCTTACGCCATTGCGCCACTGATTACACATAAAACGAAATGATAGAACAAGTTTAGTGTGGTTGAATGTGTCATGTAACTGTGGTCCTTAACAAGTATGTCACAGGTGAAATTGTCTGTGTACTGCGTCTATTTATTTTCTGGTACGTACGTTTTATTCATACTACTTATATTGTTAAAATTTATGGAGAAACAAGTAAAGACTGTGCCTGTGTGAATAACAAAACGTGAGTGTACCGGATAATTATTACTGCACTTGCTTCAGGAAACTGCTTATTCACTCTAGCAATTCCCAATCCTTTTCGGTTAGTAACAAAAGAGACAGCGGACCAAAGATAGTGTGTCTTTTCCTATGGCCATTTACAATAGGAGTTTCATTTAGTTAAAGGGGAATAAAGAACTCAAAGTTTTTGTATTTGTTTCGAACTGAAATATACTTCTTCCTATTATTTGAAGAACCTTTTTTTCGTGTGTCTGCATCTGAAATGGAATACCAAAAATCACTAGAATGTACAGATTTTCTCAAAGTACGTACTATATCACTAGTTCAACAGTAAAATCACTAAAAGTGGCATCCCTGGTATACAAATAAACGAGAATGGCACAAAACACGTTACTAAGGATGGTATAGGTGATATGCCGGTATCTTTTCATTGTTTGCATATTTATGTTTCAAAATAACGTAATACATTACTTGCGTAGATTTCAGAAACATATGGATCCTTTAATTCTGGAACACTTCTGTGATTGCACGTCATGAATTGAGATACTTCACATCACTTTGGAGCTAAGTCCCGCTGCGATTCCTGAAAATTTGCAAAATATACTGAAAGCAGTTGGTGAGTGTAGTTACTGTACATTGTGATAAAGTAGGAAAAGGTTCTAGAAATTAATGTTTATTAATGAATTGATGATAGTGAACACGGATCTGTTTTACTAGGCAGACGTTCCGGCGGAAGGTTAGCCCATTATGGAGGGAGTGTATTAAGAAAGTGGCGAATATCTGGGCGAAGTGTTAATTAACACTGGATAGTTTTGTCCACTTACAATACCAATAACGAAGAAAATCCGAAATGCAAAAGAAACGAATTAATGAGTGTAAGAATGCGATGTCGAAAGTGTAAGAAAAATGTTAAGATATGGAAAAATAAAGAAAGTTACGTTTTCAAATGTAATGCAAGGGTTAATGGTGTGAAATTTTTTTCGAAAGTGCGGCAGCAACGGGAAAATCTTTTAAGCGTGATCGATTATGAGAGAAAAGATGCTGTATTTTGCTCCATTCTGAACACATGATGAAGTGAAGTGCTATGTGTATCTATGAGTGTACAAGCTGATCATGGAAATGTCGCGAAGCCTTACCATAAGAAGTCTCTCTACACTATTCTCGTTTATCCGTATACCCACCGTCGCTGACGCTCCTGCTCCCTACGGACGCACACATTGGCTTCCACTTGGGTCCCCTTGCTGCGCGCCTGACCTGACTCGATTCTTTAACATTAGTGCTATTTAGTGGCCACCGATCACAAGTTGGTTGGTGTTTTTAAGTTGGTTCGTGCTTTGTACTCTGACACCCTAAAGTCAATTTGTACTCAGTAATATAACATCTACCTTAATAAACTTTTTCTATGACAGTAAGAATGCATTTTTTGCTAAAATAGGATAATATTTCAAGAATGGGAACCCTCCCCCTTGAAATAGGATAGTACCGTTAGCGAAACTGAACCTAACCTCTCAACCAAATCTTATAATGCTTTCGGCAGGAGATTTGTAATTTTTGATTCATTAGGTAGTGGGGCTTAATGAAATAAATGCCTCACTTCGTATACTGTGGCTGCTGGATAAATATCATTACATTTTTTTTCTTTAAATTTTACAAATCCGTAAAGTATTTCTGCACCGTACTCCTTCCCAGAAAATTTTGTAAGTAGTGCTCTTAGTGCATAAATGCTTCATCCGAATGTTAGGCTAGGTTAGGTTCTGAACATTCAGATTTAAAAATAAAAACATTAATCACCGCATAGACCTTTAGCCAGAGCGATTGTCGTGTTTTGTTAGAATATGATATATGTATATCTGCGAACTTTCTCAACAGGTGTAGCAGATAACTTACTGATTCTCAAATATGTTCTTGATCACAAGGAACGGAGTGCCAAGGTTAAACCTGATTTACCTGCTCATTTTTGAAAATGTTTCCACGATTCCTACATAATTTAATGCGACAAGTCGATTGGTGCAGGACCTCATTTCTAGAAGTGCCCTTATCAAGGTCAAATCGAAGTCCAAATATTTAAAAAGCTCTCGGTTAAAGTTTCTAGCTTGCACCCTCCACTCTTGTTTTAAAAAACAGACTCAAAGAGGAAGGCACACTCATACACAATGAGTTTAGTTAAATATCAGGTTAGTAGGTTCATCTTGAGTAAGGTTAGAAAATAAAGTATAATAGATTGAAGCTCTCCTAACAGCATTGTTGGTATGGATATCAAACTTTATTGCGAAGAAAGGCAGACAGAGAGAGAAAATAAGAGATGGAACTTACAAAGCCCGCTCCAGTTAGTATCCTTATGCAGTTGTATTAGCAGATGTTGAAACAATTAAATCTTCATTTATACACATACCTACCTTCACTAACGCGCCTGCTCTATTCGTACGAACTCAAGGGTGGACCCTGTAGTTTCACCCGTCCCTCACGCAAATAACAAGCAATTGGCAGATATACATATATCATATTCTAACAAAACACGACAATTGCTCTGGCTAAAGGTCTATGCGGTGATTAATAATAAGCACTAGGTAAGTTAGTGAATGTTCCTCGCCATTTGTTGCAAAACATTTTCAGAATAGTTGTACCTTTCGTTTCTGCATAACGATTCCAAATGGAGCGTAAGACTTGAGTGTTCACCAACTTTGGATAGTCTCGCAATTTATGACTTAATGTCAAGATTTGGATTTGGTGATGAGACAATTTGTGAAGTTTTTTTTTTTTTTTTTTTTTTTTAACTTCTTGTCGGCGAATCTCTTTTGTTTGTTTAACATCCCACTAGAAGTCACCGAGGCTAAGGAAGACGGTAATGGTGAGATGGATGATGATTAAGAAACTGAGAGTAAACGAAAGAACCCCGAAAAAACCTACACACACAATGTTTATCTCAAATTTCAGTTGGTGTGGTGAGGGCTTGCAACGTACCTGGAACCCCAGGCGCCGGATATGAGCACTCAAACACAGAGCCACATTGGCATCAGAGACAACTCAAGATACAAAGGAAACGATCGGAATCACATTTTTAGTTCAGGTTCAAGTTTATTGTTGCATGAAATACACCGCGGAAGGTGCGCATACAGTGATCCACCGATGCGTAATGGCTATGGTAGGTTTCTTTGATCTTTAACCTAGGAAGTGTCTTTGATGTTGTCACCTCAAGAAATTGGAGCCTTCACCAATCGATTCCTCACATCAAGTTTCATAGAAATCTTTGAACATCTTTTTGAATAAAAGAATAATAGATGTTAACTCCGGTAACAAACAGTGGCGTACGCAGGGGGAGTTTCAGGATTCTAAAAACAATTGAGTAACATTATGCAAAAGTAAACATTTACCCGTTCAGGTTAAGTTTAAGAACACCACTCCATATAATTCCTGAAAAATTATAATTCTCTTATTAATTTTCTTCTTATTGTTCTTCAATATATTTGCTCTGGATATTAAAATACCCCACTTGCCATTGATAAGGTTCAAGGAACCACCAGAAATAATTACTCAAAAATTAGAATTCTTTCATGGTTTGCGTACAAATACAGCGTTCGTTCGGACATGCCATGAAAACTACAATGCTTAAAACAAATCAACCTGGGCTAGGTGGCCACTAAGATGCACCAATGTTTTGTAGCCGAGGCAGGGCATGGCGAAGCTGGTAGACCCGTTCGGAGTACGTCTGTAGGGAAAAAGGCACGTTGTCGACAATGGACATGCTCGTAAGCTAGGATAGTGTAAACACTCTGTGTTCCTCATGTTACTAGATGCCTTACCTATCAGACAGTTTTATCTTGGCGGATCGTAGGCCATGTTAAGTTAGATTAGTGGAATATGTTAGTTTAGTAGGGTAGATTATATTAATGATTGTATGTTGCGTTTACAGGTAACTTTAATCTGAGTTTTCACATTCATACAAGTTCCTATAACAGATGTAATAGTTCCTTCCTAGTAACGCTACGCTTGTAAGATAAAATACAGATTTTGTGCACTGTGCAGAAATACTAAGACGACGAAAAATAATATCTAATGCAATCCTTTTTTCATATGCACTTGCTTATTTTAACCTTCGTGTAGCGCTTGTAATGATTTTACGCTAGCAACCGTACACCTCTAAACATAAAATACAGCCTCTAAAATACAACATAAAATAAAATACTACTTACTATTTAAATCAGTCGCTTGCAGAAATTTGTTACGTAGAAAAATGTCTTTATACGCAATGTGCGTAATTATCCCTTTAAATATTTCAAAATGTGATGTTTTTAAATTTAACCTGCACCCATTTACCATATTAAGATATGTATACAAACACCTAAAATTACGTGAAATTGGGAGCTTGAACTCTATCTTGGCGAACTCTGCGTACGCCACTGATGTCAAGTTATTTTTATGTATATAGTTGGTAAACTTCCCGAAAATACTACGTATAGAAGATTTTTTTTTTTTTTTTAAATCATCATCAGGAAGGGTATAGAAATTTCCTTTGCTTTGTTCTACAAACTAACTTAAAATACACCTAAAACTGTTCTAGAAGATGTCATCCAAAGAATCACATGAAAAGTTTCTAACGAAAAGACGAATATTTTTCAACCTTAATTAATGGCCCTGAATTCGTACTGCTTTCTATTGTGGAAAAATAATTATATAACTACATAATAAAATATTCCTACTTTTTGAAGGTACATTTGTATGAAACGCAACTTCTCGTTATCTTTATTAAACATGAGCGTCTCTGCTATGCCAAAATTGAAGGGGAACCCTCCTCACTGGTTTTATGACTAGAACGCAATACTGTTGTTCTAAATGAAAATAGCCAATGAAAACTGAGGACGGCGACAAGAATATGGAATTTCGCACGTCTATGTTAAAATCTCGAGCTAATTTGGGGATGGATTGAATTAAGAGGTGCGATTTTGTATGGTTTCTCCTTCTCTCAATAATTCATAATTTCTCTGTTATGGGTGGTAGCTCACTTCTTACACATTTAGAAGTTTCATGGTCCAGCTAATCTCCTCGATACAGAAATTCTTGTTCCTCGATAGAGATTTTCATTGTAGTCTTTCTCCTCCTCATCCTTTTTCTTGCCACCATTCCATTAACCACGCTTCTCACAATACAATTTTTCTCCCAGGGTTTTCTAACCACTTTCTAATAATCTCAAATTATGTTATTATCAACCCATTATTTTCATCATTATAATTTAAAGAACTTTCATCATCCGCATCTCTGCTGTCTATACTCCGTTCACACTTAACCCTGCTCCCGCCAAGTGAACTTTGTGGTGGACAAACACCGTGTGCGTGGGTTTTCTCGGGGTTCTCCCGTTTCCTCCCACTTTCTTCATTCCACCATTTCATTCATTACTCATTATCACCGTCTCCTTTAGCCTAACCGGCATAACCGTGGGACGTAAAACTCAAAATTTCATTTAATTTCATTTTCCGTTCACACTTAGCATCTCCATTACTGTAATAATACTGTTTAATACTTAGATACTACTCAGTCATCTTTGTGTTTTCGTCCTTAAAGTTCTATAGTTCTAATGCTCTCCGTCATTCCGAACCATTATTTTCATCTCAGCTTTTCATAATAATTCGTACTCAAGGTTAATTATTTAATTCAGATTCAAGAACACCATATTATCTGCAAAGCAAATACTCTGGCACTTCTATATCCTTTCCAAAAGCCTCTTCCTCGTTCAAACCCTTCTTCAATATTCTTCTAAATAGATATTGAATTATGTCGGCTGGGTGCAGTATTTTTTAACGAACTCGATATAACTAGGTATACTAGTGAAAGAAGGAAACAGACGATTTTCAACGAACTTAAAAAGTTCGTTATTGAATTCTCTATGTCTGTGTGTCTGTCCGTCTGCCTGTTATTTGCGATTTTTTTCAATTTTGAACCTGCATTCGATAGAGCTTCAAAAACTATCAGAGAAAGTGATTAAATTTTTCGTGTCACTCTTACCGTTCCCGAGATATTGGCCAAAAAATGGCCGATTTCCAGAGATTTAAGGAGCCATATTTCGGAAACCGTAATTCATAGAGAAATCATATTGGTGTTGATCAATATCTAAAAGAATGATAAATATTCTGGTACCAAACAGTAACCAGTGGCCACTGGTTTCGCCAATAGCCAGTTGGAGAGTAGCCACCAATTAATATCGATACCAGAATGTTTATCATCCTCTTAGGTATTGACTAACACCAATATAATCTTTTTATGACTTACCGTTCCCGTGATATTAGCCAAAAATGGCCAATTTCTAGATATTGAACGATTCATAGCTCGAGAACCATAAGTTGTAGAGAGATCATATTGGTGTTCATCAATGCCAAAGAGGATGGTAAATATTTGTTTATAAGATAGTAACCGGTGGCCACCGCCCAACTGGCCACTGGTTTGGCCAGTGGCCATCAATTAATATTGGTGCGAAAATGTTTTAACATTCTATTAGGGATTGATTAACACCAATACTATATGTCTATAACTTACTGCTTCCGTGATATTTACCAGAAAATAAATTCGATTTCGGTAGATTTAAGGAGCCAAATCTCAGGAACCGTACGTCACAGAGAGATCATATTGGTGTTGATCAATACCTAAGAGGATGGTGAACATTTTGGCACCAAATAGTAACCGTGGCCACTGATTAACTGTCAACTGGCTACCGTTCTCCAAATATTGGCCAAAAAAGTTCGAACTTCTAGATATTTAAGCAGCCATATCTCGAGAACTGTAAGTGATAGAGAGATTACATTTTGCTAATTTTTGCGAGAAAGAGAAGAAGGTGTAGATAAAAAGATTTACTTTTACATCTAGGAACAATGACAGTCATCCTTCCCGCTCCATCTCTTCATCCTTTTAAAGTTCGTTCTCGCAATGCTCTTGGAGCATTCTCAACTGGTTTATTTTACACACCAAATTCTCTATAGGTGCGAATTCCAACGCAAAGACTAAAAAAATGACTGACTGAACCGAGACTCGATTGGACCACGTGGGTTGTATCCCAGACCCCTGCTGTGATTGGACAATCCTGTGTGTCCATATACCGAGCACCTTATGACAATATATACTAATGAAAGGAGGAAACAGTCGATTTTTATTTTACATACCAAATCCTCTATGGGTGCGAATTGTGACGAAGGAGTGTAAAAGTGGCTGTTCTAGGAGGCGGACTGGATGGCGTAGTGGTTAATTCATCGACACTGTATGCCGGAGATCCCGGCTTCGAGTTCCAGCCCAGTCAGTCACTTTTTCACTCTTTGCGTTAGAATTTCATCCAACCTTTCTTCCCCCTAAATCCAATGAGGAAATTCTTCAAGTACTTTATGTATTCTTCCGTAAAATAATTATAATATTGGAAACTAACTCTGGCTACATGTGATTTGAGGCTAAAAAAGTCTTAGTCACCACTTTGTATTCGATTTCTTAGTTTACGAAGTCATAACTCTGTCGAAGGATACTTACGACATATGTCTCATTTGATTACAATCTCAGAATATTCCTTTTTTTCTTCTTCTTCCGCTATATTCTCATTAATCTCAATTAAATTATCTTCCTCACTAGTCTTTTCTTCATTTCACTGACTTTTGTTTTTTGAACTTATTCCTCAGTATTGTAAACCTCTTGTCACTCTGTAGTTCGTTCTTCTTTTCAATATTTAAAGCACGTAACTAACAAACAGTATGGCCTGTGGAACCCGGAGGTTCAATGCCGCGTTCGTAAAGCTCTCCAATGACTTCTCTCCTCAGCTAACTGGATCCAGTTTCTGCAAGGTCCATCTTAATATCGTCTTCCCATCTGCATCTATGACTTTCTAATGGTCGTTTTCCGATTAGATTCCAGTTAAAACTTCGAAGGCGTTCCTACTTTCTTCCATTCTGGTTACTTGACCTCCCCATCTGAGCTTCCTAGACTTGGCGACCCTAACAATTTTTGGTAAACGGGATAAATGATGCAGTTCCTCGTTACAAAGTTTCCACCATTCCCCATTCCTGTCCTTCTTGGGTCCTAGTATAGTTTTCAAAAGTTAGTAAATGGAAAGCCTCATAGGCCTTTTGAGTAAAATATTTCAACAAATCTGACAAATATTTTGTATGTAAACTTCTTGACATGAAGTTCCGGGGTTCAGTTGACAGCCAGCGATTAGGAATTGGGGATTTAAGGCTCAGCACATCGAATCCTGTCCCCCGTTGTTGCTAATTTTCTTAACTGGAGTTCGGAATCTCTGTCTTTCAGGTAAGCCTTTGCTCTCACAGCTGGCTATAAAAACATTAATTTTGGTAGTTTTTTGCAACAGAGTTATGAAATGTGTTGTCAAAGATGTGAAACTTAACCAATGATATCTTTCTGACCGTCCCTAATGTGGCGTACAAAAGGACAGGATTTGTATTAGCCGCCGTTACGGCTGAGCCATATCTTCTGTTGCTTCTCATTGATATATAAGCTTCGCATCTTATCGGTCGTTACATTCAGGAAGAAGAAAGATTATTGTTGGTATGCAAGTTGAGAAAGGAAACAAGCATAATGAAAACACACAGATTTTAGTTGTCAGTAACACTGATAATACCAATACTCGCGGCTTTCGAACTTTGTTCTTATTTATTATATGATAAACGATTGTTGTCTAATCTTGGTCCAACTTACTGGATAATTCTTTTGTTGTTTCACGGATATTCTATGGATTAGCGCATTCAAACGATCTTGATGAGCGACCCGTGTGAGCGCTATTAGCAGGTTTAAGAAAAAAAAATAGTTCCCTTGGAAGAGAAAAATTATTGTGAATTCAGTTGACTTTTAGAGTGAAAATGTGCGACTGGGAATTATTTTACACGGGACAGGACGTTTGGGCGCAAAGCCGTTTAGGCGCCAGACGTTTGGGCTCGAGGTACATAGTAAAAATCACAATTTACGACATATAAAGTAGCTAGGCACTGAAAACTAAGCGCGAATCAAGATATATACATTTCCTACACTTCTGTTTCTATCTCACCTCATTTATCTGTATATTTTCTAAATTAAATAGTTTAATGCGTTTGTGGTACTTGTTGCTTAACCTCGTCATGGTCTGATTTTTCGCTTGTTCACTATTCTTGTACTTCTGATCTAATGATCTAATTTTTGTATTATATAAGAAAGCTAAAAAATGAAGGAATCAGACGAACTGTTAATAATGCCGGGGTGGTATCTAATTTATAGGTCCAGGCCGCTTCCTTCCTTCCCTTTCCCCGGATAGTGTGCTCCCTCAAACGTGACGGGTTAAATGGCCTTAGATGCCGAGAGCCCAGAAATCTAAAAATCCTAAATCCTAATGAGTTGAGGGAAAGATGTTAATACAAGGTGTCTGAGACATTGAGTTTAGGAACTGCAGTATGCCGTACTTGTGCTATCACTTTTTTATATTAACATTCCAATATAAAAATCAAAATTTAACACATTTTTTTTTCGTCCCATTGTAAGCATTTAATTTGCATTAAAGAAAGTGGCGAAAGGAAAAATAGAACGATTTCAAAGTGAAAAATATTGTTAAGTGTACATATATTGGTCATTTAGCCACTAGAAATGTGTTTGACATTCACACTTATTGCATAACTACAGTAGAAGGCCTGTTTAAATTTTTAATGGAATAGGCTCACTATGTATGTAATGCAGTCAATCATATCTAGTCTGGTCTACTTACCTTTGACTTGAAAAGTTATCAAATAAAAAGCACACTTAACTTTGGCTGAAACTTAAATTTACAAAATTTAATTGTTAATTCAGTTTTTAGAATTTTGAAATTCCAGTATTTCTAGTATGTAAAACAAAATCCAGTATAATTCAAGGACTTCCACTACAGTAGACACCTTGTGATATCTTGATTGGAACTTAGTACTCAGCGCCTAACATAATGACTTTTTAATTTAACTCGCGCCGAAATGGCTTCGCGCCCAAACGTCCAGTGCCCAAACGGCGGGGCCCAAACGTCCGCGCCCAAACGTCACGTACCGTATTTTACACATGTTTTAAACAAGGCTTACAAGATTCATGAAATGTACCAAATACGTTAAGAACAAATCTTGTATATTTATCTGTTGCTGTTAATAATTATCGTGCTATTAAAATCGAAAAGCATTGAGTATAATTTTTTAATCGCAGTTTGCCGTTTTGCATGTAATAAATTTTGTCTGCTTACAAAGACTTAGAAGTGACATCGTTTATCTGTCTTTTTCAGGGACATGGATGAATCATCATTAGACAACAGGTCCCTTGATAATGATGACGATCGTCCGAAATTTACTTTTCAACCATGCGCCAGTAAAGAACCAATTATTTTGTCTCAAGCTGGAGATAGGATAGTACAGGTATGTGATTTTCTTGTATTATCACAGTTTTCTTTACTTGAGGAAAAAAATTATGTACTAATAGCAATTTTGTGATACTTGTTGTAAAATCTGTACTTAACAAATGTTGGTTATCATGTAAATCTTGAACTTTCGTCTCTATGAAATGTACTTTCTGCAGTCTCATCTACATGATGCTTCACTTTATAGAGAATACTGTGAAAACTCATTAGCGATTAAAAAAAAAAAAAAAAAAAAAATGTGGAACCGAGTACTTTAATGCCGTTAGTGGTATTTGTCTTTTATTATTAATTTTCTTTTGCGTAACGCCTAACATTTCCAATCCGTCCATTCTAATTACTTTTATGAAAGTGACAGATCAAAAAGTCGCTGAAATTATAACCAGAACATTATTGGCATAGAACACAGCATATCTGGTTTCTCATGTAACTCATGATATTTTTCATAATAATAAAACGAAATGTCATTTACGAAGGAAGATCATAATCTAAGGTTACAAGGCCGTATTTTTGTGGAGTTTCTCCTGTTATAGAGGAATGAGAAATGTGCGGTAATTTTACTAAATGGAGTTAGCAATTGTGCAGTGTTTCAGCCACCCACCACCTATGGCACTAGTTGTAGGTAAACACAAATGACGACTCATTTGGAAAACTGGTCTTTCAAAGAAGTGCACTCAGTTATTCGATTTCTGTGCGCGAAACATGTAACCGCATCTGAAATCCGCAGACAGCAATCAGGAGGAAACGGCCAGGACTTCTCACCGAGGGCGTCATCTTCCTTTACGACAATGCTCACCCACATGCAATCCATCACGCTGGAAGCAGTTTTGTTGGGACATTATCGACCACTCTCCTTACAGCCCGGACCTCGCTCCAAGTGACTTTCACCTGTTCCCGCACTTGAAGGAGCACCTAGGAGCCATCACTTCACTTTAGACGAGGAGATGAAACACTCCTTGACAACGTGGCTGAACATGCAAGGACAGGATTTTTACCAAAAGGGAATCTTCAAACTCGTCCCACGATGCGACAGACACCTAAACCAATATTTAGACTATATCGAAAAATAACCTAATATATGTATTATCTGTTGGCTGATTGATTGTATGAAATAATATATACACGTTTTACTGTAGGCTTTGTAACCTTACTTTCTGATCACTCCTCGTAGTTCAGTATTATTACGACAAAGGTTCAAGAATCTACAGTACCTTGAAATTTACGAACTGCGATCAATAGTCTGAATATCGGCCGATCTCTTGTAAGTTTTCAGTATCGTAAATAGTGACTTGCAACACAGGATGAAAAGTGAAATTGCGCCATGGTACCAGAGATGTCCAAATTGGTAAGTTCGACAGAAATTAATACAAAAGAAATATTTATGTATAGTACCAGAGTAACGATGGTTGCTCTTCTAAAGATTTGCATACAAGTGAAATAAATATCATTCATTTTTTTTTTTTCTGGTAGGAATGGTGTGATACCTACCGAAATCTTTTGGCAGATAAAGATGAAGTATCCTGATGTTTGTACATTAATTTATAGGTAGAATGGAAAGTTCTGAAATCGATAAAATTTGACTCTCTTCGTCGAGACAAGCATATCGAATAGTGTCTTTAGTGGTTACACAAGTATAACGCATCGTGATGTAATCGACCGAGTGACGTGAAAACAGTAATTAGTCTTGGCCATCGTCCATTCTCGTAAGTGTTATAAGTGACAAGATAAATAACCCCGCTGGTGACTTCAGAGAATTGGTATTGGTGATGGAAGTTCGTCTACTGACAGGCTTTGGCCACAGTGGATTACTTATTGGGTCCACTCAAGTTGGCGATGTTGGAAAACCTTATCTTTTCTCCGTCAGGTGAACAGATTCCTCAGTTGATAGATCTATGTTACCCACTCACTAATGATATATCACTGAAGCGCCCTTGAATTTCGATAAACTCCGGATAACTCTCGTCAACCATAGAGGAAACTGTAGAAATGTTGTGCAGTTCTACGACATTTGTATTTCAATTAATTGTAGGAAAAAATATTAAGTAACCGTTTAGTAAGAAGCACAACTTAAAGTAACCTGATTTTGTTTATTTGAGGATTTTCCTTTGACACAGTTAAAAGAAGTACGGTATGATTTAAAATAGAACTCGATTTACAGACGGAAGTGTTTGTTATTGTTAATAATAATAATAATAATAATAATAATAATAATAATAATAATAATAATAATAATAATAATAATAAACCAAGTCCAAGGTGAAAACTCTTCTCATTTCAGAAATTGCTGTTGTAATGACATATAGACGTGTTTGATAACGAATTGAAAATGTTAAATAACATCGTAGTGTCCTTGTAAACATCCTTCATTTTAAAACACCTTCATTCTCTTATGAAAGTGTATAAAAATTTCAGATTTCTAAAACAGAAATTCGCTTTTACGCATGAAAAATCCTGATGGAGACAAGCGAAATTTTGATATACACATGGAAACAAACCAGGGGTATAGAAGCAAAACCTGCTAAACCCATTTTTCAATTTTGCCAGGAAACGAAAAAAAAAAAAAAAAAAAAAAAAGTGAATCCCTTATGTTTCAGAATTGTTGTACAATTGTTTTTCTTTAGTGGTAGATTTCACTCATCTTCATTAAGTAGTAACCACTAAACAAAAAATTGTTCAACAATTCTGAAACATAAAGGAGTCACTTTTGTTTCGTCTCCTGACAAAAGTGAAAAATGGATTTAGCAGGTTTTGCTTCTATACCCCTAAAATATTCATGGCGTTTTTAAATAAATACATTGGTGGCATTAGTAATAGCGTATGCAAATATTTGCGTTGAGCCACGGCTTGATTATATTTCAGACTTAAGAAACTTCTCATGTATACGATGCATACGAAAGAAAGAAAAAATATGATGGTTGTACTTCTACTCTTGTTTAACCTGACAGTACAACGTAATTTTGAAAGTGCAGAGACTCACTCTGTACTTCTTTGCGTGTTTCGATATTTAAATTAAGCTATTTGTGTATCAATATTAAAGTTGAAAAGTAGTTTATATTAAATTAGGTATTAATTTCGCTGATATTATAGTAATATTTCATTATATTAACGTTTAATATAACGATATTAAATACGACTGCAACTATTAATTATAAATAACTAACCTTTCTATATTAGTTGATCGTATGTAAATTAGTGAGTGCATAGGGGCCGCGGTGGCTCAGTGGTAGCCGCGGTGGCCGCGGTGGCTCTGGTGCGTGGGGTCCCTGGTTCGATCCCAGCTCTGGCCAAGTGAACTTTGCGGTGGACAAACACCGTAAGCGTGGGTTTCCTTAGGGTTCTCCCGTTTCCTCCCACTTTCTTCATTCCACAATTTCATTCATTTCTCATCATCACCGTCTCTTTTAGCCTAGCCGGCATAACCGTGAAACCTAAAACTCAAAGATTTCATGTCATTTCAATTTAGTGAGTGCATGGGCCATCACTGAAAGAAAATATCTATATAGTTATATTATAGAATGAGAAGAAACAAACAAACAAACAAAAAAAAAAAAAAAAAAAATACTGAAATTGAAAGAAATAAAACAAGCTATTCCATCTAACTATGAATCTGGAAGTTGGCAAGCACAGATTTTTTTTTCTTTCTTTACTGGAGAACCCTCGGAGTACGAAACTGTAAAAGTTGCAACCACGTCGTGCAGAAGCCACCAAGAGAGAGTGGAAATACTAGTACACTTCTCATTTGAAATAATATTGAACTAAGCATATGAAAAGAAAAAAGGGTTAATAGCACTTCAGTTGCTTCGTTGTTGATTTTTGTTTCAAAACCTATATAAAAATTGCCTTGCTAAGGTTTCAAGTACAATATCTGGCGCATTAACACCTTTGGAAACTAGTTCGAGCCTTTAGCAGAGGAAGCTTGGCTTGGTAGCGGATTTACCTTGGCCAGCGATGCAGCCTATGTTAGTATTTCCCATAATGCACTAGCGTTTAAATTTTCTGTTGTTGTTGTACCCCTTGCTGTTTTAAATGTAAACAATGTTGTAAAATTTTTGAGAGAAACCATATCATCTTGTGTCACATTCCTAAATGTCCTAGAGCTAAAACTGAAGAAAGCATATTCCAATGCAAATACTGCACCAGGAGGTTTTATACAGCGCACGGCCGAGGAACACATACTAGGATAGAACATCCTACTGAGAAAAATATAGAAAAATAGCCGAAATAAATAAAAGAAGTCTTGAGACAAATACCGGGCGCTAGCCCCAAGTGGACAGACACGGAAATCAAGTCGTTTGTCGATATTGTAAGAACTAATTGGAGGAATGATATTTTTGCTGATAATTTTCAGGACAGAGCAGTAAATCACATCAGAGATAAAAAGAAACACTTAATTCGCATTGGTCGAATTTCGAAAGAAGCTTCAGTTTCAGGAAATGGCATAAATGAAGAAAGACAAGCTAAAAGAAAATTTGATTATAAAGAAAAACTCGAAGATGATGATGAGGGGAAATATGATCTGAGCTTTAAGCGTCCCAGATTCTCAAATAAATCGATCGAGAATAATGTCCACGACGAAACAGAACTCAAATTTAACAGAGGAAGAGGGTTAAAAGGATAGTAATGTCCTCTGATGAGGAAGAAGATAATATGGAAGCCTCCTCGAGTGTCCCTGTGAGATCGATAGAAGATGAAGATTTGTTTGTTAAATTGAACGAGCAAAACGTTAATGACAAGGTTAACACCGAAGAAGGAGATGGAAAGGGAAAGACTGGTGAAAATAGTACCAACCAAGTTGAAACGACTACTTCATTGGATGCAATTGATGAAGTAATTAGGAACACACTGAGGGAAAATGGAAACAACGGATAGATAAAGAACAATGAATCAGACTGCTCAACTAAAAATGGGGAAACCATTGCGGACTCTTTATGTTCAAACCTAATATCTGACGACTCAGTTAGTTTAGATATAATCAACAACATTATTAGAAATTGTAGAAAACTCCAGTGCAAGTAATTTCGAATGATCAGGTTGACTTGACGTTTGAAACTCAACAGAGATGTGAGGATGGAGATAAAAGTGGGGACATAACTATTGTCTGGAAATTAGATGAAATTTTCACTAGTCAGAGAGAGGAAATAAAACCGATTAAGTCCACCAAACTGGAAAAGATGATTGAAGATGGAGCACTATAACACTAATTAAAGGAAGAATCGTAAACAGGGAGCTAACAAAGATAGAAATAGAGCTAATTCCGAAACAAATGAAGGCTAGAAAAGAAGAGAGATTTATTAATGAATACCTAAGAAATCTTATCTTGGTTAACACATCTAAGGAACTTGGTGTGATCGTGGATCAAGACAAAAAAAAAAAAAAAAAAAAAAAGCCCGCCAGTTGTCATCAAAAGTGCAAGGAAGGTCAATATAATGGGTTTTTAGCTGGCTCTCAGCAACGATTTTTCATGGGCTCAACTTAACGATGCACATAAAAGGTTTTGTCAATTGTTTGTTTCCGATGAAACATTTAAGGGTATTGACATGGTCCAATTGTTTAAATCCAGGAAGAAATATAGAGAATTCTTGCTCCTCCAAACCGATAGGAATGAAAACCTTTCTAACAGCAGGGTTGTTAATGATATTGAAATTCTTTCATCAAGCGATAATGTAGAAGACGGATATTGTAAATAAAGAGCCAATTGTTAGTAAAAGGAAATTAATAAACTTTTATTCATTGAGCGATTTAAAAAGCCAACCAGATTAGAAAGGGAAAAAAATATGAAGATAATTATCAAGATCAAAATACTACAGTTAAAGACAATAAAGGCAAGATGGAACCGACCAAGAATAAAGAGGAGAGGACAATGAATGACGACACTCTATGGCAGTTGTACCAGCATGTGAGTCAATATATAAATGAAAATTTAAATAATATGGAAAGCAAAATGGAAGATTTTTTTTTTCCGATTATCGAACTTACTAAAGGAAAATAGGAAAGTCAGGAAACAAACCACTGCAGGGTATGCCGTAGCTAAGAAATTTACACGAATTAATGGTAGAAACTCCATTATACGCCATAACTCAAAATACGCCATAACTGGCGGTGATCCCTTAAAGCCTAATGACAGCGATATTTTAAAATTATACAGTATTTTATGGGGCACTATTGATAATTGCTTGATAGAATTTAAAGAAGGCCAGTTGCAGGGGGGTAAAAAATCAGGAAATAACTCAATCTATATATATATATAATTGAAAATCACTATATTTGTTACTCTAAATCTCCTGAACCGCCCGACCGATCTCGATCAAGTTTGTAACATGGATGAGGTTCGAGGCTGGGCTGGTTTTAGGCTATTCACTTTGATGGTAGAACTAAGGGGAAGGGATGGGGATGGGTTATAACAAATAAATAAAACTTAATAACTCCTGAACCACTCGACCGATCTTGATCAAATTTCCAACATAGATGAGGTTTAGACCTGGGATCGTTTTTATGATTTAAATTTGACGGAGCAACGTAGGTGTGTAGAAGGAGGGGGGGGATATAAAAATCTATTTATATAAGGCTGAAAGTGACCGTTTATGTAACTTAATAACTCTTGAACTATCTGACCGATCTCAATCAAATTTTCAAGATACATGAGGTTCGGATCTGGAAACACTTTTGTAATTTCACTTTAACGGTTGATCCTAGAGGAGGGGGAGGGGAGGGGTACGTACAAATAAAAACTAATAAAACCTAATAACTTTTGAACTATCTAATCAATCTCGATCAAATTTTTAACATATATGAGGGTCGAACCTTGGGTGTTTTCTGTCGTTTCACTTTGACGAGCCAATCTAGGAAAGGGGGACGAAGGAGATATATGTAAAAAAAAAAAAAAAAAAAGAAAAAGTTAAAATTAAAATGACTGCCTTTGTGGCTTCATCACTCTTGAACCACCCGACCGATTTCAATCAAATTTTCAACATACATGAGTTTAGGGGCAGGGATTGCTTTAGGCTACTCACTTTGACGATGCAACGTAGGGTTGGGGGAGGGGAAGAGATTTAAAAATGATCAAAAATGACCGATATTAGTGTTGAATCCATAGTTTTCGGGGTCGATGAGAGAAACAGTGACACTTCTGATGCTGTTTCAATCCAAGTTCATCCCTGATGTATGAGGAGGAGGAGGATAAACGTAGGGGAGGGGGATAAACATTTTAAAATGATCGAAAATGACTAATATTAGTGTCGAATCCATAGTTTTAGGAGTAGCTGAGATTAACATGACATTCTGATGCCGTGTGCCGCAGCATGGAGGAGGAGAGGGGAGCTATATGTAATAATAATAATAATAATAATCGAAAATGGCCAATATTATGTCTAATCCATAGTTTTCGGGATCATTCAGATAAACAATGACATTTCCATTCCGGTTTAAATCCAAAATCAGCCCCACCACTTAGGGGAGGGGTAGAAAGAGATATATATAAAAATGATCGAAAATTGCCACTATCAGTGTCGAATTTATAGTTTTCTGGGTCACTTAGATAAACAGTGATACTTTCGATCCGGTTTAAATTCAAATTCAACCCCGCAACTTGGGGGAGGGGGAGGAAGAGATTTAAAAATAATCGAAAGTGACCGATATTAGTGCTGAATCCACATTTTTGGGGTGGCTGAGATAACGGTGACACTTCCGATATCATGGCCCGCAACATGGGGGAGGGGGAAATATATATATATATATAAATGATCGAAAATGACCAATATTGGTATCGAATGCATGGTTTTCGGGGTCGCCGAAATGATCAATGATCTTTCCGATGCTGCTTAAATCGATGCCATTGAAAACGAAAGCAGCATATTTCACGTGTACTAAACACTGGAGTTGGAGTTGTGCATTTATTTTTTCATTTCAACCCAGCGAAGCGGGTAATATATGCTAGTTAATTACTATAGAAGAAGTGATTGTGAAGGTAAAAAGAACTAAAACATAACTGCTGTCCTGAATTAGATGGAATTAGTAATGTGCAAAACGCCAAAGTTATTGAAATCCTAACGCCGTACTTAACGTCATTTTGAAATCGCATACGATTCCAAAAGGCTGTAAGCAGAAGAAAAACAATTCTAATCACCAAAGATAGAGATTTGACAATGGCAAGAAACTGGCGGCCAATAACAGTTCTACCTTCCATTGAATTTTCAGCTCGATAATCGACGAACATCTAAAAAGAAGTCTTGGAATATAACAAACGGCAGAAGGGCTTCACTCACCATCAAAGCACTTCTGACAATTTTCTTCTTAACCAGATAATATTCGATAGTAAGAAGAGGAGTGTTGGGGGTGGATATCTTCAAAGCATTTGATACAATTCCCTACACTGCAATTGTTAATGTATTGAGAGCTAGGGATTGTCCTGTAGAACTATATGAATTGGTAGCTAATATGTATACAGACATAAATTTTAACATAAAGGGAGAGAGTGAATTACAAATAGAAATTAAAAGAGGAATAAAACAAGGTGATCCATTGAGCCCTTTGCTGTTCAATCGGGTATTTGATGATCTAGTTGAGGAACTACAAGCAATGCAACATGCATATATCACCGAGGATGGTGTAGATATCTCCGTATTAGCCTACGCAGATGATTTGCTGATTTTGGACCAAACCGAGGATGGTCCTCAGGCCAAATTCTATGTTATAGATAAAAAAAAAAAAAAAAAAATGAGGGAAAGCTAATCTAAAACTTTACTATTCAGGAACCATTTGAATATTTAGGATGCCATTACACAATAAATGAGGGTTCGGGTAACAAATTTACAAAGAGTTGAAGATTTAATGGATTGGGTACACGTATTAAAGCTTAAGCCCCGCCAAATAATAGAGTTAATGTGTGCCTGTACAACGATACTTGTATTTTTAATATCTTTATTTATATTTATGGGTAAAATGTACTTTTAAATTATGCACAAGCTGTTCAAGAAAGAAGGAAGAAGAAGCATATGCTAAGAGAAATAGAAGTAATTTATTTTCTGTTGTTATGCGATGATATTTTGTTATGATAGTGATTCGACGATATGAGTGTAGTTGTCATAGCAATGAAAAATAAATAAGATAAACGAAGGATCGATCTCGTGAAGACTGTATGTACAATTTTTAAAGAGTGTAAACGATTAATTTGTTTCGTACTACAATAAAAGGTAATATCATGACGCAGTGTGTAAATGGATTTTAATAAATCAGTAGCCTTGTTTATGTAAATATATGAACTGTGGACTTTACGTTATATAAAATTGGTGTTTTCCGCCTCAGGATTTTAGGAGATTTGTGTGAAGTTAAGTAAACAATCTCCTAGATAATTAACTTCAGGAGTGCAGATTGATTTTAAGGCTACGTAGTGATTTTGCTAAAAACATAAAAAACGGAGTATACTTTATTAAGGAGTGGAAGAATAATTTTCAGAAATATCAAAATGAGTCTTCCTGATATTGAAAATGCAACTGAATCAAATGGTAACAGGGAGATGAACTCCCTTGACCTAGCTGACCTAGCAGATTGGACAACTGAGGCAAGATTTTGGTGAGCAGATTGGACAACTGAGGCAAGGTTTTGGTGACCAAACGAATCAACAAATGGAACAAATGAATCAGCAGATGGGACAATTAAAGCAAGATTTTGGTGAGCGAATGAATCAGCAAATGGAACAAATGAAACAACTCGACAGTAAAATAGACATTATCAGTCAACGTTTATCAGAACAGATTAATCAGGCAAATCAACGAATTGAACAAAGTGACCTTAAAATGAAACAGACTATACGTAGATTTACCGAAGTGCAAAATTCCGTTGAAGTAATAGAAACTATAGTTAATGATCACACCACCCAAATAAGTGCACATAATAACCAGATTAGAGAGTTGCAAGAAGAAGTAAATTCTATCAAAGAAAGTCTTGTTGCTGCTAATGAGAATCATATCAATGCTCATGCGAATGGTGGTAGAGTTCTCACTAACATTATACAGGCACCCCAGTATCATCATCGAAGGAACGTGAAAGAAAGTGACTCATCTGAATCTTCAATAAGGAGTGATAGTGAGGTTTGTGTAGGCCAGCGTCGGAAAACCAATCGTTCCTCGCAACGTAGAAGAAATCATCATGTGAATTCCGGACAGGAACAGAGGTAAATTTTTTCTTATTAGTGAAATCAAATCTCTTACAAAGTTTAGTGGAAGATCTGATGATATACCAGCTACTACATTTATAGAGAAATTCAAAGATGAGTGTGATCTAATGAGGGTGGATGAATCTAAATTCTTAAAAATTCTGCCACACGCTTTATTACCTCCCTGTTCAACTTGGTTTAAGACTATTAAAGTTAACCTGCGTAATTACTCATTTTAAGAGTGCGTTATTATCCAACTTTGAAAATGACTTTATGTTAGCTAATAGGGATGCATTAATTCGTAATAAGCATTATCACCCTAAACTGGATCGGAGTATTACTGACTTTGTAATAGCCTCTTATAATGAATTGAAATCAATTAATCCTTTTCAACCTGAATCTAGGATAATAGCATCCATATGTATCTTATTACCCTTTAAGCTACAACAAATGTTAATTTCGGCTCAGTGCGTCAACTTCAACCATCTCATTATAATTGTTCAAAATTTTGAAAGCCAATCTATGATGCAAAATAACAATAGAGGACAGGCTAACCCTAATCGTAGCCACGTTAATTATGCCTCTGTCCGTAATATCAATGTTCAAGAAGAGGGTATTTCAAATGTGCGAAATAATGATAATAGATTTCATTCTAATGGGAGATCAAATGAACTAAATTTTACCGGTACTATAACCGAACCTAATTACAGGAATAACAATAGAAATAGTAATCGTAATATGTTTTCATGAAACAGATTTCCTAATAGATTCACAGGTGGCACGAATTCACAATATAGAAATCGAAATACTGTGGCAGTATATAGTAAACAGGAAAATACACAGGACTGTGGAGTGCAATATAATATAACAGAATTGTCAGATTGCCGTAATTTAAACTAGATCCGACTGACGTGGACGGGGTAGAAACCACGTCAGCGTTAGATGCGCCCAAACCTTTTTCTGAAAATGAAACTAATCTTAAGATTTTAGATACTAATGATAACTATCAATATATTCCTATTGCTAACTATCATTGGATGTTTGATGATGAAATAGAAGAGGTATGCACCTCTCAAGGTAATTTTGTTTTTCTGAAGACGTTTAGTACTGCTAAAATACACGTCAAAATTAATGAAATTCCTCTTCAAGGTTTAGCTGATACTGGAGCTACAGTATCACTTCTGTCTTATTCATTTTGGCGTGAACTTACAAAAGATTATTCTAATCCCAGGTTACAAAAGGTAGATAATTTGATATTAATTGATTATACTGGTGGACATAAGAAAAGGGTTATGGATAAAACACAAGTAGTTATTACCATACAAGGTTATGAAATTACAATTCCTATCTTAGTCATTAATGAATTGAACGAGAATGTATTAATAGGGTTAGATTTCTTAACCCAATTACGTGCAATTTTAGATTTCGAAAATAAAACATTTTCAATACGTACGCTTAATGATTGTATGCTAAAATTGTTCAAAATTTAATTCCTGTTAGCGACAGCATTGCTTGCCAATGTCAACCGTTTATAAATAATGTTTTAAGTATAAAACCAGGTGATCAGGACAAAACCAATGTCAAGAAAATTGAAAAAGAAGAGTTCATGATAGGAGATAATGATTATTCATTTCAGAAATGTGTGGACAGCATTATAAATCATATAAATATTACTGATAAGGATTTTATATTACAATTCAGGGATATTCTTTATAAACATAAAAAGGTATTTTCGCTTAGACCTGGATGTTGCAAAGATTTCGTCTATGATATTGAAGTCGATGCCAAAGATCCCATAGTAACGAAGCCCTACATTGTGCCTTATCGATTTAGAGGAAATGTGCGAAAACAGATATCGGAAATGCTGCGAGATGGTATAATACGACATTTTCAGAGTATTCATTTGAACCCTTTACATGTGGTACCCAAAAAGGATGGTAAACATTTGAGAATAGTTTTGGATTTAAGAAAATTGAATACTCATATAAAATTGCAACAAGTGAGGTACCTACCAGTAGATGAGATTCTTAGCTCATTACAGGGAAATACGATATTTGGAAATCTCGATCTCGTAATGGCGTACAACCAAATTTTGTTGGGAGAAAGTTCAAAACCATTTACTGCTTTTTCCTTTGAAGGACAATTGTATGAATACAATCGTATTGTTTTTGGACTAATTAATTGTGCTGCTTTGGCCTCATGTTTGAATAAAGTAATAGGACAAGATCTACGTACTAATGTTGTTTTTTATGCTGATGATATTTTGGTTATGGAGAAAACTCCCAAAGATTATTTGGAAAGTTTGGACACCGTTCTGGAACGATTAGAAAAATCGGGTTTGTAAATATTGGAAAATAAAAATTTTTCAGGGAATCAATTGAATTTTTAGGTTATTTCATTGATGCAAGCGGAATGTGTTTTGATGACTCTAAAGTGCAGGCCATAAAGGATTTACCCGTTCCTACCAATTTAAAGGAAACACGACAAGTTCTTGGTTTGTTTAATTGGTTTCGAAGATCAGTACCTCGATTTGCGGAAATTGCAGAACCCTTATTCTCGATAACTAAGAAAGGAATACCGTGGCAATGGGGTAATTTACAAGAACAGAGCTTTCACAAATTAAAAATTTGTATTATGAAAAACATTCGCTTAAATCATCCTAAGTATGATTATCCTTTTTATGTGCAATGTGATGGTTCATTATCTGGAATACTCTGGCAACCAAATCCTACAACAAATGAACCTGCTGTTATACATTGTATTAGCCGAACGCTAAAGAACGCCGAAAAGGGATATACCACTACAGAAATTGAATTACTCGTTGTACGCTTTTCACTGCGAAAATCCGCTCCATACCTTAGTGGATGTCATTTTACCGTTATAACTGATCATAATTCTTTACGTCATCTTAAGAAAGTACAGGGATATAACAGCCGTTTATTAAGATGGTCCTTAGAACTTCAATCTTTTGATGTGGCTCAGTGGTAGAGCGTTCACCTCTGGTGCTTGGGGTCCCGGGTTCGAACCCAGCCCCCGCCAAGTGAACTTTGTGGTGGACAAACACCGTGTGCGTGGGTTTTCTCGGGGTTCTCCCGTTTCCTCCCACTTTCTTCATTCCACCATTTCATTCATCACTCATCATCACCGTCTCCTTTAGCCTAAGAGGGCCGCGGTGGCTCAGTGGTAGAGCGTTCACCTCTGGTGCTTGGGGTCCCGGGTTCGATCCCAGCCCCCGCCAAGTGAACTTTGTGGTGGACAAACACCGTGTGCGTGGGTTTTCTCGGGGTTCTCCCGTTTCCTCCCACTTTCTTCATTCCACCATTTCATTCATTACTCACAATCACCGTCTCCTTTAGCCTAACCGGCATAACCGTGGGACGTAAAACTCAAAGATTTCATTTCATTTTTTCCTTTAGCCTAACCGGCATAACCGTGGGACGTAAAACTTAAAAGATTTCAATCTTTTGATTTCGATGTAAAACATATTAAAGGGGTTGATAATGTTCCAGTGGATACATTATCCAGATTGTTTCCAAATGAGAACCACCAAGTATTATCTATAAATGTATTCAAAGTCTTACAAGAGGAAATATCTAAAATTTCCGTGGAGGAATTGCAAGAACATCAAAGAAGTAATGAAGAATATGCAAATATCATACATCATTTAACATCTTGTTCTGGAAATTGTGATTGTCCTCGCAATTGGAATGCTTTATATCAAATGTCTAATGGTGTATTAGTAATCAAAGATTTTAAATATGAACATAGGAATAAGATTTGTATTCCACCGATATTGGTACTTCGTATATTAAAGGCCTACCATGATGATTTTGGACATTTTGGATATTTGAAGGCGTATTCTTTGATTAGCAAATCTTTCTATTGGAAATCTCTCAGAACACAAATCAAAAATTATATCAATGATTGTGAGGAACTGACACACAATCATAGTCAACGTCTTGCGAATAAAATCAGAAAAATAAACACACTGCTGAACAAGACTGCACTTATTTAATAAAATGTTTTTATTATTATTATTATTATTATTAAATAAGTGCAATCTTACAAGCAGTGTGTTTATTTTTCTGATTGTGAGGAATGTATGAAAATTAAACACAATTATCAATTTCTATATAAACGTATGATGTCGATAATGCCTGAACGACCTCATTCCTTTATTTCAGTAGATTTGTATGGACCTCTTCCTAGAGTGGCTACAGGGGAAACTTTCCTTTTCACAGTTATGGACATTTTTACCAGATATTTAGTAGCATATCCTTTGCGTAAAGCGACTTCTTCAGCAATTGTCAACCGAATTTTAAATGTATATAAACCTCATTGTGGTCCTATTGAACATATACTTTGCGACAATGGTGGACAATTTCGGAGCAATTTATTCATTCGTGCAATGAACAACGCCAATATTAAGGTGCATTTTGTTACTCCTTACCATCCCAGTAGTTCTATTGTGGAAAATATACATAGAAATCTCGGTATGTTATTTAGACACTATTGTCGTATTAAACATTCTGATTGGATTAGGTATGTTACTGAAATTACTTACTTTTTAAATTATTCAGTGTCAGATACATTGGGTGTAGCACCAGCTAATATTCATAACGGGACCGATTTCATAAAACCGATTGAGCAACATTTTGGCATTAAACTTAATGAAAATGATGAAATGGACTATTCACATCTCGTGAGTATGGTACATCTTCGTAGAACGCAGAAATTTTTATCACGCAATCAGAAAATAGAACAGCAACAATTAGGTAAAACTAAAGTTCAAACAAATGATTTAGTCTTTGTGAAATTACACCCACAAAGCGATGCATCTTTAAAAAGGATTTATAAATTTTGTGATTTATTTGCGGGACCATATCTATGTATAAGACAAGTTAATCCTAAAGTTTTCGAATTAATGGACATGAAGACTGGAAAACTTTTGGGTTTACGCAATATTGATGAACTTAAGTTATGGCGTCCTGCAAAGTATATTAAAAGTAAACGGATTCAATTAGTTAAAACATTAGTTCCTTCTGAGATTGTGACCATGAATGACATTTAATCTTCGAATTTATTTTCAGTATGATAATTTCTTTCCTTGTGCTAGTTTTTGTTGTGGTGTTAATTATCGTGTTTTGTTCTGGATATTGTCGATATTTCTTTTTAATTTGTATTTTGTTGGAATATATCATATATTTGATCCTTTCTTGTTTAAAAGAGCAATTATGTAAATGTCATAATATTATATCCTTCATAATCTTCTTAGTTTTGCCCGATAAAATAACATAAATTTTGTTAACCTTCAACTTATAACACGTATCAATGGCCTCAAAAGGACCTAAAATTAAACAACTTTTATGCCGTTATTTGAATGTACCTTCTGTTATCGACGTTGAAATGTATAAATATTTGAAATGAAATTAAGAGAATTAAGACAAAATATGAAAATAATATTGATATAAAAGTAAATATGATATATGATTATATGAATTGTAATTTTTATATATACGAGGGTCATTCAAAAACTTAAGTAATTAGTATGTAATAGTTAACGGTCCAGAACTTCTCTCTTTTTTTATTTTTAGAAAAGAAATGCCCTATTTTTAGGCGCTACATACAACGATACTTGTATTTTTAATATCTTTATTTGTATTTATGGGCAAAATGTACTTTTAAAAAATGCACAAGCTGTTCAAGAATCGAAGAAGAATAATATGAAAAGAGAAATAGGAGTAATTTCTTTTCTGTTGTTATGCGATGATATTTTGTTATGATAGTGATTCGACGATATGGGTTTAGTTGTCATACCAACGAAAAATAAATAAGATAAACAAAGGATCGATCTCGTGAAGACTGTATGTACAATTTTTAAAGAGTGTAAACGATTAATTTGTTTCGTACTACAATAAAAGGTAGTATCGTGACGCAGTGTATAAATGGATTTTAATAAATCAGTAGCCTTGTTTATATAACCTTATACCTGTTATACCTGTGTGTTGCCTAAATTTTACTATTCCTTTATTAACGCTATGACATCTTTTAATTTTCTATTATCAATTGACACAGCACTTAGGAATAAGATGAAGGGAATTTTACACTTGAATCATTCGGTTATAAGCTGTTATATTCTAGGAAACGAGCTGGTGGCTTGGAAATCCCGAGAATATGAAATAAAATATCCTTTAATATTCTCAAAATGAGTAGGAAAAAAAAAAAAAAAAAAAGGAAAAATTAAAAGTGAATTAGGTCAGAATTGTACTATTGTAATCGGTGCACGGGGCGCTGTAACTAAACAAACAAACGAAAAAACAAAAAGAAAGAAAATTGTAGGATTTAATATCACTAATAAAAGGATTTTGAAAACAATTAGTTTGATAGCTATTAGAAATGGTATGTAGTAATTACCGTAAGGTCTTTTTTATGATCAATTGTAGATTTGCCATATTTGACTTTACATTCATGCCAAAACTTCGGTACTATCTAATAAATTACAGTTAAGATTATTTGCGCACGTATGCATGGAATGACTGAGGAGTACATCATGATTCCTGTGTCTTATTCAAGAGAATTTCCGAAATTTCAGAAGTGGTTTTATTCACCCTTCCCTAAATTTGAGGAGGTAAGCCAACGTTTCCATTGCCAAAATTCAGAAGGGGTGATCCTAGGTACCCCTGAGTCATTGCCACCAGTACAAGGATCATGGGATTTGAGCAAGGGGCCACGAAATATTCTTGATGACTCGACTAGATGAACGTTGACTAATACTACTACTATAATAGGTAATCATTAAATATATATATATATATATATATATATATATATTTCATTAGTGATCTCTTAAATTGTGATTTTGTGATGCACATTTGTTATATTTCGAAGACATGGTTTGCTTTCTAATTTTGTAAACATTTTGTATTGTAGGTCCCTGGCTCTATTTCTCAATACCTACGAGACTACCAGAGAGAAGGTGTGAGATTTTTATATAACCAATATGCAAAGGGCTGTGGAGCAATATTAGGAGATGATATGGGACTTGGGAAAACTGTGCAGGCTATAGCATTCATAGCAGCCATCATTAAGATGAAAGGTGAGAATCGAGATAAATCTTTTAAAGAATAGAGGTTTGTTTTATGTTAGATCCTTTAGACTCATGTCAGGTTCAAATTGTGTCAGTTTTTATGGCGCTATTATCGGGAATGAATTGCAATTATCTGAGAGTGGTGTAATACCGTATAAAATAATAAAGGATTGTATGCTGAAATAAATCATTTCGTTTCAAATCAAAATCGGGCTTGCTTTGTTCATGTCGGATTTCATTCATCTTGTTGAAATACTGAAGGACACGAACTAATTTACATACGGAAAATATTAAGTTAAATTGTAAACCACTAGCTCATTGTAAAGTTGCGAAAAGGTTCAAAGTGATGTTTGCGCACAAGCTCAACTGCAATCATTCATAGCTAATGCTAGTTGAGATGGGATTTCTTTTTCTTAGTCGTACTTTGAAGCTAAACGGGCGTTAAACCTGTTTTTTTGTTTAAACCCGTGTTTTTTTTTTTTTTGCTTAAACCAGGTTTTTTTTGGTTTAAATAATTATCTCCATGTATTTATATCACATATGGACAGAAATAACTTGTGTTTCGCCTTGGTGTTGATATACAACAACCGTGTTATGCTGGAAGGGGTCACATAAGCTTAAAGTGGAATCCAAACCACTTCTCGGCTTACATCCGAGAGAAATTGTCCTCCATTTGAACTCGAAACCGGGACTAAGTGGCCACAAATGCGATACGTCTCCCAACTCACTCACAAAGGACTCCTGATAAAAATAAATTGTACTGATCTTTACATACTTGTTAATATAATTGTCAAGAGTCATTTCAGAAGGACAAAAAGATAAACAGTTACACAAGTGAAACCATTATACAGAATTGCATATGGACAATTTTAAAATACTGCAGAGTACAGACGAACTAATTTAGTCCAAGTTAGTTCAGTACGACATTTAGTCAAAGTTAAAGAAATACGACGACTTAATTTGCATATCAGTAAGAAAAGTGAATAAAGATATGAATTATTTGAGTCCACTTCGACTCTGACCCATTTATACATGAGGGGGCGCGGTGGCTCAGTGGTAGAGCGTTCACCTCTGGTGCTTGGGGTCCCGGGTTCGATCCCAGCCCCCGCCAAGTGAACTTTGTGGTGGACAAACACCGTGCTCGTGGGTTTTCTCGGGGTTCTCCCGTTTCCTCCCACTTTCTTCATTCCACCATTTCACTCATCTCTCATTATCACCGTCTCCTTTAGCCTAATCGGCATAACCGTGGGACGTAAAACTCAAAGATTTCATTTCATTTTTTTTTTCCATTTATACATGAATAGATACCAAAGATACTTCTGATTTCAATAAATGCCTCTCGTGGGGTTTGTATGACCCCTCCCCCCCCAAAAAATAAGTACGACATTTCGATGTATTTTATCAATAGTTAACATTATTACAACGAAACAATATTTATAATTTTTCTTTGATTACAAATGCATAACAACAATAATAAACTATAAAAAAATCACAGAAGAAACATTCATAAACTTATATATATATAAAGTGGCTCTTGTGGTATAATCTCTTTGAGTAATGAATGGGGAATTTAGGCCTGAATGTAATACGAATAATATACGGCAGTGAAACGTGATAACCCACAAATGTGTGTTCATCAAGATTTTACAAACACTTACACTTTTATGAACATTTTTCGTCTTTTGGTTTAAATCAGTTTTTTTTTTTTTTTTTTTAAGAAAAAAAAACAGCTGGTTTAAACCAAGATTTAAACCATGGTTTAAACCACCTTGGTTTAAACCAGCCAACCCTGCTAGAAAGTAATGAATTTGTTTAGGTAACTACAGCTTCACGTGGTGTGACATAGACACTTGACATTGTCGTATAGAACAGTGCAAGTTGGATGCTTTTTGAAGAGATGTTGCTTCTTCCACCAAAGTGCTGGACGCAAATTGAGTTCCAGATAGTGAAAATGCCAGACGTCTTTTGAGACGCAATATCATTGATTGTATTCCTTTGTAGAACAGTAGACATAGTGATTAGTTTTTGTAGTCATATGCCTCTTTCGTTAACACTTCCACGTTATACATATTTCAGTAATAATGATGGATAATGTATTTATTTGTTTAATGTTTTACGTGAGGTTCATATCCTCTTTCGTCTATTGCAGTTATGCGATAAATTAATATTTGTATTCTTATTGTGAGTGTTCAGGTGCAATTGTGCGGAATTCCGAGTTTTTTTTTCTTTTTCTTTCCGTTGTCTAACTTACATATATTTACCCCAACTGATAATAGTTAAATATTATATGCATTTCTGTCGTTTGTGTCATTAAATTCCTCATGCTGTCTTCAATTCCACAATGCACGCTCTCTTTACGCGCAAACACTATTTAGATAGGCCAAACGAAGACACACTGCTTTAATTATTTCTGATCGCGGGCTCGATTCCCGCTGCCGACCATCTTGACTGAGGTCTTCCAGGGTTTTCCTCAGTTCTACCAGGCAAATGCCGAGATGGTACCTGCTAAAAACAGGCCCTGACCGATACCTTCCCAGATCCTTTCCATTGTTGTTGTTAGATATCCAGTATAAAATGGCCTCTGAGCTGTATCTGGTGATTATTAAATAAATAAATAAATGAGCAAGTTAAAAAGTTCGGACTGACCGGGAACATCTCTTTCTGTTTGCAAATCCAATGCGGTAACGACTTTTTCTACACTAATCAGTCCTTTTAGGTTGCACAAAAGTTGTTAGCTAGTTGAAATTCTTTCATTTAAATTTCTACGAGCCAGTAAGGACCTATGAAGAGATGATCATTATTTGACTTAATTAATTTTCTTCATCAAATTTTGTTTAGGTAATCGAATTGCTTTATTATTATTAACGACTAGCAACAATTATCTCCTTCGCTGGGTTAAATTAAGAAAAATATAATATGTTAGTCAGTCATTTTTTACTATTACTAAATTGGTCTTTGATATCGATCATTTTCGATGATTTTTATATATCTTCCTTCCCTTCTCATGCTGCGGGGCACTGTATCGGACATGTCATTTTTCATCTCAGTGACCCTGAAAACTTTGAATTCGACGCTGATATTTTGTTATTTCGATCATTTTTATATATTTCCCCCTCTCCACCCCCAAGTTGCGGGGCTGAATTTGGATTTCAACGGTATTAAAAGTGTCACTGTTAATCTTAGTGACCCCAAAAACTGGATTCGATACTAAAATTATAACGATAAATGAATGACGGTTTATATATTCTATATTTCGTTATATATGCCCACAGTCCGAATTGCAATATCCGTGGGACGTAAAACTCAATAATTTCATTTTTCCGAATTGCAATATAAGTCAACACGGCTAAACACCTTAATTTTATTTACCAGTACTTGTAAAAACTACTAATTGCATGCATTGAGAATTAGACACATCAACTGCAGAACACCAGTAACTTTTTTATTCTCAAAACCTTTTTGAAAATTATTATTCTGTTGTCATAGCAACCAAGCAAAATAGCTATCTTCTTTTTAATAACTCACATTATTTGATTATCAATATAAAATCAACAACATATATTCTACATTTCTTCTTCTTCTTATCAACAAATCGTGCACTTTCAAGCACCGTTGTCCAAAATAACTACAAGAAAATGGAAGTAATTTATCGCATAGATATACATTATCGTTGTATACATGGCTCCTGACGAGGACTTCTTAAATTGATCACAACTTAAGAAAGAATCCTGGAGCGTTACATATTCTTACATACATGGTTACCTTACTTTTTGAATAGCCCTCGTATATATATATATATATAAATTAAAATACATATATTAATTTCATTTTATATCAACAATAATCTTACATTTATTTAATAATCAATTATATTCTATAAATTATCGTCGGAGAGGACTTATTCAATACGACCAACTTGTTATTATTCTGGTCCTAAAATAGATTCTTGCATTCAATATCTTCGGAGCTCATTAAATCATTAAACAAAAGTACATTGACATATTACACAACTTATTCCTTCCATTTGAGCATAATCAAGATGATAAAAAAAGAAAAGAATTGAAAAGCACAATATTGATAAGTTAAGCGAATTATAAAGAAATCAGAATAATACTCAAAGTAAAACGAAACACAAACAATATGATATTCAGGAATAATACAAATAAAGACATTATCATATTAAGAACTAGCAAAGTTTATGTGAGTTAGAGTACAATATAATATGTTTTATTTATTCGGGCATAATTAGCATAACTTTGATAGGCACTATTGGTATTCATTTACATTAAAAACATTATTTATATTACCTGTACAGAAATCAAAGTACGGATTATAAATGAAATCATAACGATATTTAAAGTGAAATGAAACAAAAATCAATTGAATATGTTTTCTCGGACGCCACAACATTAGCTTAAGTTGCATTACCAAAGAATTCGGTTAAGTTATATTGCTCGCTACAATCTTGTATACAGTTCTGCTTATTATGTGCTTCCACGGTACCTTGGTTTCTATTTTGAGAATTTCGGCCACCCATGAAATTGTTACGAAATCTATTTCGAAAAAAAGTAGGTGTACGGTTTGCCTGATTTCTAAACGCCATGGGCGGCGATTAGGGGGGTAAGAGGTGGAAGTTGCTCCCCCCACTTTTTTGAAGTGACGACCTAATTTATATAGTTTCATTTGGAAATGTAAACAGGGTGTCCACACAATTTGGAGAAAAGACCTCTGACTTTTCCCTGACTTTCCATGTTGAAAGTTCCAGATTTCCCTGACCCCTGAATAACTTAAAAATATAGAATTAAAAAAGAAACCCCATCCTCCACATTCCCCATAGTTGGCCTTGTTCTCTTCCGCTTCTGTTTCTTTCTTTTTTTCAATTTTTTTTTCCAAAGGAATGTAAATTTACAAACATGTGCATTAGGCCGATATTACTTAGGCCTACATATTACACAAAATGTGAAGTTACAAACGAAAATGTGCAGTATACAGAGTACTAAGATATGAAAAAAATTACACAATATATGGTTACATATTATAATACCAGTTACACAGCATTATAATATTGCTTATAGTAATAAACAGTTCATACATGATTTTACTGATTATTAAAAAAAAAAACACACACATACACACATTACTTTTGCTGGTGCAGTTGTTAAATGCAACCCATTTAGAAATTTGTTTTCATCCTTTCTCTCATAGTTTTCTTCTCATTGATCTGAATATCCTTCTTGTTGTCTCCGCAGTTTAATTTTCTTCTCTTCTTCCTCCAGCTTCTTTAGTTGTTACTGAATCTTCCGTTTCTCTTTCTTCTCGTCTCCAGCATTTATTTCTCTTTTCTTTTCCAAATACACCTGATATTGTCTAATTTAACTTCTCACTGAATTTATCATACCTCTTGTAATTATTAATCCTGATGATCCACCTATTCTCATCACAGAATTATATATGATCCGTTGAGCCACCAGAGATTCTCCTTGTAAGTTCTCAACAGAGAATTTTATTTGTTGTGAGACCACTTTCAAAAAATGCGTTTCCGTGAAAGAAAATAAAACAATTTCATAACTGACCATAAGTGAACGAAGTTTTTTCCATGTCCTAAGACTAAGTTAAAAAAAAAAAAAAAAAAACCCTCATCAAGTCCAATACCATCTCTGTTGTTGGCTATGAATTCATACTGTGTTCCTTAAATTCTTCAGTCTGAGCTTTCACTGTGAGCTGGAGATATTATTTCTTTGCGTTCTCAGCCACTTGTCCAGATATCCTCTTGGCACCATGCAATTCTTCTAGAACAGCGCCTACCCTTTTGAGCAAATATGCCAGGATGCAGTTAGATGTGTTTCTTGCAGAAAATTAGTTTCAACAACTATATTAGAGAACACTGACTCCCTCAATATCATCATTGAGAAAACCACATTTTTCATCCAGTAACAGTAAAGAAATCAACCCTATTTCATAAATTCAGTAATTGAACAATGGACCTAAATCGATTTTTTCCTGACTTTCCCTGACCAGTCTGCCATTTCCCTGACTTCACCTGATACATTTTTACTTCCCTGACCTTTCCCTGATTTTCACTTATTTTCCAGAATGTGAACACCCTGCTAAAGGTTTTGTATGTATTACTGTTTCATAGAAAAAAAAAAAAATGGTGCCATATGATATTTGCCGTTGTGTGAGTACGTATTGGTTATTTGCCTTCCAATTTCCAAGAGCTATGCATAATTTGTATAAGAATATTCCGCACGTCGTGCTGAATATACTCACTATAGAGGCTAAGAAAATTTTGTAGTAAAGCTTTGTTCTGTGGCTTGGTTGAAAATATTAGTGTTGCTTAGTAAGCCATTAACGTTTATCCGTATCTTGTGGTGTATATTCAACGTGTCAGGAAGGATAAAGTTTCTAGCTCTTCGTGTATACGAATTGATGTGGAAAATGAAGGAAATCTTGTTCCTGTAAAATACGTCGACGTTGGTTTAGCTATATGTTGTGCCATTAAGAAATGCCAACCAGTAAAGAATTTAGACATTCTGAATCTTCGCCATGATTGCAGAAAGTGTCTACAGAAATTTGTTTTTAAACTCCTGGAGAAGTCACCTTTAAAGTATAAATTGATTAGAACTCCTTGATATTTGAGTTGATGAGTTGATATTGAGTTTAACGTCCCGTTCAGCAGCGAGGCTATATGAGACGTAGACCTACTGATTAACGTGGAATCCGAACCACATGAGCTCCCGCCGGGAATCGAACCCGGGACCCCCACGCCAAAGGCGCGTACGCTAACCGCTTAGCCACGGAGGAGCTCCTCCTTGATATTTGAATTCTAATGTTTCTGCAAAATCTGATGTTGGAGTAAATTGCATGAAGTTCCTTTTAGCTGTAGCCGCTGAAATAATTGATTAGATGGCAATAGGGCTGATAGAGTTTCGAGGCAGTTCAACGATTTTTGTTCAAATCCAAATTGTAAATAAGTTATTAGTCAGTATTCTATGACTGGACAGCGTTTGTATGACTTTTGGCTATAGAATTCAGAATCTTCAGAGTACAATGATTTAAGAGATGTTAAAATGGTCCTGTCTTTCTCTCCTAGAAACTCAAACCTAGAAAGAGGATTTTCAATCAATGCCGGATGTATAGCAGGTAATTTAAAAGAACAAACTTTAGTAGGACACAGACTTGTGTACGATTCGGAGCTGCTTCTGGTGGTCTTGAGAAACTGTTCATTGGCAAACCCACGAAAATTCGTACTTGTTTTGCAGAAGCAATAGATCAGCGACGAGAGGAGAAAAAGAAACAAAAAGAATCTAAAGACATGAAAATAATGAAGATAATCGAAGACGTGAATTGCGTAACATCCCAAGTCCACTCTTTTCTTCGTATTTTGCGTTTTTTGTTTTGATCTTAGCATCTGTTTTAAGGGCTATTTGCATATGTAAATCCAAATCAAAACCTTTATATATATATATTATAATTCAGCTAAACAGAGTAGCATGACAAGTATAATCTTCTTGTCTTTCTTCTAAAATCACAAAAGTATTCCGGTGGACTTAGGTTGTTCTGCAATTCAGGTCTTCAATTCTGAACGATGGAAGATGTGCGCAATATTGATGAGAAACCTGAATTACATAAATACTATAGGTTTTTTTGTTCTAAAGGTGTGTTGTTAATATACCATAGCCAGTTTTATGTTGTTGTTTTTTTATGAGTGTCTCATCAACTTTTTCCTTTCAAATGTGACGAAATTTTCATCATGTGACTAAAGTTTCAGATTAAAGTTTTAGGGAAGATGTTTAATTTATTGTTTGTGTAGGAATTTTTATTAGATAAGTATTCTGTAATTTTATAATAAAATACGTTGTATTTGTTTTTATATTATTCATTACTCTCGTTGATTAGGGTATCATTGTTGTCATGTTTTCTTGGCCTTCTTTTTCCATCAACGTGGCAACTCTGCGGCTAATTACATAAAAAATTAAAAGTGTTCTAAAAAACCGGGAAAAGTCAGGCAATTGTTTCACCTAATTTTTGTGGGTAAAAAACCTCGCGGCGACAACCTCGCGGACCAAAACCTCGCCTTCCGAAACCTCGCTGCCCGAAATCTCGCCGGGCCGAAACCTCGCCGCCCAAAACCTCGCGGGACAAAATCTCGCCTGGCCAAAACCTCGCCGCCCAAAACGTCGCAGGCCAAAATCTCGCGGGCCAAAATCTCGCCGGGCCAAAATCTCGCCGTACCCAAAATCTCGCCTGACGAAAACCTCGTTTAATGATCTCGCGACACAGAATCTCACCTGTTTTAAATTAAGCGAGACGTAGTGTCGCCTGGGAAGAAATGTCGTCAGGATAAAACCTCTTCACGACGATTTCTTCAATGTAGAAAGTTCTATATATTACTATATGTATATATTTAGTAATAACACATAATTACATTAAAATAATGACAAGAAAAAATCTAATGCATGCTTTGGAAATCTATATATATAAAAATTAAATGACCATGTTTGTTACATTATACCTCTTGAGCCATCCTACCGATCTCAATCAAATTTTCAACATAGATGAGGTTCGAGCCTAGGATGTCTTTTATAATTTCACTTTGTCGGCACAACAAAAGGGAGGGGGAGGGGGATATATATATATATATATATATATATATATATATAGTCGTAGCTAGAGATTTCGGCGCCGGGGCGAAGTAGAATTCGGCGCCCCTGCTCTCACCACACCAAGCTCTTCCTTCCTTTTTTTCTTTTTACTTATAAGAAAAGCAGCAGATATTGTTATACTACACTGAATTTTTATTAAGCTGCAGGCGAGATTTTGGACACGCGATGTTTTGGGTGGCGAGGTTTTGGCAACGCGAGGTTTTCGCCCGGCGAGATTTTGTCCCGTGAGGTTTTGGGCGGCGAGGTTTTGGCCCTGCGAGGTTTTGGCCGCGAGATTTTGTCCGTATCCCCCTGATTTACTCTGTGCTCATGGATACATTCAAACACGTTAATACCTTTTTGTCATTCTTTCACACTTTTGCTTCGACCCATCGTGAGCTGTTTCTGAAATTGAATCTGAGCTGACAATTGGCAGTCAGTCCAGTTAACTGCAGTAGTCTAGTCGCGTGTTGCCAGTGAAACGCTATGTCTAACAATAGAAAGAAACGGACCAATGTTCAGTTCTATAGGGGTTGACACTAATTTTATGTTCAGTGTGCCTTTGTAGTCAAAATTACGTTATATTTTTTTCTTACATTTCAAAGTTCACGTCCCTGCTTATTCGTGTTACTTGCAAGTTCCTGTTCATTCGTAGCCTATTCATTGCTACATAATGTTTTATTAGCAGTACATATATTGTATAATGCTAAGAGTGAGTGAGTGTATTTGTACTAATATTGCATAATATAAAACAAGGTAGGTTAAGAAAAATTCGAGCAAATCAACGGTTTCCTTATCTGTTCACTTCGTGAGGGCTAATGAAGAAAGATCTGCCCATTGATTCTAAAGAATAGGTAGTATTGGTAAAATATCTCAGATGAAGAAAAGAAAATATTAACTTCTAGTGCATACTAATATGAAACTATGCTTAGTGGAGTTTAGCTGTGAAATGTGTCCAGGTGACACGATTTCACCCTCGAGAAAAAGATCCGTGTGCTCGGAAGCAATAGGACAGAATTTCACCTGTTTCCTGTTTCGAAAATTATGTTCCATTTTGGACATCGATTTCACTTAATTTAGTGCCTTTGTCACTTTATATGAAATTCTATGGGAGAAAGAAATGTTTTAATTATTTCTGTGTAAATACGTGCCAATTCCGAATGTGGCCACCGTATACCCTTCTCATCAAGTAGTCACCACCACCGTACAAAATTTGGTCTAGATGGATTCAACGAATTTTGGTGCAAATGCCATTCTGCTCAATTCATTTACCTAAGTTAGTGAAAAATGGAACGACGCTCTCATCGCTCCAATACACATACAAAAGAATTGTCCTCTGTAAATGAAATTGACATATTCAATAGAAACTGTAACTTCTATATTTATTTATCAGTTATCATTAATATTTTGTTTACTGTAGGTAGTATCATAAATTGTGAAATTGACACATGATTTAATATGATTTTCCCCCCATGCTGATATTTATCGACCTGAAATTAGCTATAGACTAATGTTGCTGTATGTTTCTAATTATACACGATGATTTGTTTATTTGTAGGAAACAAACAAGATTCTTTAAGGCATCTATCTCCCTGTATACGTGAACAAATTGAACCCAATTATATAGAAGAGAAATATCAGCCTGTCTTAGTTGTGTGTCCTTTGTCGGTACTTCATAATTGGAGTGATGAATTTGAGACTTGGGGATATTTTACAGTGAAAAAATATCATGGGAAAGAAAGGTAACTCACTTATATATGTGAAATTTCATTCTACTTTATCTTTACTTGTAAGAGGCAACTCAGCTTTCATTTCATTATTATTATTATTATTATTATTATTATTATTATTATTATTATTATTATTATTATTATTATTATTATTATTATTATTATTATTATTATTATTTCTTCCCGTGTTACACCACACTAGCACAATTTGGAGCTTTCTCGTGGCTATATGTTTAGCGTACGCTCCTTCGGTGCGGGAGATCCGGATTTGATTTCTGGTAAAGCTCAGCTGGTTTGGATCCCACTTTAAACTGTAGGTTCACGTCTCATGCAACATCGCTGCTGAAAGGGACGCTCAACTCGAATCTATTAACCAACTAGCCCGTAATGCTTTGGTGATCACGTCTTATTGTCGCTTTCGTAATATATATTATATATTACTATAAATATATTTTAATATCAATTTTCGTAGGATTTTTAAAAGATATGTCTTACTATAACTTGGTAATTCTTTCGTCCGTTTTTCAAGTTGGCTGGTTTCTTGGTTTGCATTTTGACGTCCCGTTCAGCACCTAGGCCTTGAGATGTGGACCTACAACTTAACATTTGTATTCGAACTACAGGATGTTTCAAAACAACACCGACAACGTTTAGGAGGTGATTCCTGACATCAAGATAAGACAAAAAGTATAGACCAACTTGGGTGCACAAATGCTTCCTTTCGGAGTTATGGCTGTCAAAAACAAGAAAAAATTAATTTTAAAGGTCCATAGCTTCAAAACTATGGGACGTACCGTAGTCGGGCCAAGACTTCCCTTAGGAAGTAATATGTGCCCTTAGGAAGTAATATGTGTGACCGACTACGGTAGGTCCAATAGTTTTGGAGCTATGTACTTTTTTTGTCATGTTTTCGGCAGCCTATAACTCCGAAAGGAGGCATTTGTGAACCCAGGTTGGTCTTTCCTTTTTTCTTATCTTGGTGTCAGGAATCACCTCCGTGGTCGGTGTTGTTTTGAAACACCCTGTATATAAGCTTCCACCGGAAATCGAACACGAGTTACCGCGTAGAGGGCACGTACGGTATTCGCAAATTGATTCCAACCACAATGATGATAATCAATGTGTCTTGTTGTGTGGTGTAACAATGTATTATATTGTAAAGTACCCAAATTCAAATATATATTTTGGAAATTTATTTTGGCTGTTGTAAAATAAGGAAGCTGCAATCAAGCTATTTGTTTAAGAAAATAAAAGCAGATAACATAGGCATCACACTACAGTTATAGGAACTTTCCTATAAGGAAATAACAGAGTCTTAAGGAATTTCATAAGATCTACACTACAACCAGGAAGCGTCCGGATCTCGGAAGAGAATGGTGCTGGTTGGTATGGAGAGTTAAGTTGGGGAGTTTGAATTATGATTTGATAGTGAAAAATCAACATTGGAGATTCATCTAAGTTGAGTTAGCTAGTGAGTATTACATACACAATAACACACTGAGCAAGGCTATGTGATAATATGTAACCACAGGATAGGGTGGGAAGGAGCAGAGGTCATAGAAGTAGAGAACAGAACTTTGGTGAGAAAATGGAAGGAAGCTAGGGAGATTATGAGGGCAGGAGACAAGATGATGAATTGGAATGCAGGATTCTCGATAAATAAAGAGTGGGAGAAGATTCTGCTTAAAGAAGAAGAAATGAAAAGGAAGAAAGAAAGAGGAAAAATTAATAAGGATAATTAGAGGACAGAATGTAGCCAACGAAAAAAGTAAACTTTTAATTGGACACGTGTGCAGCTAAAAAGTGAAAGTGAAAGCCACACAAGTGTTACTTTTTAATGAAGGGGCGGAGCCTAATTAAAAGTTGGTCTCCGGAGACTATAGAAGTGATGACCAAATCCCAAGCAGCCAGAAGGAGTGGAAGTCTGATGAAGACACAGTTATTGTGTTGAAACTGTTACGTGATTGTCTTTTACATATTATCACATAGCCTTGCTCAGTGTGTTATTGTGTATTAGTACAAAATGGAAACAAGGCCTGATAGAATAGTTTATTACATCTATTTACGATATTGAATAGACATAATGGTTAAGTTTCTGTGCCATTACAAGTTAGTAGATTTTTGTAATTAAGACCGTTTCGAGTCCTGATAGCTTGTGGTGTGATCTCGAAAATATCCAAAGAATTTATTTTCTATTATTTCATTTCTTATTCTAAGAGATTCATTAAATATACCCTTAAGTTGTCATAATACATGGTGTTACAAATTTCTGATGAGCTACGTTCTGCCCCCAAGCATAAAAGTTTCTAAAGTATTAAGCTATTTTAGTTTGAAATTTGTAGCACATGTTAATAGGATCAGTTTAGTTACTATCAAAGAAAAGATTATTACATTTATGTAATAGAGTTTCCCTGTTACTATTAATCTTAATATAATGTTTAAGGGATATTCCAGGAGGATAGCGCTATATCAATTATTGATATAAAAAAATGTCCTAAAGTAAGTGTTGACACAGTCTCATTTTCAAAGTTAGACACATTAATTCTAGTTTTATTACTAGTATTCTTTTTACAATAAAATTGCCCGGCTGCTTCATTAATCTTTTAAAATTTGTAGGTCTCTTTCAACTATTAACAAGTAAAAGTGAAAAATTCGAAGTTCCAGAGATTGTCTTTTGAATATATTTTATATAAATCTTCATGCTGAATGTTAAAATCAATCATATATACTTTTTATTGCATAGTTAGTGACTCTTAACGATGAAAATGCCCGTGGGTATACAGAGGGTTTTTTTTACAGAGTTTTTTTTTTTTTTTTTTTTTTTTTTAATGTAACATCCTTATCTCCAATAATGTATATTTACAAAGCGTTCGTTGAGTTCGTAGTTTATTATTATTATCGTACATACGCATACGCATTATCATCAGTGCAAACTGCTGAACGTGTTTCCAGGGTAGAAAGGTCCCAACAGCCAGCATTAGCCATGATGTGGATGGTTGTGAGATTCAACGGCATAACACGGCTCCATTTTTGTGAACAAGGGTGAAATCATCGGTTAACGTGTACCAAACCACAGTGCTGGAGCCCATTGTGAAACCACTGAGTACCACTATGTTCTCCAACCAACAATGGATCTTCCAACAGGATTCTGCTCCGGCGCACAATCCACAGGAATAGCTATAGGCCAACGTCATAGACTTCATCTCCACGTTAGACTGGTCCTTTAGCAGCCCGTATCTGAACCCGCTCGACTACAAACTATAATGAGTGCTTCAGTCAATGACCCACAAGAAGAGACACTCTGATGTGAACTTCCTGAAGCATGTCACCATTAGGGTACCCCGCCAGACTTACTCCGGGCTCACATCGAGGCTCAAGGTGGACATTTTAAAAACTGATTGGTGCTCTTCATGCTCCACACTTCCATGTATATCTTCCAAAAGTATATCAAATATATCAACACTCTGTCTGTGTTTCATTTCTAAACCTCTTTGACAGTATTTATGAAATAACTAGCTATATCCATCTGATTAGAAATAATATTTTCTTTCTATTGTGCTTCGCTGATACCCACTAAATCTACGTTGAGTCGTTCTTTCTCTCTCTCCAGATTTTCTAATTTACTTGCTATGTTTAGACTCCTGACGTTCCATCCTCCACTTTGTATTATTTGTCCATAACTAAGCAACTTCTTGCTTTTCCCAAAATCAATGGAGCTGATGGGAAAGATACGGTGATGATTTCGCGTTGCTTTTCACCTGTTATGAATATACTTTTTTGCTGATACTCTATTGGTTTGGGTGGGGCCGCAGTGGCTCAATGGTAGAGCGTTCACCTCTGGTGCTTGGGGTCCCGGGTTCGATCCGAGCCCCCGCCAAGTGAACTTTGTGGTGGACAAACACAGTGTACGTGGGTTTCCTCGGGGTTCCCCGTTTCCTCCCACTTTCTTCATTCCACCATTTTTTTTCATTACTCATCATCACCGTCTCCTTTGGCCTAACCGTCATAATCGTGGGACGTAAAACTTAAAGATTTCATTTCATTTTATATTGGTTTGGCCGTTGGCCATTGCTGCCGCAGGCACGCCTAGTCCTTTCCTGTAGACCAGGGCATCCGTGCATATCATTATTTTGAGATTGACCATCAATCGCGACAGAGTAAATGTTTGATCTGTAAACTATTGTCAGTTGGTCCGACGAATAAGAGACAAACGAATTTACTCTTCACTCTGGAGTCTTAATTTTTCACCATTACTTTTTTATTATTATTAAGTCACATACAGTTCAAAACGCGTTGCCTAAAATAAACACGAATTTGACAACTACTCCCCACAGATTTTCTGAAACTTCTGAATATCATTAACCGCAGTGGCGAATTCCATTAACGGGGTCAAGTTCTCATGTTCATGTTGTTTTCGGATTTTTGTTTACGTACCTTATATAGTAAATTTTATTTTTGATAATATTACTTGAAAAAGAAAGTTAAACTCCGAAAATTCCCCATTTGCATACACCAGTGATCAGCTGCAATGTGCCTTGGACTATACATATGGTTCTCTTCGCAGAGGCAGCGTTTACATGGCATGAAGAAAATTTTACAAGCAATAAACCGGGAAGAAACAGGTTTTGATCTTATCAGTCAAACTATTTCAATGTTTCCTTTGTTTCCGGAGCAATCTGAAGCCCACATGCATGATCTTGCAGGGAGAAGCATAAGAAGTTCGAGGAATGAACGTCGTCTGAAGCGGACGACGGTACTGTATGGATCAAGAGCGTGGCATTTTGCATATTGCGTCAAGATTGTTTGCTTGTTTTGAAATTCGTTTGTCCGTACCCGAAAATGATGGTATTGCTACCTATGAAAAACAGATGTGTAGGGTTTATAGAAATATGTAATTTACAGGAAGAAACAAAATATTTTTCACAAAAACGGCACTTAAAACTGATAATTTGTTCCTCGCATGGAATTCAGCAGTACTCGCAATCCACATTTGCATTTTCAACTAATTATAATTAAACATCTGTTAACGTAAATCATTATTTTATGATAAAGAGAAATGTGTAAAAAGTTACATTTTGTTGTTTTGTTTACTTTGGGCAATTGATTGCAAAAAATAAACAAAAATGAAATTAATTATTAATTGTTTGGTAATTACGAGTAAATATTGAGTTTTGCACAAAATTACGTTTAATCATACATACAACCAGTGTAATGTTTCGAAGCAAATAAGGGATGATCAGTGCATTAATATTGTAAATCTTAAGAACAGAAAAATGTCCCCTTAAATTTAATTCGTGAACTTAGGTTACTTTACTCTTACTTTATGACCTCTATAGAAATATGAAATTAGATGAAAATAAGTATTGTGTAAAGCAAGTACGTACGGAAACATGTACATCTACACGAAATAGAGAATTTTAAAGTCTATCTCATAGTATTCTTTGAATAGAAAGAACTTGAATGTAGAAATACTCGAACATATAGGATATATTTCCCCTGTACTGACCTTCTTGAATTGATAATAAGATACACTGATTATATAAAATATTAGTCACACTTGTTCTCATTGTGTATTTTTCTCCCATTGTTAAACAAGAGAGGATGTTCTGATGGCTGCCATGCAACAGAGATTAGATGTCATGTTAACTACTCTAGAGACTGCACGTGACAATATCCAAAGCCTTAATAAAGTGAAATGGTCTGCAGTAATTGTGGATGAGGTTCATCGCCTCAAGGAACCCACGTCTCAAGTAACTGCTGCTTTAAAGGAGCTGCGGTGTCGCAGAAGATACGGATTAACAGGCACTGCGTTACAGGTGCGTATTACAGGTTTCAGGTAATATTGAACATTGCAGTTTGTTTTAAGTCTTCTGCTGTTGTTTCGCTGCTGTTGAAGGTTGAATTATATTTTGCGCTAAAATTGCGGTTTTCCTTTTTTCTTTTCTTGTTGGATTCTTAGAAATGTTAGTAATTATGATTATTCATTTATGTATATATATTCTTTAAAAAACAAAAACATAAAATTTAAATAGTTTCATTATCTTCTTAATAAAAGTGAAATATATATTTCCAGACATTGTAATCATCGAAAAAATTGTTTGCTGTGTGAAGATGAGGGAGCATAAGTGAATTTCATAATTTTTTTTAAACAAGAAATTGAATGGAGGGTTGTCTCACTCCAGTGGTACTAAATTGTCCAAAATTGTAAGTTGAGATAACTTTTAGAAGGTATCAGTGTTCGTTTTAATTTTTGCTCCTACAAAACTGACTCACTTTTTAGAGATATTTAAGTATAATCATATAAATCTTCCTGCTTGATTCTGCTAATACGAAGCGGTAAGCATAGCTAATAATTGATGTGGTACTACGATTTTGTTGGTTCCGTAGCTTCAAAACTGAAAGTAAAGTTGATGTGTAAACTTATCTGTTTCTTAACACAGTATGCTTGTCTGAGTCCTTGTGGAGTTGAAAAATGAAGTATGTTCCATTTAAAACAGCACTTGAACCGTAATACTTAATCAAATTTAGTTTTCCAAGTATTTTGTCAACTTAGAAAACTGCAAAAATAGCTGCTCATGTGGTGATCAGCAGTCAACAGTATCAATATAGTTGTGTGCCTTTACAACGGAAATTGTAGATCAATAATCAAATTTGACTCTTTTTGTTGCCCTGACTATGCTAAGGAGCGCTGCAGCTTAATAATAGAGATCAAAGGGAATTTTTGTAAAAGTATTGTAAGTCACCAAGCTACGTATATGCTTTTCTCTCTTTTCAGAATAATCTAAAGGAATTGTGGTGCATTCTTGATTGGGCTAACCCTGATTGTTTGGGATCTCTTCCTTCATTCGTTGAACAATTTGCTAAGTATGTATAGTTCAGTACGTTTGTTATCTTCATCTGGATTTAAAATGTCATTAAAAATAATTCAGTTTTTAGTGTGACAAAAAGACAATGTTGAACAACTTATTAATTTTTTAAACCAGAATACACTGTAAAATGCGCAAATAAATAAATAAATAAGAATAAAACAAAAACTCATGAAACATTTGTCTGTCCTAATTAGCTGAAATGTCCATTCTTTGCATGAGGAGAATAACTTCATGGAAATTATTTGTGCCTTCTCTCTCCCTTAAGATACGCATATCAATGAAGGTGAACAATATAAACTTCATCTGCATAAATTTTGAACCGCTACTCCCCTTAGGATACGCCCTTTAGTCAAAGTCACATGTTAAATCCAAGCTTGAGGTAGGTACTATTTACGTTCATAAATTAATTTCAAAATATCGAACAGTTTTTCCGTGACGCGATTACAAACTTTGTCAACATCGAGAAAAAAAATATAGAAAATTCCCTCCTCCCCTCGAAACAGAAATTTTCAAAAACGGGAGAGACGTGTCCCCTTATTTTTGATGAGGAATTTATATATCAAATATTCTTGACAGATTGGAGGCGCGGTGGCTCAGTGGTAGAGCGTTCACCTCCGGTGCTTGGGGTCCCTGGTTCGATCCCAGCTCGCGCCGTGTGGACTTTGTGGTGGACAAACACCGTGCTCGTGGATTTTCTCGGGGTTCTCCCGTTTCCTCCCACTTTCTTCATTCTACCATTCCATGCATTTCTCATCACCACCGTCTCCTTTAGCCTAACCGGCATAACCGTGGGACGTAAAACTCAAAGATTTCATTTCATTGACAGATTTGTAAGATATTGAATTTTTCGCATAAATTTAGACTTCCCTTAGGATGCTTATTTAATTCAAAGTAACGTGATAACAAGCGAGTATTGTTTTACAGTATGAAACTAAAAGTTCCAAACTATGAAAATTCAATAGTCAAACTTGAAATAGTACATCTGTGAATACTGGTTGCAATACAATAATATCAGAAATAGAATCTTTTCCTCACATATCAAAAATACACAACTAGCTATCCCTTTGTATTTTTGTTCAATGGTGATAAAGGTTTAAACCAAAAATCGTTAATTTGAACCACTTCCGGTTTCAATAGAGGATTAGAGGAATAGACAGTACCTATTCTTGACAAACTGAATCAATTGCCAAATAGCACTTCTTGATTTCGTTTACAGTTTTTCCTCTGTGAAAATCTGAAACCAGAAGCACTAGTAAATTCAACCATTTCTGAATTTGATAGTGTTGCGAGTTGTGATGATATATACATATGTGATTGGGACGTTGTATCGATTGGAGAAACTATTTGTTGCTATCTATTATCATTTCTGTTCTATGATCTTAAATTTTAAAATTGGAAATGAAGTTTTTGAACCACTTCCGGTATTAACAGAAAGTTAATGAAAAAGATAGAACCTATTTTTGGCAGCCTGAATCGATTGTAAAAACCGCATTTCTACAGGGTGTCCGAGAAGTCCTTCCCTGATTACAGAAATTGATAACTCAGGCTAGAAATAAGATAGAAATATGAAATTGGTGTTGAATTGTTTACAAACTATAAAAGTTTTGGTCACATCAGTACACTTCCACATGAGCACCCTTGGTAGCACGTAGCACATCTAGGCGATATTCAATTTCCATCCACACATTAGCCAACATCACTGGAGGGATCGATGCAACGACTGTGATTATTCGTTGCTGCAGGGTTTCAAGATCTGGTACATGTGTTCGGTAGACCTCATCCTTGACATAACCCCATAAAAAGAAGTCTAATGGGGTTATGTCAGAAGAGCGTGGAGGCCAAGCTGTTGGTCCATCACGACCAATCCATCGCCCAGGAAATGTCCTATCGAGATAGGCACGGACGTCCAAACCCCAATGAGGTGGTGCACCGTCTTGCTGAAAAACGACATCGGGGCGATACTGAAGCAGCTGAGGAACAGCATACAGCTGCAACATATCCAGGTACACTGCAGATGTGATGGTATCCTCAGCGAAGAAGAATGGCCCGATAATTCGATCGTGCAATAACGCGCACCAAACATTCACCTTTGGACTGCCTCTGGTGAACTCCCTGACCTACCTGAGGGGTTCTGAACCCCAAATGCGTACATTATGGCGATTCACTACTTCACTGACAAAGAATGTCGCTTCGTCGGAAAAGGCAATTCGTCTGAGATAACCATTATCGTCCTCAATACGTGATAGCATTTCGACCGCAAAGTCATATCGACGTGTACCGTCGTCGGGCAACAAGGCCTGAACGAGTTGCACTTTGTAAGCACGAAACAATAAACGTTTGTGTAAAATGTCATGGATAGAGCTTTTTGGCATCTGTAATTCACATGAGGCCCTGCGCACCGATTTCTTAGGACTTCTCAGAAAAGACTGCCGCACAGCCTCCACCGTGTCTGCTGAGGTTCTTGGTCGACCAGACCTCGGAAGGTCAGCAACCGACCCTGTGTTCTTGAACTTCTCATACCAGGCTTTAATGCTCTTCACATCAGGTGGAGTCCTCCCAAATGTTGTCTGGAACTGTCTCTGCACCGTGGTTGGTGATCGTGTCTCATGGTACCACAGGACACACTGTGCCTTCTCCTGGTTGGTTGGCATGGCTTCTTGGGCTTCTTACTTACGTACTACAAACCTAAAACAAAAAAAAAAAAACAAAAAAAAATTGAGACGTGGTAAAACAGAACAAACCTAACACAGACAAAAACTTTTATAGTTTGTAAACAATTCAACACCAGTTTCATATTTCTATCTTATTTCTAGCCTGAGTTATCAATTTCTGTAATCAGGGAAGGACTTCTCGGACACCCTGTATAACTGCTATCATTCCCGCTGTATGTAAATCAGTATTGAAACAAGCCGTAGTAGGGAATTGCAACCACTTTCAGTTTTGGTAGTGTTTTGTAGGTTTTAATGATATGTTCCCCTGAAACCTTGAATCGATTGTAGAAAACTGTTTTTCGCTATATATTATCATTTGTGTTCGATGATGATAAATTTTGAAACTGGAACTGGTTAATCTGAACCCCTTCTGGTATGAACAAGCTGTTAATGGAGAAGATGGAACATATTCTTGGCAAGCTGTATCGATTCCAAAAAGCCACATCTCCATATCTGTTATTGTTTTTGCTCTATATAAATATATATCGAAGCCGAAAGTAATAGTAAATTTTAACCTCTTCCTGTTTTGTAAAAAGGAAAATGAAATCAAATCTTTCAGGTTAATGTCCAACGATTATGCCCTTAACGTGAAGGGAGACGGATAATTAAGGCAATTGAGTGATGATGGATGAGTCGATGGAATGAGTATCTGATAAGAAATGGGAGTACCGCGAGGAAACCCACAGACACGATGTTGTCCATCAGAAACTTACATGGCCGGGGATCGAACTAGAAACACCACGCACCAGATGTAAGCACTCTACCACTGAGCCACCGTGCCCCCTTCCTGTTTCGTAAAGTGTTGTCGATAGTCATGTTATACTTCATGAGGCGCTGAATCTTTTGCAAGAAAGAGCTCTGCGCTAACTGCTACCGTTTTCATTGTATGGCGATAAACGTTGAAACAGGAAATGGCTTGCTTGTTTTAACTACTTCCGGTTTGAATAGAGCTTCTGATTATGCTACTTATTCTTGTGATGCTGAATCGATTGTAAAAACAACTTCTCGGTATCTCTTACCGTTTCTGATTAACAAAAATCAATATTGAAAGTGGAAGTAATAGTAGATTTGAACCACATCTGGTTTTAGTAATGTTTTTGATACGCATGATATGTTGTCTTGAGATGCTAAATCGTTTGCAAGAAACCGCCTTCTTGCTATCTGTTACCGTTTTCGTTCTAAAGCGATAAAAGTTGAAAAAAATTGATATTTTGAACCACTTCCGGTTTGAGCAGGGGGTTAACATAGGAGATGGAACCTATACTTGGAACGCTAAATCGATAAATAAATAAATAAAATAATAAAAAAAAAAATCTCGATTTCTCTTACTGCTTTTGCTGTGGTACCTGTCAGCAAACGGAAGGACAAAGCCGTTCTTTAAAACTTCCGACACATGCATAGTTTAGGTTGGAAGTCTAAAAACCCAGTTAGAGTTACGTGATAACTATCCAAAAGTTCACTTCAGACAGTTTTCCCATGATGCGATCACAAACAAGATCTTTTTTTCATTTTTTTATAATACATAGAATGCAGTGTGTATTTAGCTTTTGTATTAAACGAAACTGACCAAAGCACTAAATATATTAATAACCTTTTTGTAACAGTTTTGGTAATGGAACAGCGCCTTCGTCAGACACGTTATCTTATAATATTACCTAAGCTATAATAGTCAGTATATTAGTCTTTGTGTTTGGATGTATCATATGCTATTTATTTCTGTTCATGACCTTACATAGAGTCTTCGAACTAATATTTGACATCAGGTTGCATGTGGGGAATTTAATTTTGGTACTTTACACTTCGAAAACTCACCGGAAGTAATTGATGAAAAATCTGAATTACGCGAGAAAAAAAGAAATTTTGTACGAACTGAAAATATACACAGCTGGATCTGGATATGAATCCAGTCTCTGACTTACCGAGCCGATGCGTTAACCAGTACACTACCCAGTCAGTTTCCTAAACAAACACACTTCCTTCTGTGCTTGATGTCGGTACTCAGCAACTCAGACTACATGTACTGTATCACACTGTTGTGCTAGGACAACCCAGCGTGCACATTACAGAACACTTTTGATGGTTGAATTATATATTCTATTTCAGAATTTGAGGAAATAACCGATTTTATATCACACCAATTCCTAGGGTTACCAGACTTCCTCTTTGTCCGGCCCTAAAAGTGGTTCAAGGAGTTTTTAGAAAAATGGGTTAATGTCCTCTTTTTTGGAGGGAAGAGTAGAAACTACTGCTTCTACTTCAAAATTTCGTAATGTATATTTGCAATGATTAATTTCCAAGGAAATACAACATATTCAGCTGTAAGCGCGAAGGATAGAAACTTAATATTTCCATAAATGGTATTGTGAAAGTTTAGTTGTATAAATTGTATTTTTTTACCTTGGACATAATGTAGGGGAGGAGAGGGGCAATTATTACCCTTCCTCTTTGGTGGATGTATATATAATTAGTAGTATAGTAACATACCAATAAGAAACGTGAAATTCTACTTATATAGGTGAAGTATCTCGTTTCTCCCATCCTCCCTCTCCCTCCCCCCCAAAAAAACGAAAAAGATCTTAAATGACATTACTGTTTCTCACTATGCTATTAATAGATTTGTCAAATAACATAAATCTTTTTGACAAATGTAAAAACATCCTCTTTTTTAAGTCTGTTCTATTGTAACCTTTCCTTTATACCAATTCCTATTGTACCAATTCATTTATACTGTAAGTGCGAAAGATGTACTTCATACATGGAACATCATCCTTCCACTCCTCCCAAATTTTGGAAACTAAATTTTTGTCAACATATTCAAAACTTCGATAATTGAATCCTACATGTTGCATTAAATGGTTTCATTTCTAAGAAAACAACAGACCATAAGTTGATATATAAATCGGTATTTACTCGATTTATCATAGTAATTTTTGAATCAGATTTTGATGTACGTAAGAAATTAAGAAACTTCTGTTTCGCTTTTCCGCAATGTTTCCTTTGCCCGTAAAAGAACAGTGTAAACGCTTTCTTTGTGTAAAGTTCGATTCCCGGCGGGAGCTCATGTGGTTCGGATTCCACGTTAATCAGTAGGTGCACGTCTCATATAGCCTCGCTGCTGAACGGGACGCTAAACTAAAATCAACTCAACTCTTTGTGTAAAGCTAATCTCGTCATACACTCAACCCCATTTCAAATGCAAAGAGAACACTTGCAGAAAAAGTGTTTAAAAGAAAAGTTTCCTATTTTCAAGCGAACATTCCAATCTCGCTGAAAAATGAACGAATTCCATTTAAAAAATTCGACTTCAGCCTTGAATAGACCACTTCCAGTTTGTTCAGAAATTCGAAAACTCAGTATTTAATAGCGGATTTTGAATTTAGTTGCCACGGTATTTAATATTTTAACAAGGTGGAAGAATGGTGTCCTAAGTATAAAAAACCTTTTTTTTTTTCTTTTAAATAAGAATAAAATCTGACGAAATACAGCTTATTAATATTAATGTTTGCTTTGTTCAGATTTTATTTTATTTAAATTATGCTTAGCTCCAAAGCTAAAATGAGGAGCAGTATATATATATATATTTAATTTGCGTGTCATTTTATTGGCATTTTGGAAAGAATGTTTGTAACAATAATTGCGTTTCTTTATTTGTTTTAATATTATTGTGTTCATTGTTAACTGGGATCAAAAATATAACTTTTCACTTAAAATATATTCTTCAGGTCTGTTTTGGAAGTCTAGAAAGCGACCATTAAATTTGGGGCACGCGATTTGATATGTTTCAGTTTCGAGACTAAATATACACAATGACAGCTGAGTTAAAACGCCTTGTACGCTTTGACCCTTTATATGTAGAACACAAGAATTTCGATGCCTGGATTAGGATTCGATTGCTTATGTAATAAATTTCTTACCGAACAGTAAGAGCATTATAGCATAACACAAAATAAGGCTCTATGTACTCTTATTATGAAAGAATTTGTAGAATGAGAAACGGGACAATCCCGGGAAAACCCACGAGCTCCATGTTGCCCACCACTTGAATCGGACCAGGAATATCTCACATTATAGCTTTCTACCACTGAGCCACCGTGCCCTCCTCCTGATATAATTATAACTGGAGAAACATTAAAAAAAAACTATTGGGATGGTTTTGTCGGTAATAATACAGCAAAATGAAGGAATAAGAATTGAAAAAGGAGATTTGTGTGTACATAATTGTAGAACGGGAAATTTTTCTTTTTTTATAAAAAATATAAATTAACAAAAACTGAATTCTAAAGTAGTAAAGAAGTAATGGTAATAAAGAAAGATAATACAACATAAAAATAACGTATGAAAATTTTTAGTGGAAACATTGATGTAGATTAATAGTAATAATAATTTTCTCTCAAAGAACACTATTTTCATGAAATGAAATATTTCAGTTTAACGTCCCACGATTATGCCCTTTAGGCTAAGGGAGACAGATGATTAAGGGAAGTGAATGATAATGGAATAATTTGTGGAACTAGTTTCATTCTAACTGATATTTTGGTTTACTCTAGTTAGAGGGTTCTCAACAACTTTAAGAAAGAACACTTGTCGCTTGCTTTCTGACTGTTTTGTTCGAATCAAATGAAGACACTTACAGTAGTAGGTTACAGAAACCCCTATTTACTGCACTGTTGTACTATAAACACTTAATAAAGATAATTTTTCTTATCCGCTAGAATCAAGTCTTCTTGATAAATGGAAGTTTATGGACATTGTCTCAGTGTTAGCCTGTAAATGCTGTTACGTTAAGAAGCTACAAGTAGAAGAACGAACTGTTTAAATTTGCAAGTGGAAAGTTTCGCACTTCAATCCTCTGCCTCCCTTTCTGATTGATTTTTTTCCAATATTTTACCCAGTCGTACCAGGCGAATGCTCTGTTGCCCCTTTTTTTATCTATGTATTTGTTATTAATTGTTTTAGTTTAATATCCCACGATAATGGACCGAGTCTAAGGGAGACGGTGATTATAATAATGAGAAAAATTATGGAATGTTGAAAGTAGGAGAAAACAAGAGAACCTCTAGAAAGTTCACTCTCGGTGTTTGTCCACCTCAAAGCCCATTTGGCGAGAGCTGGAATACAACCATGAACCTTACGCACCAGAGGTGAGCGCTCTACCGCTGAATCTCCTTGATCTTTAATTATTTGCCGTTGCCGTCGTCTTTATAATCTTTCATCGTAATTTTTTCCAATGTTAAATGATATTTGTATCTGAATCTGAAAGTCGTTTTTGTAGATTTATTGTGGTTGCTGCGGGTGACAAAAGGAACCAACGTGATAACCAAGGTTGGGAATCGAATTTGGAGTCCGTCCATCACGCGTGTATTGACAGCTTCACTAATGGCAACCTGAATGCATATAAAGCTATCCGCACACAAATGCTGTTTCAATGCAAATTGTTACGTCCATCTATCAATCAGCCATTGTTCACAATGGCATGTCTTCCTTCCCGCTCCTCTCACGAAGCCCCGCCCACGGGTCTAGATCTCAGGCGTAAAATATAATTTCGGAACCCTTAATCCATACAAATTTTTATTCATTTCTTCTGCACACTCACTCTCATTGGCTGGAGCATTATCTTGACGTATAAGCAGAATCTGACAGAGTATGTTACATCTACGATTCCCACGGATGAGGTTCAAATGTAGATAAAAAGTCCATTGTAACGTAAAAAAAAAAAGAAAATGCAGAAGTGAAAAAACAAATGCAATTCTTTAAATCCATTGTACAAAATAAAATGAATGTCCTCAAAATTACTTCATAATAAAGATAAGTTAATAAGTTATATGACGTTTAAAATGAAATTCAGAGAACATTGTGGACGTTAAAGTTATTTGCTGCGGTCACCCACACTTTTCTGAATTTTAGTGAATAGCTTAATCACCATAAAATATTAAGAGTGTAAGGCAGGTCGTAACTGTAGAATGCTAGTAAATGAACTAATAACTGCTTTGAGGTTTTTCTTATAGACCAAAAATTTTAGTTCGCAGTTTATGACATAACTGTGGAGCACTGGTGTTACTGCACTTAAAGAAATGCCTTGCGACAACCATTAGTTCATTGAATATCATTTTGCAAGTATGTCTAACCTACTTTCTAATTTTTCATTGTTATTAATTTATTTTCTAAAAACCAAAGCAGTCTGAGTGGGAGTAGTGAAAACTCTTTAAGGTGTATAAGAGTTTGTGATTCGTAGATTTAACTTGAACAAGGGAGAATTCTTTGTGAATCCAGTGTACAATAACAATATGTGGGTGACATGCATGTGAATGCTCTTTAATTGGTATATGTGTTGTGAGATAATAATAATAGTAGAAATAATAAAACAGTCTACGTCATGATCGTGACCAATGACTGCTGGGTAGATAAATTTTACCTTCTATAAGCCATCGTAAATCTAATCATGTACTTTATACATGTTAAATATAACGTTAAACCATTGCTTCATCATTCCAATGACAATATTTTTCCTTTAAATTACTTTGAAATTTTATGTTGATACTGAACTATAATATTAATATAGTATTTCATCACTGGAGTCTAATATATAAATAATAATAATAATAATAATAATACAGTATAACTACGATGTTAACACAAAAACTGATGCAAACCGTATTATCAACTTGATTACCTTCTGCTTCTTCTTCTTAAGCTCATTTGTATTAGCCTAAATCTAAGTCAGTATTTCTGTTTCCCAACAACCTTCTTAGACCTTTTAATGAAGCATTGCATCCTTTCGCTCTGAACCTTCGTCCTTTCTCCGTCTACCTCTTTGTCAATCTCCTTAGTCCTGATTTCGAAAACCTTTGTTATAGTACAAATTTTGCAAATGTACACACCATATCTAAAATGTATTAACAAGTTGTACTGTATAGAGTTACTTCGTTGATAAGTAATGTTGATGATACTACAGTGTATTTCTCTTTTCTTCAGGCCGATTGAAAAAGGTATGCGTCAAGATGCAGTGAAGAGAGATGTTGCCGAAGCTCGACGGAAAAGAGAGATTCTGACTATTCTGAGGAAAACATGGATGCTTCGTAGAACGAAAGCTCTCATAAGCAGTCAGTTGCCGAAAAAGACCGATCAGGTTAGCTTATTGTATTTCGTTGTTAGTGATATCAGATAAGCACGGTAGGAAATAGAAGAAAGAGATCGCAGGTTTAATTTTGATATGGTTGGCACCATAAAGTATTTTATCAACTCTATTTTTGTTCTTTATAGAAGCATGAAGACATCGTAAAGACCAATCAGACGTAGTCTCTTATATTTCTGCTTAATCCTTTGGGGATTGCTTACACAGGCGACAAACAATGTTACCACCTAATAACTAACGAAAATTCTGTAAAATCTCAGTCTAGATGGCCGGTGCATGCATCGAATAAGACACATTTGTTACCATAGATCAGATTACACACTCAAAAGTTTTGCATAGATTACGTGTGTTTGCGCACACTCGTCTGTGCAGTTCCCTCGTTAACTTATTGCCAGAACTCATTTGAAGTTAGGAATGTTTTATCATGCATTTTATTTATGGAAAATAAAACCAGTATATAGTAAATAAAATTCTCCATTTATTCTCTGTAGGTAGTCTTCTGTAAGTTGAGTAACCTTCAAGTAGATGTATATAGAGCCTTGCTTAACACCAAGGACGTTCATCTTGTTTTAACTCAGTGGGATCCTTGTACATGTGGAAGCAACTCTCCAAGAGGAAAATGCTGCTTTAAAGTAAGTTCGACTGTTAGATATAAATGATCAGAAATATATTGTCAGAAGATGAGGGGAGTTTCTTATATCTGAAATGAAATGAAATGAAATCTTTGTTTTACGTCCCACGGTTATGCCGGTTAGGCTAAAGGAGACGGTGATTATGAGAAATGAATGAAATGGAATGAAGAAAGTGGGAGGAAACGGGAGAATCCCGAGAAAACCTACGGACACGGTGTTTGTCCACCACAAAGTTCACTTGGCGGGAGCAGGGTTTGAACCCGGGACCCCATGCACCAGAGGTGAACGCTCTACCACTGAGCCACCGCGGCCCCATTCCTTATATCTGACTTCTTTACACCAATTTACTCAAATTTCAGGAAATTCTATAGGTGACCTTATAGTCGCTTTACAATTTTCGTTGCAGTTCTATAGTTTCATATATCACTTCTTAATTGGTTGACTTATTTCAGGCAGATACCTGAATGTGTGTACGAAATTGAATCATCTTACAGATTTACTCCAGGGTTTATACTGATCTTGAAAGTCAGGGAAATTAATATGTCAGAGAAATGCTTCAAAATATGTGAGAGTCAAGGGAATCTGCCATATTTCACAGAAGAGTCAGGGAAGTTTCAAGATCAGCCGTCCTTAAAAATCTTTTTAGTGCATCTACAAGTATTTCAGGAAAGAATGATTGTTCTCCTCCTAATGTTCCAAAATATAGCATTGAGGTTTAAAATATCCCTAAACCTTCGATTAGTTAACCAACTTCTGTACCTGCTAGTTGGTCTCGAATTGTTTTGCACTAAAGATGACATTACAAGAGCATAAGTGCTATGGGCGTTGAAGATAGTAGATAACAAGATGTTCAGACTGTTTTCAGATAGTGAAATTGCCTCATCCTTTAAAATGGAGGCGACAGAGTTTAAATATGTAATTAACCATGGTCTTGTTCCGTATTTATTAATACTCTCAAAGCTTGATGAAGTCAGTTTGATATATATATATATATTTTTTTCAATAATACTTGGAAGATACTTTGATATTAATAGAAATAGAGCGAATACTGATTCTTTTCAACAGTGTCTTTTTGGTAGAACCACAGCACAAGATCACTTAATAATTCCGTTGCAAGAATCAAACCATTGCAAGAAAGAACATTCTTTAAATCTCAGTGGATGACGAAGTGAATTTAAGATTAATGAGAAAGTTAGGTGAGAAAATCAAAGATGGTGATCCTAGTGGGGAAAAATGGAGTTTGTGAGGTTCATGTAGTAAGTGGTGCAATTAAATGTGGGCTTGAAGCTTCCAAACAGGATTTTCATAGTCTATATATATATATATATATATATATATACAAGGTGTTTCAAAACAACACCGACAACGTTTGGAAAGTGATTCCTGATATCAAGATAAGACAAAAAGTGTAGACCAACCTGGGTGCAAAAATGCTTCCTTTCGGAGTTATAGGCTACCGAAAATGTGAAAAAACGAACTTTAAAGGGCCATAGCTTCAAAACTATGGGACCTACGGTAATCGGGTCAAAACTTCACTTAGGAACTAGTATGGGTCCTATCCAAACATCCAAGTTTCAGAATCCTGCGGTACTTTCGTAAACATTTTTATGGAGATAGTTGGTGAGTGCTTCTAATTAAATGCCCGTAGAAAAACTGCCTGTATAAAAAATTGTTGCATGAATACCTTAGAATTCTGAAACATGTATTTTTGGATAGCGCACATATTAGTTCCTAAGTGAAGTCTTGACCCAACTGCGGTAGGTCTCATTGTTTTGGAGCTATGGGCATTTAAAGTTCATTTTTCATGTTTTCGGCAGCCTATAACCTCGAAAGGAAGCATTTGTGCACCCAGGTTGGTCTATACTTTTTGACTTATCTTGGTGTCAGGAATCACCTCCCAAACGTTGTCGGTGTTGTTTTGAAACAACTTGCATATATATATATATATATATATATATATATTAGGGATGGCCAAAATTTTCCGGAATCCGGATTCCGGAAATTTTGTTTTCCGGAATCGGAAAATTTACTTTCCGGAATTCGGAAAAATTCCGGAATTCGGAAAAATTCCGGAATTCAGAAAAATTCCGGAATTCGGAAAAAATCCGGAATTCAGAAAAATTCCGGAATTCGGAAAAAAATCCGAAATTCGGAAAAATTCCGGAATTCAGAAAAATTCCGTATTTCGGAAAAATTCCGGAATTCGGAAAAATTCCGGATTTCGGAAAAATTCCGACGTTCGGAAAAAAATCCGGAATTTAGAAAAAATCGGAATTTTTCCGAGATCCGGAATTTTTCCGATTTTACTTTCTGGATTCCGGAAAGTAAATATTCTGGAATTATCCATCCTTAGCTAATAGCTGTTAAAAGAGAAACACAATAATGAATAGGCTATATATACTGTATTAATTTCTTGTAGTTGGATATGTCTTTATCATTTACGTAGACAATTGCTACTGCAGTTATTTACTACTTTATGAGAAAGGTCTTATTTTCACACAAAAAAGTCGCCGGTATGTCTCAAACATTATCGCGTTCCCACCTGCAGCTGCTCCAAAGCACTGCAAACTACTTTCTAACCAGGCGAAAGGCAGTGAAGGAAAATAAATCTCAACAAATATTCTAATAACATTCGCTTATTGTCAACATACCTACAGTGAGCGCAGAAAGTGTTCGTACACCGTGCATACTTTATATTGAAAACAGCTAGCATGAGAACGGGAGGTGGAAAATATATATATATAAGCAGAATTAAGACTACACATTCATACATTTTATTTCTATATACAAGAGAAAGGCCAAACAAACACAATCACTGTTTTGTTCAGAAGAAAAGAGAGAATTCCTTTTTTGTAAACGCAAAAAGTCACCGTACACTTATGCTTGAATTAATGCTTATAAAGTATATTACGTTATTTAATATTTTGTGGGATTACCCTGTGCGTTAATGATTGTCTGTAGTCTTCGTGGCATTGATTTCACCTGTAGTAGTTCGTAGTTCTGTAGCTTCGGGACTGATTATGTCCCATTCTTCTTGAATAGCTTTTCTTAGGCCTTCTTTAGTAGACAAGCTGTGCCTTCTGATTCTTGTCTCCAGAACAGATCATAGATGTTCTATGGGGTTCATGTCTGGGGATTGGGGAGGTGTGCGAAGCTGTTTCAAGGTATTATAGAGTCAGGGGCGGATCCAGAGGGGGGCGATCGCCCCCCCCCCCCACAAGAGGAAACTCTTATTTTATATATAAATAAACCCATCCATAACAAGTTTGGAGCTCTTAAAAGTAGCAGTATTACCGCCGACCGCCCCCCACCAGAAGTCCGTCCTGGATCCGCCCCAGGCAAACCTTGCAGACAGGCCTCGTTCAACAGTACAAACAATAATTGCGATGTATAATGTTTCTATCACTGTGCGAAACCATAAAAAAATAATTAAAATAATAATAATAAAAAAAAGAACTGGAAGACCAAGAGTGTTGAGTGAACAAGTTAAACGTTACATTATTAGGGAAAGAAAAAAGGTTCCAAAAAGTAGTGCTGTGCAATTGGCAACGGATCTGGAAACACGCGGTGTTAAAGTATCAGCCAGTACAGTGCGGAATATTTGCAGGGTATCATGGTCGGATAGCCAGGAAAATGTTCTGGGTGAACAAGACAAATCGTATAAAGAGACTAAAGTTTGAAAAAGAGTATAAAGATAAGGGATCAGGCTTCTTTCTGGAATAGGGTCATATTTTCGGACGAAAGTAAATTTAATTTTATCGAGTCCAATGGGAGGCGTATGGTATGGCGCAAGGTGAATACAGAGATGAATCCTCAAAATCTCGTTCCTAAAGTAAGACACGGAGGAGGGTCCGTGTTCGTATGGGGTTGTATGAGTGCCTCAGGAGTGGGTCGTCTCCACCTTATCGATGGAGTGATGATCCACAAAGTGTATATTAACATATTAAAGGAATATCTCCATACTAGTGCGCAGAAGATGGTTCTTGAAAACAATTTATTGTTCAGCAAGACAACGACTCCAAACATACAGCGGAAAATACTCGATTGTGGCTACTCTATACAGGGGCGGATCCAGGACGGACTTCTGGGGAAGGGGCGGTCGGCAGTAATACTGCTACTTTTAAGAGCTCCAAACTTGTTATGGATGGGTTTATTTATATATAAAATAAGAAAGTTTCCTCTTGTGGGGGAGGGGGCGATGGCCCCGATCGCCCCCCTCTGGATCTGCCCCTGAGGTTTGCTATCTTTCTCAAAGACTTACCCTTCTTATGCACTTTAATAATTACTTTTCTTGTCTCCTCATTTGTTTCTGTTCGGTTGCTTCCCATTTCGACAGCCCACCGTGCAGTTTTTTCACTCCTATTCACAACTAAACTCATTCTGTTACTCGTCATGCTATACAGAGGTGTATACTCAGGTGAACACTAGTGAACCCCAGTTGTGGTATCTTTGTTTCGTATTCGTACGTCAGGTGTACGATCACTTTTTGCGTCTACTCTATACATTTTCTACGGAATTTATTTACTTTCTGACCATTAAACTTGTCTTTGTGGTTCTTTATTGATATATTCATAAAGCTTAGTTTTCATTATTCATATTGTGTGTGTTATTACACTTCTTAAATTTTCTGTTTCTTTTTCGCAGGCATTCTCGTTTCAATAGCATAGGTGTACGAACACTTTCTGCGCTCATTGTATGTACAGTAAATACAAATTTATAATTTTTGACTTTACGAAGTATACAATGTAATTGTTCAATAATTAACATAAGCAGGCATTCATTAATTTATATTAATATAATAGTTAACAAAACTAATAAGCGGGTGATTGATGACTCAGTGGTAGAGTTTTCATCTATGGTATTCTAACCCAGGACATGTGGGTTTTCGATGGCTAATTTTGTGTTCGAAAATTTTCCCGGTGGTACTCTTGGTTCCCTTTCTTATATTTGTTCCATCATCACTCATTAACGAATTTAGTTTATCAAAACTCTATAGCCATATATTCATTCTGTCCGTCAGTGAAACAAACAGTCTCAAGAACTATCTGATGGATTACCAATCAATTTTGGCCATGATGTACAGAGTCAATAGTTAAGAATCGAGTTCCCTGATGAATGTAATATTCAAACCGGAAGCGGTACAAATCAACCATTTCCGGTTTTAACGTTAATCATTATATAGTAAATATGGTAATAGATAGCGAGAAGCGGTTTCCAGTAATCGACATATATAACATTCATGTAGATAGAATGTTACCCAGTTTGTGCATCTGCTGAAAATAATGAGCTTAGGTATTTAGAGAGCACTTTCCGCTTTAGAAAATGTGTGCTTGGTAAAGAATGTAGAGAATTAGCTGAGTCAGGCACGTAGCTAGAATATGGTAATAGGAAGGGGGGGGGGGGGGTCTGTCACAAAATACTGTGGTTATTTACCAGGGGCTCAATCATTCTAAACTATTTTATTGGCAATATGTATTGGTTCGTTTAGCCAAGATTTCTAATGGGGGCATGATATGAAATACTGTGGTTACACACCAGAGGCTCGATCAATGTAAATATTTTACTGACAACATACCCATATTGATTTGTTAGGACAATAAAATTAGGATATATTAGTAAGTATTTTAATAAGAAGCTATGAAGAAATCTCGAGTAAAAGAATATAAAAAAAGTATTGAAAAAGATATCGTCTTCCGAGGTCATTCGAACGGTGTCGAGAATTTTGCGTCTGGGAAATTTGCGCCCTACCTCAAGAACAGGGAAAATTGCGCCTGCAATGTACCTCCACCGGGAAGTTTGAGCCCTGCGAAATAAAAGAACCTACTGGAGCTTACGCATTTCCTCGGAGGGGCTGACATTACAGCATAAACAATCCTCCCCCCACAACCATGCCATTTGTGATTTATTTTCATTGTGGCTATATAAGGGGAGAATAAACTTCAATATAAGCCAAAAGAACACAACGGATCAACGCAATCACTGCTTCTTCCAGAGATGATTTTGGGGGAACACTGGCCTCCTCAGAGCTCTCAGAGTGCCCCCTCGGAGGAGACCAAAATAATACGTCTATAATATAATAATAAATAGAATAGTACCAGCAGTGACCCCCCTCCGGAATACTAAATGTGCCCCCCGGAACATTTTTCCTGAAAGAACGACTGAACGCAATTGTGTGTTTGAAGTGTAATTCCAGCAAGTAAACACACTGTACATAGTTTTCTTGATAATATTACTGAACTGATTTTACATTCACTTTACATTTTCTTTTCTATATTTTGTGTCCTGAAAAGCCAAACAACTCGCAAGGATTGTGAACAGAGATATCTGGGTAGAGCCAAACAGCCTTTTGTAGATTAAATTATACTCTTTGATTATATTAATAAATAATTATATATCAGTCATTTATACGTTTATTGTAAATTTTGTAGTATAATGAAAAATTGTATTTGTATGGATTGCCCTTTAGTGAACGAAAATTGTATTTTTTTCATTTGTTCGGAATATTATAACGGATGGAGTAACTCACTGAGACGATGAGAGGCAAGCCTAGTTCAAGTGCGAGTGGAAGTTACTTTACACAATACAATAAGAAGTTGAATTGTAGGGCGCTAACATCCCAGTGCAAATATATAGCCGGCGCATTTTCCCCTCTTTTTGGGGTAGGGCGCAAACATCCCAGTGCAAATATATTGCGAGCGCATTTTTTCCTATTTTTGTGGTAGGGCGCAAATTTCCCGGGCGCAAAATTCTCGCATTCAAGGAAAATATAATGTCCGTGAAGTTGACAAGCCACTTATGTCAGACTCCAATTTCGACTTTAAACGTCGCTAGTGCTACGTTAGTGTTCGATAGTGACGCAAATCGTTAGTACTCCAACTGCATGCCAACACGCCCACTTCTAAGAATCATCTCAAAAATGAGGTTAACCGTTAGAGCAAGTAAGTGCTTATTGGTGCCATTAACATTAACGTTAAAGCCTCCATCGTACGGCCCTTTGAGTAATAATAACACCACGTTTTTTGCTAGTCTCAATGCGTCCCTATATTCTCGCGAACATTCTGACGTGCCCAAGTTAGTTACTTTTTTTGGGGGGGGGGACTATTGTTTATCTGTTGCTGTTTATTGTTTATTGCTAGTCTGCAGAGTAGTCCTTACATTAATATGCCATTGTCCTTGATAATCATTGCGTATTTACAAGCAATTTGTTATTACTGTTAGAAGATATCAAAAAACAACAGATAAAATCTACTACTTAACGGTTCATATTTTTCTTTTACAGTACATAAACGATTAATAATAATAATAATAAGACTATTCCAGCATAAAAGTTATCAATTGCATCACACTGGCAACAAGCGACGCATATTTTAACTTCATAAAAAATCGTTTCTCACGATTTTCTGGAAAACTACGTATGATAACATCTTCATTATGTCAAGTTGTTTATCTCAGTGTGATATATGTCTTACCTCTGGACAATATCACAGTAAAACAAAAATTAAATATTAGGAGTACATCGTACTTTTGGACTACATCTCATTAACCATGGGAAGATTGAGTAGTGTATACTTTAGGATGTAAGTTTCAGCTTAACTTGCATCATACATTCTTAGGATTACAAAAAGGAAATTTGTTCGTTTGCATTTGAACAAAATTCTTAGGATTACAAAAAGAAAAAATAATTTTTCTGAAATCCGGATTTTTTCCGAATTCCGGAATTTTTCCGAAATCCGGAATTTTCCCGAATTCCGGATTTTTTCCGAATTCCGAATTTTTTCCTAATTCCGGATTTTTTTCCGAATTCCGGATTTTTTCTGAATTCCGGATTTTTTCCGAAATCCGGATTTTTTCCGAATTCCGGAATTTTTCCGAAATCCGGAATTTTTCCGAATTCCGGATTTTTTCTGAATTCCGGATTTTTCCGAAATCCGGAATTTTTCCGAATTCCGGAATTTTCCGATTTTACTTTCCGGATTCCGGAAAGTAAAAATTTCGGAATTGGCCATCCCTAATATATATATATATATATTTCACGTTCAATGATTCACCAGGCAGGACTGCTGAGTTTATCACTCTGACTGGAAAAACTGGATTTCCCGTAAAGCATTGCACACAAGGTGGCTTAAAAATGTCGCTTCTATTGACAGAATTTTGACTATTTTCGAAGATATTAAGAAATTTATCGACAGTTGAAAATCTCAACACCAAGACATTAAAACTGTTTCAACAGATGTCTTTGTAAAACACAAATTGGCAGTTTTCAAAAGTATTTCTTTGTAGTGTGAACGAGTTCTGAGAAAATTTCAAATCTCTAATTCACTTGGTTCATATTTGTTTCCGATTTGCAAGTTGCTGTTCAGAGTTTATCGGAGAGGTACAAAAAGTCAAAGAAAATGCGTACCACAATCAGTGAAATATTCTCTTTGAATCTTCATGACAAAGAAAATTTAGGTAACTTAAAAAGTATTGATCTAGGCTTCGACACAAAATAGATTCTTAAAGAAATACTTCAAATGAAACTGATATTCAAAGATTTCATATAGAGTCAGACTATCCTCATCAAAATGGCAGAAAGAATGTTAGAGAGGTCCCCTTTAAAGTACAAGACTGCTCAAGGTTTATTATTAATGAATCCTTGTCTAATTTTTTACCAACCAGAGCAAGGGAAACGACGGCTTAACTTGTTACTACTATCCATTTCATAATGATAGGCCCCTGACTTCGCGGTGCTGCCGTGACGTCCAGTCAAAACTTATATCGCATTGTCGTACCTCGTTGGAATTGCTGGAATGTTGTCTTTTCAATACTTAAGACATAAAAATTTTCTTTGTACCATGTAGTGAGAAAAAAGTAAAAATTAATGAAAAAGTGCGTATTTTTTCGTACTTTTTTGGTAAATCAATGTTTATAGGACTATATCTCAGAAACGAGATCACGTGAAATAATTTCCTGTGTACAATATGTAGATGCATCCATTAACTGTAAGTTGTGAAAAGTTCAATTTTCACCACTTGATACTTTTTCTGTAATTAAAACAAATGCACGACGCTCTGATCTCCTTTACTATATTAGGTAGAGAAATGTACAAAACACTGTTCGAAAATTTGGAAGTCTAGTGTTCCAAATATTTGGAACTATTAACAAAAAAGGGTTTAGTTGGTAGAGTATTTATTTTTTTTTAAAAAAAAGTTTACTTCAACATATTCTCTGCGTTAAGCGGTGAGCCATGTTGCAACCCAATCTTTAAATTCCCCGCGCTTATATGAAGAAACAGCATACAGTAATTGCAAGTGTGGCAACGCTGTCGTGCAGTGTTGTCGCGTTCAGGAAGCTTGTAGCGCGAAGCCTACTTCATAAGAATGTATTAGAAAAAAGTATTTATTATGACCTTTCACAACATCATAAAAATAATAATAATGCATGTACACTCATGTCCAAAATTATTGTTGGATGTCTATAAATATGTTATTGTAGGAATATAATTTGATAACGAATTCGCCTGGTATTTCTTATAATGTTTGTTTATAATCGGCAAAGACATGTATGTGGCAAATTTCATGTCAAAAGAGCAGTAAATAAGAACAACAAAACGAAAATAAAACTTTCTTATTCATTTAGCAACATTTTGTTTTACTCGTACTAATTTTTGTATTTATAGTTCTTTTCCTATGAAATTTACCACAAATATACATTTCTCGACTCTACATATAGTATCAGTATTAAAAGTAGCCTGCAAAATCATTATCAAATTATATTCTCACAAGAAGACAGTTATAGATATGCGACAATAATTTTGGACATGAGTGTACACATCTCAATGTAATCGAAATAAAACGCTGAAGTAACACATCCAAAAACTAATCTCTTAATCTATTTACTTCATTCACTTTCGTCATGGCTTTGTTGACTCATCGCTGCTCCTGCTATCTTCCTGAATACTTATTAACAATGGCTCCATTTCTACCTCACATCAGTATACACACTTTCCAGGTTAAAAAGAAATGTATTGTAGCCTTGGCAATCACATGTTCACCCAAGTTCTGCGATCAATTCCCCTGCCGAATGTACAGTAACACAGAATGGGTCCTTTGTTTTCTTTCAACGAAAGAAAACAAAGCAATGAGTAGGTGACAAGAGTTGTATTTGCGTCTAATCACGTCGCACTGATTACGTCTTCAAAACTTCCCTTCGGTTCGTAGGCGTCAAAAACTTACACATGCACTCACGTCATATGGGTTCATTGCAATGAGACGGACGAATGGGCATTTATATTTTCCTGAGTAGCTATATCTCGTGCTTTTTGGTTTAAAAGAAAATATGGATATTCCTTTACAAGCGGCGGTATTACAAAAAGAAGAGGCAAAATGTTTAGCGATGATGAAATTGCAGAACTGATGAATGACTCCGAGGTGAGGTGGTGAGGTGATTTTAGTTTAGTGTCCCGTTCAGCAGCGAGGCTATATGAAACGTGGACCTACTGATTAACGTGGAATCCGAACCACATGAGCTCCCGCCGGGAATCGAACCCGGGTCTCCCACGCCAAATGAATGACTCCGACTCAGACGGTTATGAGTTAGTAATTAATAGTAATGACATTGATTATTCTGTGCTCAGTGGCGTATCCGGGAGTGAACAAGATAGTAACTCTGTTTCAAGTAAACCTGAGGCTGCGCCGGGAAAGAGAGAGAAAAAAAACGTGTCGTTCTTATTCAAAGGCAGATTCTGATATAGCTTGGAGCGATAAAATTCAAGTAAATATAAAACCCCTGTTTAGTGGTGTCCCGGGAATTGATCAAAATGCTGGGCTTACAGAGTAGTCCGCATATAAAATGTTTCAGCTGTTTTTACCGATGAAGTTTTATAGTAAAAAGAAAAGTTGAGTTGATTTTGAGTTTAACGTCCTGTTCAGCAGCGAGACTATATGAAACGCGGACCTACTGATTAACGTGGAATCCAAACTACATTAGCTCCCGCCAGGAATAGTAGTAAAAGAAATGAATCAATACACAAAACAGCAGATGTAAGGTTGTATCATATAATAAACTTTGTGCGTGTATTTGTTTATGTGCAAGTGTATTTTGTACTGCGTGCAGTAAGTGAAAAACTGACAAAAAATAATAAGTTTTCGAGGACCATCGCATGCAAATCCAAACAAGATAAGAGTTCGCTTTTCTAATTTTGAACATTTGGCACATTTACTGTATATCCTGGTAATTTCTAAGAAATTGGTTTAAAATCTGTGGAGACATTAAATTTTAAAAATATCTAAAAAGTGCCGGACAGTGTGCGTGACAAGTTTAAATACCCGTCCGGCTGAGAGTGTATACGCGCCAGGAAAATGTGGCAACGTAGCACTCCGTATAAACTGCGATAGCGAAGGGCGCAAAGCAGAGAAAATCATAATGTCATATTTGTGATTGTTTATCTTTTAAAACAAGTCAAAACAGTTTGGTTGAAAAAGCTACTTTAAGATCTTTCTAAAAGTTTTTTCAGATTGTTAATACACCGCAGCAATTCAGAGATAATGACGTCTCACTTTTTAGTGAATAGCAAGAAAATTACTACGTGTTAAGTAATGAAATTTTCAGAACTTACAGGTAATATATGCATCTACATATCGTGCACAGGAAATTATTTCATGTTCTCTCCTTTCCGAGATATAGGCCTATAAACATTGATTTACCAAAAAAGTACGAAAAAATACGCACTTTTTCATTAATTTCTATTTTTCTCTCACTACACAGTACAAAGAAAATTTGTATGTCTTAAGTATTGAAAAGACAACATTCCAACAATTCCAACGAGGTACGACAATGCAGTATAAGTTTTGACAGGACATCATGGAAGCACTGCGAAGTCAGGGGCCTATCTTTATGAAATGGATAGTAGATCATTTTACACTAATAATAGAATCGCAGATGTTGCTGACAAGGCAAAAACACGAAACAGTGTACTTTTTAATGAAGCTTAATCCGTCTTAGAATTACAGTTGAAAATAATTTTCAGAAAATGTTTTCCCATTTCAAGACTTGATTTTTATTAGTCTATAATGCTAAGAAATAAACTTTATTTGAAATCATGACAGACTTTTAAATTAAGCTTGATATTTTCACAAGGGAACTTTGCAGTGGAGTTTTTTTGTTTTTTTTTTCCTCCTATAAATAAGAACTATGGTGTAGAAAATATATATGAATATAGTTTAGTTGCTCAGAGGACAGTGTAAAATGCAATCAGATTTCATGAGAGTATTGAAAAAATTTATATTATTCAAGGAATGTTAAAAGCATTAGAGATGCCCACTGAAGATGTAAAGAACGCCTTGATGAATCGAGGCAGATTGCAAACAATGACCATAAGAAAAAAGCTGGAAAAGAAAATTGTCTTTAGAAATGAAGAAGCTACAGGGAAACATGTTAAAATGTCAAGCTTTAAAGGAAGAAGAACAAATATCGTTAATGTATGTTTGTTTGATACTAGTGCCTCATTGTATTTTAACCACAGAAAGTTTGACTTATAATAAGCATCTACAGCAAGAAAGTAAGTTCATACTGTATTTAGAAAGTGAAAAAGAGAGCATAGGACGGCTATGAAAATGGTGGGGGCCGATTAAATAATTGATATTTTTCGAAATCTAACTGTATAAATAACAAGTGTTCGCAGGTCAGGAAAAGTTTACTCACTCAGTCATGGAAAATCAATATCAGAAATTCAGTATGAACCCTGTACTTACTTCATTCAAGATAAAAGGTGGTGAAACACGTCTATTGAAGGAAAAAAGAATAGATTTAATTAGGTCCGAAACATTAAGAAAAAATATATTAGAAGTTTTAAGGCAATCCTGAGATAAGTTGGTTTGAAAAATTTAGTACACTTAATGTCTGTGTAAAGGAAACATCAAATTTGAGAGGTATCTGCAGAAAACCTGTGTATTATTCATTATTATACTTCTTACATTAATTTTTCATATTACCCAGCAATATGGTGTATCATACTCCGAGACTAATAAATAGCTTCACCTTAACCAAAAGGTTATTCCGTATTTTTAGTATTGCATATACTCAAACCAAAGTCATCGTATTTCAGTTTATGAATTCGAAAATTCACTCCTCAACGTGAAAACACCATAACAATCTAATTATACGAAAGTATAGCAGCAGAAAACAAGAAGACGACTTTTATTATTACTATTATTATTATTATTATTGTGGTTATGCTTAAGGTTTATCCTAATGGGGGTACATTGCGAGAGGTTTACTTTTTTAAACATAATTAACTTTGTTTTATACTTTTGATAGAAGTGTTATGTAACATTAAATAAACTAGGAAATTTTAGGCGTGAATAAAAGATACAAGCCTTAAATGTGTGATTGATTTTAATTTTTAGTGAAGTTATGAGATGTTTGTGAATTGGTTTATGTGTAGAGACATTTTGGCAGTTGACAGATTTTTTAAGTACATACCTGATTTTTTTGTTGAAGATTATTGTTTTACGACAGTTATTTCAGATTTAATCTCAGCCCAAGTTTTTATTGACACAACAATAACTTTTTAAATTTTATCCGATGTAGAATTTAATGTTTGAAGTTTTAAGACAAAATTGTTTTAAGTAACTCAGTTATATTGAGACTATTAACGATGTAATCTCTGGTCGCTCTTTTTTTATTTTGGAAATATCGTGAGATTATATATTATTTTTTTTGCTGAGGTTGTTACCCAAAGTGACGTAGATTCATGGCATGACCCAGAAACTCGGGTTTATGTACAAGTCGGAATTTGGTTCAGACGAAGAAATCTGTCAACGCAAGATTTACATAATGAGGAAGTTCATTATGTAAGTCAAACTGTCTTCAGCACATAAAACGAATTCGCAGACAAATTACATAATTTTTAACATAGAGTTTTAATTTGTATTTAGATAAAGGAATTTTTTTTGTTTTGTTTATTTTTAAGAGTTGAATTTAGAACCAAAGTACAACACAAATAAAAAGTTTATAACTGGCTGGTTACATCTCCGGGCCTGAATCCTGTGTTGCTACGCAAGACAGAATATATTTATATACAGGAGTAGAAATAAATAAGTTTATATTAATAACAGAAGTAAGTTAACAGTTAGTTGAAATAAAAAAATAAGAATGTGTAATAATAGTGTACATAAAATAAAACAATAATAATAGCGAAACCCTAATACAAAATTTGGAATTAAAATATTAATTTTAATTATAAATGTTTTTGCTTGCACAAAGCAATATGCGTGCTAGTCTTGTAGTAAGGCAAATATAACTTTGTTTATTATTAAATTAGTTTTAATGTTAAATGTTTAGACGTTTTAATTTGTGCTTAGAGACAAGAGACAGAAGTAAGTTTATTAGTTTAGTTTACATAAGAATGCTGATTAAGTAAGCATCATATTTGTATTAAGTTCGACTTAGCGACTCAGCTTCATATACAGTTTCCGGGATGCTTTTACATCGTTTAGAGAGTGAAAAATATAAAAAGTTGGTGCACAGTGAGCTGAGTGCGAGGATGCTGTTAAATTATTATTTTGTTTATATATTAAATTAAAAGAAAACACTTAAATTATGATGACACTGAATTAGAATTATTATTATTATTATTATTATTATTATTATTATTATTATTATTATTTTCGTCAAGCCAAGTGCTATTTATTAAAGGCTATTTCCTTATCAACAGAATTAAGTAAAATAAATCAGTCGGTATATAATTAGCACTTAGTAGCCTGTACTAGCTTACAGTGAAGCGTTAGTGTTATTATTAAAAAGAAAGAAAAAGAGACAGGGAAAAAGAAAACATCAACCAAATGAGAGAACTGAATCACAGCATTCTCGACTCACTACATTTTGTAACAAAGATTTTATTTCCCGGATTTTGTGTTGTTTTGTAGTAGGACCACCATTGGGAAATAGATAAAACTCTTTTTCATGTGCCGTGGGACGTAAAACTGAAAGATTTCATTTCATTTCAGATTTTCTTTTTCATGTGTCACGTAGAATATTTTAGGGACGACCCAATTTATTCTCAAACTGGTAAGGAAAGTATTCTATTTATAAAGACGTTAGTTTCGCAAATCGGCAATGCTGGTAAAGTGTTGCATAGGTGGCAGCGTGTTTTGCAAGCAATTCGACATTCAGTGTTAAGTGTTAATAAGGTGTGTTGAAAATAACATTGTTTTGAGTAGGTAAATAGCATGCCTGTGCACTACAAAAGTGTTCTATACTTAGATTGTTGTGCAACATTATCTCTAGACGCTGCCAGACGAATAGTGTTAACGTCTCGATGTGTGATGTGTTCAAACTTATTTTATCGTTTTAAATAAATATAAACAATGAACCATCACTGAAAAGATGGCATAGGAACAATGACATTCTTTAAAATCAGATATTTTTGTGCGTCATTATGTCGTCTAGATGCTGTGTGAACAATAGTAATATGTTCAGTCATATCCATGGGCAGTTTACTTTGTAATCACAGCGAAGAACTATGACTCTCATTGCTAGTAAGGTTCCTATGTCCTTTACTTCTGGTGTAAGATTGACGACCAAAACAAAATACAGAAACCACACATATGTCGTATGTATTGTTGAAGGCAATGTCACTTAGTGTCGCTAGATTTGATGGGAACCAAAAGATCATATGTCTCACTTTTACAACTGTTTGACAGGTGTTTCTACGCACTCATCTAAATCGAAACATACTATCATATATCCTAATCTACCGTCATCAACTTGCCCTGTTCTCATTAAAGAACACTAACTGAAATTGATAGGGAACATGATACTGGGCTCAAAGGAATGGAAACTGATCCACATAATGTGCGATATATATGCTTGGAAGAACCGCATTTAATGAGTTAGAGCGAATTAAATAACCTAATACGAAACTTAAAGTTACCAGAAGAAAAGCAGAAATTCTGACTTCAAGGTTGCAGGAAAGATACCTGTTGGGAGAAGCTGTGAAGACTTCCATCCAGCGGAAACGCGAGAATGAAATTGCACCCGTTTCCTCGAATGCTGGTGTGATGACTTTTCGTTCTGTAGTACTGGTTTGGCGAAAGTATTTGGACATAAATAAGGTCAGATGACTGGTTTCTTTTGATCGGTTCATCAATACAAATCGGAAAGCAATTCTTCACAGAAAAAATAAGTTTTCTTCAATCTCTATTGGCCACTGCCAGTAAAGAGACTCGTGCAATAAACAAACTCTTTCAATACATTAAGTACAAGAAACACAACTGGAAAATATGTGCTGATTTCTAAGTTATTGCTCTTCCTATTCTCTTCCAAACGGGTACACATAATTTTACGGCTTCCTGTGCGAATGGGATAGCCGTAATAACAACACGGCTATATTGTGAAGGATTGGCCTCGATGGAAACATTTCCATTACAGAGAAGAGAATGTAATTTGAAGAACCTTTACACATAATATAATTCTTCCCCTAGTTCACAAAAGTTGGCCTCATAAATAACTTTGTGAAGCCATTGGATAAAAACAATGACACATTCAAATACTTGAGACAAAAATTCCCAAAAATCGGTGCTGCAAAATTAAAGGAAGGAATTTTCATCGGTCATCAAATTAAAAGTCTTATGAAGCATCCCCAGTATGATAGTCTTCTAATAGAAGAAGGAAAGTCAGCTTGGCATTGATTTGATTTGATTTGATTTTTAATTTAGCGTCCCTTTTAGCAGCGAGGCTGTATGAGACGTGAACCTACAGCTTAACTTGGACTCCGAACCACATTAGCTCCGGCCGGCGGGAATCGAGTCCGAGTCTCCCACGGCTAAGGCGCGTACGCTAACCACCTACCCACGAGGAAGCTCTTGGCATTGACTCAAGCTCGTCTCAGACAACTTTCTGGACAACAATTAGGATTCCAGTCACAAAGAATTGCGAAAGCTACGAACAGATGAAGTGCGAGTTATCTTTAAATATTTACTTCCTTCACAGCTACGTCGGTTTCTTTAATGGGTACTCCATAAGGATCAGCGATGGACATGGTAAATGCTTTCAGTACCTGTATCGCAGAAAAGATACCAGGCTAAATGGACACTAACACTATTAGCAGATTACTGCTGAAACCTGAAAAGGATGTAGACAATTGACATCAAAAGCTTTCACGTAGAGCTAAATGATGTCAGCTACTATTTCATTACACAGTTTCGCACTCTAAGGAAAACGGACAAAGATGAACAGACATGTATAACTGTTTTCCGGATCTTTTTGGCAGTTTATAGCGCACAATTATATGATTTTTCTGTAGATAGTAAAATATTTATTGTAAATTTTACGTAATCTTAAATTTGTAACTAATCTGATAGTTATCTGTTTTGATTTTATTGAAGCCAGAGAAAAACAGTATAATTTAAGTAAGTTGTAAAGAATTTACAAGGCTTATAACTAGGGCTAGAATTTTTATGTGCTAAAAAATTGTAAAATATTTATTTTTATGTGCTAAAAAATGAAAAAAATACTTGCTAAAAATTGAAAAATATTTAACAAAAAATAATAAGGAAAATCATGGGAAAACGCCCAACATAAGAAAAATAAATACTGGTACTCTCCAATAGCTCTTATTCATCAGATGTTGAAATTTCATGGGCATTGTAGTGAATAGCTTACGTCTTTTCCAAATTGTCTATCGTGAAGCCATGCCTATTGTCACGGAATAATGCTTTATATTGAGAAAAGAAACGTTCTATATCACACGGTTAACCTTACGTATTTGAAAAGGGGCATATCACGAATATTCACACCATCAACTTCACTTGTGTTTTGGCCTTCCAGTACTTCAGATGTTTTACGATTGTAGTCAGTTTTTCCAAACATTTTTTTTTTCTTTTTTTTTTTCTTATGACTTCAGCTTTCGAAGCAGAAAGAACATTCAGCTTTGTTTAAACGTACTTTAAAAAAATACCGAAAAATCTCCCGTAGTTTCTAGTTTCTTTATAGATTCAGTCAAGAAACAGAAATTGGCAGATATGAAATTACCTTCCCTTTACGTAGGCCACTTCCCCCCCCCCCTTCCTTCTCAGTTTTGGCTTCAAAGTACAAAGTGCTCCTTTAGAAGGTCTTTGTTTGGCACAAGTTACCCTACCGCTGATAAGCGAAATGTATGACGACACTGTTTCTGTAGGTGTGAAATTGCTTGCAAATACGATGAATAGATTTATGTAGCATTCTTTTCGCGATGATGATTTCTTTATAGAGAAAGAAGAAACAATTCGTTGTGAAATTTAGAGCAAAATAACGGAAAATTATTTAAAAATATGTATTTATTATAAAAATATTTATTTACATATTTTTTTCAGAAAATATGTATTTTTATGTGAAATAAAATTTGTAACTTACACTTCCAGACTCTTATTTGGAATAATAAACTTTGAGGGGGGGGGGAACTTGTATGAGTTTATGTTTTTACATACAAATCCGTTCCTTACTTATAACAATACATTTTACGCTGGAAACTATGTTTCAGGATTTCAATGGATATTTGCAATTGAGTCCAATGGTGGTCAAGAACGTTTTAAGTATTTTTGTCGAATTCGGTGATGCTGAGGACTTATGTCCTGCAAATATTTCTCTCTCTTGATGTTTCTGAACAGGAACAAATAAATAGAAGCACTACCTTCATGTGAATACTCTCCTGTGACACCAACTAGTATCTATCTTGCGAAGAGACGAGGTTACCCACCTGTATGGGCAATGTTACCAATTAACATTTAAAGTTACTTTGCAATTGCTGAGTAGATTCCTTAATGCTATTCTGTTTTCTCTATTTAAATATACTGTATATTTTTACGTTCACTTGATTGTTAGTGTGTGCCAGATCAAGTTTTTCTTACCATTTTTTTTTTTTTTTTTTTAATATGCATCATGGAAAGCTTTTTTGACACTAGGAGGAGGGAAGGTGGTTTCCATTATTTCCAATAAAATGGCCACATTGATTCTGAAAGTCGCTTAAACCCTTGTGGAACCAAGTGACGCGGAAGTGCCCCTAGGTTCACCACAGAGGCAATTCAGCAACACGCTCTTGCATGTATTGTGTGCTTACTCAACCTAGTTGTCCGGGTAGAAGGAGGCAAATACATTCTTTATTGGAAAAAAGTGAATTTTTGTTTTCCATGCCCACCAAGGCGACTTCTACTAAATTCGAAAAACTATTAAATATTCTGAATGTCTGACCTGTTTTGCCTATAATCCTTTTTCTAAGGTTCCAAGGCCATTAGGGCTGACTTATAGCTATAGAAAGATTATATATATATATATATATATATTATATCACGCTATGGACTCCCTCGTTACTATGTAGTCAGCGTACACACCTTCAGCGCGCGAAACCAGAGTTCGGTTGCCGGTTGGTAGTTCATGACGTTCGGATCCGACGTTAAGCTATAGGTCGACGTCTCATATTACCTCGGTGCTGAACGGGACGCGCACTTCAAACCACCCAACACAGTTTACGCTATGTTGATCATATAATACCGAGGCATTTACGTATCAGTGCTCCCTGTGCATCCAATTTAATTGCTTTGGAGAAGGGGAAATCTGTTCTTACTGAAAAATAAATGAAATTTCATTGTTCCATGTTCCTTTCCCCAAGAAACGCCTTACGCAGTCGCTTCAGACTATCCTACATTTTGTTCCAGAGGTCTATGACAAGTAAAAACTGACCTATTAACAGTTTAAAGAAACTCTGTATAGTCCGAATATACATCCCCTTCCCTGAAATTTTAATATATCTCAATCTGACGTTCCTCTTACTTTATCAGATGTTGAAACAAAGGGAACCAATTTTTCGTTTATAAAGAATAAAAGCTTCGTGTAATTACGATCCACAACTTAAGTACTTTTTCAAGAGACAAATATAGTTACAATTAGTATTTCTAATTATTTTTAATAACCTTAAAATAAAATGTTGAATAGTTTAGTAGAGGCAAATATTAGAACATTATATGAAAATATTGATTTTTCTTATCTTGGAAGCTTTTCTGAAGCTAAAAAAACAGTGAGTGTGCTGGTTTCGCTCATTATCCTTTGTTTTATCACCAATGTTCATATTTTTCTTAAAGATTGTGTCCTATAAATACGCACAACGCATGTATATTAAGATACTAAGTTGCAATTTGTGAATTACTATTCTCCAAGGTTCTATTATTTCTTTATCTATTTCTAAATGTGTGATATTATTCTCAAATGACCTTAATTCTTTTTACCTTGACCACATCTACCTGATATATGAGCGAGGCTTACTATGGAATACCAAATTCAGTGATGAAATTTTCCAATATTTAAGTATTTTTCTTGATTTTTCGTTTTAATTTGTGTACTAAGGTCATGTCGTTAGTAAAAACAATTCAGAATCCTTTGAATTGTGTGAAATGAAACATTACTATAACATTGTCCGGAACATTTTAAACCGAAAAAATGACGAAAATTTTCAGTCACGGGCAAATTTTTAATTCTTGGTGTCCATGATGAGAAGTAACATGATGAAGAAAAGGCTAAAAATAATAATTCTTTCTGAATATTTTGAGAAAAATAACATCTTTACTTTTTTTGAAAACCATATTTAGCAAGGAGAAGTTATATACACTAATATAGTACATAATCTAATATTGTGTATTGTCTTATAAAAGAATTTGGATTTCCCCTTATTTTTCATAGAAAATATCCCTCTAGTTTATAGAGAAATAAAGTTTTTGTAAATTAATTCAACAAATAAAACACGTTATTTATCATTATACTTTAAATGTGTAAGAACGTACAGTAGATACTATATTATAATAAACAGCGAATTTATTTATTTATTTATTTTATTTTATTTACACCTATTTCTTGACGTTACCGGCATCTATGCCCCTAAGCCCGTTACGTATGAGGGAAGACGTCCCTTGGCAAGCACACTCTCCGGAGAAGTAGAAGGACTGGAAAAGGAAGGTAGCGGCTTGGGACCTGTGTTAGGTACCACTGAATTTGCGTGAGTGTAATGTTCTCGATCCCAAGTCAACAGAAAAGAGAAAGGAAACTAGAAGGTGGTAGGGAGCATAGAATGATAGTCAAGTTCCTCGTCGTAATTATAAAAATGTGAGTAAAATCGTGTGAAAAACACTCAAATGCGATCTCGAAAATCACTTCGTTGTAGTGAAATTTTCTTATACTCAGATAAGTGAATTCTCAAGAACTTCCCTGTTCTTATATGCAATGCAGTATCTACATTATTCCAACTTGAATTTTTAGGCAGAAAAATGTAATATTTATTAGACGAGAGAGAAGTTAGAATATACACGAAGTAATATGATGTGCAGTAATCTCAAGAAGTATTTTTGTAGTTTTTCAGCGTATCAAATTTTTACATTGTACATTTCTCCAAAATACATTTGTGCGCCTGAATTTTTCTGTACCTTAAAATAGGAAGTTAGGCACCAACACATTCGATAGAAGAAGAATCGAAGCACTGAAGCATTCCTGACACCTCGCTGTTTGCTGTTTAAAATATTCACTTCCTATTTTGTTACCTAATGCAATGTTACTTTCAGAACAAATACTACCTTAGTAAATGCAGAAAACTTTGTTGTAGTTAAAGAGAACACACACGCTTTTAAACTAAAGACAAACAAAACAATTGAAAAAAAAATGAACAACAAGGGTTGTTAAGTAGTTCCTTAACTATCAGTACAATTAAAAGATAATTCCACAGCTCTTTTGGTAGCCGTGCATGTTAAATTGTCTCTTTGTATTGGGATTCAATACTTTTGAATCCAACTGGGTGATATTACTTTTTTCTCGATTTTTTGCTATTCTTGGTTACAGTTTCTAATTTTGTGATTCCTTTCCTTGTCTGTTTCTTCAGAAGTCATGGTTTAGAAAGTCGCTAACTGAACACCATTTTTATCTGACAATATTCTAACCAAAGAAACGAGTAATCCCAACTTTTTTCCTTTTTTTTAAGGGTACATATACATGCTACTAAATTACTAAAATTGGTTAAATCGGTTATTCTTCCCAGTGTGTGAATTGACGCAGGGATGTCAGAAACTTCCTCTGCTTGCAAATTTTTTCTTCCCTCGAAAAGAAAATTTTCATCCCGGTAGGGGTATCTTTTCTTCCTCAAGATTTGTTTTCGAATGTTTATGAGGATATAAACTTTTATTTTGTAAACAAAGTACTACAATTTAGAAACAAATCGTGTTAAGCAGATTGGTTTACCAAAACTACTTTATATATTTACCCTGTCCGTTCGTCGGAGAGGCATAAAAATCTCAAGGGCTATTTGAAGGAACAACACCAAATTTGGTTGGAATATAAGGGATCAAAAGTTAGAAATCGAATTTGTTTACGGAGGCGATATACAAACAGGAATTGATAGCAATAGAGCATTATCGGTTTTTACGTTGATTACTATAGAGCAAAAACGTTAACTAATAGCAGGAAACGTTTTTCTATGGTGGATTTAACATCCCAAGAAGGTATTTCATCTCCATCCTTAACTCTCGAGTAAAGCCGGAAGCAGTAGAAATCTACTACAACATTCGATTTCAACATTAATTTAGATAGATCAAAAATAATTAGAGATAGCGGGAATGGTTTCTGCAAAATCAATTTAATGTTCTAAGGATAGGAACCATCTTTTATCTTAACCCCGTAATCAAACTAGAAGTGACAGAAATCAATCACTGCAAGTTTTAACGGTGATCGTCATAGAATTAAAGGCATAAGAGAAGCAACAAAGCGTCTTAAGAGTCCCAAGAACATATTCCATCTCTGTCCTGATCTCTCTACTAAAACCAGAAGTGGCATAAATCAACCACTTCCGGTTTTAACTCACTATGGAATGAACACGATGACAACGAGAAGTCAATTAAGCATCCCAAGAATATATTCTCTCTTCATCTACTCTACTTAAATCGAATGCGGTAGAAACCCACTGCAACTTCCGATTTCAATATTGATTTACATAGAGCAAATATAATAAAAGTTAGCGAGTAGCGGCGGCGGCGGCGGCGTTATTATTATTATTATTATTATTATTATTATTATTATTATTATTATTATTATTATTATTATTGATTTAGCATTCTATGAGTAAGTACGATCTTCGTTCTTAACCCCTATCAAACTGGAAGTTTCAGATATCAACAAATTCCGGTTTTAACGGTGATTGCTATAGAATAAAAACAATAATAGGTAGCGAGAAGCGGTTTCCTGTAATTAATTAAGCGTCCCAAGATATTCTACTCCACTCTAATATATCTACTAAAACCGGAAACGGCAGAAATCAACCACTTCGGTTTGTATCGTTGGTCGTTATAAGGTAAAAAGAGAAATAGATAGCGAGAAGTGGTTTGCTGCAATCAGTTCAACGTTCCATGAATATGTCCCACCACCTCCAGTCTGATCTCTTTGTTAAAGCAGGAAGTGGCAGAAAATCAACCACTTTCTGTTTTAACGATGATTTCTATAGAGTAAACACGGTAATGGATAGCGAAAATCGATAATCTGTAATGAATTACGTCTCCACCCTAATCCACCTACTAAAACTGGAAGTGATAGAAATCAGTAAGTATAGTATTAATTAAGTGATAGTATCAGAAGTGATAGTATTAATTAAGAAAATATCACGCAATTCAAACCAAACTCTTTCACGTCATATGTACATGTCATTGGTACTTGTTTTATAATGCATGATCATATTGAGTTTGAACGGCAAGCATGCTATTACTTCTTCCATCTCTCTCTTCCATCTGTTTTTATAGATAGATGGAGAGAGAGAGAGAGATGGATTGGCACCACATATATATGTAAAGGAAGTCACACATATGGTATTCAGAAATGCATATATCAGTAATGTTCAATGTGTGCGTAGCGGATTTCCTATAGGGCATGATCCCCAGATATACTTCCAACGGAATTCTCAGATATGCTCTGGCTTAAAGGTGGGTTCAAAGTAGGCAAGAGGTAAACTTTGACCGTAGTGAATACAGAAAGCGTCAACGGGAAGTCTGAAGTGTTAGTGAACCGTTTTATTTTAGTGTCAGGACTATTCTTTAGACACTGAGTCCTATTTAAAGAAAAAACTTTTCTTGATATCTCTTACAGTTTTTGCTATGATATCTGTCGACATAGAATGGGTATACCCATGCGTCCATCCGTCGTATCTAAGACTTCCTATACGTATACATAGCATACTTCGGAAATATAAAAATACAGATAATAAGCTACTGCTATAATGAATGCACTTTGTTTTAATTAGAATGGTTTGCAGGCCATACAAAAGATAGCAAACTCTAGTACTATATACTATATTGTATTGCTATAAAGTGTAATGGATATTATTATTATCATTATTGTTATTATTACTGTTTCCTTGTTTTAAATATTTAGTGGAATATCACTGTAGTTAATATGGACAGTCCAAGTAGACGGAAAATAATTTATTCATGATGGATATGGAATTCTCCTCTACATCACTGACCCTTAATTTACTTACCACAGGCTCCACAGATCGACAAAACTGCCGTGTGAATAGGCATGGCTAAGGAGTAAACTGAACAATTATCGAATATATCCACAAGAAGTGAATGACCCCCAAAGAATCCATCTTGATATGTGTCAGTCGTTGAGGAACCTTGCACTTTGTAATACTACTGTAAGAAATTGAGTTGCAGACTTCAAAAGTGTCAGACGAACTTTGAATATGAACTTTGCTGGAGTGCACAATTATCAATGGTGACCTAGAAAACATTGATGTTATCCATGACATGGTATTGCGGAATCGAAGACTATTGATGTATTATAGAAACTATTGACATTTCGCATAAGAAATTACAACACACTGAAGAAGTGTGACCACACTGGTCTGTGGCTGAGCATGAAGAAAATATTAGCGAGATATGTTCCCAAATTTGTGAATGCTGAATACGGCCGGCAGCGAGTGCAGTATTCTTTCCAGCTACACTTCCCCTTCCCCTCGAAGTAAACTGACCGTCCTTCGCCGGAGCTACGATACATCAAATAGTGTCCCGCTACAACCTCAACACATTTTGATTTCTTCGCCGTACAAACTTTTCTGGAAGAAAACATGAGTAAATGCTTGCTTGTGAGTTCATCATTTATTTTTATAAAGAGGATACAAGCAGATTTTAGTAAAAATTCATACATAAGATATGACTTACATCCACAATTTTAAACCTGACACAATACAGGTTTCCAAGTAGTGAAAAACACACTTCATCCCCACTCCAAAGTATTTCATGTGAGACTGTTCGGGGTAAGATGATGGTCAGTCTTTTATAGAACTCTGAGGTCAGTCTTATGGTAAACTTACCAAACTGCAACAGTGACATGAGTATATTATTGTGAACTTGTATTAAGTTAAAAATGAACAAGAATTTTAGGAATGATCCAAAAAATAGATCAAAAGATTGTGATCTTGGCCAAGAATTTTGGGAATGGTCCAAAAATGCATCAAAAGATTGCAAACTTGGCCAAGAATTAGTTTTTGGATCAGGGATCACAAAATTTTTGATGACCCCTAAATCGAATTTTCGTATTTTTACGGAATAAGCACATCATACTGAGTAAATCGTTAGTTTGTTTTAGCTACACTATATGTAGTTCTCAAAATATGGAGCGTGCAAGAAAATGTTTGATTGAATGAAATATATTGAATTTTTTGAATCAGTGGCCACAAAATTTTTGAGCGGTCCCTAAATAGAGTTTACGTATTTTTTACGGAATAAGCACATCATACTGAGTAAATTGTTAGTTTTGATTTGGCTACACTATATGTAGTTCTCAAAATATATAGCGTGCAAGAAAATGTTTGATTGAATGAAATATATTGAATTTTTTGAATCAGGGACCATAAAATTTTTGAAATGCCCCTAAATCGAGTTTTCATATTTTTTTTACGGAATAAGCACATCATAGTGAGTAAATTGTTAGTTTTGGTTTGGTTACACTATATGTAGTTCTCGAGATATACGGCCTAGAAGAAAATTTTTGCCTGAAATATATTGGATTTTTTGATCCGAAAAGGGAAATGGCCGTGGAAAGCTGTTTCAAATCGTTCTGATGCACCAAGGCAACAGAAAAGCCATAGGTGTAACAGCAATTTGCGAAGAAATAATATATTGTCTCATCAAATTTAGTACACTACCATCAAGCTTTCTTTCTGTTCGCCAGCTTAATAATAATAATTGTGATAATAATAATACTGTAGTAATAATATACTATGTTCCAATAGTGATGAAGGAGTTATGGCAGATAGTGATTACCGAAGCACTAGATCTTCGGATATATATCGGGTGTTGCAACTCTTGGGAGGTGACTCCTGCCACTGAGACAAGAAAAAAAGTTCTCTTGAACTTTCGGCTATCGGACATAGTTTCGGATCTACAAGGTGCCGAAAGCGTGGGAAAATGACTTTCGGACGCCAATAATTCGGAAACTATCCAACGTAAAGAGGGCGGGTAAAAAATTCACTGAAGAAGTCATACCTGCTGTATTGAATTTTGCATGTTTCACAATCCTACCATGCACGCGCAAGGGATTCCCCAAAGAAAAGTAGGGAGTCCCGGATAATCTGCCAAATGAAAATTGGTCTAAATGGATATGAATTGATAGGGTTTCTACCAGGTAACAATAATTCGTTTGTATTAAGTCGATATCTGGGACAAATACAAAATGGCGGACACCTTCATGCCTGTTGTGTGTGATTGCATAATCGCCAGGTACGGATGCTGGCCAACAATGATGTTCTGAGTATTAAGTGTAGCGAATTTGTTCTCAAATGCTCTTGAAAGACATCTGGAGTGTCGGTAGAAAACAACAGATGAAACAGGGAGATTCACATGTGTGGAAACACGTAACGAAAAATGCCCAGAAATGCACTCATACTAAGTAAACGTGAGTTCAAAGCGTCAGAAATGAATAGAGTCAAGAAAATGAAAGCCATTGCCGATTCACCAATAATATTCCATCAATCCGATGCAATATGATGTACAAGGTTGTATACCAATAAAGATGCAACAACTGAGGCCAAGTTGAAATTGTGCAAGGAGACTCACAAAGAAACTGGGTAAACTAAATGAATGTCACTAGTGGGATCGCATTATCGATATTAAAATGTGGCCAAAGCATGCGTTGATATCAACACGTAGCTAATGGACAAATGTCAACATGTCCCACTACTGCTGGGACACCGTCCCACGTGCGAAAAATAGGAAAATAACTACACAGGTCTTGAATCTGAGACCATGGGCTCCCAGTAGAATTGGAAACTGCCACCACGCGAGCGAAAGCAAGCGCTCTAGCCCTGAGGCTTCGAGGGAGCCTCACTTTCTGTGTATTCATTTCTTTGAGGAGTACCGACTTTGTTTGGCAAGCGCTCTTGTACAGCCTCCCGACATGCTTGTGTGTTTCATTTTGTTACTCGTACTGCATAGTTGTACACAATCAGACCTTTAAGACGTTTCTTTCTATTTCTCATGTCGTTAAATTTTCCATATGTATGGTGTTCCAGCAGTAGTGTTACATGTGCCAAATTGTCTTTGTCTTTGCATGTGCACTGTGTGTTACATACGAATTTATGGATATATTTTCCTATATTTCGAGTACGTCATATGTCCCAGAAGACGTGGGACATGATACAAGTTTGTTATTTTCACGCTCAATCAGAATTTGAACCATGGATTAAGGGATTTCTTTTCATATGGTCAACTGTGGGACAATGTCCCAAACAAACAGGGACATTGATACAATGGTGTCCTAGTTACGTTCTACCAAAAAATGCACCAGATGTAATAGCAGAATGTACAACGTTATTTTCCTAGTTTTCGAACTTGGGACGGTGTACCAGCAGTAGTGGGACAAGTTGACATTTGTTCATTACCTACAAGTTGATATGAACACACACATTGGCCACATTTCAATATCGATAATGCGATCCCACTAGTGACATTCATTTAGTTTACCCAGTTTCTTTGTGAGTCTCCTTGCACAATTTCAACTTGGCCTCAGTCGTTGCATCTTTATTGGTATGCAACCGTGCACACCATATTGCATAGGATTGATGGAATATTATTGGTGAATTGGCAATGGCTTGCATGTTCTTGACGCTAATCCTTACATTTCCGACGCTTTGAACTCACGTTTACTGAGTATAAGTGCATTTCTGGTCATTTTTCCTTACGTGTTTCCACACATGGGAATCACCCTGCTTCATGTGTTGTGCTCTACCGACACTCTAGATGTCTTTCTAGAGCATTTGAGGGGGAGAAAGAAAAAAATGTGGTGGGAGATAGAAAGTTTGGGAGAAGAAACAAAAATTACACTGTGCGACAAATTTAAACTTTTTTTTCTGTCCTTCAAATGAAATTATATGATTTTAACAAAATGACAGGTGCTGAATTCATTGGTGAAAACCAAAATGTTCCATGACGTCACGTTTCTGTTGGGCAGACCACAAGACATTATACGAAATTTACATATTTACATATATTTACTATCGAATATAGGCTAGGAAGGCGTATTATACTCATATTAAATTTTGTTGACTTACCCTTTTAAAATACCTTCTTTGTCCGCTTACGCTTCTAGACATCTCTTGGAGTCTCTCTAATGATAGACCAGCAATACTCAGCAAGCATACTTTCAGTCCATTTTCTAGTGTAACGGTTTTCAAATGTGACAAGTCCTGATGAAACCGCTCTCCATGTTCATCAGTTATTGTGCCAAAGTTTTGAGGTAAAAAGTCAAGATATGAGTACAAAAAGTGTAATTTCAATGTCATGTTGTATCCCGTGAGTTGAAAACTGCGTACTATCTTACTAACAATAGCTCCATAATCTTGAGCTTTTACATTTCTAGGAAAACCTCAATAAGGTTGTGAATTTCTCCTTATGGTGCGTGAAAGCAATACCTTCTCTATCTAGTGATTTAAATATTTTCATCAGCCCAAGCTTGATATGTAATGGTGGCAGAAATACATCTTGGGGGTTCACAATTGGTTTATGAGACATGTTCATGGTGACAGGAATGAAATCTTGTCTTTAAGGCTAGTATTTACGGACGTAGTGGTTTCTTTTATCACGACTGTCTGAGTTACATAGAAAACAACAATACTTTGTGTATTCTTGTTGCATTCCTGTAAGAATACCAGTAACTTAGAATTCCTTACCCACACATGCCATTTAAATTTTAACATCCAATGAAGGCCGATATCGCACTTATAACTTCATACATCTCGTTTGTATGAGCCGCATATGTTACAGGAACACGAATAGGTGAACATTTTCAATGTGGAAAAGCACTGCTTTCAACTTCAGACTTAGTTTCGAGCTGTTAATAAACAAACTGCACTTGGTGGTATTATGTTTGTGTCCCAAAGACTGAAATAAGCCATCTACATCTTTGCAATAAACAGTGACTCATTTTCAAGAAAATTGTTCTTAAAATGACTTCGTCGCTTCCTAAACAAACTTATTTTAACACTTCAAGGTAAGGGATTCCAACCTTGAAACCTGGAGCTCAACAATTCCGCTTGTCTTTTACGAAGATTTAAGTCAGGTACAAAATCGTTAAGCTCTTCTTGTGTGATTAAATAAAGTGACGTAGACTGGGATGTGGATGGCTGAAAGTCTACATCTTCGCTGCTGCTTGGAAAGTCTGAGGTATCTTCTTCTGAATGAATAGTGTAATGTTCTGGAGCCTCAGGTACTGGAAGATCTTTACTGTGGGGAACTTGTCGAATAGCTGACTTTTAAGTTAGGGTCATGAATCTGAAGTTTAGATTTAAAGGAAAAGTCCTTTACATCTTTCAAGCAAACGTAACAGTCAGTTACATTATCCATTTGTTCTCGCCAAATCATAGAAACAGCAAATTTCATAGAACTACGTTTTCCTTGTGGCCAGTTTCTCAAATTCCTGGGACATGTAGTGCAATATGTGTGTGGGGCCCAAGATTTATTCTAGTTTCCAACGCTACAGCCAAAATAAAGTTCATAAGCCTTTTTAACTAAAGGTGTAAGGCTAGTTTTTAAGTTTTAAAGATAAACTCACACACATAACAAAGTGAGTCAGGATTATTTTTACACTCCACTGCACGGGATATTGCACCCCACTATACGTAGCTAAACGTTTATTCAGCACTTTCTTGAAACCCAGATGCACAGTACATATTACCACAAAAAGACACAACCAGGCAAATCCGCCACTTTTAAAGAAACACCATCTCAGCATATAACAACAAGATCGAACCAGAAATTACTAAAATGCTAAAACATATGGCAGCAGTTAGGCAACACAAATCTGAACTCGCTTACCATTAGATGTTAATGGATTGCTACCTGAAATGAAGACAAAGAATGAGGAGAAATACAAGAAACTACTGCTCCCTGTTATAACGCAGAAAAAGACTTACGCAGTAGGAGAAAATTGGGGGGATGAGGAGAACTCCTCTTTAAACAGCGTATTCCTCCTTTAACGAAGAAAAATTGTCTCCTGGACGATATTTAAATGAGCGTATATTGTAAAGTATATTACATAGGCAACAATTTTTCTCTTAAACACATTTCTGCCCTGCCCGCTGGTCTAAAGGGCAGCAAGCGCGCCTTCGGTGAAACTTACGCTAAATTTCAGTAACCACACCAAACAATAATATTTCATCTCCACCCGTAAAAATACGGTATTTCACAGTACAAAATTTCAAACGTTTCATTTTTTCACAAAATTGGTATGTGATACATAAAAAGTAATTACAGATTTGATTTTCTCATGTAAAAATACATAAGAAAAACATTTTCATGTAAAGGACAGATTTCGTGTTGCACAGTGTTATTAAAAGAATGCTGAAGAAGATGGGAAGCATATCAACATATAGAAAAGGAAGCAAGAGACTACTGGAAGTGATAAGGGAGGAAAGAAGACAGAAGAGGGAAGAAGAGCAAGGGATGTCGATGGAGAAGAAAAGGAATGATCTATAAAATTCAATTCAGTGAGTGATATGTGCTACGTTGGAGAAACTGAAAAGAGACGAAGAAAACTAACAAAATAACATATGGATGACGTTAGGTTAGAGAGGGGTAAAAATGCAGCCTACAAAGACATGAGAGACACGGGACATGAATTTAATTGGAATAAAGTAAAAATTCTAGGCCAAGAAATGGAAGCATAATCCGAAAATGGAAGGAGGCACTATATATAGAGATGGAGGATAATAAAATAATGAATTGGAACTCAGGGCTAAACATAAACCAACAGCGGAATACGTTGTTAAAAAAGATTAAAGAATAAGAATTTGATTATGTATATTTATTATGGTCGATTTATTTATATATTTAATGATTGATGTACACTCATGTCCAAAATTATTGTCGCATATCTATAATTGTTTTCTTGTAAGAATATAATTTGATAATGATTTTGTAGGGTGCTTTTAATGCTGATACTATGTGTATAATCGGAAAATGTATATTTGTGTTAAACAAACTATTTGCTGAGCAAAACAATATATTCACATAAAAACTACATACGTGTTACAGTTTCGTCAACTAACATTTTGGCTTCATCAGACACTATCAAGATAGTGATTAGATAGTGCCTGATGAAGCCAAAATGTTAGTTAGCAAAACTGTAACACGTATGTAGTTTTTAATGTGAATATATTGTTTTGCTCAGCAAATAGTTTGTTTGTGTTTAAGTATATACAAAGCAAAGCTCCTACTTATGGAGTATATTTGTGGTAAATTTCATAGGAAAAGAATTATAAATACGAAAATTATAATGAGTAAAAAAAAATGTTGCTAAGTAGACAAGAAAGTTTTATTTTCATTTTATTGTTCTTATTTACTGCTCTTTTAAGATGAAATTTACCACATATATGTCTTTGCCGATATATATATAAACAATTTCTTGATTTCATGACAGTTATTTTTGCTTCCAGAGAAACAAAAATGGTCAATCGATGTTCACGCTCACCTTTACGTACTTGCATATGTTGCTGAAAGTTGCCAATCACATTGCTCTTCTGCAACCTAATTGTTCCAGTTCAATAACACAAGCTTCAAAGGCAGAAGAAATATGTCGCCAGGTGTTTGCTACTAATCCAGAATTTGCCGACTTGTGTAGAAAAGCAAGTTTAGCAACGTTGAATGAACCTAGATTTTCCGGAAAAATGCAGGTAAAGATAAATAATTCTAAATTTTATTTTTGTTTCCAACTATGCTCTTAATGTTTTCTGTCTTCGTAGGCATTTCTTGACGAAATAAAATAAAGAGTGGGTACTGGAAGCTCTTAAATGGATGCGAAGCTACAGATTAGATCACTTTTTAATAAATTGAATCTGTCATTGTAAGACGAAGTATTTGCTGTTTAAGTACAAAGAACATATTATCTTTCAAATAATTACTTAATGGATAAGGGCTCTTTAAAAAAGTTGAGACGAAGAGGAGGTATACGTAGTATCTCATAAAGCTATTCCAGTGGACTTTCATCATTATAAAAAACAATACGATTTATTCTAAAATAGACTTTTATAAAAACTTAAAAGCTTCAAGCATGGAATGCTTGACAAGCTACACATTTAAGTTACTTAAAATTCTTCAACAATTCTCTCTTACATTAGGCCATCGTAATATATAATGTCAGGATACTCAGGTGCTTATATTATTAGATATGTCACATATGATTAAATGAACCTAGCACATGGTCCAAGAATTAGTAAGTGCATTCTATGTACCTTTTAAAACTTTTCTGCTTTTCATAATCGTGTATAACTAACTCTATGTCTATGGAACCCGGAGGACATAAAACAAAAACTCAAATTCCAAAGAGGTTGCGGTGGTGGGTATATATGTGGGAGTGTATGCATATGCATACGTATGTGTGAAGGATTATGTATTTGCACGTGTATGTATGTTTCGCTTCGTTTAACCCAGAAACTGCTGGATCGTTTTCATTAAACCGTCACCAATATTTTCCTAATCTTGTAGGCTGCCTATAAACACCTTAAATTACTGCTAAAGCCTAAGATGCGTTGCAAGATGCGTGAAAATCAAATGAAAGCTTTTAATTTTATTCTGTTGTTAGCGTAATACTTTCCATGATATAAGGTGAATATGTCATTTTCAGTTGCGAGTTTACCTACGTCTCGATTTCGATTTACTTTGGAGGGTGTTGGGGTAGTCCAAAACTCCAGTGTATGCAAAATCTGTTCAGTGAATTTCGTGAGCCAGAAGATAATAATGCTAATTAATTAGCCACAAGGGAGCATTCAGGATATATTGAAATATTAAGCATCATTTGCTGTTGAAATTTCTTTTAGTTTAAGGGAGTTGGCAATAAGTGCAAATGAAATATGACAAAAGAATTGATTGAAAGAAACAGGAAAACTCTAAACAAATTAACAGATCTAGTTTATTTGGCAACAGTTATGTTTGAAAGCTTCCACTACCACCTTGGAAATTATACTTATTCGCATTAAAACAAAGAAAGAAATAAGTTTGTCTAAATATTACTTACCAATCTCTTGTGTCAACCATATTTACATTTCTATGTACATTCATTACGAGAGAAGGTGAGTGGAAAGTTGTATTTTCTGTTCAAATTGATTACACCAAACAAACGCAATAGACACATGTGGGAAATATTAAATTAGACGAAAACTAAACCTCGTTTTCTGCGTGCAATAAGTGCAAACTCCATAGGAAGTAAACACTAAATAATTGTTCTATAACAGCTGCAACATGACTCAGATGGCAACATGTCTGTACACTGGGCCGGCCTTGAGCCGATTGGACCGATTGCTCCCAATCGGGCCCCGAGCTTAAGGGGGCCCAACATTAGTGCCGTCTACTCTACTTGCCAGTACAATCTACTGTCCAGTACCGTTTTAACAGCGTATTCGACCCCAAAGGAGACAAGCGTGTTGTGGTTCCTATGATTAAATTTTGCTCCTGATAGAAGTAATTAATACATGCCATTCTGCCCTCCGGCCCAAGTGGCTATGGTACCGTTAAGATGGCTCTGCTACTCTCGGTTGTCAAGTATACACAACAACATATTGCAATACTGGTCTATCCGTGGACTCCACAAGGGAGGTTATGGCCTCTCCCTAATAAGTGAATGAATAATTTGTATTGTTTCCAGGCATAAGCAAATATTTTCTGGATGTAATACTGCAGTAGTTTCTTTCTTTATTATTATTATTGTTATTATTATTATTATTATTATTATTATTATTATTATTATTATTATTATTATTATTATTATTATTATTTTACGTTTACAACTTCTGTTGTAAAAATAGATATGTCCAAGGAGTATTCTGCACACTCTCAACATGCCTAACACTCCCCCAAATTTCTTCACACACACCCCTGGGCGTAAAAAATATTGTTTTCTTTAAGTTTGTGTAAAAATATATATCATTATTTCAGGTGCACACCCCTCTTTTCTTTTAAACCCCCCACTAAGTAAAAGTTCTGGCTTTCTTACTGATTGTCATGTGATACTACCGTGAATACCAAGATGGTATCAAGTAAATTAGCCTCATTGCGACTTCTTTGCTTATCCTTTCTCTTATTAAAGCTATATTAAAACTACAGAATCCAGAGGACAAACTTTGTCTTCTTCTGTGAAAAATCCCGTGGAAAGATATATATATATATATATATATATATATATATATATATATATATATATATATATATATATATATAATTTTTTTTTTTTAAATAATCAAGTCAGGAAAACCGAATGTATGCTAGTGCGTACTGAATAGGTGGCTGCTTATGAAGGTGTGTCTTCTAACTCGAATAATCCAATGGAAAATATGTCATCCATCTTCCTTCAGTTCCTTAAGGTTCGTGATCGTCTCATCACCATTTCATTTTGTCTGCAGTCAATAACGGTTTCAAGCTGATTACAACTTTCATAAGTAGTTACCTACGATGTTCTCACTAGCGTACATTAGGTTTTCCTGACTTGAATTTAGTTTCAAAAAGATACAGCTGTTAATAAATCTTTGAACCAACGAATTCATATCAATGTGCATTTCATTACGTCTTACACATATAAAGTTATGGAAACATAGACTTCACCGTTGTATTTATCGTAAAATTCTAGTCCAATTTGATATATCACATGACCCCTTTCCTATTTATAAAAGTCGAACGAGATACAAGATGGCCGACTTCAAGATGGCGGCCATGATAAGCATACCCCCAAATAGATGTCTATTTCCTCCCGGTGTCGGTTAATGTGTTTTTCCTTTTTATCTCTTTACCCGTTTTACAAATAAAATGAAATTTTCAAACTTGAAACACATTCTTATGGCTTATTCTGATCAATCAGGTTTTTGGCCACTGCGGCCGTCGTTATGGACGGAAGCTTTTTAAATTTTGCTTACACTCGTTTCTTGATATTTCATACTTCTCTGCCAAATTTGGTCAAGAATCTAGATTTCGACATCGATAGGTTTACTTGTAAGGAAACTATGAAATACTGGTAGAGAACCTTTTTGAAAACTGCAATGCACAAGGGTAAAATATGGATTTTAAAATTCGTTCACTGTCTGTATTTATATTTGAGTTATTTCTCTAAAAAATTAATTGCTATAAGCAATGTACAGGGTGAGCGTTTTCACCAGAAAATTTTGCAGATGGAAAAACATTATAAAGGGAAATGGGACCTATCCATGATGAGAGATTACTGTTAAGTTCCTCCTGAAAGAGGACTCCAAAACACAGAAACGGGAAAATGTTTCGAAACTGATTTTGCCGTTGATCATGTTTCTTAATCAAGCTTATAAGTAAACATGCAGCGTGCTCCAGGGAGTTAGCAGAAAAAACTGATGCTCAAGCAAGAAGTGATCCTATATCGTTAGTCAGTCAAATGAGAGATTACATGTTTCTGGTCTCACTAGTTCTCTGGTAGCCCTTACTATTTCAAATAAACTATGAAAGTAAGGAACTTCAGAGTGATGCTATGGATGTTACTACTGGACTTCCATCATTCCAAAAGCTTTGTGATTGGCTAAAAACATACAGGGGAAAAGGTTTCGATGAAGCCTTGATTGAAGAGGGAATCGGGCTCGAGACTATGTACACCACAGGCGCACGCGCAAACCACAAGACCAGCAGGGAGAGCGCAATATAGCTACAGACCTTGGTGCAAGTTAGTTGTAAACCTGGGGCCCCGCAAAATGTTCCCAATCATGTCCCGCACCACCTAAGGGCGGCCGGAGAAGGGAAAATAGACGAAACTGCGCTGACTACAAAATTTGAACGACATCACTAAATTTCGTTGGCATCGGGCGGGAAACTTCCAAAATGTTTAGAAAAAAATTAATAAACTTAATTAATAACTTAAATTAATAAACTTAAAGATAATAGTAAAAGAAAAAAAATCGAGACATGTTCAAGAGCATCAACGAATTTAAGAAAGGATATCAACCTCGCGCGTATATATTAAAGGGAGACGACGGAACAATTCTTACTGATACAGGTAGCATCTTGAATAGATGGAAAGATTTCTGTGACGATTTGCTTAACACGCAGCCAAAAACTAATGTTCGTGGGGAAAGGGAAATGCACAGCAGAGCCATAAATTTCAAAGTTTAGCCGAACAGAAGTAGAAATTGCTATAAAGAAATTATAGAAACACAAATCTCCGGGTGTAGGTGAAATTTGGCTGTATTAATTTTAGCCAGAGGGAAAAATTGTGGAACAAGATACACAAAATCAATCTCTTTACCTGGAACAAGGAGGAATTACCACAAGAATAGAAGGAATGAACCATGTCGTAATTCACAAAAAAGGCGACAAAGCTAATTGTAATTAATTTCGAAGTATTTCTCTTGTGGCAACATCCTATAAAATCCTGTCGAATATTTTATTAGCAAGATTAATCCCATGCGCAGATGAAATTATTAGAGATTATCAGTGTGGATTTAGACGAAATCAATCAACTATGGACCAGATATTTACCATTTGACAAATACTCGCAAAGAAATGGGAATACGATACCCCGGTACATTAATTATTTAATGGTTTTAGAAAGGCTTACGATTCTATTAGGAGATAAATATTATACAACATTCTTGCAGAATTTGAAATACTGAAAAAAGCTAGTTAGACTAATTAAGACGTGTTTAAATGAATCCCAAAGTAAAATCCGAATAGTAAAATTCTTGTACACGAGCTTCCTCGTCGAGAATGGCTTGAAACAAGGAGATACGTTGTCGAATTGTTATTCAACTTTATTCTGGAGACACTATAAGGGAAATAAAAGATAGCATCCAGGTCCTAGAGCTGAATGATATTCACCAGGTTATGTCATATACTGATGATGTAAATCTGATAGAAGAAGATAGGAGAACAATAGAAAGAAATGGAGAGACATTATTAAATGCTTGCAGGTTTAGAAGTAAATGCAGAAAAAACTAAATACATGGAAGTTCACTGGGATCGTAATACTGCTAATTTTGGATGCGTCAAAGTATCAATTAATATTTTTGATAAAGAGGATACTTTCAATATTAACAGACCAAAATCATATCCACGAAGAAATCAAATGTCGACTGAAAGCAGGAATTTCGTGTTATTATTCAGTTCAAAATTTTTTGTCGTCGCGAATTCTGTCGAGGAATTTGAAGCTCAAGATATATATAGAACGATAATCATGACTGCTGTTCTGTATTGCTGCGAAACAGTCGCTTGTTTTAAGGGAAGAACGCAAACTGAAAGTATTTGAAAAAATGAAATGAAATCTTTGAGTTTTACGTCCCACGGTTATGCCGGTTAGGCTAAAGGAGACGGTGATGATGAGTAATGAATTAAATGGTGGAATGAAGAAAGTGGGAGGAAACGGGAGAACCCCGAGAAAACCCACGCACACGGTGTTTGTCCACCACAAAGTTCACTTGGCGGGGACTGGGATCGAACCCGGGACCCCAAGCACCAGAGGTGAACGCTCTACCACTGAGCCACCGCGGCCCCTGAAAGTATTTGAGAATAAAATCCTGAAACAAATATTCGCACCTAAGAGGAACGGGAATGGGAGATGGTGGAAACTTCACAACGAGGATCTGCATAATTTACAGCTTTCCCAAACATTCTAGTCTAGGAGGCTCAGGTGGGCAGGCCATGTAGTGAGACTGAAAGAAAGCAGGAACGCTTTCAAAGTTTAGACTGGAAATTCAATCGGAAAACGTGCATTAGGAAGACCTAGAAGCAGATGGAAGGACAATATTAAGATGAATCTCGCAGAAATAGGAATACAAAGTAGAAACTGGATTCAGTTGGGTAAAGACAGAAGTCATTGGAGAGGTTTTATGAACGCGGCATTGTAGCTCCGGGTTCTATAGGCCATAGAGTTAGTTCTTTTACGGTAAAAAATAAATAAATAAAAATAAAAAATGTGAAATATAACGGAAATTCAGAAGGTTTATGTTTTATCTGTGTTTAGATAGATAAAACAGCACAACTGATACGAATGCACAGAAAACATATCCTGGCGATACAAGTAGTTGATGGGGAAATGATTCGAATAAATTCCTTCAAATTGGAAGTATTTCATATATCAATGAAATAAAAGAAAAATCACTGGAAGTTATTAGTCTTTGAAAAAGGCGAAATTCGTTGGGTTAAGTTCTGACTCTTTTAGCCCCTACTCTGCGATTTCGAATATGTTATTTTCCCCTTGTTTATCTTCATTTTTAATATTCCCCTGCAAATAGCAGCTTGCGTGTGTCTCTTCACTCCTCTCATTTTCATACCTTCATTCTCTCATTTTCATACCTTCATTCTCTCCATCGTGATTAATCCGATTGGATAGAAAAGGGTGATTAACTAAGCAAACTCATCACCATCACAACACTGAACACGTATTTCAGACTTAGACCGTTTCCGATCTTGAAAACGCTTCTGCGTATGTTATAAGTCATTACTCGACACTTTGTATATCACATCGTCATTAACAAATCATATATTACAACTTTCTTTAAGTAATAAGTAAGAACTTGTTGTGACCCTTATTGAAAATTTTGGGTTGCGAGCGAGGCGAGCAAGAAAATTTTTAGCACATTTATCTCTTTGCAAACTGACAATAATATTGATTTAATAGGGCGCCGCGTCGTTTACTCTTTTTCGACACCTTTTCTTTCTTCTTGTTCGTTCGGCGCCCCTTGCTATCAGCGCCCGGTGCTACCGCCCCGCTCGCCCTCCCCTAGCCACGGATCTGCATATTGCCAACCCCATTATGCTAGTGCCCTCGTAGGTTTGACATAGGTGGTTGAAGTAGTAATAAAATATCTTCCATAATTGATAGTATAGCTTCACCATTTGTTGTTGTAGCTCTGTAAAACTCCGCAAAGGTTTCATTAGGTTCAAACTTTCATTTGTCTAGAATACAGATAGCTTCGTATTCATTCCTTTATAATATCTCTAGCACGATCACAAATTACTGAAAACATTATGGGATTGTTAGACTTAATTTCGGCACATATTAGCAGCAGTATCTTTAGCCCTACCCGTAAAATATCTGCCAGATAGCAACCTTAGAAAATTATTGGATCTGTCGCTTCCTCTAACGATGACTTTGTATATATATGTATCAGTGCGTAAAATATGGTACAAAGGTTTCAGAAAAATGTCCCAGCTTTGGAAAATTTTGAATGAAGGGTATTTGAAATAACTTTTTCTTTTAGCTTATTAATATTAAATAGCAACAGTGGAAACAATTACAAAATTTGATAATCTTTACATAATCCTTCCATTGCTGTCAATCGACAAAAGTGGCACTATATGGTGTTCTGAACGACCGTGTTGCTGTGTAGTAGGTTGTTAGTATATAGATATGTAAATTACTACCACTTGTGATACCACTTGTGGCAAAGTAAGGACTACATGATTCCACGTGGAGTTAACGGCGACGTGGTCAATGATTACTTATCTACAGAAGATAATTGAGGTGACAAAAATATAAAGGTAAAGTGTGGTTGCCACAAGACAATTATAAACTGTATTCAGACTAAGTAAGTTTCTTTAAACGTTGATAGAAAGAAAAAAGAAACACACAAAATATAAACAATATCATTTTCAATAGTTGTAGTGTAAAATTGCAGACATATATGCGAACCGCCACTGAATAAAGATTCTACAATATCAGTTCAGTGTAGCGCGGTCTTTTTTACTCCCTTTTCTTAAACGCGAAACGATTTAAACAACTTTCGTGGAGTTAAACATAAGTTGAAATATCAAAGCTTCTTAAACAAACACACAAAACAGAAAGCATTTTATTCTACATTGTATGTAGTTAGGCTTAAGAGCACGTTTGTATACATCAGAACCAATGGTTTGTGCACAGTTATTATTTTTTTCTTCCCTTTGTAAAGAAAACAATTGTCTTCAGCATTCTTTCCCCCATCCCCTTCAAATTAAAAACATCAATAGTATTTCTATTTGGCTTTAAACTGTCTTCAATGCACGAAGAATATTCATTCCAGTAGGACTGTTTATGTTAATTTTACGAAAAAAATATGCATCTTGTATCAATAGTGAATAAGTTGCTGCAGAAAAACAGAAGGAAAAAAACAGAAAGCAGCATTGATGTAGGAAATGTCTTTTCAATGCATAAAAAACAAAGCATAATACACTGAAACTAAAACACAAGACCACATTTGGTTACGAGAAGTTCTATATTCCTTTTTCACCCTTTCGCGTCTCCATCTCATACAAATATACATATAGCCCGTGGTTTCGCGGTCTATGTTGTTGTAAGCTGTGGTGAAATTCTTCGCCTCGAAGGCCAAGAACTGATATCGGCATGGGATCGAAAAACTGGCAAAGAGTGGCTTTAGACGGGCAACTCGATGGTCTCTTGGTAGCTTTCTTTGTAAGTTGATGCAAAGTAACCGACATATTACAAAACTTTTGACTTACCTTGGTATTAGAAAATAAGTGATCTTAGAATTGATATACTCCGTCTATAGTTAAATGTAATCATACTGAATTGATTTCTCCGTTAGGTTCTTGTAGAACTATTGAAGGTTTATCATCACCAAAAAGACAAAGTCTTACTGTTTTCACACTATACTACAGTCTTGGATATTATACAACATCATATTGAAGTAGAAAGGTATGTGTTAATTTTTTGTATTGTTACTTTGAGTGTTTTGTATGTCAAGATTAAATTTGCATGACACTAGAAAAATACTATGTAATTCGAACTTCCTTACAATAATCTTGACTTGATTTCAGTTTAGTGTCCCTTTCAGCCGCGAGACTATGGGACGTAGACCCACAGCTTAAAGTGGAATCCGAATCCTTTTAATAATCAATCAACACGATATAACGACTTATCAAAAAGATAGTCGTAAATCTGGTTCGTTTGCTAAAATAAAAATTCGAAGTGGTAGTAATTCTTTGGCATAAAAATATTAGCTTCGATATTTAAATACCATTAATCTCACCTTTTTAATAAATATGACAACGTCTATAAACGATGTTAAACTGGTTTATTATTTGATATAACTTATAATATCCTTTTCTTAAAACTGTTAAGTACACAAACTCACCGACTAGGTAACCATAAAACATGTCCATATCAACAACTATCCCATAATAATCACTTACATATATTAAAAACATTCTTCTTTTGTTAATAAGAAATGAACATTCTACTAAGTATAGTGCACATGTATGAGTACTTTCTGCCCAAGGTACAGGTAAATATTACACAAACCAAAGTATTTTGTTATATAAAATGTCGCTCGACAAAGGGACTGAATATAAAAGTCATGAGTAGGCTTGGCTTTTATCTTCAAGAACCACTGGTCCGTTTACATTAGTATTCTTTACATTACTCATGTCCATCATATTTTAATCGCACCTTGTATATCTATTCATTATATTTCACATATACATATATATAAATACATTCATAACAAATCTTTCATTTCATCAGTACTTATCTTTAACAATAAAGTTTTAACACAAATTAATATAATGAAAACAATTTTTGTGCTTGATTAATCATGAATTAAATTACAATCCTTCACGTTAATAAGAAAGAATTCAAGTCATTGAAAAATTATCGTTGATGAATGAAAATCAAAGAAAATATAATTGAACAAAAATCAAAAATTAAACACAATCTACGTTTGAATAAGCACATGTAAGTAAATAACTCTATTTTTATAGAAACAAAAGACACCCTTTTGTTATTATATAAATACATTTTTATTATTATTATTATTATTTTTCATTCCTATTTATTTGAGCAAGAATGTCCGGTGCTACTAGTTCTTTCACTAGATGCATCCATTTTTCCTTTGTATACGGAGTAGGTTTCCAAACCTTTAACTCATCTATATTGCGAAGTCCAATTGACATCCCCGTTTTAGCGTTCAACAATTCGAAAACTTTAGGATTTATTTCCTTAAAACATAAATAAGGACCTGAGAAAATGTCACAAAATTTGTAAATCTTCTTTAATAACATATTACTTTGCGGATGTTGTTTAACAAAAACTAAGTCATTGACCTTGATCCGATATTTCCCTTCTTGCAAAGACTCTACTTGCGAATTACGTTTCAAAAACTTGTTATGTCTTCTGATCTTTACCATATTCACTAAATTGGATGAATCTATAGTTGTCGAATTTTCCAATTTGACATCGAAATGTTGTTCCACAGGGAAAATCAAATCAGAGCCATTATGCACATTAGCAGGAGACACACCTAAAGTATCTGATATAGAATGGTTCAAAAGGTACGTAATTTGGTTGACATGCTTAATCCATTCAGCATGTTTATCCTTGCAAAAGTGCCGAAACAGCATACCAAAATTGCGATGTACATTTTCTACCACGGAGCTACTTGGATGGTACGGAGTCACAAAATGAATTTTAATGTTGGCCTTGTTCATGGCTTTGAGAAACACATCACTTTTGAATTGTGAACCGTTATCGCATAATATATGCTCGATAGGGCCACAATGTGGAATATATACATTCAGAATTTTATTCACGATAGCAGCGGAGGTTGCTTTACGCAAGGGATAGGCTACCACATATCGTGAAAAGATATCCATAGTTGTTAACAAATAAACTTCTCCAGTAGCTGCTCTGGGTAACGGTCCATATAAATCAATCGATAGAAATGAATGTGGTCTCTCAGGTGTTATTGAGAGCATTGGTTTTTGTATAGCCTGATAATTATGCTTAATTTGCATACACTCAATGCAGTCATTGATATAACTTTTGACTTGAGCTCTCATTCCCTTCCAGTAAAAAGATTTATTAACCAAGGCACATACCTTCACATACCCAAAATGTCCGAAATCATCATGGTAGGCCTTTAATATGCGTGCTGTTAACGTAGGTGGAATGCAAATTTTGTTCCTAGATTTGAATTTAAAATCCTTAATAAGTAAAATTCCGTTATTTAATTTAAATCTGGAATTCCAGTGTTTGGGACAACTACATCCCTCGCCACATGAAGATAAATGTTCCATGATTTGTTTATATTCATGATACTTCATTTGATGTTCTCTTAAATCTTCTATCGAAATGGTAGCTATTTCATCCTGTAAGATCTTAAATTCGTTAATGGACAAAATATGTTGCTCTTCTCCAGGAAACAAACGTGATAAGGTATCTACGGGTCCATTATCTACCCCTTTAATGTGTTGTACTTCGAAATCATAAGCTTGAAGATCTAACGACCAGCGAAGTAATCTGTTGTTATATCCTTGTACGCTATTGAGGTATCGCAATGAATTATGGTCGGTAAGTACTATAAAATGACATCCGCTAAGGTATGGAGCGAATTTTTGTATTGCAAAACGTATAGCCAAAAGTTCAATTTCTGTCGTGGTGTATCCCTTTTCAGCTTTCTTTAGAGTACGGCTAGCGCAATGTATAACAGCTGGTTCCTGAATAGTTGGGTTAGGTTGCCAGAGTACTGCAGAAATTCCAAGTTGAGAACCGTCACACTGTACATAGAAAGGAACGTCATATCTGGGGTGATTCAAATGGATGTTTCGTTTTACGCACTCCTTCAACTTATTAAAACTGTGTTCCTGAATCGGACCCCATTGCCATGGTACCCCTTTTTTTATGATCATAAATAAAGGCTGGGCTATCTCAGCGAATCGCGGGATGGCTTTGCGAAACCAATTGAAGAGTCCTAATATTTGTCGTGTCTGTTTCACATTTACTGGCGCAGGTAGATCTTCTATGGCTTGAACTTTAGATTGACTGAATTGTAAACCAGAGGCATCAATTTGGTATCCAAGAAATTCTATAGAATTCTGCAGAAATTTGGATTTCTGTAGATTGATAGTAAGGCCTGAACTTTCCAATCTGTCTAAAACTATATCTAAGTACTTCAGGTATTCATGTGGATTTTTCCCCATGATTAAGATGTCATCAGCATACGTTATCACGTTGCTACGTAAGTCTTGACCTAGAACTTTGTTCAAGCAGGATGCTAATGCTGCACTACCATTGATAAGTCCAAAGACTACACGATTGTATTCGTACAAGTGACCTTCAAAACTAAATGCTGTGTATGGTTTTGAATCTTCATGTAACTCGACCTGATTATACGCCATCACTAGATCTAGATTTCCGAATACAGTGTTCCCTTGTAAAGAAGCTAGTATTTCTTCTACTGGAGGATACCTCACTTGTTCCAGATCAATGTGACTGTTAGTGCGTCTCAAATCTAATACCACACGTAGAGAACCATTTTTCTTGGGAACAACATGTAATGGATTAAGGTGGACGCTTCTTGAAGGCCTAATGATCCCATCTCTTAACATATTTGCAATTTGCTGCCGTACATTCTCCCTGTATCTATATGGAATTATATAGGGCTTGGTTACTATGGGTTTGTCTGTTTTAACTTTAAAAGAATAAACAAAATCCTTGCAACGTCCAGGACGTTCTGAAAAGATATTTCTATGTTTATATAAGATGTTCTTAAAGTCGGCTATTACTGTATTATCAGCAAAATCAAGGCTGCTTTCGAGTGATTTAACATGTTCAGAAAATGATACATCGTCCTTTATATTCATCAAATTTTGTTTGTCTTCCAATCGTGGATCATTTAATTTATCACTTTTTGCACTAATAGAAACATTATTCACTATAGGAGACATATCATTATATTGACAAGCAAGATTATCTAATTTTGGAAGCAGTTTCTGAACGACTTCCTGAGGTATACCCGGTATCGTCAACGTTTGGTTTTTGAAATCAAGCATGACACGTAATTGGGATAATAAATCTAAGCCCATAATTAATTTCTCGTTAAGATCCTTTATCACCAGAATAGGGATTGATATTTCAAAATCTTGAATAGATATTGTCACACGAGTAATTCCTGCTACTCTCTTTTTATGTTTACCGGTAAAATCAACTATAATAAGATTCTCAGCCTTTTGTAGCTTAGGATTCGAATAATTATTAGTAATTGCTTTCCACAATGAATACGATAATAGAGAGGCATTTGCTCCTGTATCAAGTAGAGCTTCGGTACTTAACCCATTGACTTTAATAGGTATTTTAGCTGTACTATATGACTTTAAAAATACAAAATTTTCTTCAATATTAAAACCATCATTGACAGTATCATCTTCAAACCAACAGCGATTTACAACCGGTATAAATTGGTACTGACACCTATTAATTGCTATTTCAGAATAATTATTTACAGCGACGTCATGTGAAAGATCATTTTCATAATTAGCATGAACATGTAAATTGGAAGATAAATGTTCGTAAGAATTATCGCTTAAATTTTTAGATAAATGTTCATGAGAATCCACAGCTGACATGGGTTTAACCCCTACCACATCAGCCGCGATTAGTTTAAATTCATACTCGTGTATGGTTCCAATAAGGTACACTGTACAGCACAATCGTGGTTATGTCCCGTATTATTGTTCTGTACAGAAATTACTTCAATGCCTGGATCTTGATGCGAAGTGCCATCTCTTGTCCTTCCATTACGTCTATCCGCGTAGTTCGCTGTATTTCTGGAATTTCGCCATACATTACGTCGATTTTTAAATCTATTTTGACTATATGGTCTAACATATGAATTGCTACGACTAATTAGGTTAGGCGGATTCTCTACATAACCTTGTCTATTTTGCTCATTTTGATTGCTAGAGTATACTCGGCTTAGGTTAGGTTCTGTATTATTCACACTCCGAATATTTAAATTCCGAACAGGCACCAAATGATCTGAATTATTCTTATTTTTACCTATTCCTGATTGTGGATTCATGGCATGGTATTGAGTTTCGTAGCATTGGACAAGCATCAATAAATGGCTGAAACTCATACACTGTGTGGAAAATAAGATATGTTGCAATTTAAATGGAAGCAAATTTCGAATCGATGCTATTATTCTCGATTCCGATTGCAAAGGATTAACAACCTTTAATTCGTTGTAGACATTTACAACAAACTCTACAAGAGATTTGTGCAATCGAGGATTGAAGTGTTGATTTCTAAGGGTGGCATCTCTATTTGCCAGCAAAAAGTCATTTTCATAATTTGCGATCAAAGCCGCTTTGAATTCCTCATATGTACTAATGTGATCACGTATTGCTTTAAACCATAAGGAACAAGGTGGGAGTAATACATGGGGTATTAATTTCATATATTGTGATCGATCGATACACATTATATTGCATTCGTCTTGGAATTTCTCTAAGAAAGAAGTAGCATTCTCATTACACTTACCACTGAATTTGCTCATAGCTCGAATTTCACTCATCTTAACACTTAATTTTACCTTCTTTTTCTCATTCCTTGTTCTTGTTGAGTGATAGTTCCTATCCGTGACATGCTGTGTCGTGACACCATCTATGTGTCGCTCATCAGTACTCTTCGGACAACTTTCTTCTAGTATAATATCTTCATCAGACCCCGGCGAAGGCGAGTTCATCCCTGGTGAGTGGGGCAACTGAAAGCGATCACTACCCAAGTTATTACGGTAAATGTGGTCTTTAGCCTGTAACGTTCTAATCTCTTCCTGAATAGTAGCTAACAACTGTGTATTTACACGTATGTTATTAGAGTTGTTGCTGACCTGGGTCTTTTGCTGTTTAATGGAAGATTCTATTACTTCTAAATCTTTTTTTACAGCACAGATTTCTTGATTTTGGTGATCATGCTTTTCCTGACAATCATCGGATATCTTTTTTAACTTTTCCTCGAACTGTGAGGATATGTCGTTCACCACCTGGACAATTGTCTGTTTCGTTTCATCTGATTTCTGTTCTATCCGTCTACTTAATTCTTCATATTGCTTATTAGATTCGTCGAACTTTTGGTCCATTCGTCTACTTAATTCTTCATTTTGCTTGTTAGCTTGGTCAAACTTCTGTTCCATTTCGTCAAACTTCAGTTCTATCTTCTGTTCCATTCGTCTACTTAATTCTTCATTTTGCTTGTTTATCTCGGTAGACATCTGCCTGAATTGTCGCTGTAAAGCTAACAAGAGTCGATCCTCTGATGACAAACCTGGTGTTACACTAGTTTCACCTTGGTCACTAGTATTTGATTCCTGCTGCATTGCTTCGTTGTCCATTTTTCTTATGATTACTTTACCACTTCGCAATATGGTTAAGTTTTTATTCATTAACTGTAGTATAAAAGTAAATTCAACCTTACTCTTCTTCTTCGGGAACTGAATTTACAAAATCCCGGGTGAGGTAAACCAAATTTTTATAACGACTTATCAAAAAGATAGTCGTAAACCTGGTTCGTTTGCTAAAATAAAAATTCGAAGTGGTAGTAATTCTTTGGCATAAAAATATTAGCTTCGATATTTAAATACCATTAATCTCACCTTTTTAATAAATATGACAACGTCTATAAACGATGTTAAACTGGTTTATTATTTGATATAACTTATAATATCCTTTTCTTAAAACTGTTAAGTACACAAACTCACCGACTAGGTAACCATAAAACATGTCCATATCAACAACTATCCCATAATAATCACTTACATATATTAAAAACATTCTTCTTTTGTTAATAAGAAATGAACATTCTACTAAGTATAGTGCACATGTATGAGTACTTTCTGCCCAAGGTACAGGTAAATATTACACAAACCAAAGTATTTTGTTATAACGAGTTTTAATTTTTAGTGTTACTAATTGATTAAACAGAATTACCTCATAAAATGCATTTGCCCCATATTCTAATGCAGTCTAAAATGCAGCTGCGTTCCTGAAGGTATTTCATTCACTAACTGCAGTAAACAATTTTTGCAAGAACATATTATTTATTGATATTTCATGGTGAAAAGGGCCGCGGTGGCTCAGTGGTAGTGCGTTCACTTCTGGTGCTTGGAGTCCCGGATTCGATCCCAGCCCCCGCCAAGTGAACTTTGTGGTGAACAAACACCGTGTGGGTGAGTTTCCTCGGGGCTCTCCCGTTTCCCCCCACTTTCCTCATTCCAGTATTTCATTCATTTCTTATCATCGCAGTCTCCTTTAGCCTAGCCGGCATAACCGTTGGATATAAAACTCAAATATTTCTTTTTTTTTCACAGTGAAAAACACGCATTAGTTAAGGAAGGTATCAAAATGTATGATCAAAATAAAATTATGTAGTCATGTTCTAAAATATTTTATTCACCATATGTATGTATTATTGTTAGTGGTACTAGTATTTCATTATTAATAATTTATGTATTCGTCAAGCAAATACAATAATATTTAAATAATTACATAATGTATACAAAAATAATAGAATTCCTTGAAACCCATCTAGAGTTGGTCTCAGAAATATCTTTAGAAATGAAAGTAGCCTTTACAATCATGACAAGTAGCCATACCCTATTTTTATTGCAGTCAGTTAATTTATTTGAAGGTTCCTTTCACCATACCTGAAAACAAATGTGGAGTAAATAAGGATCCTGGTAGAGTACTAATGTCGGGAGAGCTGCAATTACGATTATGAATGACACCCATAGGATGAAATGGATCAATTCTCTTCCCTTTGAATTTCTTTTCTTGAATCAAATCCAAAGCTGTTCGTATCCAAAGTATGCGTGTTTAACGCTTTTTTTTTTTTTTCATGTGGGGCATTAATACAGAATATAAAGCTGAAATATTTTAAGTTTTCCATTCGCCTGTTATATTTCCTATTACGCGACGTATCTCATGCTCGATAGAGCTATTGTTAGAATTTATGCATTCAGACAATTAATCGGATGCAATAGTTTCTTTAAATGGTTATTATAAACTACTTAGTATAAATGTTAGAGAAATTATTTCGTGTGCACATAATGGATGGACTTCCATGTTGTATAATATAAAAATTGCTTCATGGGAGCACGGTGGTTCGGTGGTAGAACGCTTACCTCTGATGCGTGAGGTGCCTTGTTTGATCCCCGGCCAACTAAGTTTGTGTCGGACCACATCGTGTCCGTGGGTTTTTCGGGGTACTCCCGTTTCTTTTTACATTTTCATTGCAGCAATGTCATCATCATTTACTTGCCTTAATCATCCATCTTCCTTAGCCTAAAGAGCACAATCGTGGGACGTTAAACTGAAAGAAAGAAACTGTTAGTGTGCTCTGAACAATTATTTTAAAAAAATGATGCACATCATGTCCATGGGTTTATTCACGGTTCTCCAGTTTCCTCCCACATTCTTATTCCACCAGCTATTTCGTTATCACTTTCACTAACATCCATCTTCTTTAGTCTAAAGAACATAAATATGGACGTTAAAGGTTTCTAATTTATTTTTATTTGTTATTTTTTATTTATTTTATTTTATTTTATTTATTTATTTTTTTTAGTAATATTTGAATTTTGCAGTTACAGCTACAGACGTTTAGATGGAAGCACCAAAGCTGAGTCTCGTTCTCAATTTGTAAAAGAATTCAATTCGCGGCCTGACATATTTATTTTCTTGATTTCTACGAAAGCTGGTGGACTTGGATTGAATATAACTGGTGCTAATGTTGTCATAATGTATGATCTGAGTTGGAACCCTTCACATGATCTCCAGGCTCAAGACAGGTAGGAAAATGTTATTATAGGTAGAAGTTCTTAAAGTACTATCCAGATGTACTAGTGTGTACACTAATTAAGAATTGGAACTTTCCAGGTAGTAAGGATGAATTCAACGAAAGTGCCAATTTAAACTCTTCAAAATGATATTTGATGTGTAGGAGTAGTAGTAATACCAAAGTGAAAAGCTAAAAGCACTTCCAGGCCAGAAAGGCGTTTACGTAAGAAATTTGAGCGAGATCGATCGGGCTGTTCCAGAGATTCAGTCACGAGCATAAATAGACTAGCCTTTTGCTAGCTGGGGGCTCCGCCCCCAGGCCCCAAGGTATTCTCGGCCTACGGCCTCGCATTTCTTATCTTTCGGCCTTTGTATCAACAGTGAATTTCGTGAACTTACTTTTCATATTCTCTGAATCTGCCCATCCGGGAGCTTCGCCCCCCACACACTGTCTTTGCTCGGCCTACGGCGTCGCACCCCTTGAACCCACAATTCTGTCGTTTCTTTTTCTATTTCAACTATCTAAAAGATGAGATTTCGTATCCCAAGAAAACGCCCATTCAAATGGCATGGGAATTTCTTCATCCCCCTTTAGACCCCTAAAAATTAAAAACATTCACTTTTAGCAATTTTCCTGTCGGTTAGTCCTGGAAGGCTACAATAATGCCAAATTTCATCATTCTAATCCTGCCGGAAGTGCCTAAACAATTTGGGGTGTAGAAGACGTCCCATATTAAAAACATGGGAAAGATTTTTCAGTTCCCCATAAAACCACTCTACACTTCGAAATTTTTATTTTTAGGATTTACTTAGGTAACTCTAACGAAAACGTACAAGCATACCGAATTTCAAGTTTTTATTCCAATTCTAAGTACTTAAAACATGAGATTATAGGTTTAAAAAAAAAAAATGATTATTTAAATAGCATGGGGAAATTCTTCATACCCTCTTTACACCCCCTAAAAATTAAAAATATTCACTTTTGGCAATTTTCCTGTCGGTTAATTCCGGAAAGCTACAATCATGCCAAATTTAATCATTGTAGCCCTACAAGTAGTGCTCAATAATTTATGTCAGCTCATGTAGTTTTATGTATAGTTAAGATTAAGATTTAATGAAGGCGTGTGTGTGACAAATGGAAGATTTTGGAGATCGATTTCCACTGATTCAGCGACTTTTTTTTTTTTCCATACACACTAGTATTGCGGGCAAATTAAACATATATATATCTGCATTTGAGTAGTAGTTGATTAAATATATCTGAATCTCTTAATGTAGTAGATCACATGACTAGAATATTATTAAGAAATACAGAACAGGCTTTAGGGTTAGTGAACTCACTACTATAATATTAAGAGTTTGTACATAATTTCACACCACTGTTAAAACATTAACATGCGAATAACAGCATAGAGGGCATTCTTAAGCCCTAACACTGCAGAAGAGTACCTATGGGACATACTGAAAATATTGGCAAAAATCTTTTAAATAGGAATATTATTTAGGTTAGTTTTTGATATATACTTTGTATTATAGTATGTTGCATATGCTTAATTATTAATTCTCTTGTAGAGCTTACAGGATTGGACAGAGAAGAGATGTGCAGGTCTTCAGGTTAATATCTTCTGGCACAATAGAGGAAAATATGTATCTCCGACAATTATATAAGCAGCAGCTTACGACAGCAGTTGTAAGCAATGAAAACGCAAGAAGATACTTCTGTGGTGTAGCAGGTGATTCAACAAGCAAAGGAGAACTTTTCGGCCTGAAAAATATGTTTGCACTACGCGTTGGAAACGTATGCTTAACGGAAGAAATTCTTAAGAGAAATGAAAAAATAGAAAATCAGCTACAGCAACGTGTTTTACCTGAAATAAAAAGTGGAGTTGGTGGTTTTAAAGTATGTAATTATTTAATTAAACATTCCAGTGACGAAGAAAAAGAAGAAGCAATTGATGATAAAGCCTACGTTAAAAATATATTTCCTGAGTTAGATTGTGCTCAGATTGCAGGTGATGAAGAACTAATGGACGAGTTGTTAAATGAAGGCAAAACAAGTGACCATGCAAAATTAACAGACGATGACAAAGGTGACGATCAAGTTCCTTCCACTAGTAAAGCAGAAAGTTCAACTAATTCCAAAGTTAATTCCGTGGAAGGTATTTTAAGTGAGTATATATATGTTTTCTATTTTAAAATTAATTTTACCATATTTTAAGCACACCCACTGCCGAAGTCGATATATATATATATATATATTTATTAAACTGTGCTTTTTGTCAAGAACTAATTGGATTCAACCTAACTTTTACTCCATTTTTCCATGAAATAAGCTCTAACAAAAGAAATATGTTGTCAACAAGTTCCTTACAAACAAAAAAATAAATAAATAAATAAATAAATAAATCTTTACTTGTGCAGAAATATGTGAACTCTTTCAAATGTTTTAAGTTGAATGACTGACATAACAAAACTCGCTTTCAAATGTTAATAGGAAGAATATTATGAATTTGCATATTAAATATTTGCATAGTTAACTAAAACTACTTTTTATTTTCAATTTTTAATTGTTCTTGTCATTGTAATGGATTTCTCGTAATACCTCACACACTCTAACATAACACCGTGCTCATGGGTTTTCTCGGGGTTCTCCCGTTTCCTCCCACTTTCTTCATTCCACCATTTCATTCATTTCTCATCATCACCGTCTCCTCTAGCCTAACCGGCATAACCGTGGGACGTAAAACTTAGATTTCATTTCATTTCACTCTAACATAACAGTATTCTGTTAGGTCATTATCCATTTGTAAAGAAATTCTAAGTTTCATTTGTAGAAAATCATGATCGGTTTTTACATATCTCTGACTCCAAGGTACCAACAAGAAAAGGAACAGTACTTCCACATAAGTACCTGGACTCCTGATCGTTATAATTCCATTACTTGGGGTCCAGGTACTTTTGTGGGTGACTGTACAACATATTATATTGTATGCATCTGATTGCGATATATATATATATATATATATATATTCTATGTAAGTGGAAGCTAATGCTTTTAAATATAGAGTTATTTTAGTTCAAAATCATAGAAAGCATATCCAAGGGTTCAATGTATAGGGCACCTAGCAGGCGCCCTTTGGTCCCGTTAAAGGCAGAAATATTTTATGATTATCCTGGGTTATATTGTTTTCTTAAATAATATACATATAAAAACACTTAGGAAATAAACTGTATAGTTTTCCAATTTGATACATTGATTGCCTTCAAACCAAAGATATGTGAAGAAAGGAAAAGAAAGAAAGAAAGACAGAAAGAAGACAAGGAACATAAAACTGTTATTTGTTTGGCGCAGTATATTGCTTTACGTGACGTAGAAAGATGAATATGAGATTATTTTTTTTTTAATAGGCTTTAATTCATTCAGTGTTTATTGCTTTTATTTTGTAAAAATCCATCGATTTCTGTCTGATTGTGTGCAATGAAATAGGATCTTAATCACAATAGCCTTAGATATTGGTATAAGATCTTTCTTTTATTAAATTTCAATCAGTTTAATTAATTTCACTTATTTATAAATGTCAGAATGTCAGTTATTCTGTTTGGTTTCGATTGCCGTACTAATATAAAAAAAGAGCGTGTAGTTATAAAATTACTTTTTAGTGTCATGTTAGAAAGAACCTCGTGTACATATATATATATATATATATATATATATATATATATTAGGGTAGAGAGAAAAAATCAAATTTTCAAGTATCGAATTCTAATAGAGCTCAAAAGTTGTGTATTTGCATGCTAATCGATCAAAAAATAACGGAAAAAATTCACACTTTGGATCTTCAATTCGCGCAAACGGCCTTAAAATTTGAAAAAATGACAAAAAAAAAAAAAAAAAAAAAAAAGACCAAAATTTACCTTTAACTAACTACCTCTATGGCCTATGAAACCCGGAAGTTAAATGCCGCGTTCACAAAAGCTCTCCACTGACTTCTATCCTTAGCCAACTGGATCCAATTTCTACTTTGTATTTCTATCCTTGCGAGATCCATCTTAATATTGTCTTCCCATCTGCGCCTAGGTCTTCCTAATGGTCGTTTTCCGATTGGCCTTCCAGTCAAGACTTTGAAAGCGTTTCTACTTTCTTCCATTCTAGCTACATGACCTGCCCACCTAAGCCTCCTAGACTTAATGACCCTAACAATGTTTGGGAAACCGAATAAATTATGTAGTTCCTCGTTATGAAGTTTCCGCCATTCTCCATTCCCGTTCCTCTTGGGTCCGAATATTCGTCTCAGGATCTTGTTCTCAAATACTTTCAGTCTATGCTCTTCCCTCATAGTAAACAACCATATTTCGCAACCATACAGAACAACAGGCATGATTATCGTTTTGTATATTTTAAGCTTCAAATTCCTCGACAGAATTCGCAACAACAAGAGATTTTGAACCGAATAGTAACACGAATTCCCTGCTGTGAAGAGCAGCAAAATCATTATGAAAATAAAATGTATAAAATCACTCACATTAACGAATTAATAACAAACACGACCTCACACAACTAAAATAAAGTACTTGGACACTATAGAAATTTAAAAAAAATAATATTATATTCCTTGTGTAAAAGAATATTTTGGTGTTTTTTTTTTTTTCTTTCTTTCTTATTTTAGGGCGTTTGCGTAAACTGAAGATCCAAAGTGTGAATTTTTTCGTTATTTTTTCCATTGATTAGCATGCAAATACGTAACGTTTGAGCCCTATTAGAATTCGATACTCAAATATCCGATTTTTTTTTTTCTCATAAAGGTAAATTTTGGCCTTTTTTGTCATTTTCTTTTTATCAAACTTGTGACCGTTTGCGCGAACTGAAAATCCAAAGTGTGATTTTTTTTTATTATTTTTCCATTAATTAGCATGCGAATATACAACTTTTGAGCCCTATTAGAATTCGATATTCGAAAATTTGATTTTTTCGCTACACTCTTATATATATATATATATATATATATATATATATATATATAGGGTGTTAATGAACTATACCGACAAACTGTAACAGGTTCCTCACATCAAAATAAGAGAAAAAGTTCATATGGACTTATGACGAAAAGTGCATAGTTTCAGAGCTAGGGCTGTCCAAGACCGCGAAAAATCTTAGTTTCAACAGTCCCTATTTCGAATTCCAGAAACTGTGGATGGTGGCCCTTACCAGCATACACAATCCAAAAATGCATATTACATCAATTTTCAGTGACTGTGTAGGATATTCTGTACAGTATAATTCTAAAATATGCTTTCAATAGAGTTTTCAGATATACTGTCGTTTCAAGGAGGGTCCAAAGTAGTCAGGAGGTAAGCCTTGATAACAATCAACATCCAGTGTATCGGAGGGAAATTGGAAGTGTTAGGAACCGGCAGCTCCATGTTTTCTGTGTTCTGAATAACGTGTGATGCGATGTATTTCGTCACAATATATTTCACGTTTTCTTTACTTATAAGCGTGAAAGAAAACATCGCAGCATGCGTTTTCCCGAGTACGAGAGACCGCGCAGCTGACGATCCTTAACCCTAAAAACACAAGGTGGGTCCAATGGGCCCTTATACATTAACCGACTTTTTTTTTTTTTTTAAGTGGATACTAAAACTAACCTAACCTAACCTAAACATTGTAAAGCACTAATATTCTATAACAAAATCCTTTAAAATAAGTTAGAATCATGTATTGATAAGTATGGGTCCAACGGACCCACCTTGGGCATTTTTGTATGTAAAATACCTTGGTGTTTCTAGGGTTAACACTTCGGACATCCCGCCAAAGGATTCCGTGTTCATTGCTGTCAAGGTTTATTATTTGCCTACTTTGGACCAATCATAAAGTCAGAGCATATCTCAAAATTTGGTTGACGGCATATAGTGAGTGCGTTCCACGAATAACAATAAGGCCCGTCTCCGAAGAAACCAAGGCAGATAGAAACATGAAACCTTTTGTAACCTTCGATGGTCATAAAAGACAACATTGTGCTGATATAGAGAACCCCTCATTGAGATATGAGTAACTACAAAATTTTAATAGCAACCCCCACCGTGTGGTATTTCGTTTGAAAGGTAATCACGTGTAGATACTAGTTTTGGAAGTTACATGTCGCTAGCTTGTCCCTATCCAACATGGCGGCCATCCGTAAATAGGTCGAAGTACATTCCACGCATAACACTAAGGCCCGTTTCCTGTAGAAACCTTGGCAGATAAAAGCATGAAACCTTTTGTAACCTTCAAGGGACATAAAAGACAACATTATAGTGATAAGGAGAATCCTCCAAGAGGGGGACCTAAGGGAGTTACGGGGGGTAAATACAAAGTTTTAAATAGCAACCCCCACCGTTGTGGTGTGTTAGAAAAGTAATGAGACTGAGTTTGTACTAACTAAAGTTTTTGTTTTTCAAACAACAATGTAGTTCCCTTGGACAGCTATACACCGACGGAGTCGTGGTTCCCACTGTTGGTAGCAGCGCTGGAAGTCTTCAACTGGTATGGCTTTTAACTGGTCGGTCACAGTCTTTTGAATGTTCTCCAGAGTTCCAAGATGACGTCCTTTTAGGACATGTTTCAATTTCGGGAAAAGGAAAGAGTCACAAGGACTCAAATCAGGTGAATAGAGGGGCTGAGGAACAACGTTTCGAGGTCAAAAGTTCACTGATGGAAATGGCCATGTGGACTGGGCATTGTCATGATGAAGCATCCACTTGTCTGCAATGTCTGGTCTCATACGAATCACTCTTTTCCTGAGCCCTTCAAGGATACTTTTATAAAACATTTAGTTGACAGTTTGTCCTGGTGGAACAAATTCTTTATGCACAATAATCTTTACTGTCAAAAAAACAAATCAGCATCGTCTTGATCTTTGATTTGCTCATTCGACATTTCTTCGGCCGAGGAGATGACGGAAAGGAGATGACGGAGTGTGCCACTCTTCGCTTTGCCGCTTTGTTTCAGGATCGTACTCAAATATCCAGGATTCATCACCTGTGATAACACAATTGAAGAATTCTTGGTCATTGGCAATCCTCTCAAGAAGATCAACACACACGTTTTCTTGATTGTCCTTCTGTTCAATTGTGAGGTTTTTCGGCACCATTTTGGCACAAATCTTTCGCATGTTCAAATCGTCCGTCAAAATTTGATGTACGGTAAAAGTGTTTAAATTTAACTGTTCACTCATCATCCTTATTGTTAAACGACGGTCTGATCTCACAAGAGCCCTCACACTTTCAACGTTTTCATCAGTTTTTGAAGTTGAAGATCTCCCTGAGCGAGGTTCATCTTCAACATGTTCTCGGCCTTCCAAAAATGATTTCTGCCAGCGGAAAACGCGCTCTTGATAAGCAATGTTCCCCATAGACCTGTTTCAACTTTTCAAAAGTCACACTCGCGGATTTACCAATTTAACACAAAACTTTATTGCACAACGTTGCTCTAAATTCCGATGCTCCATTTATGTAACACACAACAAAAACACAACTTCACTGATGACGCTGTCAAAAATAATGTGTTACATGTACAGTGTTGTAACTCGGACTGAGGAAGTGGAAGGGGATAAACAAACCGGTCAAGCACAGACCGGTAGACACAACGTTGCCAGATCGCCCGCAGTGTCGCCAGTCTCATTATTTCTCTCACACACCTTGTATATATATATATATATATATTGCTGTGAATTCAAGATTAATCACGAAATTGCTAGAATTCCAACCACAGGGTAAAGACTCAAATGTGCACTCCTACTCCATCGACCCCAAAAATGGGAAGGGGGATTTTTCCTATGTAGGAAAAAAATAGGTAATTAACACTTGTGTGTAATCTGAACTCACACATTTTAACGCTATTATTATTATACTTACAGGGTGTCTAGCAATCGGGAAAATCGGGAAAGTCGGGAATTTGTCTTAAATTTAAAAAATGGTCGGGAATTCGGGGATTTGTCTGGAATTTGCGAAAAAAAAGTCGGGAAAAATGGAATTAAATTCCACATGTTAGAAATGATGCTGACGCTTGTCGGAGCGACTCCGATAAACCTCGCATTCCTAAATGCATCGCGATGTAGTACGTTTATATCGTATTTTTTTTAAAGTGTTCCTAAATACATCGCGATCCATCTCAACCGTTTTTCTATTTTCTACGTAGAAGCGGTCACGTGGTACGCGTTGCATCTCGTACACCGTGGATTTTCTGCGATTTATGTGAGGCGCGCGGTTTGTCTCCTGCTGTGGTGCTGGGGGAAGAAGAGTAGTTGGCAACAATGTTTGCTGACAGCAGAAAGGTTTTTGCGTTTCAAGAGTAACGGGTGGTTAATTGGGCGTTGCATCGTACTATGCATATATAATATTTAGTATAAATTAAATGTTGGATTGTTTTTCACGTACAGGTAAGTTTACTTGGGCAATGATTTCGTAAATAATTCAACACTGTAAGGCTAGTTGTTTTAGTGTCACGGCAAACGACATGACATTTCTTACTTTGCCATGAATTACAGGCATGTCAATTTTGAGTATTCAACATTCCTGCCGTCATAAATAATTCCTGCCGTCAAAAAATTGCATGATTAGATTGTTTCATTGTATATATGAAAGAGATATTCTATGATCAGGTAGGAACTTGTACACTTTTTCATGACATTCAACATTTCCTAATTTTACGAAAACATTTTTTTAAGAATGAGTCGGGAAAAATTTGGAAATGGTCGGGAAAAGTCTGGAAAAAGTCGGGAAATTGCTGCGAGAAATTTACTAGACGCCATGTACTTATTTGCTTAGTTGTTGAATACCTCCTTGTGCAATCACATGTACTTACGAATCTAAATTCTTCATGAAAATGGATCTTAAATTTGAAATAGTGTAATGGATGCCACAGTTGTCAGAGCTAATTATCTAGCTTGTGTACTCTAGCTACTAACCTCACTATCTTGCGATGTCGTAGTGAAGGAATGGGCTAGTTTGAATCCTGAATGAAGCTGTACATAGTCTTCGTGGACACACCACAACGATATTGGTGTATTGATATACTGTGTCGGATTATGCTTGTATTCTTTTCTCACGAATATAATTGTCGAGACATAAATCCTCACATATTTGTTTTTGATGTTAATTTGAAATGATGCTGATTTTAGAAAAGTAGAATATAAAATCATATATGTATGCATATAAAATTACGCATGTAAAGATTATGAAGATTTTTATTTCTAAAATACAGCATAATTTCTATTGGTTCGGATAGTCAGTGAGAATCTTAGATTGCAATTTTGATGAGGGGAATTTAGGAAGAAGTTTGAAAACTTCCTCTCAGGCAGGAATAAATTGTCAAAATTCAACATCAACTGAAAGAGAATGATTTCTTTCCCATAATTAACGTATTAATTCTCACTGTGGAAGGGACACATACATCAGTTTTAAGGTTTAAAAATTCTGTGAAATATATCCATTTCGTATAGGATCCAAAACAAACGTTTTAAAGAATACTGTTCTTTTCTTGTGAAGTTAAAAATATATTAGTTTTACAACATTCAGTTAAATAAAGTGTATTACTTGTGTAAGTGAAAATGCATTAGTAAGATAATTGTTGCATTTATTTAATACTGGAGATGTAAGTAACTGAGATTAATGATCTTTGTCATCAAAATGTTTGTTTGGCAGCTAATTTTGAAGAAGTTTGAAAGAGAAAATCATACTTTTTTTTTTCAGCAGTGAATATGGTTTTAAAATACTAGTAAGAAATATTGATATGAGAATTTCTGAATCAAAATTAAATTCAGTAGGTTAAGGCAGAGAGTCGAAGTTCCCCTTTTATTTGTTGATATAGGCTGAGGCAAAAGACCCCATTTCATTTTTTACATAAATTTACTGAATGAATACCAAAATGATAATGGTGTTAGGTGCGCCCATACCTACCGAGTTATTTGACTAGCATGGTTACCAATGTGTAGACGGGTATCTGTGATCTTGAAACTACAGAGAATCATTAAGTCATTTAATTTATCAGCCTGAAGGTAAAAGTCTTATAATAATGTTTTTACTGCTTTTATTCGTTTAAAACTTGGGATCTACAAAGTTGAGAATTTTGCAGATTGGAGTCGAATTTCTTAGTGTTTCGAGGTACGTTAAAAAGGATGTGGCCGTTATATTTGAGTTGTATTTCTATCAAGTAAAAAATACAATCAAACTTATTTAAAATGATGAGCTACATAATAACTTTGAACTATATCCATGCAGCCTATGAATGTAGTCATGTGTAATTATTACTCCATAAGTTAGCCAATTGCGTAAGTTCGTCATTTTCTGGTAATATTCTAATATTGTGTGATGTACCACGCGACACTCTTCACATTTGGTATCCATTTCGTCACTCGTTTGTGAAAAGAAATGTTCTGAGACCTTTTCTTCAATATATATATATATATATATATATATATATATATATATATATATATAATTATTTGCTTCACTGTTATAATATATATTTAAATTAGTCTCATCTAATTTTCGTTTATTACGAACTTTTTCTTTTTTCATAGAATCTGCAGGTGTGGTTCATGTGCACGCTAATCAAAATGTTGTTGGCGGAAGCAAAGTTGAAGACCATGTGTCTCGTTGTGCTGTGAAGGATGTATTTGAGAACCAAGTAAACAGTCAAGAACTTGCTGTATATTGTGATCCATTACAGCCTGTAAGTACATTGGTATTATATGGCTTCAAAATTTCTGAGGTAGTAATTACAAATCATACGCAGTTTCGTGAGTATACAAAAGAGTACTTAAATGTTTTTCTAGAGAGTCGAGAAACCGAACACTCAAAAATTAAAATACTTGCAAAAAGACTATTTTTCGTGATTGTATTTCAAGCTAGACCGTTTAAATGTAGATATTCCACTTCAACCATACTGTGATACCCATGACAGATTATTTTTTCTTTTAGCTCGAGCAGTGTCTTTTTGAAAGTGCTTGGAAATATTTCCAAAATATCATATAGAAGTTGCATTTAAAATAACGAAAACGAAATTATACCTCGCTTGATAATGTTTCGAATTTTTAAAATCATATATTACCAATAAAAGCACTAGAATTTTAGAAAAAAGATATTATTATGTCTTGTTCAGCTGTTGTATATTGGTGATTAAATGAATTGATAAATATTTGTTTGGCATGATGCTGCAGGAGAGGATCTCGAAATATGTGAGAAATAATAAACAAATTGTAGGTTGTGGATAAAATGGAAAGCTCAGTAAATGAATGATTATGATTTAATAGGGACGTCAGCAGCGACGCTATTTGTTCCGGTCACAATAAAATGAAGAGCTCAAGTAAACTAGTTTACTACGGAAAATTGTGAACGAAGTTGTCACAAGTGTATTTAATGACGTTATTAGTTTTAGCAATCCTAGCTTTCCTATATATAACTTGGTCAGAATTCCTTAAAGTAAAACCTGCACAAGTATTTTGGGCTTGTTGCAATTTTTACTTAGATTTCTCGCAGTGTTAACATGAACTATGTCACAGTAACCAGATTATTGCGCACAGATGACTGTTCATCCAATAAGAAGAAAGCAACACTCATCATCAATCTGTTTTTCAAGATCTTCAGCAAATAAGTACAAAAAAAAAAAATCATCTTTAGTCCTAAGTGTGAAACTTTGTTTCAATGTAATTCAATAACTACACAAGGACACTGGCGATAGCTCAGGAGTACCTCCGTTATGAGTGTTAGAGATTTCGAACAAAATGATGGTGAGTAGTATGAATACGTCACAGTAGCCTAAGATAAAACCAATACTTATCCAGTAAGGCAAAGCCATTCCTTGTCCTTAAAAACATAAACATTTAGAATGTTAGTATTACCTCAAACGAAGTTGGTAAAGCATTGACAATAGGAAACCCTTTCTGTGTAATTCTTGGAACGTGTTCATTCTGGTAAAATAAAATTCTAACATTTTCTTGAGAGCAGTATGGACAGAACAAACTTTATTTAAATTTCGTGAGCAGATGTGTATGATCTCATTATTTTTCCTTGAATATACTATACTATGTCTTCCACAAAACTAGCCTCCTTCTGACATGCTTCTGATTCGAGATGGAATTTGTTTCACGACTTCCTTACGAGTCCCTCAGTTGGCGGCATAATGACTTAATGGTAGAGCGCTGAGCTGTGTTACGAGTAGTGTTGTAAAATTTCTGGAAATTTTGAACCGGCTGGTGAAAAACCTTTTTTTCCGGTTTCTTTCCGGAAAAATTGGAAAAATAACAAAAATCTTTGTATTAGGTTAGTTTTACTAGTAATGAAACAGTTTTTTTTTTTTTTTTTTTTTTCCGAACGCGTGAAAAATGTAAATTGAGAAATTTCAATATTGTGAATATTTTTTAAAAAGAAGCATTCGAAAATAAAACTGTTGTAAATATTCTTGAAAATTAATAGTTTGCACTCATTTTCTTTATGTGCCTTTTAGTCGTTTAGGCCTACTCCTGGTTGTGCATTAATTACAGAAATTTTATAATTGCATACACATCTACCATCATGAAGGGTTTCTGTTGCAACAAATAGGGCTCTTAAATGTGCTCTTTGATCTAGTGAAATTTTGTTAATTTTAATCGAATTACTTCTTAAAAGAAAGAGTAGTAAGCAAATTTCACTAATACTCATGCACTAACAAGGGAAGAGAGGGGCATTATATATCGAAGTGGAAGATGGTTCATATACCAATCGAAAGCACTAATGACATCTATTATGAAACTGTAATAAAAATTTTCCGAATACATATACAGTACGAGTTATATGAATATACAGGGTGTCCAGAAAGTCCGTTGCCACCCCTAGAAATGGCAAACGGTGAGACAAATGTCAAACCAGGAAAACACGTTTATCATCATTTCAAAAGTACAACGCATCAAAGTAAAAAGTGTTCTCACAGGGTCCCAGTCGGGATCCAACTCAAAAATTACAAATGGTAAAGGGATCAAGTAGCACATCAATGGTAAAGGGATCAAGTAGCAGTTGGAAAGCTGTTGGAAAATGAAAGAAGACAGAACAAGTGTTGACTCTCTAAAATTACCCTGTGGAAAATGTCGGCCGGTCAAAATGTCAGCAAAAACGTCATTGTAAAGTCTATGGCCACTCCAAAAACCCTGAAAGGGTGAGATAGATGTCAAAACAGCAAACCACGTTTATCATCATTTCAAAAGTACAATGATTTAAAGTAAAAATATTTGTTCCAGGGTCTTCCCTAGGGTCCCAGATGGGGTCATCCTCAAAATTTTCAAATGGTAAGGGGGATCAAGTAGCATATCGTTGGAAAGCTGTTGTGAAATGAAAGAAGACAGAACAAGTCTCGACTCTCTAAAATTACCCTGTGCAAAATGGCGGCCATTCAAAATGTACATCCTCATTTCGGTTCTGCGAGCGCATTCGCTTTCCATTTTGCAATCGGCACTTGTCACTGTGAGACACTTGCACGTATTCACTGTTCCTGGTGCAAGAAAATTTTTGTTTGAATCATCTTATACTTGATAATCCAGACAACGAGCATAAGTAGCACTATAGTACATTATATATTAACTAGTCTGTTCCATACTTAAAGATGTCAAAGTTATTTCTTTTTTTGTTTATTTCTTAATTTCTCATATTTTATTATATATTTTTTTATGTATTTAGACATTACTGGACCCAAAGAGCAGAATCTCACATTAGGGGCATTTCCTTTATTTCAGTTGAGTACAATAATTAAAGTGAAAACAAACTAAAACCTGACTACAGACAGAAGAACTAAAAAGCAAGATGTTTGCACAGTGTTATCGTAGTGCGTCCCGACTTGTTCCATCTGCTTTCATATAATAACAGCTTTCAAACGATATGCTACATGATACCCCTTGCCATTTGAAAATTTTGAGGAGGACCCCGTCTGGGACCCTGCGGAGGACCTTGGACAAATGTTTTTACTTTCAATCATTGTACTGTTGAAATGATGACACAGGTGTTCTCCTGTTTTGACATCTGTCTCCCCGTTTCAGTTTTTTGTTTAGTTTTTGGGTGGCCATGGACTTTACAATGACGTTTTTGTAGAAATTTTGACCGGCAGCCTTTTTGCACAGGGTATTTTAGAGAGTCGAGACTTGTTTCGTATTCTTTCATTTCCCAACAGCTTTTCAATTCCCTGTTATGTCCGATATGTTACTTGATCCCCTTACCATTTGCAATTTTTAAGTTGGACCCCACCTGAGACTCTGCGGGTGGCCCCGGGACAACATTTTTTTTGCTTTGATATGTAGTACTTTTAAAATGATCAAACACGTGTTTTCCTGTTTTGGCATCTGTCTCACCGTTTGCGATTTTTAGGAGTGGCAACGGATTTTCTGGACAACATGTATATTCATATAACTCGCACAGTATATGCATTCGGAGACTTTTTATTACAGTTTCATAATAGACGTCATTCGTGCTTTCGATTGGTGTATAAACCATCTTCCACTTCAATATAAAATCTCCCTCTCTTCCCTTGTAAGACACATAATTACCATTATTTAATATTCAAATACACACTAATATAAAATTTATGTACAAAATTTTGTATGTAAACAAATACCTGTTTTCTAACGCGACAAATTATCTACGTATATAAGATGAAAGTGACTATATTTGTAACTTAACAACTCTTGAACCACCAGAATGATCTCGATAAAAAAAAAAATCAATGTAGATGAGGTTCAGGCCTGGGATGGATTTTACCATTTCACTTTGAAAGTGCAACTTGAAGGAAGGAAGTGGGGATATATATTGAAAATTACCGATCATAGTGTCGAACTCAGTTTTCGGAGCTGCTGAGATGAACAGTCACATTTCTGATGAAGCATAAATTCAAATTCAGCACTGCAACTTGGGGGAAGAGAAGGGAGATACATAACATGATAAAAAAAAAAAAAAAAAACTGACAGATATTTGTGTCAAATCCATAGTTTTCGTGGTTGCTGAGATGAACAGTAACATTTCCGATGCTGTTTAAATAAAAATTCAGGCCGCAACTTAGGGGAGGGGGAAGGGTATATATATATCAGGGGCTGAAAATAGCCTATATCAGTGTCGAATCCAAAGTTTTCGGGGACGCTGAGGTGAACAGTGACACTTTCGATGCAGTTTAAATCCAAATATATCCCCACAAACTAGGGGAGGAGGGAGATATATAAAAATGATGCAAAATGATCGATATTAGTGCGAATCCATAGTTTTCAGGGCCGCTGAGATGAACAGTGACATTTCCGATGCAGTTTAAATCCAAATTCAACGCCGAAACTTTAGGGACGGGGAAGGAGGTGATATATAAAAATGATCGAAAATTAACTGATATTAAGTGTCGAATCCAAAGTTTTCCGGGTCGGTGAGGTGAACAGTGACACTTCTAACGCCATTTAAATCCAAATTCAGCGCCATGACCTAGGGGCGGGGGACATATACAAATGATCGAAAATGACCAATATTAGTGTCAAATCCATAGTTTCTGGGTTCGCTGAGATGAGCAGTGACATTTCCGATGCTGTTTAAAGCCAAATTTATCCATGCAACTTGGGGGCGGGAAGATATATAAATATGATCGAAAATGACCGATATTAGTATCGAATCCATAGTTTTTGGGGTCGCTGAAATGAGTAGTAACATTTCCGATGCCGTTTAAATCATTAATTCATCCTCGTAACTTGGGGGTGGAGAAGAGAGGAAATATATATATATATATATATATAAGAATGATCAGAAATGACTGATATTGGGGTCGAATCCATGGGTTTTGGGGTTCTGAGATGAACATTAACTCTTCCGATGCTGTTTAAATCCAAATTCAGCGGCGCAACTTGGGGGAGGGAGAAGAAGTGGATATATAAAAATGATCAAAATGGCCAATATTAGTGTCGAATCCATAGTTTTTGGGGTGGCTGAGATGAACAGTGACACTTCCGATGCCGCTTAAATCCAAATTCAGCCCCCACGAGTTACTCCAGAAGGGGGAAAGTGACATGTAAAAGTAATTGAAAATGACTGATACTAGTGTCGAATTCATAGCTTTTAGAGTCCTAAGTGCATTTCGTGACAGTTTTGGTGTCCCTTATACTCAAAATGAAACATTCTCCCCGTGCGAAGAACGTATATTCTGTTAGTCTTTAGGGGGTCTAATAATAAAGAACGGAAATTTCACATGTTAAATTCTTTAATATATTTGTCGCTGCTCAAATTTACGCACTTGTGTGGTATATGTGTGTGTATATGTAAATAAGATAATCTCTCTTTTTGAGTTGTTCGAAAAATATAATTACAAATAATAAAGAGGGATTTTTATCAGAAGTCAGAAAACTTAAAAGTAAAATTAAAATCAGTTGCCTTAAGTATTTTTCCTGCTAGCGAAATAGGTTCTATACACAACAGCAGATAAGATTAGTATCAGGCGAAGAAATAGTTTTTAATTATATTTTCCGGGTTTTGCCAATATTTCCGAACAAAAGATTTTTTCTAATGCGTTCAAAATTTCCGGAAATTTTACACAGCACAAGAAAGATACGTATCTCCATAAAATGTATATCTGATTTAACATATCGGTATTAACTAAAATTATTCTGGCCCTGTTATTTAAACACTTCCCTGCCATAAAACTGCAACTTTATAAGATTACTTAAGATAATTTAAATTACGTCTATATTAATTGATCTAACTAGAATTATATTCTAGGATCTTTTGTAGCAATAACTCCATTCTATCACGGTGCTAACTTTAAAGGAGTGGTATAAATATATTTGTTGCCACAAAATTTCCCAATTCTAATACAAGAAACGTAACTACTCAATGATCTTAACTGTAAACTAGTAAATTTAAAACAGTTTTCATTTTAAAAGCATAATGTAGTAAAATATTCGAAAATTTCAATTTTTCCCAATTTTTCCGTTTTTTTCCAAGCTCGGGAAAAAAACGGTGAAAAAACTGTTTTTTTACCCAAAATTTCCAGTTTTTTTCCTGGCCTTTACAACACTAGTTACGAGGGGTCCAGGTCGATCTCAGACCATGTGTGTTTGTGAAGATACCATCGTGCCCGTGGATTTTCTCATGAATCTTCCGTTTTCACCCACCTTCTCATTCCGCCAGTTCCTTTATAATCGTTCACTTTCATTAATCTTCTTTAGCCTGAAGAGCATAATCATTGGATGTAAAATTACAAATTTCATTTAAAAATGCCAATTCTTTAATTGAAAGTTTGCTGGTGCATCCTTACCAAAGAACATCCGATCATGGCACTAATAAGAAAGCACCCATGCTTGGATAAATTTCCAGTTGCGTTTTTTATACAAACTTGAGGACCCCCCCTCCCCCCCCAAAAAAAAATCTGTTTGTGGTACCATGAGAAAAATTACCTCACAGTTGGGAGTCTTTAAAGTACCATTTATACCAGTAGTGAATGTGCTCACACTTTGATATGTTTCTAATTGCGTCTTTTTACTTAATTTGAGAATACTAAGTCCAATGAAACTATTTTCAAACTTATCCGTCCATGGGATCACGCGGAAAATGACTTCAAAGGTGAGATATGCATCTTTGCTTTATTCATCATGAAGAAGAAATTCATTGAATATATCATACTATAAATCATATACATACCGTATCATTGCCTAATCACATGCAGACACTTTTTTAAATAAAAAATGCGATTAAAAATGTATTGAAGCGTGGATATTTTTACTATTGGCATTAATGGTACTTCAGAGACTCCAATTTTGAGGTCACTTTTTCGTGACTCCATGGACGAATAAGTTTGAAAAGTAATTTCATTGAATTTAGCATTCTGAAATAAGTATTAAAAAATACAATTAGAAGTGTATCCAAGCGTGAATAAGTTTGCTATGGACGAGTAAGTTTGAAAAGATTTTTTTTTTTTATTTATTTATCACCCTCAAATTAGGAAAGAAAAAGCGCAATTAGAAATTTATCAAGGCGTGGGCACCTTTTTATTAGTGTCATGATCGGATATTATTTCCAGTAAGGTTTCCTTGGCAGTAAAGTAACAAAATATGCGAAAATAATTTTCAATTAGACACGTTTTTCAATATCTACGCATTATTAACGAATACTGACACAAAGATATGTGCACTTGTTCAAAGGAAATCTCAGCATTGAGCTCTAATACTCGGTCGATCTGCTAACACCAAACACTCGATGAACCTACAACATCGAGTTTTATTGATGAACATTTTTTTTTGTAAGTTATTCTCCTAAACCTAACATCGAATGGATAGTGAAAACCTTGCATAAAATCGCGGATAGATATTATTTATTTTCTAGAACTTTTTAGCAAGGTTGATTCGTGTCCATCTTATTGATACAGATATTGATGAGACATTAGAAAACATCAGTGATACAGTACTATAAGAATGCAACGAAGAAAAGCATTGAATGTGTCAGTGTGGGGGAACGTAAGCCCTAATGCGAAAAGGAGTATAAAGACATGAAGGAACAAAGGAAACGGATTAGGCTAATTACAATCACTTTAGAATACAAACACCGGAAACCCGGAAATAGGCGCAAAAGAAAGGAATCCGTCCTGCTTAGGCTGAATCCTGTATCAAAACATGGAAGATCCTTAAATCTCCGGGAGCTAATTCTAGTCCAGTCGAATCACTCAAGATGAGAGGAGCCCCTTTTATGAAAGAAAGTAATTGACTTACGTGCTTAATGTAGCAGAAAGAGGAAATCCCTAAGGAATAGAAAGATTCGATAATAGTATCTATGTTAAAGAAAAGAAAAACGAACTGTAATAACTGACCAAGATATTTACTACTATCAGTATGCTACAAGATATTTTCTAACGTTCTGATAATATGGCTAACCCAGTATGTGGATAAAGTGATCAGCGTGGCATCAGAGTGTATTCAGATGTAATAGATGGAAATAAGACCAAGTATACTACATCAGACAGATATTAGAGAAAAAGTGCGAAGATGATGGCTCACCTCCTATTCAAGGACTGTAAGGAAACCTATGATTCTTTTAAAAGATAGGCTATTTAGTTTAATTAGGACACTAAAGAAGATAGTAAAGCTGGTAAAGGCGTTTCTTAGTTTTCTTTTTTTTCTTTCGTAATACGTAAGGTCTGATGCAAGGGGCACCGTATTCCTATTACTTTTTAATTTTGCTTTAGAATTCGAAATTAGAACAGAAAGAATAAAAGGAACAACACAAGACTGCTGTTTTTGGAGTGGACGTGGACCTTGTACACGCGATAAGAGACGATGAAAAATGAGTACAGAAATATAAGAACATGTTTTTGAGAATCAATCTTGAAGTTAGGTTGATAAGATGAAATACTTGGTGATAACCCGATACTGTACGACTGAAACATCGTAATCAATAATTATGACATGGAGAAGGTGAATACATTTAAATAAGGAGTAATAATAACATATAAGAACTAAATGAGTTAATAAAACTTAAAACTATGTCTAAAAATGCATGCTACTATTCAGTGCCAAAAATGGTTGTATCGTTTCGAATTATAAAAACCCGTAAGAGTTTAATTTTGCCTGTTGTATTCTATGGATGTGAAATGTGCTCGCTGGCTTACAATTAAAGGGTAAGAATTTTCGAAAACGAAATCTTGAAAAATATACTTGATATGAAACGAATTTAGTAACGATTGAATGTATAAAGTTTCCCGAAAGTCAGTAGCCACAAGTCACCGAATATCAGACGCATAAAGAAAATAAAGAGTTTGTTTGTGTGTCTGTCTGTCTGTGTGCGGCCTGGGGACCAGACCAGCGGACCAAAAGTCGCCAAATTTTGGTCACGGGTATCTTGGTCCAGGCTCCAGACCAAGACGAAGCTTTTTCTTTTTAATTTCGAATCAGGGGGTCTCGGGGGTTGGGGTAACCGGGACATGTAAAAGTAGTAGAAAATGACCGATATTAGTGTCAAATCCATAGTTTTCGCGGTCGCTGAGATCAATGGTGAAAGTCCGATCTGAACTTAGACTGAATTCGATTTGGCACAGCATAGGATGCATTGGAAAAATTATTTATTCTGTGGCCATGAAATATTGGTTCTTTACAGCATAGAGCTATTTAGTAAGATCGGTCTAAATCCAAACTTGTTTATTAAATCTTAAGTTTGCTGTGAATTAATTACAACGCTACTTTCAACATCTGAATTATATTTTCAAAATTAACATCATGTTTGGGAAATATCGAGGCTTTTGCTTATGTAAGTGAACTTAAAGAATAAACTGAATAAAATTAAAACAATAACAGTTTTCACAATGTTTCTTTTTAGTCATTGGTAGTTGTGTAGAGCAATTGAGAACTTGATTTTAGATCTCGTGGTTCTCCGTCACAGGCAATTGTTACCATTGACTGAAAATGTTTATAAAATATGCTAAGAGAACAAATTACTTCAAAGATATTTTAAACTTACAAAAAGCGCAGGCAAAAATAATATGTTAAAATAGTTATGAAATTTGTTTTAACCGAATGCCTTTGTGGAAAGCTGTCTTAATCCTTTGTTTTCTGTATCCAAATGTATTAAATAATTGTGATTGTTTCCTCCTTATTTTCAGACATTGGATCTCAGTATGCCCCAAGAAGTGGATAGTAATAAAAGAACAGTAGCTCATAGGTCTAATCTAGAAAGACCTAACAGATTTGTTCATAGGAAAACTTTTAAGTGCGGGGATAAAACTATTATCTACGGATGCACTCCGACTGACATAAAAAAGTATGTAACCGTCTTTGTAAGAATTATGTAATTAGCTTAAGGAAGCAGTAATGCCATAAAAGTTCGTTTCTCGGATAAAAGATGGTGATACTTCTTTTTTTTTTTTTCCAAATAATAGATAATAACCTTAATTGATATTAAATTAACTTAGTCTAAGTACACCAGAGGTTGGAAATGGTGGTCGAGGAAAATGAAAATATATATTCTATAGTGCTGCTAACACTGGAAACATTGGGTCTTTTTGAGTTAGCAGGTTTGTGGATTTTAGGTAGAAGATAGAATTTAGGCGTTTTGTTGTTTTTGGAGTAAGGTACAAGATTGTGATTTGGGATAGGCGCTCTAGTGGATCCTGGTTGACTAGATAGAATTTGATTTTGGTGACGAAATCATGAGTGACCGCCTTCTGTAGAAGTCTATAAAATGTGCGTTTTGAGTGTTGCTGCTTCGTTTCCGACAGAGAGAGTAATTTTTTGATCACTGATTTTGGAAACTCCTATTTATTTTGGGCACACCTTGAGATCATCCGACGATTTTGCTATCTGACGTCACGCTCAAGTCGCCAACGAAACATAGTTTGTAACATGGTTTCGGCTCCTCTTTCCAAATTGTTATCACTCTGAATTGTGTTTATATTTTATGTATTTTTTCTTGTTTTCTTTTTCTTTAAGCACTTCGCATATTTGTTTTGATAGCTTGATGCTCGTTGTATAATGAATATGGTTCTAGAACGTAATGATGTATATTTTGGCAGCGCGTTTTGCGCTCTGTTTTGCTAGCAGTTGTTTCTTGTTGGAATTGAAGATATAGTGTTGAAATATAAGATGTTTAAGGTAATAAAAACTAAGACTCAGTAATAAAATGGGGGGCGCTGTGGCTCAGTGGTAGAGCGTTCACCTCCGGTGCTTGGTTCGATCCCAGCTCGCGCCGTGTGGACTTTGTGGTGGACAAACACTGTGCTCCTGGGTTTTCTCGGGGTTCTCCCACTGTCTTCATTCCACTATTTCATTCATTTCTCATCATCGCCGTCTCCTTTAGCCTAACCGGCATAACCGTGGGACGTAAAACGCAAAGATTTCATTTCATTTCAATAACAAATTGTACCCTCATGCGCAAAAAAGAAATTGCGCGTATACTGTAACTCACGATTTTTTGCAATTATTCCATTTTCCTTATGTTTATGGGTAAAATTCAATTATTAGTATGTGGAGATAATAGAAAGCAATCTATCTAAGGAGACATTTCCAAAAAAAATAATAAAATAATAAAAATATAAGCAAAAAACAAAATTATGTTCCGTTTTGTGCATACTGGCAATAATGTTTTCGAGGGATTTTTTTATTTATTTATTTATTTTTATTTATTTTATTTTATTTTATTTTATTTTTTATTTATTTATTTTATTTTTTTTTTGCAGTAGCACAGCACGATTGTAGAGGGAATAACAGGATTGGTAGGGGAAGAGCTGAATGAAGGAACTGGAAAGTGGAGTAAAATATTGCATTTATTGGCTTAAATCCAGGGTGTAAATTGTCTGCCAAATATAAATTAGCTTCTGTAACCAAGATGTTGTACAGAAATATAGAAACAAAGAGAAAAACTGTTGTCTTAAGTTTGGAAGTGACATGCTCTAGAGCCATGAACATTTATTTGTTAAGAAAAAGACAGGCAACAAGAGAGAGTCTGTGTGGTCAAGTGAATAGAATGGCGGACTAGTAATTCTTATACTGTTTTGACCCCAGATCGAATCCCATCCGATCCCGTTCAATTTTTTTTTCTTTACAAAACATTGTAGAAAGTGTATAATTTTTATGTTAATAAGAACCAAAACAATACAATAATGAAATAACTTTTTGTTTTTCTGATGATGTATTTATTCAGAATTAGCTTACTATTTATTACTAATAGCGATTGTTTTCAGTTTATGGTATGGTATGCTTAATCATTCCCTCTCCGTTTTTACACAGCAGAAGTAACGTCAACTCACTGCGAGTGTGTCTATGAGTCAGGAACAGTAAAAAACAAAACAAGCGCGACCTGCAGCTTTACACACAGCGTGACGAACACAGTCACAGCGATAGCTCGTTGTCATGAAGAAAAAAAAAAGCTGATGTTAAATTACTGTTTTAGTGTTTCTGTGTGTGTGTGTCTTTTTAGAGTATTGACTCTCTCTCTCCTTTTGTTCCATATCCACAAGTGCAACAAATGCAAGTCTGTGTAAGAAATAAAGAATGCTTTCTTTTGACAAAACTAAATTTTACAGCTCTATTTGTGAGGAACACGAATGCTTCCAAAAGATGCCATGGATATTAACTATAATCATACCGAATTATACAGTAGCGTGAAAAACTGTTAATAAAATGATGTAACATGCATAAGCTTTTTTTTTCTAGCGTGACAACACATTAAACATAACAAATTAAATTTTTGTGATTACAAATTATCACATTACGTGTCGGTGTAGGTCTATTCGTTTTCACATTCGAGCGACGAAAGAAGAAAGTGTGGTGATAGTTATAAAAACCGAATACCAAATTTCAATGAATTCAAGTTACATGGGTCCTACATATCGAAAAAATGTTTTTTTGATGTCTGTCCATCTATTCATCTCTCGGTTCGTCACGCTTTTACACGCACTCAAATACAGGCCATACTGTTCAACGTATCTGGACCGAATTCTAGATTTAATAACGTTTTAATAACATACTATCTTTCGAATTTTATGTCCTTCGACACCTAAAAGTAAGGGTAATTTACTGACGGATTAAAATTTAAAATAATTAAATTTTCTCAAGTAAAAAAAAAGCTGTGACGATTTTATTTACTTTTTATAAATGTATATTTATTAACAAATTTCCACCGCATATGAATAATTTTTCTGAAAAAATATATATGGTGTAATTTACTGTATGGTATGGGTTCTTTTTGCACAGTTTTCTCAACCACATTTCATAAATAAACGTATCATTAATAACCTAACAATATGACAACTCGTTCGAAGGAGTAGCTTAATCTTGGGGTGAGCTTTCCCCCGATGGTTTTCCCATTAACTCCTCAATAACTGCCGCCGCATAACGCCGCAATAACTGAGACAAATTTGTTCTAATTTCAGTAAAAATATTTTCTGTAATAATCTTACAATATGGTATAACTCGCTTGTTCCGAAAAGAAAAATCCAAAAGAGATAGTTTACTTTGACAGTGAAATTTTTCCCGACGATTTGCTTAAAAATTACTCGATATACTGTCAAAATTACAGATAGAAGAGTTTACCTTTGGGGGTAAGCTTTTCCCGATGACCTTCCTAGAAACAACTCAGGAGATGTTTGTTGTTCATATTTTATAAATACATGTTACATAAATAACGTAGCTATATGGTATATTTCCCTCATCCGGAAAATCTAGAAATTGTATATTACTTTTGACTGTAAGTTTTACCCTGCGATTTTCTCAAGAACGACTCAGGCGATTGTGTTCGTATTTCATAAATAAATGTTTTATGAAAACACTAACAATATAGCATAGCTCGTTTGTCCTGAAAAGATCCACAAGGGATAATTTATTCTTGGGGGTGACTTTTTGCATAATTTTCTCAGAAACTACTCAGACGCTTTTGCTTATAGTTCACATACAATTATATCCTTAATAGTTCTAATATATGGAACAAGTTATTTCTAACGGAAATATGACCAATGGGTACTTTACTTTAGGGCCTGAAGTTTCTTCTAGCAAAGTTTTCCAAAACATTAGTTTATTCGCAATTTCCCAAATAAATGTTTCAATAATAGTTGCAGCCTAACATAAGTCAGTGTAAAATATTCGAGCGAGAAAGTACAGTGCGTTTGCTCCGTACTTTCTTAAATATGTTTTTAAATGTTACACCTAATCACAATTTTCCGAACAAAATCGAAACTTCTTTTTAAATGTGCCTTGTTGTGATCAAATGGTTCAAGTGCATTGGTTCTGGATTTGATTTCCAGTGAGAGCTAATGTATTTTCATCCAAGAGATGTGACACGTCGGTGCAAAGAAAAAAGTGTTTAAATAAGCCTAACCAAGCTAATCAACAAAAGAAATAACACAATGTTACGAAATTATCGTAGAAACGTTGTTAATACTAGGTAGGTGCAACTGAAATGTCCAAACGATGATTGTCAATTCCAAAGGTCTTTGTTTTCGTCCGGCGGGAGCTCATGTGGTTCGGATTCCACGTTAATCAGTGGGCCACGTCTCATAGCCTCGCTGCTGAAAGGGACGATAAACTCAAAATCACTTCACACATCTTTGTTTTCGCCTTTGTTTTAGCTCATAAATGTCTCTGTTCATGAGCTCCTTAGTGGCTAAGCGGTTAGCGTACGCGCCTTTGGCGTGAAAGACCCGGCTTCGATTCCCGGCGAGAGCTCACGTGGTTCGGAGTCAACGTTAATCAGTAGGCCGACGTCTCATATAGCTTCGTTGCTGAATGAGACGTTAAACTCAAACTCAATGTCTTTGTTCGTACATTTCTTTGTGTATGATTTTGCATATAAGTGGCATGGACATTAAATTTTGATTTCTACGTCATATGTATCTAATTACATACACACCTATAGAACGAACACAACAAACTTGGAATATCTACCTTGTTTGCGTATGGAAAATCATCACGCTCTACTGCACAGGAGAGCCGTGTGTATGGAATTCCATACACATGGCAATCAACGTATTAAGAAATGTATAATAATAATAATAATAATAAACAGAAAACGATACGATCACTTACATAATTTATAAACATAAGTTAACATTCAATAAGCATAACTGCAATGGAATTAAGTTGTTTCTCTCTCTCCCTGAACTCAACAGCCCTTATTGTGCTAAGGCGTAGAAGAGAACTTGTGGCACTCACGATTTGGGGCGTGTGTGGTCACAACATCGGATCCCTTTGTTAGTCCTAGCTCTCTAGACGGATGCAGTTATTCCCGGTAGAATATACAAGCAAATAGACTTTTGTATTACTATTAAAGTAAATAATTATACTCATTCCCTCAATGTGGTACTTGAGGTTGCCTAACCGTATACAGACAGTTGATCCATGGAAGAATCGTTGATAATGATAATAATAATAATAATAATAATAATAATAATAATAAATAACAGAAACTCGACAAATATTCTTGCAAATAATAGGAAAAAGTTTGCGTCACACTGTTCACTTTGTTGGACACACCAGTGTGCCGCGTTATACCGATTGTGGCACACTGGAATATAGGATATGTTTTTTTTTTTAATTTTTTCCAACTATTCCAACTGCTTCAATTGAAATGGATCTATAATAATAAGAGAGTGAATTTAGTCTTCTTACCCTTCGATTTAGAAATAAGGTTCGCGAGAATTTCATAAAAGAAGAAGATACTCAGAATTGTATATAGTAGTTTTCGAAATTACATACTTCCTGCAACTGTTTTTTGATTGAAATGATTTGAAATGAAATCTTAAAGTTTTACGTCCCACGATTATGCCGGATAGGCTAAAGGAGACAGTGATGATAAGAAATGAATGAAGAACGTGGGATAAAACGGGAAAACCTCCAGAAAACCCACGCACACAGTGTATGTCCAGCACAAGGTTCACTTGGCGCGAGCATAGATCGAGCCAAGGACTCCATGCACCAAAGGTAAACGCTCTACCACTGAAACACCGTGGTTTCTGAAATCACTTAAAGGAGAAAGTGAAAACTTGACGACGAACACATTTGTTAAAAAATACCAGCTTTTCGTGAAATATTGCTTATAGACAGGGGCGGATTAAGGCTTTTGGGAACCTAGAGCCGACTATTTTAAGGGGGCCTTATGTTAAGAATAGTTCCAGTGCATAAATTTTCTTTGCTGTCTTCCACAGCCTCATAGGCTTATGGAACTACCGAGAACTATGCTGTAATATTTGAATGTGCTCCAAGTGTACAATAATTAGTTCAGTTAAATTCATTATTAACAATTAAATAATTGCATTCATTATTAACAGGTAAATGCTGCTGATGGAAAGATTTAAGCCTAGCGATACAGCGAGCGTAACGAGCGAAAAAAAAATTAGCATCGGTCTGAAGCCTATAATATAATAAGTTGATTACTATATTTTAGTATTAAACAGAGGGATTTTAAAGGGCCCCCTGAGCTTGGGGCCCCGAACTCTAGGCTCCATTGACTCCGCCCTTAATCCGCTAATGCCTATAGATTATAAATTAAAGGGGACGGGCCGGGTCCGTTCTAAAAATTCCGGCCCGTGCAGACCTCTAGCCCCTGTATATATGGTACCTTTGAAAATACAGTAGAGTTTCGCTTATCCGACATAAAACAGGCAGGCAGAACGCCGGATAATATGGATGTGTTAAGGAAAGACCTATTAAAAGTCAAACTATGATATATAATGCCCCCTAAAACCATTTTTCCTCAGAAAATAAAAAACAGGTATTCGTTTAGTTTTTGCGTATTGTCCATACACAAAGTGTCGTTGAAATTCTTCGTCCTTTACACACATCAGACATATTGTTACTAGCACTTTTGATATTTCATGATCAAAGGTTTGGAGGGGTCTGTGCCCCACCTAACTGTTTTTTCCAGGAAAATACAAAATACGTACTCCTTCATATTACGTCTGCCATATCTGTGCACAATTTCGTTCACTTTGATCCAGTTGTTTTTGTCTTTCGGGCATCAACTTCCAAGATTTTGGGTGGGGGCTTTTGCCCCCTAAAACCGTTTTTCCGCAGAAAATAAAAAAAGCATTTATTCGTTTATTTTATGTGTAGACCCTGGTATCTGCCTGTCAAATTTTATCAAAATCGGAGTGTTACACTTGGGAAGTATTACTTGTAAGAATATACCGCAATGTCATTGATACCAGGTGTAATTAAAGAACACTTTTAAATGGGATTACAATTTCGTTTCCGTTCTGTTTATAACATTACTGTATTGGAACGACACACTCATTGCCATTTGCTATTTTTGTTATGTGATATACGTAGCAGACAGTTTTCCTTACATATCCCTAGAAAATATTTTATGATTTCATTTGTGTTAGAATGCAGTTTCACCGGTTCATGAATGAAAAGTAAGAAACATTTAAGAGAAATACAGAACTGTTGCATTGTTATTATTATTACTATTATTATTATTATTATTATTATTATTATTATTATTATTATTATTATTATTATTATTATTGATATTTTTGAAACATTAGAATTACGTGCTTACGAGGATTCGTGTTAGGCCCCCTCCGAAAAGAAAAGCTGGATACGTGCCTGTACTGAATGGTAGACGTATGAGTCAAGGTATAGACGGGCGTGCTAGGCGATCGAGTCCGAGCATCAAAAACAGACTAAGACCACAACTTGCAGTTCTTCTTGCCGATTGATGCTGCTTTTTACCTGCTATGATATGTCGGATAATAATGTGAAATAAACGAAGGTCGAGACCATGACGTATTCGTGTTTCATGCACCTAAACCTGTAAAATATTTGTCCCGAAAATATCTTTCACTCACTAGCTAAATTTGTGGGTATGATCGCACATCTTGCCTTATAAAGTACAGTCTTATAAAGAATATATATAGCATGCTGAAAACCTAAAGAAGACCAAATTCAATAATTTTCTATAGTTTTCTTTTTTAATAACGGGTGGAGACAATTTTTTTTTTTCAAGAAAAGAGGATGAGAAAACAAGCTATACAACAGCATAAACTGAAAGCATTCGCTATTTCTAATAGTACACTAATTCTAAATAAATACGTCATCAGAGGAAACAAAAACTTATTTCCTTATTATATTGTTTCAGTTCTTATTAACATAAAAATTATATACTTCCATAATGTTATGTAAAAAAAAATTGAACGGGATCGGATGAGATTCGATCTGGGGTCAAAACAGTATAAGAATTACTAGTCTGTCACTCTACCCACTTGACCACTCAGACTCTTTTGTTGCCTGTCTTTTTCCTAACAAATAAATACTCATGGCTATAGAGCATGTCACTTCCAAACTTAAGACAACAGTTTTTCTCTTTGTTTCTATATTTCCGTACAACATCTTGGTTACAGAAGCTAATTTATATTTGGCAGACAATTTACACCCTAGATTTAAGCCAATAAAGGCAATATTTTACTCCACTTTCCAGTTCTTTGATTCAACTCTCCCCCTACCAATCCTGTTATTCCCTCTACAATCGTACTGTGCTACTGCAAAAAAATCCCTCGAAAACATTATTGCCAGTATACACAAAACCGAACATAATTTTGTTTTTTGCTTATATTTTTATTATTTTATTATATTTTTTGGAAATATCTCCTTAGATGGATTGCTTTCTATTATCTCCACTTACTAATACCTGAATTTTACCCATAAACATATGGAAAATGAAATAACTGAGAAAAATAGTGAGTTACAGTATACGCGTTTTTTTTTTTTTTTTTTTTTTTTTTTTTTTAATGGGAGTACTTTAAAAACAGAGTTTAGAAAAGAGCTTCGAGAGTAATGGAGCTATAGTGTGCATGCTGTTTATTGAAGTATTTTGCTATAAGTAAGCATGTATTTTGTTGAGGAATGATTTTGTGTTTAGTGCTTAAAGAAATATTTGGATATGTGGAAAGATACGCTTCTTTTGTTGTTTAACTTGAGAGACTGATTTGGAGTAAGTTACTGATATTGATTTTGAGATCACCCACTCTGATCTTTCGAGTTTATGCTACAGTCTCATTTTATTATTCTTCTGAATTTGTTCGAGAGGTCATATACTCCATTTTTTTGTTTATTTTCATGTATGAATACTTATTTTTTTTTTCTCTTGCAAATTTTTACCATACTTCTAATTTAATATAACATGGTATATATTTATGTTTGTGTTCATACCTTTATACATCTTAGCTATTTTTATTTTTTCTAAATTTGATTTTTATTTAATATTTTTTTTATTTATTGATTTATATAAGAGAACGATATTTTAATGAATAGTGGTGACAATCTTGATTTTGACATTTTATCCTGATTTTGACTTTGTTACCCGATTTTGACTTCCTTTATATTTATTCTGCCGTTGAGGTCAACTACATCTTACCTCTAATTGGCATATATATATATATACATATATATATATATATATATATATATATATATATATATATATATATATATACTATGTGATCAAAAGTATTCGGACACCCCAAAACATACGTTTTTCATATTAGGTGCATTGTGCTTCCACCTACTGCCAGATACTCATTATCAGCCACCTCAGTAGTCATAAGACATCGTGAGAAAGCAGAATGGGGCGCTCCGCGGAACTCAAGGACTTCGAACGTGGTCAGATGATTGGGTGTCACTTGTGTCAGAAGTCTGTACGCGAGATTTCCACACTCCTAACATCCGTAGGTCCACTGTGTTCGATGTAATAGTGAAGTGGAAACGTGAAGGGACACGTACAACACAAAAGCGTACAGGCCGACCTCGTCTGTTGACTGATAGAGACCGCCGACAGTTGAAGAGGGTCGTAAAGTGTAATAGGCAGACATCTATCCAGACCGTCACACAGGAATTCCAAACTGCATCAGGATCCACTCAAAGTACTATGACAGTTAGACGTGAGGTGAGAAAACTTGGATTTCATGGTCGAGCGGCTGCTCATAAGCCACACATCACGCAGGTAAATGCCAAACGACGATTCGCTTGGTGCAAGGAGCGTAAACATTGGACGATTGAACAGTGGAAAAACGTTGTGTGGAGTGACAAATCACGGTACACAATGTGGTCATCCAATGGCAGGGTGTAAGTATGGCGAATACCCGGTGAACGTCATCTGCCAGCGTGTGTATTGCCAACAGTAAAATTCGGAGGTGGTGGTGTTATGGTGTGGTCGAGTTTTTCTTGGAGGGGTTTGCACCCCTTGTTGTTTTGCGTGACACTCTCACAGCGCAGGCCTACATTGATGTTTTAAGCACCTTCTTGCTTCCCGCTGTTGAAGAGCAATTCGGGGATAGCGATTGCATCTTTCAACACGATTGAGCACCTGTTCATACTGCACGGCCTGTGGTGGAGTGGTTACACGACCATAACATCCCTGTAATGGACTGGCCTGCACAGAATCCTGACTAGAATCCCATAGAACATGTTTGGGATGTTTTGGAACGCCGACTTCGTACCAGGCCTCACCGACCTACATCGATACCTCTCTTCAGTTCAGCACTTCGTGAAGAATGGGCTGCCATTCCCCAAGAAGCCTTCCAGCACCTGATTGAAAGTATGCCTGCGAGAATGGAAGCTATCATCAAGGCTAAGGGTGGACCAACACCATATTGAATTCCAGCAGTACCGATGGAGGGCACCACAAACTTGTAAGTCATTTTCAGCCAAGTGTCCGGATACTTTTGATCACATAGTTTATATTCCATATTACTTTTTAATTGTCAATAGGTAGTCATAGTTGATTTTTTTAAATTAAAAATATAAGAAATAAGGTACCTGCTGTTTATGAAATACTAAATTTGACTCACATTTTACTTTTCCCCAATTTTGACTTTTTCCCTGATATGACTTGTTTTATTGTTGTAGGTATCGCCTTTTGTTGTTTTATTATTGACAAGTTTTTGATTGCCCTATGGTGCAGTTATTTATTCGTGAATTTTGACTTACCTTTATTTACTGTTAGCTATATGTCATCATTCTATACCTTGGTTGTTTATTTATAAAATTTTACATGTTATGTTTGGTTTTATTGTTTGAACTTATATTTGTGCATTGCTTTCATTTCGTGTGCTTATTTTGATTTGCCTTGCACTTTTATTGAAGTAAATGTCCCCAATTTTAACTTTTGCAATTAATAATGTTCGAATTCAGTCATTGCAAAACCACGCTCAGGAAGTGTAACTATCATTTTACTGACAGGTTTCTGTAATTGCTCAATCTTTCGAGTTCCAGGCTTTCGACTCTCTCCAGGAGTCTTGGTCATGGAGGTTAAAAACAGGAAGAAAAAGAACAGAAATATTAAGGAATAAAGAGGAACGAATTTACCAACGGGAAGGGCTGTGTTGTACAAAAAACACGTTGTTGAGTGCGTCAGCGAGCTGCTGATGATGTTGAAGCAAACTAAAATATGGTGGAGTCAATTTGTGCGCCTCTCCTGTTTTTTGTTGGAAGGTTGCCAACTCATGGTATTTTTATTGTCATGTCAATGCTGTGAAAATTTTGTAATAACCACCTGCCATTTGTCACTCAGCCATCCCTTGTATAGATTTCGTCTCACAGCTTTTTCCCTTGCTAAGTCCGTTCCTTTTTATTTCTTGATGTTTCTGTTCTTTTTCTTCCTGTTTTTAACCTCCGTAACCAAAATTTCAGGGGAGAGTCGAAACTCTAAAGATTCAGGAATCTGAGAAACCTGTAAGTACAATAATAACTGCTTTGAATCTTCATTTTTGATTAAGAAAATGTATTTACACTTCATTTCATATTTTGATGTTAAGGTTTAAAAAAAATGATTAAGGTAGACTTAATTTTAAATTTCCATTTTAATTTGAACTCTGTAACAAATTTGTGTTTTCATTAAATCTAGTTCAGGTGTTGATTTATTATTTTTTTGCTATTTTATAAACTTTAGTATTATTTACTTTTCCTGAATAATTATTTTGTTCTTACTGCCTTATTTTAATTTATTTAAATTTCATGCTTGCTGACTTAAATGTGTCTTTATTTTTTTAAATTCATATATATATATATATATATATATATATATATATATATGCACGCCTGTGTATCAAAACTTGTTGTGCATTTTTGAGACGTGAAGTTCCTGTGTGTAAATTCCATACAGTTAAATCTATTCAAAACATGAGTGCCATCCATATTTTCCCATAATGCTATTTGCACAGGCTTATTTCCTGTTGGGCTTTCGCTCTCACAGTAATTATTTCTTACCAAGCAAGTTGGAAGCGCTGGTCTGCAACCAAACTTTCCCCGATGCCATTTTTGTACCTTGAGGAAATACTAAGTAGCCTTCTTTTATCTTCAAGAAATAATTACCATCAGATCTCTTTGTGTGATGTCAACTTTTTTTATTTTTTTTTATTTATTTTTTTTAGGTTAGAATAATTAATTATTAATAATTAATCCTCTATCTTTATACAGAGAGATACATGGTTGTATATAAAGGAACATTACTGAGGCTAAATATGAGAAGAAAAAAGAATTTCTCTTAATATTTGTGAAGAAAATATTTGTTATTCATTCGTAAGAACTCTCTATTAGAGTAAAAGCTTTTAGGTGTAATCTGAGTGTGGTAGTAGATTTTAGATGATATGTTGTGGATTGGCGTGTTTCTAGAAATGATTCTTTCTCGTTTTCACAGGAGACATTTTGAAGAGATAGCTCGAACGACAGGACAGAGTATTGAAGAGTTGGCTAGAAAAGTTTTGTTGATGACCGAACTGGAAAAGTTAAGGCTTTTACAGATTTATTACGTTCAACAATCGAACTACGTCGCAGATATTTTTTCTGAATTATTTCAGGAAGTGAACTCTAGATTATTAGAACAGAAAGGTGGTTTAGTTCCTGTTGATATTGAAGATTACTTCAAGTGTAAATCACGGCCTAAAAAGGGAAAGAAAAGAAAAAAGTTAGAAATTAAAATTTTGAAATCAGGCGAAAGAGAAACAAGAAATGAAGTTTGCAAAAGTGAAGATGAAAGCGAATGTGAAGTTCCTGTATGTAAATTCCATAGAGCTAAATCTATCAAAAACATAGCTAATGAACAGTCTTCTTGTTCAAGAGAGAGTGCTGGTGAAGCAACAACTTGTGGGGAAGTGCGTGTAGGAGATAATACAAGCTTGTCTAGTGCGAAAGCGTCAACTTCAAGAGTTGTTTCTGCTTCTCAATGGTCCACTGACAATTCAAACAAAGATAACCCTTCAGACAATGAACCAACACCTCAATCTGCAGAATATATTGATCATGATACGGCCTCTGTTTCTGAGTCTTGTTCATTACATATAAGCGAGGAGAGTCGAGGAATTCTGGATGATCTTCTGTTTTCAAAGAAACAAGTTCGACGTAAAACTGCTCCATCTGTACAGAATAGACGTTATGCAAGAAATAATGTAAGAGCAAGATGCAGTTTAAAGGGCACGAATTCACAGTACAGTATTATTTTTGACAAGGAAAAATCTGCAATTTCTGTTAACGGAGAGGAAATAGATGTAACTAGAATGGTAGAAGAGCCAGCAAGTGACAATATTAAGGTAACTATGGAATCGGAATCTATACCAGATAGACTAACAAAGAAAGATGAGACTGAAAATTGTGCTTCCTCATCTATAGGTGTTAGAGGAGAAAAAGTAAATCAGAAACCAGATACAAATATAAGGTCTGAAAGTAAAGACGATAATGATTTAACTTCACAAAGAGAGAATGTACGTACCAGCGAAAATAATAGTGAAAAAAGTAATGCTATTATTTCATTACCTTCATTCTCGAATCAATGTATAGAAACAAATACAGATGAGTGTTCATCTTCTGTGTATGATATGCTAGATGATCTATTTTTTTCAAATAATTCAACTCCGAATGATACTCCCTATCACTCTCCAGATTCCCTTAGTCCAAGTAATTCGAGAAGTAAGTGGAAAAAAATTAACCGTAATAAAGAGAAGGAAACTCAGTCGTTAACTTCGGATGATATTTTCACTCGCTGGCTCAAAACAGGGAAATTAAAGAAGAAACAATAACACATGAGTACCTGATGTAGTAAATTAATTTTCTACTCTCTAATAGATCACAATTTGTTTTGCTTTGCTTAATTTATTTGTACGTTTATGTATAAAAATGTGTTGTAAAATATGATTTTGGAAACTATTTAGACAAAATTTGAAGGGACGTCTTCAATAATTGATTTTAATTATTGTTTGTTGTAAATTTTTAAGGCTGAATATATATTGTGTATTGATTTTTCAAAATATTGACTATTACTATTGTTAATGAATTCGAATTATAGTTTTATAGTGAGGATTGTAAAAAAAAACTCACTGTTCAAATTAATTTAACATTTTCGTAATTATTTCCTGTTCATCATTAGTTCAACTTCCCTAGTTGAAACTACTAATATATATAATGTTTACTGAAAATAATTTGATTATTTAAGGGGGAAATTGTAAGTTGACTTTCTAGAATTCCAAATTCCAGTGATTCTTAAAGTATAGTTAAAACTATAAATTTATATTTTAATTGGGTATTAACTATCAAAATATATTTATAATTTAATATATTTATAATTGTGTATTAATATCTTGACTTACGCAAATTGAAAGTATGTATTTATTGGGTAACTTAAAACATAAACTGTTGGCTTTTAAAGTATTTTTTTACTTTTATAAATGTATTAAAATTTGAGTTGTTAATTATTATTATTATTTATTTGCCTCTGCCTTTAACCTATAGAATAAGAAGTGAAAATTTAAGATTAAATCAAAAGTGAGATGAAAAATTAGAGAAACATTGTTATTTGAGGTAATGCCACAAATTGTACTTTAATTTATGGTTTACCAAAGAAAATATTAGGAAGTGTTATTACGGTAGATATTTTCCGTGTGCCAAGCAAAACATCATGAAAGGGTATTTTGGGTAATCCTGTATCTGAAAATTTTAAATATGATCTTCGAGTGATCGGATGGTTGCGCTTAGAGAGACACATCTTGCGTACTAACTATCTTTATGACCTACGAAACCCGGAGGTTCAATGCCGCGTTCACAAAAGGTCTCCATTAACTTCTATCCTTAGCCAACTGGATTTAGTTTCTACTTTGTGCTCCTGTTTCTGTGAGATCCATCTTAATATCCTCCCATCTGCGCCTAGATCTTCCTAACGGTCGTTTTCCGATTGGTCTTCCAATTAAGACTTTGAAAGAGCTCCTATTTTCTTCCGTTCTGGTTACATGACCTGCCCACCACCTGTCTCTCCTAGATTTTATGGCCCTACCAATGTTTGATGAACGGTATAACTTATATAATTCCTCGCTGTTTGCATACTAACAAGCAAAACTTAAATTTTACATAATATAAATTTGACAAAAATTAAAAGTAATAACAGAAAAATAATTCAAGAAAAATATTTTTAATAAAAAGTACGGACCACCGCACTAAACTATCTCGCTTCAGTTTGTTAAACCAAATCACATTGTGCTGCAGTTATTATGAACGAAACATTTTCTTATCAGATACGAATAAAATTATGCGGTGTTTGCAAAAAGCTTCACCCAAGAGTAAATTATCCTTTGTGAACATTCTCGTAAGAACTAATTTCTGCAACATTATAGAATTACTAGTGAAAATATATTTATCAAATATGAACAAAATTGCTTGTGTCGTTTTTGAGGAAATCGTCCGATAAAAACTCATCCCGAAAAATAAACAACCCTTCGTATATTTTTTTTTCAGAACAAATGAGTTACGCCATGTTGTTAAGTTACTAATGAAATATTTAATAATCTATATATATAAAAGAGAACGTACAAATCCTTTGTCCGCTCATCACGCTAATACGGCTGAACCAATTTCTTTTATTTTTGGGGGGTTATTAGGATTTGGACCCTAGATGGTTTTTATCATATCACTTTAATTTTCAATTACCAGTGTCTTGAGATAATTGACCATTCAGGTGTCCTCCTTTGTTAGTTCATCATAGGTATAAAAATAAACGTATGTATATGCAACCCGCATGACCGTGTCACTCGGCGGGTTAACATAAATGACAGGCGTTATAATGGTTTTTATCATATCACTTGAAAGCGAAAAAGTAAAAATTATCTAAGTAACAAAGTTTATTGCGTTCGGGGGTGACCGCAGCGAAGCGGGGCGGGTTAACATAAATGACAGGCGATATAATGTTAACATTTACTGCAATCTTCTATGGTTTTTATCATATCAATTGAAAGCTAAAAAGTAAAAATTATCTAAGTAACAAAGTTTATTGCGTTCCGGGGTGACCCCAGCGAAGCGGGGTGAACGCTGCTAGTGAAGTATGAACAAATTTGCCGAAGTCGTTTTACAGAAAATCTAACGAAAAAACTTATCTTCAAGAATAAACTACAACTTGTTTATTTATTTTTCTATGAAATATGAATAAATTCGCTTAAGTCGTTTCTGAGAAAAAATTCTGGAAGAAATTCACCCCTAAGAGTAAGCTACCAATTATATTTTTTCAAGACAAATGTGTTATGTCATGTTGTTATATTCTTAATGAAATATTTATTAAATATGAATAAAATCGCCTGAATGGTTCTAGTGAAAATCGTTAGAAGAAAACGTAGGCCTACCCCCAAAGAATAAATTATTCCTCGTAGATCTTTTTAGGACGAATAATTTACACCATATTGTCAGGTCATTAATGAAATATATTATTATGGAATACGAACAAAATCACCTGAGTCGTTTTTGAGAAAATTGTTCGGGAAAAAGCTCTCCTAAAAATAAATTACCCTTTTTTTTTCATGAAAAATGACTATGCTATGTTGTCAGGTTATGAAATATAAACAAAATCGCCTGAGTAGTTTTTTGAGAAAATCTTCTGAAAAGAAGTTATGCCCTAGAATAAACTACTACTCGTAGATTTTTCCCAGGGAAATAATGTATACCACAGTGTAGGGTTGTTAATGAAATATTGATATAAAGGTAACCAAGAAAGTTCTGTCGCTTTTACACCCACCACCTTAGAACATCGATGTCACGTAAGAGGTACCTTAGATATACGTCACCTAAGAGAGGATCAAAAATAGTCCCTATCAGCATCGATGACCTTCTGCCAACGTTCTGGAAGGCCTTGCATTCCATCGCGGTAGAACTTGGTGGGCCGTGAAGCGAAGAAGGTATCAAGTGCATTTTTGCACCTCTAGTAGGGATTTGAACTGCCGTTCTCTAAGGTGATTGTCCAAGGAATGGAACAGGTGATAATCAGACGGTGCAATGTCCGGGGAGTATGGATATAATATAATAGTGTTTCCTATCCAAGGCGTAGAATGGTGTCCTGGGTCATCCTAGCCATGTAGGGCTTAGTGTTGTCCTGTAACAGGAGGAGCCCTTTACGATTCAGAGTTCTGGCTTCAGAGTTTTGAATTTTTCTTGAATACGGCTCAACTGCTGATAATACATAGTTGCGTTAGTGCTCTGGCCAGCTGGTAGCATTTCCCGATGATGATGCGCGAGCAGTCCATCAAACACACAGGAGGACCTTCTTGTGGTGCAGTGCTAGTTTCGGTTGTTTTGGAACCGGTTCATGGGAAGCTGACCAATGATGACGGCGCCGTGGAGCTTAGTATAGGACCCAGTTTTCAGCACATGTCAACACTCTGTCCAGAAATGGCTCTTTTCTCGGACGAGGCAGCAAAGAAACACAGGTGTCTGCTCGTGTTGCGTTCTGGCCCGGAGTCAAATCATGTGAGAGCCATCGACCCAACTTGTAGTACTTCCCAAGTTGATGGATGTGCTGCCGAATGGTTTATCTACTCATACTGAATTGTAGTTCCAGTTCCTCACATGTCTGGCCACTGTTCACCTCAATTTCTGCCTGAAGATCTTCATTTTGTACATGTGTTCGTCATCCGGCACGTGGTGCGTTTTTGAGTGTTTCGTCACTGTCCTTAAACTTGTTAAACCACCGCTGCACTGTCCGCGTAGTCACGACACCCTCACCAAAGGCCAGGCATATCTTCTGCCCCGCTGCAGCGGCATCTGACCCCAGTTTGAAATCGTACAGCATACACGTCCTTATGACTCTCTATGGAGGTCCCATGCTCACTCTGTCCTTATGCACGTTGACGGTGTAATTGAACTGCCACAACCAGGTAGTATGTTGAATATACCCACACCAGCAACTGACCTTCCCCTTATCTCCATTCGCATTCAACTCAATTGAACGAGGCCTCCCCAAAAAGCGACAAAACTTTCTAGGTTACCTTTATATATATGTAAATATAAACAAAATCGTTAGAGCCGGTTTTGGAGATAATCAACATTTTTTTACAATTTTCACCTTTCTGTAAACTACCCTTAATATTGGGAGTATTAAGATTATTGGAAAAAGATTCTGGAAAATCATTTAGAAACCTGAAGTTTAAAATTTGGTGCTGATACGTTGAACGGTACGGCCTCTAGACGAGTAAACACTTTTACTCCGGGACGAACACACGGAAAAACATCCAAAAATATTTTTTCGGTACCTATGAGCCATGAAACTTGTAAATATTGAATTTGGTTTTGTTTTCATGATCAAAATACATGTCTTCCATTGTTACTCGAAAGTAAACGTGTGAATGGAAACATTGAAACAAAATGGGAATAGTGTGCAGAAACAGCAATAAGCACAAGGCTCACATGCAATGGAGATGAGCTTCCTAGCCCCTTGGCGCGTGAGGTATGCGTATATCATTCATATGTAAGTTTGTAACTTTCTTGTGTGTTTGTCAGAACAATTGCAAGTATATGTTCACTTTGTTGCACAAATTAAATACGTTGAAACATTTACATGGTATGGCAGTGTGCTTATTTCTGTTTCTGCACACTATTTAGACTTCGTTTTATTATTTCCGTTCACATTTATTTTCAAATGACGTTTAGCGCCGAGAAAAAAAGAAAATTGAGCCAGTGGTGATATTTGAACACTGATCACCGGGTTACCACTTAAGCACGTGTAACCCAACTCCACGCTAACAAGAAACGGACATGAACGTGTCATCCAGACATCCGAATCAAACATAGTCCTTTCGATAACCATAACAAAGATATGTTCATGCACAAAAAATTAGGTGCCATGGACAACGGAGTAAGTCCCTGGGGCCCATTAACCCTATTAGTATAAAGAAAATCGTAAACTCGCAGTGAAAGAGCTATTGCATCAACACTGTTCATTGGAAAGTCATGGTCTATAGTTTATTATTTTCAGCATGAAACAAGCTTTCCAGAGGTGCTTTGTATTGGGGCCCATAACGTACTTGGACACGGAAAATTTCTTCCAGAAATCCTGCCCATCAGCTTTGACCCTTGACCCTAAAACCCGGACAAAATTCGAAAAAATAAAATTTGAAAAATGCATTAAATGAAGTTTATTTCTTGTTCTTCAATTGACGGATCTTGTAAACATAATCTCCATTATTAAAATGTGAAATGAACGTAAATAATAATTGCTGAATCACTCAATTTTTTTGGCCATGCAAATTTAAATTAGTGTGGCCGCGCGTACAGTTTTTGAGGTATTAATTTTAGTAATTGTATTAAAGTCATTATCAACAAAAACTGTATTGTTTTAAAGAGCATTAATAGAAGTTTTAATTTTATAAAATGTGAACATTTTAGCTCTAAGTCTTGGTGGTTAAATATGAAATGTCAAGAGCTTTTTTCAAGAAAAAAAATATAGTTTAGAAGATAAGAAGTGTTTTTATTTATGCTCTGATTCTAGTTGATCAATCATTCCTTTTGCATTTTAAAGTTCAATCTTTTGTTAACTTAGTCCAAGAATAAAGTTTTGCTCGAAATTGACCCATGAAAACAATAATAATTATAAAAAAATATATATATAAATTATATCTCTTTTTTTTAGTGCAAGTTCAGAAGGCCTTACAACAGTTCCCTGACATAAACCTGAGTTTAATCTTCAGTTGATTGAGTTTATACAGACAAGTAGAATTAATTTATTTAAGTAGGGTTTCATGCAATTAATTCTATAATAAATGACATTTACTGAAACTTTTAAGTTTATGAACTGCACCATGAATAATGACGCATGAAATTTGTTGTTTGTCCTTGTTTGGGTTGTCTGTCCTTCATACAAGGCTCAGCTCAGGTTTTTCGAATCAATATTACACTTATCCTACAAAGTCCCTATTAAACAATGGCAAGGGAATTTAGAAGAAGAGAAAACCATAGTTAAAGAGACGAAGAAAAATTAAAACCAGTGTCAGAGAAGAGACGAGTTTGTTAGTGAACGTCCCTAAGTATGGCCATGGGAATAAGAACGATGAGAACACTTCAAGCAGGTGTTTTTGCTGACCACGAAACTGCTACCCGAAAAACTAGTGTGGATTTAAACTTGATAAAAAAAAAAAGAAAAAAAATAATAATAAAATAAAGATTATTCTGTAGGCAGTTTCTAGTGGCCATGAAATACACGTGGAGAAATTTCAGAACTTCGCTACTGCCACTGCAGAAATAACCTTAACCACGTCATAATGTTTCTCCCTACCACCAACATTGATCACAATCGACTTCAGATCGACTGCATTTAGTTTCTCAAATATTTAGTCCGGTCCAGACTTTTGGACACACCCTGTACAGTATATCTAAAAAAGTGTATTGCTGTTTCTATTTTATGTTACTTTTTAGCCGTTATTTGATGTAGCAAGTATTAATAGCAAAACTAAGAATTTTTTCTTAAAATGTTTCAAAGTATTTACCATAGACAATTTAAAGCAATAACAAGTAGTAATAATAATAATAATAATACAGAATATGATTTCCCTGACTGTTCAAAACTACAGGACCAGGTTTTGGCTATAATGTATCGTTAAAACTGTAGGTAAACACAATTTAATTTAATCGATTATTTTATGATATTAAATGGTAAATATTTTTGTCCGAGTTTCAAGACTTAAATACTCCACTGTGCCCTCTGGAGCGGCCCCGGGTAAAAGCACACAAACCAAATGTGTCTCGAAAAATACTATAGAGGATAAGAAATGTGTGTACCAAGTTTTGTATTGACAGGTGGAATAGATATTAGGGAAAAGCTTGTATGCCAATACACGCTTTCTCCTCATCTATTCCGTCTATCAGTCCAAAACTTGGTACACACATTTCTTATCCTCTATAGTATTTTTTGAGGTACATTTAGATTGTGTGCTTTTACCTGGGGCCACTCCCGAGGGGTCCAAAGTTGATGGGAGGGGTTTATGGAGGGAATTTTCCCGACATTCTCCTAATTTTCCCTGTTCAAGTACGTTATGGGTCCCAATACATAGCACCTCTGTAAAGCTTGTTTCATGCTGAAGGAAATGAACTATAAACCATGACTTTCCAATGAACAGTGTAGATGCAATAGCTTTCTCACTGCGAGTCTACCATTTTCTTTATACTAACAAGGTTAATGGGTCTCAGGGACTTACTCCGTTGTCCATGGCACCTAATCTTTTGTGCATGAACATATCTTTGTTATGGTTATCGAATGGACTAGGTTTGATTCGGATGTCCGGATGACGGATGTTCATGTCCGTTCCTTGTAAGTAGATGACAACATTTTCTGCTTGACACTTGTCTAACGCTGAAAGTATGTACCATGCAAATATCTGACATTATTTGACATACTCTTCAATACAAGCGAATTATCAGTGTTTCTAACCTAACAGAATATTGTGTTTTTCAAATGGCACTACGTCAGGTTATTCCACATTAAACGAAAAAACGCAATACCGTACGTATTGTTCAGTGTTCCAAACTAAGGATCGTACAGTATCACAGACATCGAAAAACAACCACACTTTGGATACCCCTACAACAATATTAGCGCAAGTGAGATGAACGGGGCAATGCCCTTCCACAGTACCTTAGTGTCAAATACTATGATCATGATGTGAGGTGTTTTGAATAAATAGGAACAGAGTTACAAGATAGGAAATTTTGATTTTTTTAAATTTTATTTCAAGAATATGCGTAGATGACATGTTCTGAGAAGGTATTGAACGGAATAGTTTGAGTTGGGGTGTATTAATACAGATTTCCTATATATAAAGGGATAAAAACAAATAGTCTATCAAGCGTATAGATCATCTTGATCTACTGAGCAAGCACACTAGTGCTATTACTCCTTTCAGTACAAGGAAAATTTTTGTCTATCGATATTGAAAGAAAAATTCCATAAATAATTTCTGAAATTTATTTTTATAATGTGTTTACATACATCTCATTGCTAATTATTAATGAAAGCTAACATGTTCATTTCCACATTATTTCAACATTAAACGTACTATTCTAACTTATTGTAGCTCTAAACTCTAAAATTGTGTTAACAATTTTTTATACAAGTGCGTATTCTAATGTAAAATTACATCGATGTCCCAAAGATTTTACCAGGTTATAGACTACGTATAGTTAGCGTTGTAAAGTTAAATAAACAGTACGCCCTGAACAAAGTTAGTAGAAAAATCGTTGAAAGGAAATACACATGATAATAAAATAGCACAAATACTACCATAGACTATACTACAGTATTTTTATACTCATAATTAGTTACGCAAATAAAATTGTACAACTGTTATGTTGCATGAACTCTTTCGACATTACATTTGCGTACCCCCCCCCCCATTCCGTCTTCTGTGAAAATAAATTGTAGTAATTCATGAAGTTTTTACCACCAAAGCAAATAGTTAAATTTGAGCCTTATTTCGTACAAGCGTTCGCAAAAATTGTGGAGCATAACGCAACACAAAACTTACAAAAATCAATTACAGCTGTTATGCCTATTATTACAAACTAAAGTGCAGTTTTTGCGTGCTTTGACACAAACCAGTACAGAAAGAAGCTCCAGTCATATAATATTAACTTTCGTTTTCAGGAATAGCGTGTATATATTGCACAACTATTATAGCTGTTTTCAAATGCTCAAAGTACGTTTGTTTACATATAATTGGAGCTTGTGATTTACAACTCGTTTGTTCTTTTTTCGCTCATTTATTTATTTATACGCATTTTTTGCCATTTTCAGACGATGACGTACATTTATAGTGCTTTCAAACAATATGTAACGTATTCCTGATATTTTGGAGCAAGACCTGATCCTTGCAACGTTTTAGAAATTGTATGTGCAAAAGACGATTTCTCGTGATTCTAAGGTAAATTTGTTTCAAGTGAACCAAATTTTGGATTTTTTGTTTAAATAAAAATTTTAATTTTTCGTTCCATAGTAATACCCTTTAGGCTAAATGAGGCGGATTATTATAAGAGTGAATTATTTTGGAATAATTGGTTAAACAAGAAAACGGTAGAATCATGTCGAAACTTATGGACACGATGTTGACAACCACACGCTCACACGACCAGGGATTGAACCATGAATTCCTTGCACCAAAGAAGCGCCCAACCACTGAGCCAATGTATCACTAGATTTCAATTTCGTTTCGTATGTTCGATTTGGTACATAATGTAAGGAACCAAATGAAAAACATTGAATGAAATTCTAAATAAAACTGAAGATACAATACACTTTGTTTACTTGCATCTATATTGTTTTACAAAAATAAATAACTTGCGAAAATTGTGAACGATTGCGAAACAAGTTATATTGCTTTTGTATTATGTAAATGCGTTATTCCCTTGCACCAGAAGCCGTATGTCCGCACTGAAGACCAAACTTGGACACGATTGAGTTTTCCTGGGAAGAAGTTTAAATGATTTAGTTTCTAGTACATTTTTAAGAAATTTGCAATACGACAAAATCCTAACATTACACATAATACAAGTAGTTTATCATTAACTGAAGACTCTATTTTTTCTTTAATTAGGTGTATCACAAATTGAGTTTGTTTATTAAGCTTCATAATGCTTTGTTTCTCTAAACTTATTAAACAATAGATCTACCACATAAACCTGCCTTATTTCAAACATTACACACTTCATAATAATCCACATTTAGAGAAAAGTGCAATGAAAAGAAGATAAAGGTAAGTATTGATTAAAAATAGGATTACTCTAATATTCTGGAAAAGGAATATTTTCCGTACCTCTTTCTATTGATTTATTTATTTATTTTATTATTATTTTTATTTATTTTGCATTTATAATCTTCACTTGGAATTTTGGACTTCCTATTTCAATGAAATATTTTAATTTTATTTCTTTCTAATTGTAGTTTAGATTTGAGTATCCATCCATTGTTGTGTATATAATATTAATTTGATTTAGTAAAGTCAGATAAAAATCTAAATTACCATTGCTAAACACTAGGCAATGCATCGTTAACACAACTAACTACTTTACCGCAAGAAACTAAAATTTATTGCTTTCATCGTAGTGCATTAAAAACTAAAATTATCATAAGTGTATAATCTGAGAAAAAAACATTACATTTAGAAATGCATAGTTTATTAAATACTATCTATACAACACGCAAAAAGTGATATTAGTTAATTAGAAAAGAAATCTTCGAACGAATTTACACCTAATCAATATTTTGAAGTACGCCAAATTGCTACTCAAATCTCAGCAAGAACTGCCGCAGTACCCTATTGGTAATAGAGAATAAATCCAAAGTAAAATTTATTACTACAAGAATGACCAGCGAGTATTTATTAATTATCCAATTTTAAACCTTCGTTGCACTATGTTTAAGTGTGCGTAAATAGTTAAAGGCAGAGTAAATTATTCTACGATAGTCCGTCATTCTATATGCAATTAAACTAGACACTACACATCATCTCCTTAAGACTAGTTTTTCATATTTAAGCAAAGTACAATCGGCAGCTAAATTGGTTATACGTGTCTTTCAAGTACATATATATGTAGTCAGAAATGTTCTGCATTTGAAACTTTTGAGAAGAAAATATATAGGTAGATAAGGTAGATACCCAATCATGCTGGCGAGTGTACAATAGCTTTAACATCCTTTAACCAGTTATATATACAACGTTCTGTTTTAATCTAATTGTTCTGTAAGAACCAACATCAAAAATCTAAAGTAGCACTTAAAACTGCGCTAAATCTATATCTTTCGAAATGCAATTCGCAGTGACTTTTTCCACTTCCTGACATGGATTATATCAGTATAACCAATCTTCTCAAATTGTATAATGTCAGTGAGATAATTAAGCCTCAAGTTTACCAACAATGTGAACTAAGTCCAAAATCTTTCCCGTCTCACACTGCACTGTGTTCAGCCTTATCTTTTAGCTCTGGCGTTCAGGAAGAATGACTGTTATTGTAATCAATGGTGAAGGTAGAACCTTATCTGTATCAAGCGCTATAGTTATTCGCGACTTCCCAAATATTTCGTTCAATAGGTGTAGTTTGAAGTGGTGCTCTAGAAAAGTTAGTCTATTTCGATAAAAGTACATTTGCCTAACCTTTCTAGTTATTCAACAATTTTATTTAGAGAGGAGGGGTTCTCTGTCACATTACAAAAATAACACTTTCTGCCAAATAACTTTCAAGATTTTTTAAAAAGAAACCATTTGTTTCAGATTGTAATTTATTGCCAAATACTGGAAAATAGAACCAATCGGTTCATTTTAATGACTTTTTTTTTTTTGAATAGTAGTAAGTAATCATACAATTTATCCATATTTCCTTGTATCATACAAGAGCTTTATTTATATATTATTGTCGTCACAATAATATTCGTTTACAGAAATGATAAATGTTATATTTAGTTTATATACATATGTAAAAATACAAATTTCTTATTGCTAGGTTGTCTCTCAAAATTACCATTTATGTTATATTAACTTCATACAAAATATCACATTGTTGTAATGAGTGGAAGACCATTATATTGACATAATACTGGTATCTCTTCTTTAATATTGCTTATTTGATTTCAGAGATGATCTGATGGTGTAGTTGTACGTATACAGAACGTTTATTCCTTTCATGAACGTTTACCGGACATAAAAAAGAAATGCAGCACTATTTGTTTCTTTCTTTCATTCTTCAAATATAGTAATTGAAATTTGCTTGCAGAATTTTAAAGGACACAGAAAATCGTTTTATCTTTTGCAATTGCTAGACTAGCATACTAATGTCGCTATATACTGATTGTTCTTATATGAAAACAATCCCACTGTAAATTATTAAGACATCTACGAATTGACAGTAGACTATTACATTTTAAGGCAAGTAATGTCGATTGATCGACTGGCTGATTATAGTTTTAATGCCCTTTTCGACAGTGAAGGTATAATGAGACGAGACCAACTGCTTAAAATGGGACTCGGATTTCTTCCGACCCTATGCACAGAGATGGTAATGTGTGTGTATTGAAAGTGGTATATCGTTTAACAATGATCTCATTGCTGCTAACTATATATCTTCTGGATATACCAGTAAGAGACCAGTTAAATTATTGTAAATGTATTAATAACGATAATGTAAATATATTGCTTCTTTGGACAGTTTAATCCGACTTTTCACTATAGGGTATTTCCAATGAATGTTCAATATCTCTCTATCTAACTAAATACAAGTGTTTGAATGAAATGTTTGACTCTTGCATGATACACACACACACACACACATACGCACATGAGAGGAAAATCACAAATATCTGCAACATGCCTTCCTTTATATATAAAAGCGATTAATAATTCCTGTTTAAAATTAGTTTGATTCCCACATATTACACAGGTCTACATCGTAGAAAAAGGTTGATACAGTACTAGTGCAAATAAGAAACTTTCACAAGTGCCTGTTAGTTTTTTGTATGTTTATTCAAGACGTAGAATAACTTATACTATAATGATGAATTACCCAAAAATTACGTTATCGAAGTATGAAAATACTCCGCTGTAATGTATGGCTAAATGGGTCTGCACAAATTCAAACGAATGATAATGAAATGAAATAATGAAGCTGAAAGAAATAAAATTACATCGAGAAACACCCATATATACAATATTAAACATATGTGTGTGTGTGCTTTTTTCTCAATTTGCAATTGTCTATTAAATGTTTAGATAGACCTGAAATATTTCCATATATAAATTAAAGCTGAAACAATAAATGAACATATGAATATGAATTCTATTCCACTTATCTTACAAGACTCAGAAATGTTATTTAATAATGATTTTAATCGTGTCTAACAGCTCCAAAAAATAACGAACAATCACACTCAACACCTAATAATTATTTAACAAATTAGGAAATATTCATCCATGAGTGCAAACATAGCCATGTTGATGTAGCTAAGCGCAATGTAAAAGTAAGGACTAAGAGCACATGAGGAACTCAGAAAATGACACCGATTTCAGGTTTATTTAAGCATTTATTAGATAACAATCACAGTGTTAAATACGTAACAATGCTAATATAAATCAATAGCAAATTGAGAGAAACACCAGGCTTACTATATTACACCTACTAATAAGACGTTATGCATTGATGAAGACAATTTAAACATATTTTTGTATGTCATTATGTACAACTTCAATAAAAACTTAAGTTTTAACTAAAAGTAAAATACTACAATTCAGTATCTGGGAACACTCAACACATTCAATTATTTTTACTGGCAAAAGTAATTTTGAAAATTCGGAATCTAATAGAGAGATAAAGGATATTTATACGTTAATTTTGTTCATAATTTCAATTTACTCATTATGTTTAAAATCTAACCTTATTTTTCGTTCCTTTAATGGCCAGACGCAAAGTGTGGTTCTCTTTCATTTTCCTTCATATTGTATGGAACGTTCGAATACGGACATACTTTAGTGTATGAGAAGCATGACGACGTCATTGGAAGTGGCGCCACTGTCTCTTAAGTAGGTATACTCGTGTACGAAATAGAAAACTGTTTCCTTACCGAAGATAACATTGATTTTACACGAAATTGAAGTTTTCACAAGTACATGTTAACGAGCAGTCTAAAAACGAAGTTGAATGCATATCGTTTTACTGCTATGCAACAGTCACAACCTCCCGAAAAAGTAAAGTCTGTTATTGTTCCTGGTTCTAACAGTGTACATTCGGGATTCCTTGACTACACGTAGTTCCATATAAGTAGGGTCGTGAATTGCAAAATATCCAGCTTTCTACTACTAAGAATTCTGACACTGTGCAAGAAACCACCTTTGTGATGAAAAAAATGGAGTGCCGTCCTTTCCAAAATACTTTGGCTACCCAGAGGACCTTCCTAACCTTACCCGACTGAAGTTCTTCTTATGGGCTATGCTGAAGGGAAACGTTGATTTCAACAAGCCATAGATTATGAGGGAACTGCCAAATAGTATTTATTCAGTGAAAAATTGATGCTATGATACCTGGTGTGTTGGTGCTAACCTTCCGTAATATGGAAGGGCGTGTGCAGGCATGGATGAATGAATGGCAACCACTTCCAACACTTGCTGTGACGTCACCGTGTTTCCTATGCACCGAGAAATGTCTATAACAGATTTCATTTCATTACATTATGATCAATAGTTTGAATTTTATAAGGACTGTCTGTTCAGGAAAAGCCTCGATAACTTGCAAAATATAGAGAACAAGGTATGAACATCCATTTTATTTGGCAAGTTCCTCATACACAAGTACAAACCGAGTTCTGATGCATGGCCTTGCTAGAATGACGAAATAGATGCCTGCCTAAAATAAAGATATATATGTATGTGTGCGCTATTCTTTTGCTGCATAGAGATAAAGATATGGAGCTTCTGAAAAAGGGGTGTGTGTTCATTTTTTAAAATCATTTTTACACATAATTGTTTTGATCAATTTCGTGTGATCTGCTTTACTGTTTTCTAAACTACTGAATCAATGATAAACACTAGTATAAACGATGATATTTTAGGACACTAACAGAAATATAGAAATGTTCCTGTAAGAGATTTAACTAACATACGTTACTAGTCTTAATAAATAGTATTTAAATATTGGTGGTAATTTATATAGGTTTATGTAAGTAAAATTCTCCGAATATAAACCTTTTAAACACTTAATAATTCGTAGTATTTTTACTCGTTTAATTCCCACTGTTACTTCTTCCCACAGCATGATGATTTCTTCTTCTCGTCATCTAGTGTGATTCTTAAAGCTGATGTCTGTACTTCCACGTCTTCACGTGTAAGCATTTCTCTAAGGAAGAAAAAAGAAAAGAATGACTGCAATAATGTATTTCACTAGCAATTTATTTATTTGAATTCCATACTACTCTCTTCTCAAATGCCCCTCTCACGATAAAAATAATAAACAGTACATGCATTAAAAATTGGACCACAAATGTAATGTAAACTTTCAATAAAACATCGTATTACCACTATGTACATCCTCAAAGCAAAACAAATAACTTCTAGTCCAGTCAGCGATGCAACTAGGCTAGTTATCGCCCGGGGCCGGAACTCGCCTTAGGGCAGGAACCCCTGACCAACCAAACCAAAATGCTCCCCGAAGAAACCTGATATTGGCATCACACAGTAATTCCATTTTTTTTCAAGTGGGAAAGCTTGATTTCAAAATTGCAGTACGTAATTTAATTTTTAGTACAAGATACATCACCAAAGTAATTAGTATTTCTTTGCTAAATAATCTGAGAGTAGCACGCTTGGCATATTCTTATAGTCTTATCATAATAACTGCAAATCGTAATCCTTTAATGCTCTTGGAGTTATATCAGGATGTGCATATGTATAGAATGAATGAACAGTTTGTTGCTTTACAATAGAATATTTAATTATGACAAACAGTTAAGCTGTCGTCTCGAGTATTATACTCGAACATTTTACAAATCTCGTAAATTTACTTTACAAACCGAGCGAAGTAACTCAACCGAGCGAAGTAGCTCAAGTGGTAGAGCGCTGGCTTCGCATTGCGGAGGTTGCGGCTTCGATTCCCGCTGCCGTCCATCCTAACTGAGGTTTTCCAGGGTTTCCTTAGTCCTACCAGGCAAATGCCGGGGTGGTACCTACTAAACAGGCCCTGGCCGATACCTTCCCAAATCCTTTCCATTGTTATTGCTGTTGTTAGATATCCAGTGTAAAATGTCCCCGGAGCTGTATCTGGTGATTGTTAAATAAATAAATAAATAAATGATGTACGTTAAATGAAAACACAAAAAGTTGGAACTAAAATTTAATTTTGCGGGCTCTTTTGGCCGCAAAGGTTTTTACAATGTCCTCAAAAGATAGCTTTGAAGCTAACTTATGCTCTATGGATATGATCCTAAGGTCGATGAGTTGTTATTGTCCTGTTAAGTTCCTGAGGTAATTCTTTAATAGTATTTAGTTTGTTAAAACTCCTTTCCTTGCCTTATAGTGAAAATAACTATTTGCCTAGGTTTGCGCCCTCTCAATACGTCGCCCGGGTCACAACCCTCGTTTGACCCCCCTCCCTTTAGTTACCCAAGGGAGTCTCTGAGTGCCTAAGTACGAGTCCGTGCCTTCTAGGTTACCGTCTCACAAGGAATAAGCCCTGTAGGATGATTGACTATTAACTGTACCCGGTACCAATTCACTCACCAATTACGGCCGGTCCTGCCAGAAAGTTGGCGTAGTCTGTAATTTAGGATTTCTGAAATAAAATAAAAAATATCCGACACCTCAGAAAAATAAGAATTTCGAGAACAGTATGGAAAACTAAAGTGAAGTCGTTATAATAGGAAAATCCTAACCAGGGAATTTGCCAAAATAAAAAAAAAATAAAAAATATTTTTTTTTATTTTGAACTGGTGATTTTTTTTGCCAAATCTCATCTTGCCCTCTTCGCAAGAACCCCACATCTTGAGGTGTCGAATGATTTCAATAGCTATCTAAGTTAAAACTAAGAGAAAAACGAAAAGATATCTGCAGGGAAGAGAGGGTCGACACATGGGTACGAAGTACCGAGTCTACTGTAATTAATTTATAAAAAATGTTTAACTCTATCCATTTTGTCACCTCTACAACCAAAGTAACTTAGTCGGAATAGGTGACTTGAAAAAAAATTTCAACGCTGCAGGTTAACCTCAAAACAAATGCATATAATTCGACGGCACCACATTTTAAGCAACTATTGTACTTCCGTGATTAATTGTAAAATAATTTGAATGGTTTCTTATATGATGTTATTCACCCCGCTAGACTCGATTCTCAACGAACAGGTACTATTGCTCCTGATTGCCAAACTGCGAAGTGCTTTCATAGTCCGTCCACTAAAACACCTAAATTCTCGTGAGAGGGTATAATGTAGAGGTCAGTGTTCGAATACTCATTACTTTACCTCGTAGTAAATCAATACATTAAACACATACATTCAGGGATGTCCTATTATTCATTCACATTCATTTTCATGTATATATATATATATATATATATATACATTATTTATCTTCATCACACTCTACAATGTTTATTCACTAATGGACTCCCTATACTTTAAATATACTAGAAACTGTTCAAAACAGTTATATCATATAATCGTGACATATATGTCACTATAAGATTAATCGCGCAAGGACAATACACGAAAACACCTCACGAACTCAGACCTTTTGCAATCAAAGCCAAATTATATACAACTTCACAGTTTAGCAATGCATATACGTTCAAAGAATAACAATATTATCAACCATAATATTAATTAAGTATGTTTCTATTCTGATGGCAACAATGAGATTTATTCTACAGCATGAATAAACGAAAGAAGAAAAATTTTGCATCGCGATCTAAGAACGGAAAAATAACATCATATGTCCTAGTTTCTGCTTAATGTCGAATTATAATAGTTTATTTTTGCTAATATTTTTTATTTCTGGTTCACACAGAGCGTTGTAATTTTGAGGAAAGCTCAATTTGGAAACAATTTACCTAACTGTTTGTTTAGATAGTCCAGAAATAAAATTTATTCATAATTTATCTAGAAAAAGAGGTCATTCTCGAGTTGACCAAATCGTTATGGTTCGGAGCAACAAACCACTAGTTTGCGAAAGCAACGGAGATGGTGTTAGCGGCATCTAAATAGCCTATGCACGATCAAATGTGCCCTTGTAATCTAAATTACTATATAATAATTTTATGGATTGTAACTGTATTTTAATACCTTTTACTACGAACAAAGTATGAAAAATCATATACTAAATGATACACTGTCCCTACTTAGACATATCACACTCTTATTCACACACTACTTCCACTGTCATAATACTACATTACACATATACATGCCACTACATTCCACATAAACTAAAACACAAAGATTAATACATGTTATTATACACGTTTATTAACACTACTATGCGGTTAGATTATACACAACAAACAATATCCAAATTTTACCATATTAAATCGGCTCTGTAGGTCGGAAAATTGAAGCAGGTAAAATGAATCAGGGCCTCAATAGACCCGGCTACCAATTAACTCAGTTCTTTAAGTGACTGCCAAAGCAAGGAAAACATGTTGAACTGTTAATGGGAGGTCCCTTTCCTGAAGGGAAAAGAACACCTAAGAATTTCGTTCAAATCATTTTTGCTGGAAGCTATACTCAAGTCAGGAGTAAATGGGAGCCCCTTTCTTAGTTTGCACTACCATAATGAAAATTAAACAGCTACAGGAAAACCTACCGCCATGTTACTAGTTATTTTAAAAAATCACGGTTACTACATACACAAATTGAAGCTATATATGGACAGGTCACTGGAACCCTAAAACTGAAGTTTGGGAGGAGTAAAAAAAAGGAATTTGAATATTTAGTTCACTGAAACTCCATTTACTACTGAGAATTAACACACAGCACTATGATCCTGTCCATCACCATTAGTATGTAGTAATATGGCGTCCCTGAGTCGAATTTCTATATTTTACTAGGTTTTTGACTGTTCTCACTGCAGAATTTTACTACTTCGGGCTCCCTTCAGATTCCTGTGTGTTTAATTATCGATTAAAACTAGGTTTACCTTAATAATTCAGCTTTTTCCTGGCTAATATCCACCTTTTTGAGGATCCGAAATTACATTCTATAGCTCGGTTCTTTTCTGGTTCTAGAATGGAGATTCTCGTGCCGTAATACCATAGTTCAGGAAATAGTTCCAATCACAGCAGATTTTTGGCAGTGGAGAGTACAGAACGAATAGAAAACGGTAAAATCTGGGTCAAACCGGATTGCAGAGAGGATATGGGCATCTCAAGAAGGACGAGGGGGATCCAAAATATTCTGCCCAAAATTTAGATTGGTAGATTTTTTCAAGAAATCCTGCCCAATAGCGGGCCTACTTTTTTATATAGCATTAAAATGATGATTTCAATGTTTCCCTATTTGAAATACCCATATACTATATATTATCGTGAAATAACGTATGAATAAAGATGTTATTCCCCAAAATATAGTTACTACTGAATTATCCTGAATTTCCACATTAATTCCAAGTATAATTATAATCAATTGAATATCATATATACATCGAAATCTATTTCGGAAAAATTTAGCGTGGTACAGTAGGTGATAAAATTAGTGGGCCCCTCCGAGACCACATTACGTAATTGTAATGGTACATTACAATGGTACATAACCATTTCCCATTTAAAATTTCAAACTTGCATTCAAGATGGCGATCATGATCGCCATGAATCCTACATACTGCGGCCTCCTGCTACTACTATCTCCCATTCATAGATTTTACATTTCCCCCTCAGATTTCAAAATAAAAGTGTCCACTGATTTTGACACATCGTTTACATATATATAAAGATCGTTGTCAGTGTTCAATGAACCTTGTGTTTGTAGACCTAGCAGACAAGGTAGAAGATGCATATTGAGTAGAGTACGTCGGGTTGTCCTGGTGGTGCAGAGACAGGGATTTTCTGCTGGAAGATGCGAAGAGTCTAGGTAAGGTAGGAAGACAGGGTGTACAATTTCACGGTGCGCGATACAAAAGTCATATCCCCTGAATGAAGACCACAGGCAAGGGGAATGTGTAGTCTATAACCAAAAGCGGAATTCCATATGTGAGAACACACGATGATTTTGCCGTTCATTTGTATGTCTACGGACACAAAAACGGTCGTCACTTACCCGTGATAGAAACGACTCTCATCACTGAATGTCACTACTTGCCTCACCACTGCAGTCCCTCTCGCCACCACCAAAGGCGCACTCGGCGATGGCCAGGTGTCAGGAGTAATCAAAGAGGAACACTGAACCATGAACTTGCCTTCAACAATAGATTGTTTAGTGTTTGTGTCCCCATATGGGGCTCTGAGGTGCATTGTGAGGGCGATGGGGAAAAATTTACTGTGAGAATCCTCTATTGCTTATCATAGACGCCACCAGCGGACAACTGACACCTCTTGGCCAACGCGAGCGTCAATTCTGGTACACGGCGACTCGGCCTTTCGCTACTCCAGTATATGGCCACGAAGTCACTTAATTTCGCAATAGGCTTCATCTTGACATTGCAGATACAGGCTTTAATCAGTATACAACAGATTCACACATACACAAAATTTGTATGACCTTCGAACAACTGGCAGCTCTATAAGCACTATGATCAGCCTGCCCTCTGCGGTAGCCAGTATTTTGAGACCTTCAAACTTTGATCAGCATATCCCCTATAACGTGTATCCTGTTATTGAATTTTGTTCGAATTTTGAGTTTAGCGTCCCTTTCAGCAGCGAGGCTATATGAGTTGTGGACCTACAGCAGGGACGGACCAATGCAAAAGCTTCACCCGCACAAAGTAAATTTTTGACGCCCCCTAATCCTAGCCTATATTTTACATTTTATTACAGTGATTTTAATATTTGAAACTCATTTTTCAAAAAGAAAAATGAATACTCAAATACATGAAATAGGTATACGAGAACTTATATTTAGAACTTAAAAATATACATATGATATCAATTACATTGTGTTTTTATTATTATTATTATTTTGTACCGATATGTATAAACAAAAATAATATCGAACAGCGTTTATTGAATACTAATGGTGACATGATTGCCGCTATACTGTAAATTGTTTTGTTATATGAATAACATCAGGAGTCATTCTACCATATATTCGACTATGTAACAATCTATTCTAATGGCGTGAAATACGAATACCAATAAATACATTTCACATATGTTGAACGTGTTTCACGCACAGCAATATAAACAACCCTTTTTTATGTAGGTCCTACGTAGTAGTTGAAGTCCATAGCATTCATAAAACGTAACTCATGAATTTGTACAAAAGCTGAACACTCTTACAAGACTAAAGCTTAATAACAGGTTTTATCAAGTATTAGAAATCCTAAAAGTTTGATATGTAAGTAAACCATATCAAAGTCAATTTAGGGAACTTTATGAGAAAGCGTCCATATCTTTTTTTTTCAAAAAAACAGTGCCTTAAAATCTAGAATAGTGTACACAAACTGTTTTCCTAATTTTGAAACCTTTGGCCTCAGGCGTGATAATAAATATCATAAAAGAACTTAAGACAAACTAAATAAAAAGTTAAATTCCACTATTACTGAAAATTAGCAACAAATTAAACAATTTTAAATACACTTGTTTTCAGCAACTCACTTTCGTAGCAACTCACAACTCAGCAATATAACCTTCCGAGCTTTTGTGTCTGTAAAATCTGCCAATGACATCTATATCAAGGTTTTGAAGAATGTCGAATGCAATCGACATCATGGTGAGTCCCACGAGGCGCTCCTGGCACATTAAAGATTTCTAATAATTTTTAATCAATTTTAATTTTGAGAAGCTTTTATCGCCTGAAGCCACGCTGACAGGAAGAATGAGAGCAATTCTGAGTGCAGTTGATACATTAGAGAAATTTTCAGTCAGCTGGTTACTCGTCAAATATTTTAATACTTCAAGGGGGCTTTCAGCATTTTTATCTGTTAGTAGGGAGAGTAAAACCAATAGTTCCTGTTGAAGTTAGAAACCCTCAATATCACAATGCTCTTCATCTGTTAAAGCCATTTGAAAGTCAGCACGTTACTTCAACATGGAATCCTTGCCTTAATTTTTGATCCTGTATAAAAACCCAGATAGGTTGTGATGGTGGTTTAGTTGAGAAAACCGTCCTTCTAGTCAGTTTATGGCGTGATCCAAAACATGAAAGTATAACCTACTTTTGAAAGAAATTTTGGGATCCGTAATGCGCTCATCAGGGGCCTCATATTCTGATTGACGTTTGGTTTTCCGTGGTCGTAATTGTAACTCACTTGGAAATAGAGGGTCGATTTCGATAATCTCTGCAATTTCTCTTGTATCCACTAGTAGCTCTTGAAACCCTCTATCGGTTCACCTTGTTTCAAAATGATTTTTCACTTTTGCGATTATTTCAACTGCTTTTGAAATGTCCATTTCTTCTTTTTTGAAGTGTTTTGCTTCTGAATAGAACTGTATGCCAAAGTGCGAGACAGCAAATGAACTTGAAACTCAAACTTGCTGGCTAGACTATTGCTTTTTTCACTTTTGGGATCAATAGACAGTGTATATAATACATCGTATATTTACCCCGCTTGATACCGAATAACAGTCATTGCACCAATATGATTTTCCCATCGAATTTAACTTAAAAGTTTCACCGTTAGAGAACTGACATTTTTGTCAGTACAGACCGCCTATGTGCCGAAGCACAGAAAAAGTTATAAATTTCCTGCATACTGCTGAAGAAGTCAGCAGCATCAGCGCAAGATAAAGCAGCGTCGTTTACGACAAGATTAAGAGAGTGTGAGCTACATGGTACGAAGAATGCACGAGAGTTCATGTTCAAGATCCGTTTTTGAACTCCAGTGTGTTCTTCCTTCATGCTGTCGGCGTTGTCGTATCCTTGTCCACGCATATTTCTTAGTGGTATCTTCATTTCATAAAGTTATGTGAGAAGTGTGTCTGTTAATGCTTTCCCTTTTGAACAGTCAATAGGGATGAATCCCCCCCAAAAAAATCATGTATACGGGGTTCTTGTCCCCTGATTCGCATCTCACATAATAAATTACCAATGACAACTGCTCTTTGTGGCTTATATCAGGAGTGCAATCTAAGGTAATAGAGTAATACGTCCATTCTTGCATTTCTTTCAAAATTTGCTCTATCTTTGACCCCTAGCCATGGGTGGAGCTAAGGGGTATTGCCCCCGAACTTTTTGACAAAAAAAATGCCACCTATAAGATGGCCACCTACCAAGACCTGTCAACACAGGTCCGAGGCCGACTAAAAAATATGCCCCCAGTAGACACTTCCTAACTCCGCCCATGCCCCCAGCCACTCGATGATTTCATTCTGGATTCCTTTTCCTAAACAAGTAACGTAAGTTTCTCTTAAAATGATCCTGCGCAAGTGTTCTGCATCACTGAGTCAAATTTCGCTATGAACTCAGTCAATTTTTTAAAAAAATCACATTGTCTCTAGAGTAGAGTTTGCCAGTCTTCCCACGAAATAATAAGTTTTGTGAAACAAGGAACTCATTTATTAGAACTACTCGAAAAAAAAAAACCCTTCTCTTCAACGTTGAATTTCATTATTTATGATTCATTGATTTTCATAGTCTATGGTTTTATACAACCAAAGCCTTGATGTAAATTCTACCCATCTTGAAAAGCATTCATATGTTCTGGAGATTGTTTGTGTTCTGATAAAAGTTCGGATATATGTTTCCAGTCACAATAGCCACTCTTTCTTCTACATGCTATGTCTCCATTTGTCGATACAGAGTCCTGCTAGTACAATGAAACTTTTTTCCATGATGGAATGGAAAAAGATGATGTAATTGACGCTACTTTACAAGAATATAAACCAAAAAAGGTCAGTAGAAAACACGTTATAAAATTTAATTTTTTGAGGATCGTTTTGTCGTCCCCCCTGACTGTGTCGCCCGGTCCTTGGCGCGCCCCTGACCTAAAGTTTAACGTGGGACCGGAACCACAAGAGATCCCACCGGAAATCGAACCCAATTTTCCTACGCCCAATTTTCCTAGCCACAATGGAGCTCTGGAATTGAATAAGATGTATGGGAGTTCTTAAATACGTTTCTTTCAGTGCATATGATAGATCAGTAGTAAAGCGCTCACCTCTAATGCGTGTTGTCCCTGGTTTCATCCCACCTCGAACCAAGTGGGTTTTGTACTGGACAAACACCATGTGCGTGTGTTTTTCGGCGCTTTCCCATTTCTTCTCACTTCTTCATACTACCATTTCGTCCATTACCACCGTCTCCCTTAGCCTCGGAGCATAATCATGAGTCTTTGAACTAATAATAATAAGAATAAAGTGTATATAATAACCTTTCCACACCAGGTAATCACTCTTCCACTTTGAATCTATTGAACTCTACAAATTACTTACCTAGATAACAAGACAAGCGCATCCAATACATTCGAACCACTCTTTGAACTGGTTTCGACAAAGATGAGACCGAAGTCTCGTGCTAATTTTTCTCCCTTCTCTGGATCTATACACATCAACCCTTTCATACGGGCAGAGTCACGCAGGTCCACTTTATTTCCACACAAAACAATAGGAATTTTCTTTTCTGTTGCTTCCTGAAATTATAGAAAGTTTACATTTTGTGTTTTGAAATTATAATTTAATAGAAACATATTCTCGCACAACAATGAAATCACACAACGTACGGATATATTTTTATGTATGCAAAAAGCTATAACTGCATACTTAAGTGAAATCTGCATGTGATAAAGGCTTTTACTTTAATTGTTAGAACTGGATATCTTTACTTCGAGTATTTTCAACGCTGGTATGCAAAACTAACAAGTTCTAGAGGTGATTTGGCTAACAACCCGGACTATTTTTAGATTATTACTGATTCCTAGCTATGATGCATCTGTGAGAAGCCGGAACCTCAGAGGTAAGATATGCAAAGACAGTGATACATATTCACTTTCTAAAATAAATAAAAGTAAGCAAGCTCAATTTACATTCAAGTAGAAATGTGAAATAAGTTCATGGTGAAACTTATAATTTGAAAAGAAAGTACACGCACCCTACGCTCACTTACGTAGAATTTGAAGTTAAACTTAATATATGATTGATAAAATATTCTAACCTCTAATTGTAATTGCCTTCGCAATTCAGTGGAAAACAGCTACCTTTAAAACAACTAAAATTGTATTTTCTGATGTTGCTTATCTAATACCAAAAACTAAAACTAATAGGAACTAACTCTACAGAAAAAAAGAAAAAGTAAAAGGCAAAGTTCCCTCTTTAAACCATCCCTTGTGCAAAGCCTCTGTAACACTCAGAAATGAAATGACTTGTAAAAATTTCATTTTAATATTAATGGTTGAATTACAATAGGAAAATTGTTTACTCATCATTGGAGTAATAACGGTTTTAAGACTCTTACATTCATATTACTGAATGTCATTTTGAATACATACACTATAAGTATTTGGTTTTTGATACAAGATATTTTATATAAAACAATATTTTCAATTTTTCAGGAGCAGGTTCACTTACGCAAGATGCTGATCTAAGACAGTGTCATGACGATATATTTTTCTTGCTTTTTATTCATTTCCTGTCGGAATATAATTTTAATTTCCAGAACAAACAAACAAACAAAAAAAGAATAATCAAAAATTAACACTTCATCAGAGTAAAGTGACTTGATTTGTGACAACAGAGATCAAAGGGCTTATGGCTTATTGTCACAGACATGGGAGAGATGTGAACCCGTTTTATTTTTATTTTATTATTTTCGAAACTTCATGAAAATTTAGTTGAGAGAAATGGGAGAGAGAAGAAAAGAGTTATGCGAGAAGGCTAGAATTTTCCTTTCGCGCCTACCTCGTTGTTAATGGAAATCCACTAATTGATGAATGGTGCTGAAGCGCATGGTTACCAAAATGTTGGCAACACTTGGGGCCATTCTAATAACTTGGATTTTCTTTCTATTTGATAGCTATCTTCATTTATCAAAATATACGAAGAAAAGGATAGAATGATCTATCGGAGGATAAATTTGGACTCAGGAGAGGAAGAGGATACAATAAGTAATTCTGAGTATTGAACAACTTACCAGAATTAACAAAAATGACTTTATAGCTCTAATACATTAAAAAAAAGTTCTTGACAGTGTAGACTTGGACAATGTGTTAAAAACACTAAAGAACTCGAAGAATGACTGCAGAAACAGAACAATGTCATATGGAGTCTACAGGAAGCTAAAACCTGGTAGAGAGAAAGAGGAAGAAAGGAAGAAGTAAAATAATGATATGGACTTCCAACCACTTTTGTTCAATACATATATGGAAGAAAGAATGAAATAATGCATTGGTACTACTTGCAAGAGCGCTAGCTAGCGAGGAATTGAAGAAAATATGTACAATAATCTGAAAATAAACAAGACGACGAGGAAAATTCTCAAGTGAATGAAGAAAGAAATGGATTAAGTAAGACTCTTAATTGACGGGGAAGGAAGGAGATTGAAGATATAAAGATATTTATGTATTTCAGTAGCACTGAGTCCTAGGGTACGAGAAATAAGAAAGACGTCAGAGAGAAATGCTTACTTTAACATACTTTTGGATGGCACAGTCGAAGGGAGACCCAAACGTGAAAGTCCAAAAGTAGAGTATCTGGATTAAAACAACTAGCACAGAATATCCACCAACTTTTGGTTGAAGGGACAGGTTATAAATCCATTATTATGATAAGTCTTCTGCAATCAGTGGCAGGTCCCTTTTTGAACATTCAGAAGAAACTCAAAGAGAAGTTAGATCAACATGATAAAATACGCTAGTAGTCCTCGAACGCTCCTATAATGACAATGTCTCTAAAGAGTTACAGAGTTATGAACATAACCTCATATTCAAACTCTTTCACCTCATTCATTGATGGCTCCAAACGTGGTTATTTCAAATTCAAAAGTAACATCTTTGAAGAGTAAGAATATTCCAGCCCCCAAACGTCACCAATTGAATACTCTTTGAGATCAACGAAGAAAAGTCAAATTTCAGTACAAAATCTATTTACTCTAATCTATTACTCTGTTTAAGTTTTATTTCTAAAGTCTTTTTGCTACCTGAATTCCAAGAGACACGAAAATGAGCTCAGACTGAAGTGTTAATATAGAAAAAAAAATAAAATAAAACAATTTGAAGCTGAAATTCTACAAAACGGTAATTAAGATCCAAGGCAATAATGGATGTAACTCATCGGAAAAGAAATAATAAATGATGAGCAAAGCAAAAAAATAAATCTATGATATAGGATCTAAGTGAACAGGAAGACGAAATGTTACATAATATGTGGTGATTTTCTCTGTATAACTTTTTTTATAGGCCCAAGAAAACTAAAAATATTGAACGTTGTATTTTAATTGAAAGGTGCGACATTGATGAATTTCAGTTCTGTTGTGCATCAGTCTCTATGAGTGCTTGAAATATTGTATTTTTTTTTTTACTTTACAATTAATAAGGAAATATTTGCTTTCAACAAAATATGTTGCTTTACAAATATATGGACTATGTCTAAATTATTAACATCCTTATATCCTTAATTTAATGCGATTTTCTTACTTTGTTATTTGTTCAATATTTTTCACATTGGGCAAAAAGTTTCATTTATAATTTAATTTTATTGTATTGTATTTATTTTTATTCTTTATTTATTTTTGTATCGTAAAGTTATACATTCTTGATTTGACACACTTTCACATAGCAAGATGATGTAGAAATGATTATAGTATTTGCATATTAACTACTTTTGCATAAGAGTTATGGTCACTATTTCTTCTAAATTAAAAAAAAAAAAGTTTTACAGTGTTTAAAATAAAGAATGACAAATACTTTAGAATACTTACATCAATGTTCATTACCCACTGTCGTACGTTCAAGAAGGACCTTTCACTTGTAACGTCGTATAACAGTAACACTCCATCTGCCCTTCTAAAATACGTTTTTGTAATGGATCGAAATCTCTCCTGTCCTATTAAAGTATAAAAGGAAATTTTAAGCTTTCAAAACACATTTGCCCATTAAGAATGAAATCACAAAGAACAAAGCTTTTTAATGTTCTTTTCATTAGCATTCATGGAACCTCCTTGACAAACAAGGAATTTAATTGAATTTGAGTGCAGCTGATTTCATAGCGTATCAGAAGGCTCACTTCCGTAACATTACAGAATGTATACCGATGTGCAATAAATTTTTCTCGTACACTGTAACTGACAATTTTGTTGAAATAATGCGTTTTCCTTTGTATTTGCTGTGTATCAGATTTCTAGCAAAGGAAACATAGGACCTATATTTATGGTATGTTTTTGTTTTAAAGTAGCTACACATAATTGAATTGTAAACAAACAAGCACAACAAAACAGTCAAATTTATGATAACTGGTAAACCTGGAAAGAAGTCGAGAAATTGGGAAATTTACTCCTACTCAAGAAACAACAGCTATATACACAATAAATATGCTAATCCTCAATTGATTATTCTATGGAAACACAAAAATCTGCAGAAAATTATTTCTAATACTCAAGTAGTGAAACAGTGAACATTTTAAATACACAATTTTAAAACATTTGCTTAACAGTGCTTCTACTGTGATATCATTAGTTAGGTGCTAGTATTAAAACAACAGCTGTGAGTAATCAGTTCGAACCCAGTAAGAAGTCAACTACTTTTCAATTTGTGAATATAATTTACTAATATAAAAATAAAATATTTTAGTTTTAAAAACAACTATCAGTTTTGCTACTGAAATTGTGTATAATGTACTTGACATATGATATAAACTAAGTTAGATAAAAGTCAAAGATCAGAACGGATAACAATTTCAAAATCAGCAACAGCGCTTTCCCTAAAAGCCTAAAGGCATTTCCTCGAATCTGTACTCCCTTGCGTAGGCAGTTACCCATTAGATCAAGACTTTGAAAGCAGTTATGTAATTGAGGGTACACAAGAACATACGGCGTATACATATAATATTTATATAGTTTAGTGCATGCTCAATTTAAATTTAGAAGTACTAGAGTATATGAGATGTGACAAAAAGGTGTTTAATTTATGTTTCATAAAGGCAAGCAGTATGTTTTTGTGTAGATGTTTCACACTTCATATGTTTGAACTTGGGTATATATTCTCTTGTTTACTTTTTGATAAATGATTTTTAAACTTTTCGAAGTAAAGAAGAAAAGTTTATGAATAATTCGAAGTATGTGAATGATTTTGCCTTTCTTTGGAAACAGTTTATTTCTGTATATGACAGTGGTGTATACTAATTCAATGAATTGGACTACCACTGACATTGATAATGCGTTAATAATAATAATAATAATAATAATAATAATAATAATAATAATAATAATAATAATAATAATAATAAGAAGAAGAAGAAGAAGAAGAAGAAGAAACCATATGCAGTAATGAAAAAATAAGTGGCTGAATATACTACTGTTGAACTTTTAGTCTTCTTAAGATTAATTGTTTGGTTAAATTGGAGTTTAGCTTTGCTTTCAGGATCTAGACTATATGAGACGTGGACCCACAGCTTAACGTAGATCCGAATTACACATGCCCCACCAGGCATTGAACCCGATCCTACAGCGCCAAAGGTGCGTACCCTAATCATATAACCATGAAGAAGCTTATTCAGAACTAATTCTGAATTAAAGAAATAACACGAGAGACTTTGAGCTTAGATGGTCAATTTCACTCAAGGATTTTCAATGTTTAATATAATTTCCTTGAGTTGAGTTGAGTTGGTTTTGAGTTTAACGTCCCTTTCAGCAGCGAGGCTATATGAGACGGGACCTACTGATGAACGTGGAATCCGAACCACATGAGCTCCCTCCGGAAATCGAACCCGGGCCTCCCACGCCTTCCGTGAGTATCATATTCTTTACTTTTGCCATGACCCTGAAAACAGACTGCAATTATTACCTCAATAAAACTTTCCATAAAAAAAAAAAAAACACATTATGTTGGACATGTTATGGAATCTGTCGCTTATGTAACAGTAAATAAAGTCTGCGTAAACAAAATTTGCAAAACTCATGCTCTTGTAAATATAAGCCTTCGATCTATCATGTTTCGGTCACGTATTACTGTAATTTTGCTGCTGAATAACACAGCTAATGAAATAATTTTGACAGCTTGTAGCTATCGTGAAACCAATTCCGTTAACCACATGAAGATAATGTAAAAGTGGCATCAACACTCACGTTGTTTTTCTTTTACAGTAATAGGTGGGTAAGATGGAATGGTAATGTAATCTGGCTCTCTTGGTAATGTGGTGGAGAACGGCCTATATTGCAAAACTGATCATACATTATGGTCTGCGCATCTACTAACTTAACCAAATTCAAGTCCCAGTCAAGAATCAGAGCCCATTTTAATAGTAGGTCCTGTCATTCATAATATTGGTGTTGCGTAAGGCTCAAAATTTAAATTTTATAATAATGCATACATTTAAAGGACTCAGAAATTGGTCTACCGATTCTCATAATTCAGATTTTCTCGTTGTATGCATGATGGTTAAAAAAAAAATTTATAAAATTTCTACACCCTTTGCCAACAGAAATTCCTCTGGAAGCTTGTACAGATATTTTTAAAACAATTTTGTGATACAAGAAAACTCGATAAACTTGATTCTAGTTCCTGCATTTCAATGAACACTTAAAATTCAATTGCATTGTGAACAACAACAACAAAACCTCACTTTTCAAGTGCAAACACTGAACTGTCACACACTTGTTTCGTTCTTCAGCCTGCAACACTGAAGGAAATATTTTTTTCCGATTTTGTTACTTGACCCTTGTTTCCACCGTCATGGTGGTGATTTTTAAGCTTACAAATAAACTGCATGCAATTACTCAATTCCATAACAAAAATGTTCACCTAAACAAAAATTAATACAATATTTAAATTTTCTTTTTCTTTTTTCTTTTTTTTTAATTTTCGTAGTAGATATAACTCAGTGTGCACCTTCATGAATATTTGAGAAGCATATGAGTCGGTTGGCAACTGGCTAACCTGGCAACCCATTAGAACATTTGTAGGTAAACAAATGTGAATATCGTACAAGTTGTGGTTTCCATTGCTAGCAGCCAGCGCTTTCTACAGTGTGGTTACATCTCTTGTCTAGAGAGCTGCATGTAAAGAGACGCAGAGTACACATAGCGGAGAGCTGCTGTATCTTATTACATATTCACGTTTCCATAAAGTTTTCTGAAACGTGTACCATTAAAAGAAGAAACTAAGCAGTAAAACCATTAATCTAAATTATTTTATATGTATTGCAATATTTTTTTCTCGCAATATTCTAGGGGTACAGCCGATTGTCCACAACGTAGACCACTGGCATACTAATCGTTTGTTTACATTCTTAGCATGTGCTACGAGAGGTGTTAGGCTGGGGTCAACAAGTGGAGAGTTCATAGATGTCTACTAAGGTGATTTCAAAGATTCTTGATAAGGTTGAGGTCAGATGAATTTCACGGCCAATGAAGTACTTCGAACTCTTGATCATTATTTTCCAAGAAGTCTTTGATAACTGTGGCAGGTATCATCATTATGTTGAAAAAATCTGTCGAAATCGTGTAAGACATAAACAATATGTAACGGATGATTATGTAATTCCCGAAATAATGCTGTAAAATCGTAAGGAAGACTACCGCCTATTCGTGTTTGTCCCTTTTAAAGTACTTCTTCCTGGATCTACACAATAATTCCAACCTTGTTCCTATCGCTAGAAGCAGTTCTGGAATGTCTGATGTGGAATGGGCCGAAGTTTCCTCGTCGTGTTATTCTGGATGCTCCGAATGGCATCAAAATCTTTTCAGTTTTAAGGTTGATTTCAGTATAGGGAAAACAAAACTCACATGGAGCTAAGCGGCGTGACAAACATCTTGGCATTTGAAGGCGGCGCTCCAAGTTCTCTTTAAATGCTGCTAGCAAATGAGAGGCCAGCGGTATTGCCACGTTTATTTTTTACACATCCACGTCTATCCCCTGTCACCTGATCGCGCTGTAGATTGTCTGCTTAGCCATAGCCACACCCCTTTACCACTTGGCAACGTCACCCCAGAGCTTGCATTTTATTCGTTTAGCAGAAATGCCAAGATGTTTGTCATAGGCTTTAAATTTCGCGACAAGCGATAGTGTGCAACGGGGATGTTGTTTTAGCCAAGAAGTTGGACACCATTCTTGAAGTGTGACACGGAGCATTGTCATGGTGCAAACGCTACTGTGCAGATGCACCCTTGTCCAACCTTTAACAGCGAATGGAATAGCGAAACCGTTGGAACACAGATACGTATGACACATTGACCACATTGAAATCAATTCGTGATGCACGGTCCTGAACATATCAGAAACACAATCAGGAGCACTTTCACCTGCAATCGGACTTCCCTGGACTTTTGGGCCTCGAAGATCCAGGTGACTTCCATTGTGACGACATTACATTGGTTTTGGGATTGGGCCCGTAAAACCCATGATTTATCCTCTGTGAATATACTGAGCAGGAATGTCAAATCGTTGTCCTCAGTTTCCTCTGTGTAACAATCCTCGGCATATATTTGGTCGATATATGGAAGTCATTTGGTCGATATATTTGGTCTTCGTGCAAAATTTGGTGATAAGAGCCGATGGGCAGTTGACGATTTGATCTCATAAGTGCACTGACTTGGGCAATATTCACGGACGGATAACCAGGACGGACATCATCCTTCACAGACACTCTTCGAGTAGAAAGATGAAAACCACTGAAAATCGTTGCATGATTCATTTACGCATCACAGAACACTACTTGTAACATTTTGTACGTCTCTACAGCTGTCTTACCAAGTTAGAAACAAAGTTTAACACATATTCTCCAGTCCTTTCAATTACCTATTTAACATTTCGAGAAAGATCGTACAATACATCGCACACTATCACGTCTAACTAAACAGTCCCCGAGCTGTGGTGAACGATTTGTTACATGTGCCTGCGGTGAGGGTTCCAAACTACAATTGATACTTTTTGAGGAAAATAGCAACAATCTTGGAATTAGTTTAATCTTGTTCAGATTATTTTATATGTACCAAAAACCAAGAAAGTGCCATTAAAATATTTTTCAGACTATAACGCTGCTACCACCAGCCTGTGTGTTGTATGTAAATGCACGCCCAACACATTACCGTCTATTTACTTGGTGAATACAAATATGGACTCATCGAAGAAGCAATATTTTTTACAATTCAGATAAGGTTCAATTTTGATTCTTGTTAGCAAATTGTAGCTGCTCGTGTCATCGAACTCTCGTGATTATCGCCGCTGTTACGTAGCATCGGCTGCGGACTTCCATATACTGTGTTCTCTGAACTGTTGTGTTTGAAACACGTCTAGAAACTCACTTCTTCATTTTTGTGGTGGAACGATCAACAGTTGCGCAGTAATCAGCCTCCACCAACCTTCAAAAGTCCCATTAACCTCTCCATCAATGTCTCGTGGTGTCCAAGAGATACAAGTTCGATCTTCGAACTAAATGCCTGTAGTTTGTATGTTACGTTAAACTACAGATTCAGGTCTTATAAAGCCTTGGAGATGAAAAGGTGTGTGCAATCCCAAACAAACAAATTAATCCTCCTCTGTCCAACACGGAGCCCCTGTCTCCCTACCTGATGGCTTTGCTCATAAGCGTGAGGTGACTACAGATACAAACTAAGAAAAACTTAAAAGGCTTCGAATTTAGTTCAAATTTTTAGGCAATATAATCTGAAGTTCTATATGTTCTGTTGATGATTAACTGATCAGTATCCACATGGTCAAAATTAACAAGGAAGGAGGTAAGATAAAACTATTTTCATGTCCTATGCAATAGAACTTCCTTGAATAATGGATTCACATTTTAAAATATCCTTGAACAAAATTTTAGTAGTCTCTTTATCTGAAAATCCTAAATTTGATGTGCTTGTTACTTTGTATGGAACAGTATCTGTAGACTCCTTAACTGTTTCATCACAATTAAGAAGAGGCTCGGGAAAACATAATGGTATGTCAGATTTTCTAACTTTTCGAGTAAACTGGGGAAAAAAAAGGTTCAATATTCACATGCAATTCAATGCAATGACACATATCAAAGAAGCTTCCCCTGACATCTACAGGTACATATCTGAAATTAAATAACCTACATATTGCAGTGTGGTCCGATCCCAACCTATGCCACCTAATAACATAATTTCACCAGTAGTGGTGCTTACCATTGTCTTCCCTCGAGCCGCTCATATAATGAAAGTTAACTGTTCAAATCACGTATTTTCTCATCCATAATGTGCAAGACCACTTCAAACAGAGTTTTAATCGCATGAACACAGAAGGTATAACTTTTACATCAAAACTGTACATAAGTAAATTAAAGATAGATTAAAGATATATAAAAATTAAAGACACACTGGTAAGTCATAATTCTTGCAATATTTCCACAAACCAAGCAGTAGGTGCGTATATACGCTGTGATTGACCGCAGGAACAAGGCCAAACTGGCCCAAGAGGTAGTATTGCAAGCATACTATTTAACACGGAGGACGCCATTCCGTCAGTATCTTTAGTCAGTTTTAGTAGCAGTGACGATGAGTACTGAACAACATCTGATACGTGTACTATTACCCTATGAGTAGCCCCAGGGTAATAGATTCTGAAGTCATACGACACACCATTAAAAAAAATAAAAAAAAAATCTACAAGCACACGATGATTGTCAAACCAATTTGGCATGTCACAGTTCACTGTAGTGTGCCACTTCACGAACTCGAGAAAATCATGAGGACTTGTAGCATTGTGCCACCTGAGTTGACCCTAGCTCAGGTCCAGAGGAAAGTGGATGTTGCCGATAATTGCTGCAAAATCCGCGTGATGCGCGTTTCCTAAACAAATTGTCACATGCAATGAAAAATGGGTGTTTTTTCCTAAATCAAAATGTACAATAAATGATTCAGAGAAGGTCAACTTTCAGAACTGGTCATCAATCAGAACAGTTTCGAGTATAAAGTCATGCTCTGTTTGTGTCGAAACTAGGAGAGGGTAATTCAGTTCGAGTTCGTTCTTAACGGTCGTACCATAAATACTGATCTTAATTCCGAATAATTAGAGCGGATGTATGGTGCACTAAGCCAAAGCTATCCTGCATTGGTGAACCGAAAGCGCGCCCTGCTGCAACAGGCAAACCCAAAACCACACTCGATTAAAAATACGCCACAAAAATGCAGGAACTTGATGGCATCAAACTGATGCCCCCCATCACATAGTCCCGACATTGATCGTTTGGATTACTAATTTCGGTCCATGGCACACTTCCTGAAATCACGATGCTTCACAAACCAGCAGAAAGTGGAAACAACAGTGACTGACTTCTTTGTCTCTAAGGATAAAGACATAGTAGTGCAGTAGAATAGTGCCAAAATATTTCATGACTGGCTACAAACGGGATTTGTTTTTTTCAGGATAAAAGTACACTTATAGGAAGTGTGAAAAACACCGGGACACAAGCTGGTAGTGATGTCGCATGGCCACAGTGACGTCACAAACATGGCCGACCATCTGAAGTTTTAAATCATCATAACTCACGAACCATTTATCCTAAGGACTTGGTTCATGAACCGTTGGAACCGAAATTACAAGCTCTATAAATCATTACATCAAAGTCATATTCGTAAAATAATATCTTCATGGAGAAATTTGAATATTTTCATTTTTAGCATCATTTTAGTTAACATTTTTACATTTCAATACACAACGGGCTCACATTGATGGAAACAACCATTACATTTATTATAGCCTGTAAAACAATCTTTCTAACAAGACCAAATAGTTATTTGACTTTGTTACTTCTTGACATATTCAAGTTTTAGAACATACTAGCATATATTACCCGCTTCGCTGGGCTGAAATAAATAATTTAAATGCACACTGATATTACTCATTTCGGATCACTTTAATGCATGTCATCCCTCCTCATCCCCAAGTGTCAGGGCTGAAAATGGACTTAAACAGCATCAGAAGTGTCACTGTTCATTTCGGCGACCGCAAGAACTATAGATTCAACAGTAGTATATGTCATTTTTGACCATTTACCTGGTATATATATATATATATATACATATATATATTTCCCCCACCCCAATGTTGCGGGCCATGGCATCGGAAGTGTCACCGTTCATCTCAGCGACCTCAAAAAATGTGGATTCAGCACTAATATCGGTCATTTTCGATGAATTTTAAATATTTCTTCCTCCCCCTCCCCAAGTTGTGGGTGTGAATTTGGATTTAAATGGGATCGAAAGTACCACTGTTCATCTAAGGGATCCAGAAAACTATAAATTCGACACTGATAGTGGCCATTTTCGATAATATATATATATATATATATATATATATATATATTTCTTCCCCTTCCCCAAGCGGCGGGGCTGATTTTAGATTTAAACCGGATCGGAAATTTCACTGTTCATCTGAATGGTCCCGAAAACAATGGATTAGACACTAATATTGGTCATTTTTGATCATTATTATATATAGAGCTCCCCTCCCCTCCTCCTCGCTGCGACACACGGCATTAGAATTGTCACTTTTAATCTCAGCTGCTCCTAAAGCTATGGATTCGACACAAATATTAGTCATTTTCGATCATTTTAAATGTTTATCCCCCTCCCCTAAGTTGTACTCTCCTCCTCTCCAAGTATCAAGGCTGAACTTGGATTCAAAGCAGCATCAAAAGTGTCACCGTTTCTCTAATCGACCCCGAAAACTATGGATTAAACACTAATATTGGTCATTTTTGATCATTTTGAAATTTCTCTCCCGCCTCCCCCTCCCCTGCGTTGCATCATCAAACTGAATTGCCTAAAGCAATCCCTCCCCCTAAACTCATGTATGTTGAAAATTTGATTGAGATCGGTCGAGTAGTTCAAGAGTGATGAAATCACAAAGGCAGTCACTTTCATTTTATTCTTTTACATATATCTCCCCCTCCACTACGCTGGCTCGTCAAAGTGAGACGACAAAAAACTCCCAAGGCCAGACCCTCATATATGTTGAAAATTTGATCGAGATTGGTTGGGTGGTTCAAAAGTTATTAGGTTTTATTACTTTTTATTTATACGTCCCCCTCCTCTCCCCCTCCCCTAGGATCTACCCTTAAGGTGAAATTGCAAATATGTTTTCAGACACGAACCTCATGTGTCTTGAAAATTTGATTGAGATCGGTCGGATAGTTCAAGTGTTATTAAGTTACAAAAAATGGCACTTTCAGTCTTATATAAATTGATTTTTATATATCTCTTCCCTCCCTCTCCCCTAGGTTGCACCGTGAAAGTGGAATGACGAAAAGATCTTAGTCCCGAACCCTATCTATGTTGAAAGTTTGATCAAGATCGGTGTGGTGGTTCAAGAGTTATTAAGTTTAATTTATTTTTATAGATTTCTCCCCTCCCCTCCCCCTCCCTAAGTTCTACCGTTAAAGTGATATGACAAAAACCACTTCAGGTCCGAACCTCATCTATGTTGGTTTTTGTTTTAAACATCGGTTAGGTGGTTTAAGCGTGATAAAGTCACAAAAACAGTCACTTCTATTTTTACTTTTCTGACATATATCTCCCCCCTCTCCTCCCCTTCATTGCACTGTAAAAGTGAAATGAAGAAAACGTCCTAGGCCCGAACCTTATCTATGTTGAAAGTTTGATCGAGGTCGGTTGGGTGGTTCAAGAGTTATTAACTTTTATTCATTTTGACATATTTACCCTCCTCCCCCCTACCCTAAGATCTACTGTCAAAATGAAATGATAGAAAAACTTCCCAGGTTTGAACTTCATATATGTTGAAAATATGATTGAGATCGATCGGGTGGTTCAAGTGTTATTAATTCACAAACATAGTCACTTTTATTTTTATATTTATTGATTTTTGTATATTTCCCTTTCCCCCCTCTCGACGCTGCTCCGTCAGAGTCAGATGATAAAAATCATCCCAGTCCCAAACCTCACCTACATTGAAAATTTGATCAAGATCGGTTGGGTGGTTCAAGAGTTATTAAGTTTTATTTAATTGTTTCTATGTCCCCGCCCTCCCCGCCCCTAAGTTCTACCGTCAAAGTAAATAGCTAAAAACACTTCCAGTCTAAAACCGCATCTACGTTGAAAATTTGATCGAGATCATGTGTGCGGTTCAAGAGATTAAAAGTCACAAACATAGTCTCTTTCAATTTTATAATATAGATTTGACGTAAAAATAAGGTAAAAGCCCTGAATTTACAGAAATTTCAAATATTTCAAATGTGTATAATGCAGACACTGTTGATCCGACATACTTGATCCATATACCGTTGGATCCGGAATCTCAGGCACTATAAATCATTATACTAGGGCCATATTTGTAAAATAATATCTTCATGAAGAAATTTGAATATTTTTATTTTTTGCACCCATTTTAGTTCACATTTTTGCATATCAACACACAACGGACTCACAAATCAGAATATCTCAGAAATCTTCAATTACACAACTTCAAAAAACTTCAAGGTGATGTTGGAAATGCCATTCGTGATGCTTGTTCTTTTAATTTAATGACTGATGGCATGTGTTTGCCTCGAGTTGCAAATATTCTTCGGGGTCATATGTTTAACAAGTTCTTCAAATTGGACAGTTCCTTTACCAACCAGTTCATTACTGCCACACCAGTGCCAATTGTAGCAGCCAAAGGTCATCTGTCTTGTCAATAACACAGTTGATTCGATTTAGCAGCCTTAAACGTAAACGGTGTCATTTTTCTCAGCATCACCCTATCGAACGAGAAACACCACTTCCTTTGTACGTAAGTCTTATGCTCCATGTCAGAAGTACAAAACATGACATTCTAGATTTGCTTTCTGAACATGGAATTTGTGCCTCCTACGACACAGTGTAGCAGGTTTCTGTAACAGTAACTAATAGTTTGTGTGAAGCTTTTGAAAATTGTGAAGTTGTGTGTCCTCCAAACCTCCTCACTTATGTCTTCAAGACTGCTGCTATAGGCAATGTTGACCACAACCCTTCATCTTCAACACCAACAGATAGTTTCTGCGGTACCAGCATTTCAATTATTCAACATCTTTCCGTGCTACATTCTAACCTACAATCCTAATCCTACAGATTTCCCAGTATTAGTGAAGAAAAGATAAAGAAACGACTTACAGACTCATACACCACAGTTCCTATAGTTCCTACTGTCATATGAGATCTACATACTGTATGTAAACATTTAACCATATTTACCCAACTTCTTCGAGTCTTATAAATGCAGCAACAGACTGGCTTGATTCTGTGTACACAGCAATTACAAGTGGAACCGAATCCTCTGATGAGACGATATTATGGGCAGCCTACCACTCCAAAGGATGTGAACCACAATATGCCAATATTTCAACTCACATTATTACCTTTACTAGAGGAAGCCGTTCATTTTCTAGCGATGGTTCGACATACCATGGATATTGTTCATCAGTGTTTTCATATCTTAAAACTATCCAGACACCAGTTATTACAGATAATCAAGCAGTGTATGCCCTGACGAAACAAGTGCAATGGAAATATCCAAAGAAGTATGTAGAAGACAAAATTTTGGTAATGATGGGAGGGCTTCATATTGAAATGGCTATCATGAGTACGATTGAGACTTGGTTAGAAGGATCGGAATGGGATCAGATATTAGTCAAGGCAGATGTCACTACATCAGGGAGGGCCGAATCTCTCGTGAAAGCCTCTCATGTTAAAAGAACTAGATATATTCATCAAGTGTCATCAGTTATTCTTCGGCAAGAAGTGTATAGTCGTTACAGTGAAGCTTCTAGTGATCAAGATATTGCATTTGATGAATGGCGTAATAAGAGAATAGGCGAATCGTCACAGTTCGTGTTTTGGAATATAACACTAGAACTTGAAAATTTCCTACTTCAGCTTGTGAAAAGTGTACGGCTCGCAAAGTTCAGTCTATTCTTTGACACTCTTCTTCAGGTTTGTCCGTGGTTCTCTGCCTGTGCCCATGTTCACTATACCAGGTGGATTCCGGTATTTATACAGAATCTTCTTGAGTTGCCAACTAGACATCTCCAAATGTACTCCGAGTTTCAGAGAAATGATTTCTAAAGTAAAAAAAGTGGGAGGGCTTTTCCACATATCGCAGTAATCATCTACATGAGCAAAATAAAATGGTAAAAATTGATGGTGGTGCTGTAGATATGTTGGATAAGCCTTCTTCCCTTCTGAAATGAATGGTGACTGTCTCAGTATTATTTATGACTAAGAACAGGAGGCTGGTTTAATTGATAAGATGGGTGCGGATACAGAGCACAGGGAACATACACACGTGTTAGATTTGCTGTACCGAAAACACTTGTCAGGTATACCACAGCAATTTCGTGAGCAAGAAAACCAGTTTGAAGAAGATAGTCTTGTGACAGCTTTTCCAAAGTAATTATATTAACTGAAGCAGAGGTAAATAAGAACAATAAAACGAAAATAAAACTTTCTTGTCCATTTAGCAACATTTTGTTTTACTCATTCTAATTTTTGTATTTATAATTCTTTTCTTGTGAAATTTACCACAAATATACATTTCCCAGTTATACATATAGTATCAGTATTAAAAGTACCCTGCAAAATCATTATCAAATTATGTTCTTACAAGAAGACAGTTATAGATATGCGACAATTATTTTGAACATGAGTGTACATCCATGGACTCCACAAGGGAGGGTATGGCCTCTCCCTAACAAATAAATGAATAGTTTGTATTAAGTTTCCGGGCATAAGCAAATATTTTCTGAATTTAATGCTGGAGTAATGTCTTTATTTTTTTTACGTTTACAACTTCTGTTGTAAAAGTATATATTATGTCCAGGGAGTATTCTGCACATCCACAACACCCCTAATACTCCTCCAAATTTCCTTACACGCACCCCAGGGCGTAAAAGTGTTGTTTTCTTTGAGTTTGTGTAAAATGTATATAATTATTCTGAGTGCACACCCTCTTTTATTTTGAACATCTCACTAACTAGGGAAGTTCGCGGGGTGTTACTCTGAATTCATATCGATATTATGCTCAATACCGAGATGGCATCAAATAAATCAGCCTCAGTGCGACTTCTTTGCATATCCTTTCTCTTATTGTAGCTATATAATAAAGATACAAAACCAGAGGACAACCTTTGCCCTCTCCTGCGAAAAATCCCGTGGATGTGCATTTTTAAAAATCAAGTCAGGAAAACCGAATATATACTAGTGCATACTGAATAGGTGGCTGCTTATGAAGGTTTGTCTTCTAACTCGAATAATCCAATGGAAAATATGTCATCCATCTTCTATAAGTTCCTTAAGGTTTGTGATAGTCTGCAGTCGATAACGATTTCAAGCTGATTATACCTTTCATAAGTAGCTACCTAAGCTGTTCTCACTAGCGTACATTAGGTTTTCCTGACTTGATTCTTTTCAAAAAGATACAGCTGTTTCAAAAAGATTCTTGGAACCAACGAATTCATTTCAATGTGCATTTCGTTATGTCTTACAAATATAAACTTACGGAAACATTGATTTCACCATTGTATTTCTCGTAAAATTCTAACCCAATTTGATATATTAGATGACCCCCCATCCTATTTTAAAAAGTCGAGCAAGATACAAGATGGCCGACTTCAAGATGGCGGCCATGATAAGCATACCCTGAAATAGATGTCTAGTTCCTCCCAGTGTCGGTCAATGTGCTTTTTTTTTTTTTTTTTTGTTTTTCATCCTTTTACCCGTTTTGCAAATAAAATTAAATTTTCAAATTTGAAACACATTGTTATAGTTTATTCAGATCAATCAGGTTTTTGGCCACTACGGCTGTCTTTATGGACGGAAGAATTTTAAATTCTGTTTACGTTCGTTTCTTGATATTGCACACTTCTCTACCTAATTTGGTCAAAAAACTATATTTCGAATCGATGGGTTTACAGAATCTTCTTGAAAAATTGCGAGACACAAGGGTGAAATGTATTTTAAAAATCATTCACTGTCTGCATTCCCATTTGAATTATTTCTCTGAAAAATTAGCTGCTGTAAGCAATGAACAGGGTGAGCGTTTTCACCAGATAATTTTGCAGATGGAAAAACGTTATAAAGGGTAATGGTTACAACTACTAGACCAGCGGAGAGTGCAATATATATATATATATATATATATATATATATATATATATATATATATATATTAGTTCTACAGACCTTGGTGCAAGTTAGTTGTAAACCTGGAGCCCCGAAAAATGTTCCCAATCGGGCCCCGCACCACCTAAGGCCGGTCCTGACCAGAATATTGCAAGACTTACAATCTTCCCTGTATATACATAAGATAAGATTATGTAAAGATATTAACTTACCAGCTGTATCCCAGAGCTGTAAAGCCACATTTCTGCCATCTACTCTGATCGTTTTAACTTGAAAGTCAACACCTAGAGAAGACAATTATAGTTGATGCAAAAGAATATCATGCCATTTTTAGCATTTATTTTGAAAATAGTGAAGTTATATATTATTTAAAATTGTAGTAAAAGGAATATCTTTTAAGCATAGTAGAGAATCAATTAGGATCCAATATAACTGATCTATAAAGCGGAAGCAACAATCTAGATCAGTCATTTCCAGCTCCATGGTTTGTGACGTCATGGTTTCCTTCTTATATGCTCTGCAAATTAGACGAAGAGACTTAACGAGCACATCGAATAAAGTAGCGTAGGTAAACAGATACATCGATGGCTTTACAAGTACAGCATTCGTAGATCCATAACCACTAGTACGTTACCAACAGTTTTCTATACATTCCTTTAGCCTCCTCCTGTCCCTTTTTATCTCTTGCTCTCTCTCTGTGTCGCTGCCCCAAGTGTAAATATTGTCCAGTTGGAAATGACTGATCGAGAAGACACATTAAAAAAAAATCTAGCATACTCTTGCATCTAGATTATCGTCAGCAGTGGTGGCTCCAGAGTTCTACAAGAGAAATCACTTCGAAAATGGCAGCAAAACCGAGTTTCTATCTCTCCCTTACAAAATCAATCCCTGCCTTTGGGACTTCTATGATTTTTCAGTTTGAAGACATTCTCTAAATCCTGATGTGAGGTACAAATATTACAGGAAAATACAGTAGATATGACATTGCATAATCAGCATCCAGTATGTATGCAACAGAATTGTTTAGCTTAATTTTAAGTAGTTTACTTAGCACAAAGGATTCAAGCTATCAGGAAGTAGAAAATAATCAATGTTGCTAACACTGTTCAAATTTTTTCTTCAATTAAGGTTTCTAGTTCATTCTGTAAAAATCATTTGATTACATATTCATTAACATATACACTTATTAACAATGAAATTCGAAATTAATACAAAAACTAAGTAATGATGAAAATTTAACTAGCTGTATTTCAAGTATACTTATAATATTTATTAGCTTGTAAAACAGAGGCACGATAATATTTTCATCATCTATTGAAATTCAAGTATTCATTCGATTTCGGTCGTTTGTGAAGCAAATCAAAATTCACTCGATTATTCATTTTTAGCACCAAAATGAGACCTCTATTTAATGGTTAATCTGGATCACACGTGCTCTATCATTAATCGAACCCTATCCCATACAGAAGACCTACTTACTAACTCTGTATCCACGAGTAAGTTTCAAAATGTGCATGAAATTTCTCAAGTCTACATATTGAATACCCCGTGAAAGTGTTTTGCACCTATATGATCTGAAAATGACTTCGCATGGTTGACTTTACAAAAAATTTCAGAGGTAAGTCAATTTAAAATGTAATTCAAGAGTATTCATTCGTTCTCTAAATGCTTGAAAAAAGTTAACATACATTACACTGTTATTAAATTCTGAAATCTCAAAGTGCATTAAGATTTTTTTTTCGTAATAACTTGTATATGATAGTCATAAAGAAAGCGCAATCTTTTGTTTGAAGACTTACTGCGAAGCTATGTCTCCCTTGAAACGATATGAGTCATTCTTTCTCCCGCGACTAGCAGGTCTTACGCCTACCTTCATTGTGTGAGCTGCTAAACCCTCCTACCCATTCGCTCTCCTCTTCACTCCTCATTCCGTCTGCTGGCGACAAGGAGATAGGCAGAAAGCGTTTTTTTTTTCGTCACGTTAAAAGTGTGGTTAGCTCGTACGTAAGAGCAGACGTTTAAAGAGTTGTTTTCTGAGGCAAACTAAAGCGAGAAAGAGTCAAGCTGGAACACAGAGTAAGTCACGATGCTTAATGCTACCTCCTGTTCATATATTTCCAAATCTTCATTGACAACAATCAGGGTTACAACCTCCATACTAAAAATAATTAAAAAATAATCGTTCGCTCCTGAATCCTACGCAGGAATAAATGTTCATAATTTTTTTTTATTTTTTATTAATTATCATTTTTGTATCAATTGAGGAGGCACATGAGTTTGTACCTACATTACAGAGCCGCCTCCAATCTTCGGGTCATTTATGGTTTCACGCAAGAATTTGATTTTATTACACTACAATACTTAGGTTTGCTTACTAGTTACAGTTTATGTACTTCATAACCACATTATAATAATTAAATAATTATATAAAATTTTCAACTCTTTTATGAAATGTAATAGAAATCGTAGCTTTCACAGTATATTTCTTTCAGGAATGAATTTTCTTTTGTATTTAATTCATATATATATTTGGCAAGATCAGTGTAAATTCCTTCTTTCTGCTTATGATACTTATATCCAGTGGTGCTACTCTAATTCTTTAACAACCAGTTCTGTATAGAGACCCCTATATATATTTGAGAGATAGATAAATAGATATAATTCTCTTAGGAAACAAAAGATATAAGGTAAACAAAAGCAAATTTTTACTGGATACAACGAGTGGCAAATAGAGATCTACACAGCTTCCTTTCATCCAACAATGGATCGACAATTGTTGATAATAGTATATACGTGTTTCACGAATAACCCCCACCACTTCACTCGTATGAACCCAGTTTTTATTTTTGATAACTGATCATTTGAGATTAAGGAATAAATGAGGCGCCTAGTATCAAAAGCCGCCAAATCCATTTTTTTTTTTTACCGAAATTGAGTTATATATCGCATATTATATGGGTGATCTAAAGGAACTCCATGGAAACAGAATTTTGCTTAAAAGCTTAATATTTCATACTAAAAAGCTAGTTCAAATATGGAACTTTGTACGCGTGTATATGGAGCTTCACTGCACGTTTTGCGAGATTACTCGAAACTAAGCGAAATGGATGTGGCGGATTTTCATACTAGGCACCTCAAATGTTTGTATTTGTTCTGAGATTACACGTTTAACCCCGTACCTATAAGAATTTCTAAAAGAAAAGACACTTAAGACTTAAAATTTACCGTTCCCCCATCGCGCCATTAATATTTTGGTATGTACAGAGCATAGCAAGGTTCTTTACATAGGTCAATTGTGTTTTGGCTGTGAAAAGTGTGTATTCAATAAGATCTTCCTTCCAGCTGCGTGTGTGTGAGAGAGAGAGTTTATGACGGTATAACAAACGGTTCTTCGAACTCGACATATTTTAACAAAGGTTCTACCGAACCGGTGGGAACCAGCTGAATATCACCACTGCTTATATCCGTAGTAAAATTTTAATTACCAAGAATATCATCTTTCTGATTCTATTGAGTTTCAGTTTCATGCGCTACTATTTTATTTTCAAATGCCTGATAAATATAGAAAAGAAACCACCAACAGGCAACACATTATTAAACACAGTATTAACATGATTTTCTAGAATACTAAGGTAAAATGAAGAAGGTAAATTATTCTAGAAATAAATTTAATACATTTTCCAACTTCAATAGAAATACTTCTTTCACTAAAGCACTTATTTATGTACAGTTTGACTAAACCTCATTGCAAATTAAGTAGACATAGGAACTTCTTTTATCGAATTTCTGTTTATCTGGCTTGCATTAAGTTACGATTTCAGTTAAGAAATGATTTGTGTTATTTGTCTCTTTTTCTTCAAAGATTACTCCTAAAATGTTTGTAAACGAACTCCGTTTACGATCACGTTCACTTTTTTCATGTTCGACCGTGTTACGACTCTCTTCATTGATTTTGGTGATGGTGCTTTCATTCTCTAATGTATCCTCTATTATTCCTACTCCCGCAAAGTTTATACATTTGATATTCATTCATTAAATTTTATGCTTTTTCGTCTTCTGGTGATTTTTTTCCTTTTAGTGGTTTACATTTTTAATTCATACTTTTAACATTGTTTAAACACAGTTTACTTTTCATTACACTAAAACAAGTAAAGAAAACCAACTCGAGTTATTTCGACTTAAGAATAAACTTTATTATCATCCGTATTTTCTAAACTTTAAGATCAAAATTCATATTCTGATTATCAATATGAATCCCTTTGTTATTCTCTGCAAATATGAGAAATTACTGTGTTGCTGTATTTGTTCTTTTTTGCAAATTTGATTAATATGTGCGTTTATAATCTTTTTAAGATTATACTATATACATTCAAATTTCAAATTTTAAGCGTACGAATTATTCATTTTAAAAATAGATTGACACATAAGCCACATATATCTTCGAACTGCACCATCTAGATATAATGTAATAATAATAATAATAATAATAATAATAATAATAATAATAATAATAATAATAATAATAATAATAATAATAATAATAATAATAATAACGTAACTAGTTGTTAAATATGTTAACACTAGGAGGACGGAAATTTGTGCCTAGCTGGGATCCCGGCTTGTCATTTTGATCCAATCTTTACATCGTGATTTTTTATGCCTAAAGATTTAGTTGGTTAGCAACACTATCGCTAATAAATAATAATAATGATAATAATGAAAAAAACTATCACGTTACTGAACAAAACGTTACTTCATTTTAAAATAGCAGAGCAACACTCATGCATTAACTTAGACACTAATTATTGATTTATTTACTATATCATTAGTTATTATATGCCTAGGTATAATATATAGGTGTAGAACACTTTTATTTCACAACAAAGAAAACAAATAATTGAAGATTCGCTGTAGAAAACAATGTAAGTGCCAAGAACAATAGTTACTGTAACAGGAGAGACAAAAAAATTTAAATTGTGCCCAAGCGTCACAAAATAGAAAATACTATTGCTTAGAAATACCACCTAGCATATAACGAAATATGAAAAGCATATAATAAGTTAAACAATTCCAAGGTAACACTTACATTGTTTTCTACAACGAGTCTTAAATTCTGTGTTTCCTGTATTTTTGTACATGAAGAATTATTTTTACTTTCAAAATTGCACAATGTTTTCTAACATGGATATTTTCTGAATAGAAAAAACACGTTTATGTCTTCATTATTTGCATTTTATTATTATTTGATTATAATATTGAAGCACGCAACAGTTTTCTTCCACATACAAGAAATTACATTGAACAGCTTTCAGAGATAAATATTTTAATTGAATTGGAAGATAGTAATGATTTGTGTTTACAATTTACTATAGTCAGGCAGTTTTCTTTTTAGCTAAACTTTATTTTTAGGTTCAGTTGGATTTTCCACAGGTTTCAATCATAATTCAATCTGGTAAGTCGAAGATGAACCTTATTATGTTGATTCCTCACCTGTAATTCTCATGTACACTCCGCATCAAAAAAATTGCGACAGCTAACGCCGTGCAGCTACGCCACCCAATATACACCTTCTTATCCCATAATCGAATATGGTAAGCAGACCCCCCTCTCTCTCCCTTTCTTCTCTCCCATACTAAAATTAGCTAACAACATGAACGCAATTCTAATGTCAAACTACACATGTATTAGTATCGATAAAATGAAATAACAAAACCGAGACGAAACAAGATTCATAAGTTGATTTAGGAAGAATCTGAAAAATTGAAACCAATGGATGTCTGTTACACAGAGATTTAGAAATGAGACAGTGAGAGAAAGAGAGAGAGAGAGAGAGAGAGAAGGCGAGAGAAGAAGAAAAAGAAAAGGGAGAACAGATAAAAATATGGAATTTTAAACTAACAATATAAAATTCCGTTACCAGAAATCCAACAGTAATATAGAAATAACGATTGGTTTTATATATTTTGTTCAGGACTGTTCAAATATATAGAGGATGCTTGAAACATTCAGTCTCTTTCATAAAGGATAGCATACTCAATTTCCAGTAGAACTGTAGATCTCACAGACGCATCTAAGATAACGTGAACAGTTTAACACATTCTTTGTTTTCGCGTGGTTCGGTTGTAAATTCGGTAGTGTTCATTGGACGTACTGATGCAAACTACATTCCAATAAACCCAGTAGGTAGCGTAGGTCATATCTTCCATTCCAGACTACTAATGCAAAGTGAACAGAAAAAAGAAGAAAAAACGAAAAGAAAAACAAAGAAAGAAAGATAAAATTGAATGAGTGCTATTTTACTGGTAATTTTTATCAGAAATATCCTATATTAAAAGTCAAACCGTATCATAATGAAAATTTACAAATGTTCAAATGGAAAATTGGATGTTCCTTATAGATGAAGCAGACCTTACATGTTTCAAATTTCAATGTGAATAAATTACATTGAATTATAGGATGGAAACAAATTTGTGTCGAACTAGTATAAATAAAATTTTGTTTTCAAATAACCAAAGAGATTGCCATTTTCTAGTCTTTTCCGAAGATTTATCTCTTGCGAACATTCAGAATCACTCTCATTTCTTGCGGATATAACGTTGTAATTTCCACAGATAGAATGAACACGCTAGAGCTCAAACGGATCATGTTGGTTAGCTTATGGACCACCACTGGGTCGAGGATTCAAAACCCGTAGTGACCCGATAATTCGACTGAGACTCGGTAACACAGATGATAAAAAAGATAATTTGCTTATCCCGTTGCGTTTAAACAGTATTGCTTTCAGAGATGACCAGGGCTGGAGATGTTATGCACAGAGCACGAAAAACTCGACACTGAAGTTGCCAGTTAATTACATTCTTCAGACCAGGTCTATTGGTCTCTTGCTCCGTTTTAACTTCGGAACGTGCACACGCATATGAAGTGCGTGTGTACGTGAGAGAGAGGGGGAAGAAGTGAAAGATGTAACGCCAAGATAGGGAAACGTCAAGAAAGAAAGATATATATATAGAGAGACGAATATAAATATGAAACATACTTATCATTACAGTGTACGATGAAGAACGCACACACTGTTTATTCGAATTCTGGTCAGTAATGCTTTGTAAGTTCTCCAACAGAAGATAAATCTCTGTTCGCAGCCATTATTTTATGGGAAAAAGTTATATTACCTGACAGGGAATCGAACCCAGATTTTCCGCTTGCAAGTCTGGTACTTTACCACTACACCACCGATTGCTTTACCCAAACTTTGTTCAACAAATACTGTAATATTTCTTTCTGAGAACTATAACACGAAAACTTTTTACTGCAGATCAATGAAGTGTTTCGAATGTCCTGGTAAATCTCTTGACCTTTCCCAACCAGCATTCGTAAATCGTCTCTATCATGATAAAGGTGTTTGCTTCCACATTCTTAAGCATTGCATGTCGAATATGAGAAATCGATTCTTCACTATCACTCTGTAAAAAGTTCAACTTTGGCTTGAATAGGACTTGAAGCTACGCTAGACAGCTGTATTAATTGTAACTCGTTACGTTACCGCTATACTATCATGCCACCTGAAATTAGAAGCCGAATATTACTTACTTTAGCCTTGATCATTGGAACGATCAAGCTTCTTCCTGTAAGGTTATTTGCACCTAAGTGCACAACGAAATTCATTTATTAGATGACCTAGAGAAAAATTAGTACCCACTAGTAAAGGAAACAAGAAACAATGCAGGAAAAATTACAGAAATAAAAACATAATATCAATTAATTTCGCCCTGCAAGTTCAAAAGTACGCAAATAATAATACTAATACTATTATTATTATTATTATTATTATTATTATTATTATTATTATTATTATTATTATTATTATTATTATTATTATTATTATTATTATTAGCGTCAATTTGGCCGCTTTGCTGGGCTAAATTGAGAAAAAATAGTAATATACTCCGTTATTCAGTCACTGTTTAGTATTACTAAAGTGCTCTTTGATATCGGTCATTTTCGATGAATTTTATATACCACTCCCCTTCCAATGTTCCGGGGCACGGCATCTTTAGTGTCATTGTTCATCTCAACCATCCGGAAAACTATGAAATCCACAATGATTTTGGTAATTTTGATCATTTTTATGTCTCCCCCTCCTCCATGTTGCGGGCTGAATTTTGATTTAAACGGCATCAGATGTGTCACAGTTCATCTCAGCGACTTCAAAAATTATAGATTCGATACTAATATCGGTCATTTTTCGATCTCTTTTAAATGTTGCTATCCTTCCCCTTCCTTTAGTTACACCATCAAAATGATATGAGGGAAACCATCTTGGGTTCGAACTTCATCTAGATTGAAAATTTTTATCGAGATTGGTGCGGTGCTTCAAGACTTATTAAATGTTATTTATGTTTATATATCTCCCTTGCCCATTTCCCTTCTGTAAGTTCTAGCGTCAAAGTGAAATAATAAAAACCATATCAGGCCCGAACATCATCTATGTTTAAAATGTGATCGAGATAGGTCGCATGGTTCAAGAGTTATTAAGTTTTATTTATTTTTATATATCTTTCCTCTCCCCTAAGTTTTACCGTCAAAGTGATATGATGAAAACCACTCCAGGCTCGAACTTCATTCATGTTGAAAATTTGATGCAGATCTGTCCGGTGGTTCAAGACTTATTAACTCATTAACATAGTCACTTTTATTTTTATTTAAATTGATTTTTGTATATCTCCCCGTCCTCCCCCTTCCCTACATTCCACTATCAAAGTGAAATGATTAAAAGCATTCCATGCACAAACGTAATCTATGTTGAAAATTTCATTCACATTGGTCGTTTGATTCAAGACTTAATAAGTTTTCTTTATTTTTTTATATTCTCCATCCTCCCCCTCCCCTAAGTAGCATCATCAAAACGAATAGATAAAAATACTCACAGGTCCGAACATTATCAATGTTGAATATTTGATCGAGATCGGTCGGGTGGTTCGAGAGACTATAAGTCACAGTCACTTGCAATTTGATAATATAGGTTGTTATTATTATTATTATTATTATTATTATTATTATTATTATTATTATTATTATTATTATTATTAGATTACTTTTGAATTTGCACGGCGAAATTGCTGCATAATATGTTTTTTATTTCTGTATTTTTTTCTGGATTGAATGTGGTTTCCCTTATTAGTGGGTACTAATTTCTCTCTAGGTCGTCGAATAAATGAATTTCGTTGTGCACTTAGGTGCAAATAACCTTACAGGAAGAAGCTTGATCGTTCCAATGATTAAGGCTAAAGTAAGTAATATTTGGCTTCTAATTTCAGGTGGCATGATAGTATAGCTACAATTTCACGGATTTCAGTTACCCACTCCTACCCCAGGTACTCAGACTATACCGCATGTTACGTCCTTAACTATTTTAGGCATTCCATTCACGTCACTTCCCACTTCCCATTATGACGAAGTTTGGCAACCTATCCTTAAGCTAATTCGTGGGTTATTCTTCTCTCTCCGTTTTCGTAGACTTCATTTATGGCATCGCATTCAATTTATCAATATATACGTGGCATCTAAGTTGTGGTATAGGGCTCGGGTATTTCCCCTCCCTGAGATTTACGCAAAACGATTTGAATCCCTGTTCCTTTGGTATATATGGCGGGGTTACTATTTTCGCATTCCCAGAAATGCCATTTACCTTCCACGTTCCCGAGGTGGTCTAGGTTTAGTTCATATCCGTCTCAAATGTCAAACTCTCTTCATGGCAGATTCATTCGTGGGTCTTTTCTCCGTTGACTCTATTACGAACCATTGGTTTAGCTGTTTTTGGGCGGAGTACGATCACCCTGGCAATCCCCCTTTTATTCAATTTGCCGATCAGTGTCCGAAATACGTCTTGATCTTTATTCGATATTGGACTTATGCCGGGGTGCCTTTGATCCCTCAGCAGCACAATGCTCGCTCATTATATTCTGTTGTCTTCACATTGTCCTCTCAGCCGACTCAATTAAGAGTAGTACAACAGTTTCCACATATAGAGTGGCAGCGAGTATGGGCTAACATTTGGAACCCAATCTTACCTTCCTATATGCAAGTGTTATGGTTTCAAGTAGTCCATCATCTTATCCCGACACGTGCGCGTCTTTATGCAATACAACGAGTACCAGATGCCTTGTGTCGTTCTGAGGACAGTTTGGCTCACCGGTTTACAACATGTGAGGGAGCGCCAGTGATATTGAACGCCTTACAGGTGATGGTGGGTCGTATCACTCGTCCGAGTACACAGTTTAAAATTGATCATATGCTCCTGCCGGACTTTCATTTTTTTCCCTCCACTAAGCATCGTACAGTGCTTTTCCTACTAGCAAAAGCACTTTACTATATTTCCAGCGGTATATCACGTTACTGGATGCACGCACTTATTTTGATTTTCTTCAACGTACACGCCGGAAATGTTATTCTCCGGAGAAGGAAAGGATTTCTTTTAGTAGGTTTTTAGAAGTGCTTTTGTCATGAAATAAAGTTCCTCTCTCGTGTGTTTTTTATGCATTTATCTATTTCTAGTTCTACGTATTTATAGTTGTAAACCTAGAATTGGTCATTTTTATTTTTATGTATAGTGATTTTCTTGTATAGAATCATCTAGTTGAGTCCCTTTTGTATTTCTCAAGAAGGTAATAATAAAACTCATAGTATAGCGGTAACGTAACGAGTTACAATTAATACAGCTGCCTAGCGTAGGTTCAAGTCCTGTTCAAGCCAAAGTGGAATTTTTTACAAAGTGATAGTGAAGAATCGATTTCTCATATTCGACATGCAATGCTTAAGAATGTGGAAGCAAACACCTTTATCATGATAGAGACGATTTACGAATGCTGGTTGGGAAAGGTCAAGAGATTTACCAGGACATTCGAAACACTTCATTGATCTGCAGTAAACACTTTTCGTGTTATCGCTCGCAGAAAGAATTATTACAGTATTTGTTGAACAAAGTTTGGGAAAAGCAATCGGTGGTGTAGTGGTAAAGTGCCAGACTTGCAAGCGGAAAATCTGGTTTCGATTCCCCGTCAGGTAATATAACTTTTTCGCTTAAAAAATGGCTGCGAACAGAGATTTATCTTCTGTTGGAGAACTTACAAAGCATCACTGACCAGAATTCGAATAAACAGTATGTGCGTTCTTCATCATACACTGTAATGATAAGTATGTTTCATATTTATACTTCTCTCTCTCTCTCTCTCTCTCTTTCTTGACGTTTCCCTATCTTAGCGTTACATCTTTCACATCTTCCCCCTCTCTCTCACGTACACACGCATTTAATATGCGTGTGCACGTTCCAAAATTAAAACGGAGCAAGAGACCGATAGACCTGGTCTGGAGAGTGTAATTAACTGGCAACTTCAGTGTCGATTTTTTCGTGCTCTGTGCATAACATCTCCAGTCCTGGTCATCTTTGAAAGAGATTTTGTTTAAACGCAACAGAAGAAACAAAATGTCTTTTTTATCATCTGTGTTACCGAGTCTCAGTCGAATTACCGGGTCACTACGGTTTGAATCTTCGACCCAGTGGTGGTCGAAAAGCTAACCAACATCATCCGACTGACAATATGATCCGTTCGAGCTCTAGCAAGTTCATTCTATCTGTGGAAATTACAACGTTATATTCGCAAGAGATGAAAGTGATACTGGATGTTCGCAAGAGATAAAAGTGATACTGGATGTTCGCAAGAGATAAATCTTCGGAAAAGACTAGAAAATGGCAATCTCTTTGGTTATTTGAAAACAAAATTTTATTTATACTAGTTCGACACAAATTTGTTTCCATCCTATAATTCAATGTAATTTATTCACATTGAAATTTGAAACATGCAAGGTCTGCTACATCTATAAGGAACATCCAATTTTCCATTTGAACATTTGTAAATTTTCATTATGATACGGTTTGACTTTTAATATAGGATATTTCTGATAAAAATTACCAGTAAAATAGCACTCATTCAATTTTATCTTTCTTTCTTTGTTTTTCTTTTCGTTTTTTTCTTCTTTTTTCTGTTCACTTTGCATTAGTAGTCTGGAATGGAAGATATGACCTACGCTACCTACTGGGTTTATTGGAATGTAGTTTGCATCAGTACGTCCAATGAACACTACCGAATTTACAACTGAACCACGCGAAAACAAAGAATGTGTTAAACTGTTCACTTTATCTTAGATGCGTCTGTGAGATCTACAGTTCTACTGGAAATTGAGTATGCTATCCTTTTTGAAAGTGACTTAATGAATGTTTCAAGCATCCTCTATATATTAGAATAGTGCTGAAAAATATATAAAAAGAAATGTTATTTCTATATTACTGTTGGATGTATGGTAACGGAATTTATAATGTAGGGTTCTTTCTTTACTAAGTTTAAAATTCCATATTTTTATCTGTTCTCCCTTTTCTTTTTTCTTCTCTCTCTCTCTCTCTCTCTCTCTCTCTCTCTCTCTCTCACTGCCTCATTTCTGAACCTCTGTGAAATAGACATCCATTGGTTTCAATTTTTCATTGTGTGTGTTTCAGTTTCTCCCTAAATCAACTTATGAATCTTGTTTCGTCTCGGTTTTGTTATTTCATTATATCGATACTAATACATGTGTAGTTTGACATTAGAATTGCGTTCATGTTGTTAGCTAATTTTAGTATGGGAGAGAAAAAAGGAGGAGAGAGAGGGGGTCTGTTTACCAGACACGATTATGGGATAATAAGGTGTATATTGGGTGGCCTAGCTGCACGGCGTTAGCTGTCGCAACTTTTTTGATGCGGAGTGTACAAAATAGAAGAATTTGTGGCTGTTCTATGAAATTCTATATTATAAAAGAGAACGCACAAATCCTTTGTTAGCTTATCACGCTAATACGGCTGAACCAATTTCTTTCATTTTTGGGGGGTTATTAGGATTTGGACCCTAGATGGTTTTTATCATATCACTTTAATTTTTAATTACCAGTGTCTTGAGATAATTGACCATTCAAGTGTCCATACGTACAAATCCTTTGTTATTAGTTCATCATAGGTATAAAAATAAACGTATGTATATGCAACCCGCATGACCGTGTCACTCGGCGGGTTAACATAAATGACAGGCGATATAATGTTAACATTTACTGCAAGCATATTTCACGGGTATTAAACACATGAGATATGGAGTTGTGCATTTAAATTTTCATTTCAACCCAGCGAAGCGGGTAATATATGCTAGTATATTATAAACAGAAAAACTTGTCATTGCCTGGTTTTGCTCAAATAGGGTACTTACATTTACCCTCATTTCTTATGTTTCCATAAGTCGTAAGACTGATCAGAGGGAAGTTGATTTTCATGCCTATTATCATATTTCCCTAGGTGAGGTAAGCCAGTTAGACAATATTCAGTGTCTGCAAGTATCTGTTTATGCTGCATTTTTTGAATACAGTAATTCACCACTTGTTGCCTTTTCCTCACGATTCAGACTCCAAAAAATCCTGAAAATATCCCATGTTCAAGATGAGAGAGCAAATTTGTCATTGTGTGGCCTAATAATTCTTCCCGATCTTATTTTTCATAATTTTTAATATTTTGTCCCTGATCATTCTTCAAGAGCTAGAATTCCTCATTTCGCGAAATAACAACTTTTTAGTGGTATATTACGTAAACTCGCATTATCTATAATGTATAGCAATGCGATGAAGTTTTGAAGCTCATATTTAGACTCTGTCTCATTTCTCTCTGTGCCTTATTTTTGTACAACGCTTGGGGATTTACAATTTTTCACTTATAATCAATCGAAATGCAGTGAATAAATAAATATTCAGTTACGTATTTAACCACACAGTGCGTTGACCCCGTGCAATTCGTACAGCGTTATACAACGAATGTTTACCTGGATTCATCTAAGGGTTTGCATTTGGTTTCATCCGCTGCACATTCATATATAGGTATATTCTGTGGTGCGGAAAAGGTGGAATCGACATTTGGTTCACCTGAGGAAGACTGGTCAGAATCTTCTGAGGTATTACCACTTTCTTCTGAAAAACTAAATATCTTTATCCGTTTTGTGTTTCTTTTGGTCAGATATTCGAACACCCTCCCTTACCAGAACCGTCACTTACTATATCCTGAAGTTCAGCTAGCATTTCTTGAGTATACAAAATTTTGGAACTGTTTCATGACATGCTAGCAAAGACACACTTTTCCCAATATAATGAGAAAGTACTACAACAATAATTTATACATTTTGTAGTAGATACTGACATGACTATATTTCTAGTTCATGAGAAATGTTTTGTGGAATCTGGCTTTGTAAAGAAAAACTATACAAATGATTTCCTTCAGATTACTCAAACGATCTGATTATAATACTTTGTACTGTTATGTATGATATAATAGGTATCTTTGGCAAGAAACTCTGGAAATGAGCTGTGCGTAGCCAAGAAATGACCAAGATTAACAATTATTTGCTATTAGGGTTATCTACAGTATATTGTCATAGTTAGGGTTACCTGCGACATAAGAGTTCAGGCTCCTTTGTCTCAAAAATGTATCGTGAAGGTGACATCTCGTCTCGGAGACTGAATGTATTTATAAGATCTCTGTCTCATCTTGAACCTCGTCATGCAAATACTGTCTCATCTTGTCTTGTTGGCACCTCTAGTCATTCTTATATACTATTATTATATTATTAACTGTTCCCGTTATTGTTTATAATACAAATTGCTGTATATTATATATGATTACTGTTTTCAAAATTCAGAAACAGTGATTAAATCTTGGTTTTCTCGTACGTAAAAAAAGCCGGTTTTATAGCTATATCCTAAAATTTTCGTTTCATTTTCAAATAGAAATGAATTTAAAAGATAGTACAAGTTAGCTACACTACAAAGTATAAAGTCAGAAAACTAGAAGGGAATTGCAAGAGAAATGCCATTGTATTTCCACGGGAAAATTAGTAATGGGTCAAATTGGCCCATCTCATCACTCTAATGTATACAAATGAACAATCTTCCGATACAGTTGCTAAATATTAAAGAATATGGGTACTGTACGTAGCCAGTTTTCATAGCCTTTCAGCAAGAGAACAGTCATATTTAATTCTCCTGTTTCCCAATTCATGCCTATTATACAATAGAGTGAATATAAATTTCCCCGTTGCTTGCCTTCGTAAAAAAAAAGTCTGGTTTTAATGCCACATACACAGGTAACGTTTAAAAAATTTTTGTAAGTAAGTTAAATGACAACTTATGATATTTTTAATATTAAAAGAGTATCGAAAGACAAGTAAAGCAGTGGAGGATACAAAACGAGGGAGCACGCCTCTGGCTAAAAGTAAAAATATAACTGTTTGCGTTATTTTAAGAGACTAACTAACTAACTAACTCTATGGCCTATGGAACCCGGAGGTTCAATGCCGCGTTCACAAAAGCTCTCCACTGACTTCTATCCTTAGCTAACTGCATCCAGTTTCTACTCTGTATTCCAATCTCTGCGAGATCCATCTTAATATTGTCCTCCCATCTGCGCCTAGGTCTTCCTAATGGTCGTTTTCCGATTGGTCTTCCAGTCAAGACTTTGAAAGCGTCTCTACTTTCTTCCATTCTAGCTACATGACCCGCCCATCTAAGCCTCCTAGACTTGACGACCCTAACAATGTTGGGTAAAGCATATAAATTATGTAGTTCCTCGTTATGAAGTTTCCGCCATTCCCCATTCCCGTTCCTCTTGGGTCCGAATATTCGTCTCAGGATCTTGTTCTCGAATACTTTCAGTCTATGTTCTTCCCTCAGAGTAAGTGACCATGTTTCGCAGCCATACAGAACCACAGGCATGATTATCGTTTTGTATATTTTAAGTTTCAAAATCCTCGACAGAATTCGCGACGACAAGAGATTTTGAACCGAATAGTAACACGAATTCCCTGCTTTTAGTCGACATTTAATTTCTCCGTGAATATGATTTTCCTCTGTTAATATTGATCCTAGATATTTGAAAGTATCCACTTTATCAAAAGTATTATTTAGTATTTTAACGTATCCATAATTTGCTGTATTCCGGTCCCGACGCACTTCCATGTATTTAGTTTTCTCTGCATTTACTTCTAAACCCATGTCCCTGCAAGCGTTTAATAAGATCTCTGCATTTCTTTCTATTGTTCTCCTATCATCTCCTATTAAATTTACATCATCAGCATATGCCATAACCTGGTGAATACCGTTCAACTGTAAGCCCTGGTTGCTATCTTTGATTTTCCTTATAGCGTATTCCAAAACCAAGTTAAATAATAATGGCGACAACGCATCTCCTTGTTTCAGGCCATTTTCGACGTGAAAGCTCGTGGACAAAAATTTTCCTACCCGGACTTTACTTTGGGATTCATTTAAACATATCTTAATTAATGTAATTAGCTTTCTCGGTATTCCAAGTTCTGCAAGAACGTTGTATAATGTTTCTCTCCTAACTGAGTCGTACGCCTTTCTAAAATCAATAAATAGTTGATGTACCGGGGTATTGTATTCCCACTTTTTTTCGAGTATTTGGCGAAAGGTAAATATTTGGTCGATAGTTGATCGATTTCGTCTAAATCCGCACTGATAATCTCCAATAATTTCATCTGCGTATGGGGTCAGCCTTGCTAACAGAATATTTGAAAGGATTTTATAGGATGTTGACAGAAGAGAAATGCCTCGATAATTATTACAGTCAGTTTTGTCGCCTTTCTTGTGGATTGGAACAATGATTGATTCTTTCCACTCTTCTGGCAATTCTTTCTTGTTCCAGATAAGGAGAATGAGTTTGTGTATCTTGTTCCACAATTTTTCGCCTCCAGCTAAAATTAACTCAGCCGGAATTTCATCTACACCCGGAGATTTGTGTTTCTTTAATTTCTTTATAGCGGTTTCTACTTCTATTCGGTTGGGTTCTGGAATATACGGTTCTGCGGTGTGCATCTCCTTTTCTCCACGAACACTAGTTTTTGGTTGCGTGTTAAGCAAATCGTCAAAGAAATCTTTCCATCTATTTAAGATGCTATCCGTGTCAGTGAGAACTGTACCGTCAGATTTCTTTAATATATAAGCACGAGGTTGATAGCCTTTCTTAAATTCGTTGATTCCCTTATACATGTCCCGAATGTTTTTATTTTTACTATTATCTTCAAGTTCCTTAATTTTAGCTTTCAGAAAATCGCGTTTCTTTGTTCTAAAAGTTTTGGAAGTTTCCCGCCTGATATCTGCGAAATTTTGCGTAGTCATTTCATTCGGATTTTGTAGCCAGAGTAATTTTGCCTGTTTTCTCTTCTCTGCTAGTTTTATGCATTCCTGGTCGAACCATGGTCTGTTCCTACGTATTTCCGCGTGTCCCAATTTTTCTATTGCTGAAATTTTAATGCTATCTCTAATTTCAATCCAGGTATCCTCAACACTAGTGCATTCCGAATCTTCTAAAGCCGAAAATCTATTCGAAACTTCAATCTGGTATTCCTCTCTTGCCTGGCTCTCTTCTAATTTCTTTAAATTGAATCTCTCCGTTTTCGGACAATGCATATTACCCTTATTTAACGATAACCTCTCTCGTATTATCGCTGCTACGAGGTAGTGGTCAGTGTCACAATCAGCCCCTCTAAACGACCGGACATCAATTATGCTAGATTGCCTTCTTCTATCTACTAAAACGTGATCAATTTGATTATGTGTTTTCCCGTCTGGTGATGTCCAAGTGTATTTATGAACGTCGCGATGTGGGAATTTTGTACTCTTCACGATTAGGTTTTTGGATGTTGCAAAGTTCACGAGTCTAACACCGTTGTCATTACTTTCCTTATGCAGACTTTCGTTCCCTATAATCGGTTTGAAAATATCCTCTCGTCCTACCTTCGCATTGAAATCCCCTAATAGAATTTTCATATGGTATCGCGGGAGTTGGTCAAATATCCGTTCCACTTCTTCGTAAAAACTGTCTTTTATATCGTCATCCTTATCTTCCGTTGGGGCATGTACATTTAAAACAATAATATCACACCATCGTCCCTTAAGAGTAATAAAAGAAAGTCTGTCAGTAACAAATTCAACCCGTTTAATTGCTGGTAATATACGTTTATGAACGAAAAACCCTGTTCCTAACTGGTGATTTTTATTTCCTTCCCCATAAAAGAACGTAAAATTTCCGGAATTCTCAGATCCATTTCCTTCCCACCTAACTTCCTGAACTCCTACTACGTCCACCCTGTATTTCTCTAACTCCCTCGTTACGGATTTTAACGCGCCTGCCCTATAAAGACTCCTAATATTCCATGTTCCAAATCTCATGTCCATTTTCTTTTGCTGAGGTCGTGCCAAGTTATCAGTCCTTGTCCGAGGCTTTTGTGAATATTTCTGAACAAGTGCTTTTTTTTACAGGATGAGGTTGTTAGCCCTACCCAAACCCCCAAGCTGGAGGACCACTCCTAGTCGGCTGTCCGCGACTGCTTATTCAGTATATTCGCAGCTAACCTCTATGTCTAGAGGCCTTCTCCTCGATCCGCAACCTGAGGACGCGCCATGCCGTGGTGATAGGAACCCACGTTACACGGATTTTAAGAGACAGTACATTTTAAGAGACAGTACATTTTTTTCTGTCAATACAATAGACGAATAATCTGTTATCAATCTATTGTTAGTAAAAACTTGCTACTATCCTCAAGTTCTACAGCAGATCATATTTTGTACCCCTTCCAAACCTTCCATCCTTCTGTGCAAGAATGATGAGATAAAAGCATCTCAAGACCCAGCAGTATATCCGAAGTGGTTGCGCGTGCAGGAGGTGAGTCCTGATAGTCCAGACCCCGGAAATTTTGACTTTTCTGTAAATTTAGTCTAATTTTAGGGATAATTTTACAAATTTTAATATCATTTATCCTCATATTGAATCTGGACTTCCCAAAAACTTTGGACCACGAAATAAATTTATGCGTATATCCCTGGCGCGCGTACCGTCAAGTGAAATGTAATTCTATTTGTATTTCTTCAACGAGACGAGACGACCAAAAGTATTTTTATTATATCACTATAGTAGATCAATAATCTGCTCTCAGCCTATTATTATTACAAACTAACTAATATCTCTAAGTGTTAAGTGGATAATATTTTGCACCCCCTCCGAACCTATCATCCTTTTGTGCAAGAATGACAATTTATAAACCTTCCTAGGTGGAAGCTCTAACTTATCGAAGAAAATAAATGTTTTTGTGATGACGTGCTCTGTCATCCCCGGTAGCAAAATGAACAGAAATCTTTCCATATTGATCAAAGATAAATATTTACATTTAAAACCAGCTGTTTCCAATCGAATTATACAAAGTTTTTAGCAGGCTGTAGAATGGAAGTTATAATACAATATATTATGTAAAAAACATGCCATTTTCTCCTGTTAGATTTTTCAGAATTATCAGCACAGCTCCTGTTTCAGCAGGAACACGTTGATAAAAATACTCCCCGCATGCACTTGAACAAACTTTCTTCCAGGAAATGTTGTCCAGAGGGCAAAATATAAATATGAGGAGCTGCACTGGGACACTATTTGCTACCCTGCACAAGAGAGACACGTAATTACAGTTTAATTCACTTTAGCTTCGGCATGGTACAGGGAAGTTGGTCTACTTCGGGACACACGAGGTGTTATGTCAGCAAGAAACATTACAGCTGAACAAATGGTGATTGTCCGTCCTTTATATATACGTATATATATATACAGCAGAAGTTGCGAGGTTACAAGAAACTAGGTCTAATGGAAATGCACATACTTTCTTTTACTCTTAAAAGTAGTATAAAAATACATTTTGTTTTCATTCTATTCCTTAATTTCAATTTTGGTGCTTTGAAAAGCTATAATCCACGTGTATTCAAAATCTTTTCTTTTCTTTCAGGGTATAAAGAAAATAGGTATAAAAATAGGTACCGGTATTTGTTCATAAATTTATATATATATATATATACGAGGAGGTGAATAGAAAAACCCGTTAAATCCAAATTTTTAAATTTGTGGCAAATCGATAAAAACTGTTTAAACACGTCATAATTGTAAAATAACATTAGAGACTTTTTTAAGAAAGGAAAAATAACGTGAATGTCGGTCTGTCGAAAGCTGTATAATCGGGAATGTGCAACAGGACCAAAACGGCATACGACCGAAAATTCAGCTCAAAAACCGGTCCTGTGCCGTTTAGGTTCTGTGCCGTTTTGGTCCTATGCCGCTACTCTAAATTAAATTAACTTTTAATCATGTTCCTTAAAAAACGATATTTCTATTATCTGTTTAATCTGTGCTGCTATAAATTATAAACTCCTGTCGATTCTATGCCGGTGCGTGTCATATGAATGGACTGCGTACGATCAAAACGGCATAGGATCGAAAACAGAATTATGCCTACTAAAATATTGAAAAAAATGTATTATCAATTATACGTCGTACAGATTGGCACAAAATGAATATTGATACATAAATGCTACATTAATTTTGTTCTGAATTGAAAACAACTAGATCCAAATGAACAAAAAATTGAGTTATATAGGCTTCTCTGCATCATCTTCTACTAAATGGATATCCATATCGTCGTTGTCCTCTGGTGCAGTATCATTCCCTCAGTTTCGTATTGCTGCAAAAATCTCTGCGAAACGTAAGCTTTGTGTTGCTTTCGAATTTTCACCAAAATGTAGCAACAAAAGCTACTCACCATCATGCAGTTTCTCTTCTTTGACATAACGTCCCCCTCGGAACCGTGCCGATTGTTACATTTTGTTATTGTCTTTCCTCGCTTGCTAATTGGGTTTAGGATGCCTCTCTGGAAATTGAAAAATGGTTCTCCTTGGACCAGAGCTGTATACAGCTATAACTTTACTGAAGAGTAATTTTGCGATATTTTTGAAATTGAAAGTGCCAATTACCTTGATTTTTTAAGATTTCGTCAGAGGCATGTTTCCAGTCCATGATCTCACAGTCGCTTCCTAAATGTACAATAGTACTGAACTCTTCAATTATTTCTTTATATTTTGCAGGATTTCCTATGACGGAATTGCTTTTGATTTGCCGTTCAATATTGCCAAATACACGATCTGGAGGGATAAATGAGTGTCCCACTACTGGAAAATACAAAATAACAGTTTTTGCAAGTGGAGGTGCTTCATTCAGAAGCCAGTAAGAAAGCATGAAAAATACTGGAGTGTTTTCATTTTGACCACCACAGCGATGCGAAGGAGACGCAATTTGCGCTGATCCTTTATGAAGTTCTTCTTCGGACCAAATGCACGAAGTACTTTCTTTGGTTTGTTGATCATGTCAATACCCTTGGCACACCGTAAAATTATACAAATGGAGTTTGCGCCGATAGTACGCCTCTTAGGTACTTTTGGCAGTATCGAATTCTTCATGCAATCTTAACTAAGGCTTACTTCATTTACCGGGTGTCGTGCACGTTTTCCAGACATTTTGGTGTTGTCTGAACAACAGAGTTATGATCATCGCTGCCTACAGTATTGTTTTCTTTCGATTTTGCGTTAATTATTCTACATAATTATTACAGAAAAGCCGATTAGCACAGAAACACGACACGAAAAGTTAGATTAAGACGTTTAGTGTCTCAATTCTCAGTCCAAAAGCTAATAATAATAATAATAATAATAATAATAATAATAATAATAATAATAATAATAATAATAATAATAATAATAATAATAATAATAATAATAATAATAATAATAATTATTATTATTATTATTATTATTATTATTATTATTATTATTATTATTATAACGAAAGCACAGACTGCAAATGTTGCCAGATAAAAGTTCGAATGATTTACCAAGAGTTGCAATAAATATATAGAGTCTGACTACTGAACTAATCCTACACAGTACGAAACCTCAAGTTTGAAATATGGAATTAATCGGGTTTGATTCTGCTTTCCTCATGACGTTATATGCAGGTTTGGGATTTAAAAGTTAATGAAACTGAATGGAAGATGGATTCAACGGGTTTTCTCATTGGCCTACTCATATATATATTTAGAAAAGGTCAAATAAGTGGATTTATTATTATGTAGAAACTAGTTAATGTTAAAGTATCTAATGTAGGGAATATCGGAGCTTCATAGTTGATATTCCAAGTTGCACTTAGCAGCACACACACATATTATATATGAAAAATATGAAAATATCTGAATATGAAAAATATCTTTACTCCCAGACCTGCTTATCCAACTCAAGAAAATCATGTATCCTAATCTGGGATAAAAATATCTAAAATTTTCGTTATGAACCATGATATTTTCAATTCGTTTTTCTTAGGGAACGCTCTGAAACTATCAGATTTAGTACGAAATTGCTTATGTTGGCAGCATTGACTGAGAAAGGAAAATGAAATATTTCAGACTAAAGATACTTTTTTGTTGTCACATCCTCCTACTTCCACTAGTAGGAGAGTGATTAAAGATATAATAAGGAAAAAAATTGTTAAAATACCTTCGCAGATAGCAGGTCTAGCAAAGACTAGAAACAATCTATTCAACAGCAAGTCAGTGTAAGGCAATACTCAACTCTTGATTTTTTAAAGGGATTTCATAGCACAAGCCCCAAATGCACCAGTTGGCAATTAAGCGCTTAGAGAATGAAGGATGAAGGTGTTATGTTACATTTTTAAAACGCTACATTCTGACGTTCATGCACGTGTTATATGTTAGCCATGCTATGCAACACATCATTTAGTGAGTCCTCGTTTGAGTGAAAAGATTTAGAAACGAAAAAGGGTATATGTTAACGGAAAAAGTTGTGAAAGTCAATTTTCCCAAAATGTACAATTTGCTACATACCACCTATATCCTCTAACCGTTTCAATTGTTTTCTACACTCTACATATATGCGGTTCTGATTTAGTAAGCAAAAATATATAACAATACTTGTATAAATGCACGTATTTCACTTTAAAGTGGAAATTAAACTTAAAAAAGAAAATACAACTGAAAATGTCACTGATTGAAAGAATATAGTAGAGCAAGGCCCAATCAGCCCTTAGAAAAAGACTGACACTTATGATGATTGCAAAAATAATGCAGTAATCCTAATAATACTGACATGGACAAACATCATGTGTGTGGGTTTTGTTGTTGTTCTCCCACTTTCTTCATTTCACCATTTCGTTCATAATCGTCATCATCCTCTTCCTTGGGCTAGAAGCAAAAGTGTGGGACGAAAAACTTCTTTTAATGACGAGTTCAAGCAAAAAGAAGACTTAAATATATAGTATATATCTTATTTACTTGTTAAATGGTCTTAATAACTATTAACACTATTTGCTTCTAAATTTTACACATATATCTACAAAATATGCGAGCTCTACTTGTAGCAAGGTACGCAGCTTATAAGACAAAAATCTACTTATACAAAATTTAAATTTGAAAATTACTGTCTGTCCTTAAAATTATGCACACAAGTAAAATACAGCTAAGTATGTCCGGCTGGTTACCTGCTTATTTGGGCTGCATGTTTTTGAGCAAATATAAGTAAATTACTGCAGCTCAAGGTTTTGAAAAAAAATATATATATAATAAATTACATATTTACTTTTACAATTAAAATACAATTTTCTGTGTCTTGTTTGTTATTGAATACAGTGAAAATAAAATGGACATAGACAACTTTATCCATGTCAGAAGATAGTATTGTTTTCTACAATGAAACATTGAAAATTTAACTAAATCTCAATGCAGTAAAATTTGTTTAAATAGATTATCTTCGACTCTGGAGGAAATTATCCAATTTTTACAAGTACCTAACTTAAAAGCTATAAAACCGTAAGTGCGTATCTCTGTTTTCATAGATATTTGCCTGTTTTTAACAGGTGTGAAACTTGTAGAAGTAGGCTATTTTACAAGTTTTAATTTGTTTTGACATGGGAGAATTTGTCTAGATAGAACTAAAGGAAGCTCCGTCCATTACAACTATCTGAAAAAAGCTTAAAATCTTAAGCAATAAGAATACAAAGCTGCTACTTTTCAACATGCATTTCCTACTGTAATTTTCTGCAAATTGAAACGAATATTTACGTTTTTTGTTTCTTATTCTAAGGCTTGTGCAAGATGAAAACTTACCAAGAGTTGAACCAAGGTTATTTACAAACACGCCCTTGCAGAATCGATGGATGAAACAACTTTTTCCAACAGCTGCATCGCCAGCAAACACAACTTTGTACGTTCTATCTGGAGCGCCAGTTGGAGTCAAATCAGCAGCACGGATTGGTTTTGGAGGTGGTACCGGGGTTGTAGTTTGGCACGTGTATCGTGGTTCAATAGGAGGTGCAGGCTCTTCCTTTGGACAGGGCTCTAACGATGGAGGGTCTGTTTCAATCTAAGGATAGGAAAAGAACATTATAAATATATAAAGTTTTTCAAATAAATGTCTCTTTCACTGGACATCACCAGCTTTACATATCGCGAAAATTCTCTAAGAAAGAAATTTGGCAAGAAAGGCACTTTGCTTTTCGAATGTCTTACAGAAGCATGTGTTACTTTGTTTCCCATTTAATTTAAAGTTTGATAAATACCATATCGAATATATGTAAATATAATAATCCATTATAACAATTACTTTCCCTCTGAACAAAATTAGGCTGATGTCTTTCCTCTAGGAGTGCCATTTTAATATATACTTTTACTTGCTTTAACATTTCTTACTTAGACATGTATGAAGTCACAGCAAGTTAACATAATCTAACTGGAGTGAGAACATTGGCAGATTATGTTAAAGTAAGTAGGTATATTTATATTCCCTTGCGTTAAGACAATGAAGTGTTGTGTCCCGTACGATAAAAAAATAATAAATGGAAAATTGCTTAAAAACAAACAGAAATGAACACATGTAATGGAAAGAAGAGCACATAAGGTTAGTTTTGTAAGGCTTTGGTAAGCTGTAAACAATTTAAATACTAAACATCATTATGTGTTCCATACTTACGATTATTATTAATCGTAAGTATGGAACACATAATGATATACACTTCAGATGCTTAACAAAATAAAAAGTAATTACATTTTTCAGCAGTAGGAAACAGAAAGACTTCTATGGACTAAGTTAACACCTTCAATCTAGTGGACTTTCCAGAAGTGAGAAGATAGGCGGCAAGAAGTAGCCAAGGAAAGAAGGAAGAAATGTAAATTAATATTAGATTAAAAGATATATTCATTTTCTTTTAAATGAAATTTCTTAAGGAAAAATGTCTCGCTGCAGAACTTGCTACTTTCACAATAGCCAAGTTAGCTATCTTACTATTGGTTTTGTGCTCATGGTAGCTGTTGGAAGTAAAGCATTATAGTAGGTATGAATCATTAAGTGAGAGTTACCGTGAATGTAAAAGTTTGGTCACCACTGCATTTTCATTATTTGGGTCATATACAAAAACAATAGAAGGGGGCACAAACTGGCATTCCATCAGATCGAAAGTTATGACGTCATCAACATGGTATCATATACATGTTGAAGAAGTTGAGTCACATCTAGTGAGAGCATACCATAGTGGCAGAGCACGACTTCTAAGTGGTCCGAGGGTTGCTGTGATCTTCTCTACGTCAATTATTCTTTTCTTATTTCCTGTTACGAAATGTATCAACAGTTGACAGTCTTCTGCGTCTGTTAAAATGATAAACTAAAATGACAATAACATCGGAATCTATGGTTCGTACTAGTATTGTCCTTACTCCTTCTCTCAATGAGTGTGGGACATATAACACAATTCTGGTGTCAGCTTCTTCATGGTTGCATCTCTCTGTCATGTTGTTTTCTGGCCCAACATGGCAAATGGCATCGTCTGCAGTTACGTAGAAATAACTTTGTATATCTAAGATTTGAAACAGATGCGTCATTTAGATATTTAGATAACTTCTGTTTGTTTCGTGAGTGAACAAAAACGTTGATCAGTCTTTGAGTATTCTTACATTCGGGTCTATCTTCTGTCTCATTCCATGACCTCGATCTTCACGTGTCTCATTTATAATGAAAGTTTCATAGTAAGTGTCCGAGACAACACGTAATGCTAATGTTTTCCTCATTTCAATTTTAATTTGCCCCAAGAAACACATATAAAAGTAGTCTTCAAATGTTATAGAATCGACCATAGGAGTCAGCAAATGAATAAGGTTCCACCATCTTAAATAATAGCATAATAATTTAAAGGCTCGGCTGAAATGACATCGGTTGCTTCGTTGGCCTGAAGTCAGATTTCTTGGTACGGTACATTTTGTCAATCTTGAAATTGAAGTTGGATATTTTTGAAATTCATGAGCAAAGTTTTTGTCCATGTTACCTTTTCTTGATTGCGTAACTATGCACAGTTTGACCAAAAGAGAAACATTTGCTCTTAATATTCTCACTTGCTTTTCTTGTACCCGCTTAAACTTTGGTGTTTTGAACAGCAAAACAATTATTTTTCTGTATTGGGGTGTCAAATGGTTTACTACTTGTAATGAAGACTTCATTTACGAAACGGTCATTATGTTGTTTATCTTTATCCAAAAGGATTGACAACATCTCCTTGAAGATTCACTTGTTCATTACCGAACTCGAGAAATGAATTTCCATTCTTCCGAATCGCTTCAATCATGTTCTTCACATCACATAAAAAATGTCCTTGTCCTTTTACTATTTCATATGATGAAAATAGTCACACTCATTATATTCGTTGTCTTCATTACCAGGATAAATTTTAAAGTCTTCAAGTCTCTTATTTACTTCAGGGGCAAACGTAGACCAGTTCTGAAGAGCAATTTGATCTTAAGCCAATTATTTTCCCTGTTCCCTTTAGTATCTTGTTTAGCTGTTCATGGCCTTGATGGATTGCAATGGAAAAGAAATGTTTCTTATATCAGTTGGCTGTGAACCTTGCAATCTTGAACTCATTAAGGGCCGATTTTGACAATTGTTTCATGTCACTAACATGGTAGGAACCCATCTGGCATAGTGGCAGTAGTCACATGCAAAAAAGAGACCTCCGAGATGTTAAAAGGCTGCAATATAAGTTCAAAATATTCCCTCTCTATGAGCACATACAAAGATCATCAACAGACACTATTCCATACCAAGAATCTAATTCGCAAACGTAAGGTATATACTGTTGTTCTTAACCCAAGTACTAAATTCAGTTTCCGATGATACTTCTTCGTAAGCTTCATTGAGGAGTGCCTGCAGTGCTACGTATGTTAACTGATGGGTGTATCTAGCCTTTACCATGTACGGCATTTTAGAATATCATATGCGATTCCTTGAGGGGCTAAACCAGCTTCGACAAGAGCTTAAGTCTATGCTGATCCCTGCAAGATATTTCCAGTCGCCCTTGCACTGTGTTTTTCTGTATGAAAGTCTCCAAGCATGATCATAACATCCTTCAGAGAATCATAGCTCCACTGAAGACTCTTCATTATACAAAAATTGGCCGATCCACTGTTATGACGAATATCTGGTCTGAATTTAAATGACTTTCTTAACCACTCCATTGAGTGAATAATCATTCGTGGATCACTAGACGATTCTTTAAATAAAGGTAACAATCCATTTATGTTTGGCTGCACTTTCGTTACTAGTTTCTTATGATAGGCTGACCAAGTATCTCCAGCATTTAATTGTTCGGGAAAGTTTTAACGAAAAAGTAAAACTAAACTTAGTTTCTCCCAAAATAAAAAAAAAGTTTCCACGATTAGTTTGTCAGAGATTTTAGATACAAATGATTACAATGCAGAACGGTATTACTAACTGAAATATTATGAAACTTCATTCTGTAAAAATAAAATTTTGTCAACACTCATTTCTTATATAATTTTCAACTCCGAAAATGGTATCCAGAATTTATAGTTAACAGTATATAACGGGATTCTGGACATTGCAAATTAATTTTGTATAAATGCAATTAACATACTTTAGTTTGGTGCAAAGAATACGATTCTATCTACTTTCTGTGAGAAGTTATACGGTTTTTAATATTTTACTAGAATATTCATGGGCAGCCATATTGATGACGACGTAAGTTTTGGTCTATTATAATGTCACTTCTTCCATCCTATATTATTAACTAGGTGACCTAAAGACTAAATCTGCAGTGGTGGAACATCTTTAACTCTTATTTAATGATACAAGCATGACATACCTATAAATTACGGCTACGAAGCCACCGCACCATGTCTTATATAAAATTACATAATTACCTTATGTAAAATGACACATAAAATATATTGGTACCATTTTATAGAACATGATAAGATCTACATTTTTGTTACTGCAATGTTTTTAGAGTTCTTGATAATTACGGAGTTATACAGATCTAAAATCAAAAACGAATGTCAAAAGAAACTTTTTTCAAGTTTGCTTCAACATATCTCAAATATAGTATCATATACAGATATTGCAACTATTTGTATATAATTTGCAGTTAATTTACTTTAGTTTGGGACAAAAATGACGGTTTTACCTCTATTCTGTGAGAAATTGTACGCGTTTAAAAATTCTATCGGACATTTCACGGGCGGCCATGTTGATTACGTTATAATTCTCGATGTACTGGAACACCAGTTTGGCCCTCTTCTATTGCTTGTGTATATGACCCAAAGAATGAATTTGCAGTGGTGTTCGAACTTTTACATTCACGTAACTTCCAACTCAATTTAGCATAGGGATTCATACCTACTATTATGATAGAATTCCAGTGTGTATGTTCCAATTTGCTACTACTAATGCTACTCAGAAGCTCAGAGCCTTGAATAATTTTGAGTAATATGACCACTATTGTGATAAGTAAATATATCAAAGACGTTTTAGTTCCCCGGAACAAATAGTAAGATGAATGGCTCTACTGCTATTCGTTCCTCCCTTCGTTCAGAAAAGGAAAACGTGTCTATTGGTTATTCTATTTATGATACAGAAACATGTCAGTCTGTGGGTAACGCTAATTTTTAACACTACACAGTCAAGCTAATAGCTGTGGCAACATGGGCTACCGACTGCCTGGTGCCAATAGACGCTGCTTGCGTGCAGGCAATTTGCGGATTTAAAACTATTGGTGATTTACTGTAACTTAAAAACTGAGTTGTTGCAATTCGATTATTTCAAAATAGGACAAAAGTCTTAACCAAACTTAGATTTGACTATTAATATTTGGACATTTCTACAGTAATATATTTTGACGATTTAATTGCAACTTAAACTGTAATGTTTCAATTTAAATATTTCAAACTGGATAAAGATGATAATGAACATAAACGCGTTTTGCTGTTTATTAGGATAAGTAAAGAGCCGGAGTTTTAAAGTAAACATGATTTTAACCTATAATGTATATAGACCCGAAGGCTTAGGTGCAACAAATAGTATTTTTGTTTAAGAATAAAGATAACATAACTTACAGTTAAGTTGCACAATAGAATGTCAATTGCAGATGAGAACACAGGTGTTTAAAAGAAATTTGGGCTATTATAAAAAAAAAAAAAAAAAATGTTGATACTGATGTGCTATCTACTTCACAGATTGAAGATAGGTTCCACAAGAATCAATGAAACAAGAACTTTTTATTTACCTGGTCAATGTCATGTTCAGTTTCGGTATCAACCTCTTGCTCTATAGAACTATTTTCTGGTGCTTCCAACAATTCTTCCTGAAGAGACTTGTCACTTTCCAAATCAGCTGGATCTCTTAATGTGGATCGCCCACTGTCTATAAAATAGGGATTAATAGTTATAATATCATTTCTTTAGATTTCTGAAGAATGACTTACAATATTTATTAGTATTAGATTACCATTTATTAAAGTAATGCTTCTTATAAAAGATAAAATGTCGAGAATACTCAATATGCATCAACTTATATTGAATATTAATGTTTTCAAACAAAGAAAACATAAAGAAAAGTGTATTTTGAAAATATCAACTATTTTATACAGCGTTACTTGTTAAGCCCAAATCTAGGGGAGAAAACTGTCGGGAAAGCATCCTCTTCTTTGTTTGTTACAAAAAAAATTATTTAACTAAAAAATGAATGTCTTTGTAGTATAAGGTTAGGAAATTAGATTATCACTGTGCCAATTAAGAAGATATTACCTCATTTTCCTAAGTGTTCCACATACAAGGGAAATAAATAAATAAAATTCTTGCAAACTATCAACTGTTTAAACTTTCTGTGTTGAAAAAGCAACTAAATTACTGTTTCCTGTGGCATATAGAGAAAATGTTTTTAAATATTACCTAAAAGTTTGCTTTTCTAACGAGGATCAGTACATGTAACATATTGAAAGGTCGTATGCAACATATTGTAATCCGTCACTACTCTTAATTATCGGTCCTACTTGAGGTTGACACTTTCATTCTTTCTTTTAACTGTTCGTTTATTGAGAAAATTATGATCATGAGAAACTCTCATCCTATGGCATCTTATGTAATGATAAACTTATCACAGGTTAGTCAATTTCTAAAATAAAACTTTCTTTTTGTCAGCAGATCATGGCAACATTTACAAATGTTAAACAAATCACTTGAATCAGCAAATAGAAAGAATGTTTCAATATTAACAAGTTTCTGGGGAAGAAAATAATACCGAGGCTAAAAGTGTGCCAATACTAAAACACTATGTCTAACTGTGAAATACACTAGTTATAGTTCAAACAACTAATGCAATACGATATTTTCCAAACAAAAATAAAAAAAATGTTAAAGATTTTAGCCAGTGGATTATTTTTTCTTCTTTTTCTGACACCAACTTCCGTGGAATAGTTTCCCTCTGCTTACTTGATAAGGAATACAAATTACTGTGTTAAGAAGAAGGTTCACAACAGCTTTGCCAGACGTACAGTCTTGACAGTGAAAATATGGTAACGTGCCATTCTCGTGCGGTATACGGTTCGACTCTTTGACCATGCACATTATGTACGGTCTTACAGAAATTGTATATCGATATTTTATTTCTAAGCAAATATATTTCATCTTCTGTCATTTTTCCATCTCCCAATGATTACTGATCAACAACTCGCCGCAACCAGTTCTAATGATAATGAGTAAGATATTACTTTTAAATTTTTCTGCAATTTGCTTGTAAAGTTTCACCATATGCATACACAGTTGAACAATGTGAGAGTAACTTCTCTTTTTCATTTATTTTTATTTTCATACATACTATATATTGACAAATTTTGAAAGCAGTGGACATTCGGAATCCAATGTCTCACTGAATTCTACTCAATCTTTTCTTCCTTATTTATTGCAATAAATTGTACGATCTATCACTTCAAAGTAACATTGAGATTAAACAACAAAAGTGCCATCTACTTTTCTCTGTGTCTAAAATAAACAGAAAAGAATATTACCTAAGTCTTCCATAAGTCTTTGAATCCCAAATTGAACATCTTCTCCAGAGCGCGAAGTAGTCCACCCAAGAGGTGATCGACTTGAATCTGCTACAGACTCCACTAAACTACCTCCTTCAGAAGGAGTTCGACTGTAGGTTTGTGATGCTCTGAGACAAAAATATCTTAAATTTATTAATTAAATAACGAAATATTGATTAATGAAAATGGATTTCACATTTTAACAAACTGAAAAATGTGTGGTATGCATAATCTCATATTTCCTTTTAAAATATAAAATTTAAACAGTATGTAGCTCGTTTCCAGAATGATATAAATTGCTTGATTTTTTTCCATTAAAATAAAATGTCACTCTATCTATTATTAAAATCATACAGTATCAATGACATTATTATTATTATTATTATTATTATTATTATTATTATTATTATTATTATTATTATTAGTGCACTTAAAGCAAAAACAAGAGCAAAATTTTCTATGTTTAAGTCTTATGAAGTGGTAAGTAATTGTTTTCACACTGCATGTTACTTCAGTATGTTTAGATATTTGGAATGTAACGGTTTACACACACAAAAAAAAAATAAATAAATATATTATATACATTATGCAAACTGAATTATTACGACACACACCAGTTTAAATAAAATTATCATTGCCTCAATGAATTCCGAAATAGTCAGTATAATAGTTTTTAAAATCAACCTTCTACTTAGTTTTAGAAAACTATTGAGAAAATATACATTGGTTAACAATTGCTAGGAAACAGACACATTTTCAGCCATAACTGTTTAGAGTACAACCAGAGTACAGTAGGTGACCAATGCCTGACCGATATTATGCCAGTTTTATTGAGCAAATATGGAGGGAATTTGCTATCATTAAAATAAACAGGAAGTGAAAAACCAAACACACGGGGAGCATTACGGAGTGATAACATGAAATGCTATTTGTCGTTAACATAGTAAGATTCTGAGCAAATCAGTAAGGCATATGACTACTTCGGACACCAGTGCATGCTTTATATCCGCTTGCCGTGCTGCCCACGAGAGAGTCCTTGAGTTCCAGGGCCATGTTGTCCCATTTCTCCCTAAGGACAGTTTTCAGGCTGTGAAGGCTCAAAGGTAGTGGATTTCGCTATGCAACCCGTTGTTCAAGAGCATTCCAGGCATGCTCAATGGTATTTAGATCGAAGAAATATGGTGACCAGTCCATGCGGTAGATATTCTCACTCTCCCGGGTCACTTCAACTTGGAAGATTGTGTGTGTGTTGTCCATGAACACGAAATCTGGGGTCACTGCGCCACAGAAAAGACGAAAAAATCCTATCAGGATCTCGTTACAATACTGTTCTCCGGTTACGGATCCAGCTGCAAAGATATCCAATGGTGTTCGTCCATTCTGCATGATGCCTGCATATATCATAACATGAGACCTACCGTACCTGTTACATTCATAAGTGTTTGGTGAATAGTAACGTGTTTCTCGTTCTTATGACACCAATTGATGTTCGAAATCACTGGATACACAGAATAGTTTATAGTTTTGGCCGGCATCATCAAAAATGGACGAACACCATTGCACATCTTTGCAACTGGATCTGTCACCAGAAAACGGTATTGTAACTAGTCCCTGATAGGATATGTTCATCTTTTTCGCTGTGTAGTGGACTTACACTTCGTTTATGGAGAATCACACACGTTCGCACAGAACCGCCCAAGTTTAAGAGATCTTAGAGCGTGAGAATAGCTACTTCGTGGACTAGCTATCATATTCCCTCCGATCTGAATACCATTGAGCATGCCTGGAAGGCTCTTGAATGACGAGTTGCATAATGGAATCCAGCATCTTTGACCTTTCAAGACTTGAAAACTATTCTCAGAGAGAAATAGAACAATATACATAGGGGTGTAGCCATGGGGAAGGGCATCGGGGCTAGCCCCCAAATGATTTCCTGCCCCCCCCCCCCAAATGACCAGTCTTTTAAACGTCATCATAAGATTATCTCGCTTCAGTCATTTCAAAATAACAAAGTTTAAACATAATTAATAATTTACGGTAAAATGATATGGAAAGATATTTTACCATATCAATCGAAAAATAGTATGGTATCTCTTTCTTACACCGATCGAAAAATAGTACGGGGCGGTATACTTTTTTGTGACAGCAGATTACGCAATTTACTGTGATTTATATTTGACAGTTTGAACACAAACGTTTTAACAAGGTACTACAAATATTGCACTAAAACAATGATACTTAACTGATTCGTAAGTACATTATATTTTTTATATGGTGTAACTAGTGTTTTGAAAAACATATTTTTTACCAGTTGGAAAATTTGGTGTAAAACAACGTTTTTATTCAGTTTGGATTTCATTCGCTTTTTTTTTTCTTTTCTTTTCTTGTTACTTGGTGTAAAACAGTAAGTGAGATACAGCTTTTAATAAATTAATTATGTTTTATAGTCTCGAATAATAAATATTTTTTGTCAGGAAATCTTAAAGAAATTAAGCAAAAAGACCCCGCACAATCCTTATGGAAATTTGATTTTGGTAAAATTGCTTGAAACTGTGATATATTGTAGATAGTATGATCCTGAGAGAAAGTCGCAATGGACACAACCACCAATCACTAATAGTTTGGCCACTACAGGGCTACTTTTTTGAAAACAGCCGAACATGACGATACTCTTGATTTCGGTGAAAATGACTGAAACCGTGATATCTTTTAGATATTGTGATCCTGAAAAAAGAGACAAGCACATATCACTGGCCGTTTGCCCATTACGAGGCCACTTTTTTTAAACAGCCGAAGATAATGATATTCTGAATTTTGGTGAAAATGACAGAAACCGTGATACGTTATAGATATAATAATCTGAGGAAAAGTCTCAATGGACACAACCACTAATCAATGGACATAACCACTAACCACTACGAGACCACCTTTTTGTGCAGGCAAAGATAACAATATCTACATTTCAGTGGAAATGACTGAAACCGTAATATGTTGTAGATATTGTAATCCTGAGAAAAAGTCTCAATGAGTACAACCACCAATTACTAACCGCTTGGCCATTACAGGGCCACATTTTTTAAAACAGCTGAAGACTACGATATTCTGGATTTCGGTGAAAATGACTGAAACCGTGGTATGTTGTAGATATTGTGATCCTGAGAAAAAGTCTCAATGAACACAACCACCAATTGCTAACCCTTTGGCCACTATACGACCACATTTCTGTAAACAAGAGATTCTTTTTCACAGGCGAATGCCCTGATAGTACTTGTACGATAGGCCTAGTGTTGATATTCAAATCAGGGTTCACCAAGGATCGTTGTACCCTTGACTTGACACGTGCATTCATCACAATCGCCAAAGCAGTCTAGAAACACCAACGAAACGTCGATGTAATCATAATACTTACTTTCAATGAATAAAATCCTTTGCTAGTGAAATATACTATGTATACGTTTCACCAAACAGGCACTGATGGATGTTGCGCCCATTCGTGAGTTCTTCTAAGAATAAGAAGATCTAAACCTTTTCATGGTGACATGAAATTCCACCAAAATTCCAGAATATTGTCTTCGGCTGTTTTTTTTTTTAAAGAAGCCTCGTAGTGGCCAAATGGTCAGTGATTGTTGGTTGCGTCCATTCTGACTTCTTGTTCGGATGACAAGATTTACAACATATCACGGTTTCAGTCATTTCCACCGAAATCCAGAATACCCTTACCTTCGGCTGTTTTCAAAAAAGTGGCCCTATAGTAGCCAAACTGTTAGTGATTGGTGGTTTTGCCCAATGACACTATTTTTAGGATCACAATATCTACAAACATATCACGGTTTCAGTCATTGTCAGCGAAATTCAGAATATTATTATGTTCGGCTTTTTTTTTTTTTTTTTTTTTTTTTTTTTTTTTTAAGTGGCCCTATGATGGCCAAATGGTTAGTGTTTAATGGTTGTGCCCATAGAGACTTTTGCTCAGGATCAAAATATCCACAACATATCATGGTTTCAAGCAATTCCACTGAAATCCTATTTCCATAAGGATTGTGCGGGGTCCTTTCAAAGAAAATTGTCTTATGTAGATAGGTTCTGTATAGAAGAGCTTAAATTAAAATAGTTATGCGCAAAAGAATAACGTTTGGTCCGGGACAGTAGTTCTTCGTTAAACACAATAAAAACTCCTGCAATATAATTTATGGGGAAAAAGCAAATAATAATAATAATAATAATAATAATAATAATAATAATAATAATAATAATAATAATAATAATAATAATAATAATAATAATAATAATAATAAGAAGAAGAAGAAGAAGAAGAAGAAGAAGAAGAAGGAAAAGAAGAAGAAGAAGAAGAAGCTGAAAACAATGCTTTTAGTTTTCCGCAAGGGAACCTTTTTTTTCAGGCGTTAATTTTTTGGCTTTGTTCATTATAATTGCCCCCCCTAAAAACGACGGGCCCCTCCTACATAAACCTGCTGGCTACACCCCTGAATATACACCTGGAACTCATAATGTTCTCTTGGACAGCAGGGCAAACAGATGTGCAGGATGAATTGGTACTCAAGGTGGTAATACACCTTACCGATTTACTCAGAGCCCCTCTGTCTTCATGACAACTTATATTTCATGTCATCACTCCATAGTGCTCTCCATGCGTTTGTTTGATTTTTCATGTCCTGTTTCTTTCCATGATGGCGAAATCCCTCCATATTTGATCACTAAAGCTGGCATAATGTCGGTACTCATATATTTGTCACTTAGGGTACCCTGATTGTGCTAAAACACTTGGAGATGTGTTGAAAGTGTGTATGTTCCCTAACAACTACCAATCAATATAAGTAATAATGGCTATTCCATTACAAATTGTTACTTTTTTAGACTTCCAAACTATGCTATGCATAAGCGTCGGAAGTCTTATAGAACAGTTTTGTTTTGTCCGTCCACCTGTCGACAGGTATCATTGCAAAAATGGTAAGAGACATCGAGGTGCAGTTCTTTGTAATCGATTCAATGTCCCAAGAATAGGTTTCATCTTCTTCATTAAGCTCTATTCAAATCAAAAGTAATTCAAATTATCCATTTCTGGTTTCAATATTTATTGCAACAACATACCAAAACTGGAAATGGTTAAATTTACTACTACTTCCGATCTCAACACTGATTAGCACGGCGTAAAAACTGTAAGAGATATCCAAATGTGTATGATCGATTCATTGTCCCAAGAATAGGTTTCATATTCTTCAATACTCTATTCAAACTAGAAGTAATTTAAATGAGCTATTTCTGGTTTCAACATTTACCGCCATAGATTGCCATTTATCGACAAGTTTTTTTTTTTTTTGTTTGTTTGTTTTTTTGTTTTTTTGCAATCCATTCAGAGTGTCAACAGAACCTCTACTGTAGTTTCATACCGAAACGAAAGTCACTTGTTTTACAAGTAATTTTAAGCTGTAAATGACTTGACTATAGGATAAATGGTAATGTGAACAAAATTAATTTGATCATTTAATGAAAGAATTGAGGCTTTTTAATCAATCTCAACATTTTATTATCAAACTTCTACAGGCGATGTACACTGTTGGGTCATAGTATGAAAATGTTTTAGATTTTTTAGAATTTTTAACGTGTAATTTACATATTACAGTTACTGCGGCAAGTGACCTGCCAGTAAAGGCAGAATACCTATGATGATGATGATGAATTTACATATTATAACATGGATAATATGCTTTCAACAAACAACTTTTTAAGTATCAAAATATCAAAATTGGATATATACGAAGTAAGATCTTTAATATAAGCACATAACCGACAAAAAGAGATATGCCTATACTAGAACATTAAACTGTTTTACTAGAGTAATGAAATATATTATACATAAAACTCAGGTAAGGAATACCTACTATTTGATTTATGTTTGCGAAGTTTATTGGCAGTAGGCATATTGTTGCTTTACATTGTTTATTAAAATAGAAAGCGTAATTCTTGTACATAAGATGAGAGAAAGATCAAATTCTAATAATCATAGATCGATTTCCATTTTACAACTGTTGTCTAGAATTCTCAAAATGGCTAAGTTGAATAGAATAAACACATTTTTGACTGAGAACATTCTCTTAGATAACCAGTATGGGTTTTAAAGCCGTAAGTTTCTTAATGGTGTTATCATAAATTTTCTACCGGATATGCACTTAATGCTAAAACTTTTCTAGATCTATTAGGCGTTTTTGACGTTGCAAATTCCTATATATTATGAACTAGGATGATTTGCGCCTGAGCAAATCTTGTCTTACTTAAAACACAGGATGCTATTTGGAAAAATATATTCAACAAAATCAAACTACAACCTATCACCAATTTTATCTCACACGACTCACATTAAGACTATTTTTTACTTTATATATTAATGAATTCATCAATATAGCAAATGTGCATAATAGGGTATTGTATTCTGAGAATTAAAATGTTTTTAAATCTACCAAACCAAGATTAGCAAATTTTATGAAGTTGCAGATAAACTTATCAAGCACCAGAAATCTAACAGCAAGACGAAGGTTCGTAAAAATTATAAATTCACAATAAATTGTACTCTGCAAGCTAATGAAAAATAATTTTATAGCGATTTCCACTTTAATTGTAATCAGATACAATTTAATGTGAAAGTTAAATTTTGAGGTTTTTGAAAATTTGTCATGGAATAAGCATGTAACGGAGTTGTCTAAGAAGTTGATTAAAATAATATTTTTATTTCGTAAATGCAATCAAATATTATCGATCATTAACCGCAGAACTATCAATCAAATTTTCATTCGTTGTTAACAGTGATATTAGCACGATAACTTTTACCTCAGTGTTTTGTGTGTTTTGGAAACAGTATCATACGTACATATACACAATAGGTTGGAAGGAAATCAGATTTTTACTCTTACAATTTAAGAGATTTAAGAGTACCCATGTATTTACACTTAAGATTTCAGTTAACTGAGTCAAATCACATAATTACATTCAAAGACTAGAACTGTGTATTATATGCCAAACCAACTAGTAGAAAAAAATGAATAATATCAATTTCAAACAAAAAGGAAGGAAATAATTACAAGAACAATTATTTTACAATTATGAACGGTCAATTAGAGATTAACATAATTAATTTAATAGTATAAAAAGTTTATTTTTTTAGAATTTTTACTGTGTAACATGTGAGTAGCGTATACTTTTGCTTTTATTTCTATATTTTATCGTATGAAAAAGCCAGTGTACAAACCGCGGCAGCTTACTTCTAATAACTAAATAAATAAATATTTCGTTTTGCGAAAGCTCTTACTTACAGAACATTGAGCATACTATTGAATCATGGATGCAAAAATATGGATTGGTAATGAAATTCAAGCGAATAGTTTTCTTTTTCTTTTGATTATTGTGTAAGACATAAGAAAACCCTCTATATTAGAATAAATACAGTGGTGCACGTTTGTAAAATTAAACCTATAAAAAGTTTACCCTGTGAAAACATTAATAAATGATCGAAAATCATCGATATTAGTGTCGAATCTATAGTTTACGGGGTCGCCAAGATGGACAGTGGTAGTTCTGATCCCGTTTAAAACTGAATTCAGCCCCACAACTTGGGGAGGGTAAAGGAAATACATAAAATTGATCAAAAATGACCCATATTAGTGTTGAATCCATAGTTTTCGGGGTCGCTAAGATGAACGGTGACACGTCCGATGCCGTGCCCGTCAACATGGTTGACAGGGATATTATATACAGGGCTACCCGGACCTTTACTCATCCTTCAATGTTTACATGAATGAATTTTGCCATATTGTTTGGTTATTAGTGAAATGTTTATTTATGAAATCTGATAAATATTTGAGAAAATTGTGAGAAAAGAACTCATTCCATGCAGTAAATTACACCTTCTGTATTTTTCCAGGCGAATGATTCATACTACGGTGTAGGCTTGTTAATAAAATATTTATATATAAAAAATAAATGAAGTCGTTACAGTTGTTTTTGAGAAAATTTAATTATTTTAAATTGTTATCCTTCTGTAAACTGACCTTATTTTTAGGTGCAAAAGAAACATTTGAAACGATAGAATATTATAAAAACATTATGTCTATAATTTGGTCCATATACTTTGAATGACATGGCATCTAGCTGAATGCATGTAAGATGATGAGGAACAGATGAACAGATATCGAAAAAAAAAAACTATTTTACGATATGTTGTGGGCCATGAAACTTAAATTCATTGAAATCTCGAATACGATTTTTATCACTATCACCAAACTTTCTTCTTTCGTAAAAATTTGTCGCAAATCCCAATATTTTTTAATGAAATATGGGAAAGGTCCTTAGAACATCGTCATTTAGGAGCAGTTACTGGCAACATAATGAACGAAAACGTCACCCTACCAGTAAGTACATTTTTAGATCTTTGGTGTAATATGAATAAAGTTGGTGGACAAAGATGGATGAAATCCAAGAGGAGCTTTATGTGCACAATTACATTTCGAGAACTATATATATATATATATATATATATATATATATATATATATATATATATATATATATGTATTACAGAGTCATAATGTTTACTTTAAAAATACTCGTACGATTTTTTTTTCAATTTCAGTTTAAATCATTAAAATCTACTAACGTTTTCGATAAAGTAGATACTTTTAATTTTCACTTTTCAGTAAATTCTTATTCTGGTTCTAGGGAGGCAAATGTGCAATTATTCTGGGGAATTGCATAAAAGTGTTAGAAATCTTGGGCCTTATGCAGAGTCGTTCTGACGTGTGGTTAGTGCCATACTAAAGAGTTCCACTAACATATGTTTCCTGCAGTAGTCAGGCCTTTAGTATGACGCTAATCATACGTCTAAACAACTCTGCACTCTTAACTTTAAAATTTGTTATCGATACATTTAATGCTGTGGTCTATCCTGCATATATACAGATGATAGATATTTTATATAATATGAACGGATATTCAGAAAAACACTTCTTCTACTTGTAGAAGTCATGAAATATGTCAATTCGTTAAAATCTCGAATTCGATATAGGTTGTAAATGTACATTTTTTACGATTACAAGGTCTTTTTCACTTTTATCGTCACTCGAAAGTTTAAAAAAAAAATAAAATGAGTTATTTTCAGTTCTGTAGTATGCATCTCACACAGAATTCTCTACTCTATGTTTCCTTAATAGTGGTGTAACAAAGTCATAAATTTCTTTGCTTTCTATTTCCATTCCTGGGCAGCTTATTTTGATGTAAAAGCTTGCTAGAGATGATTGAAAGAGAAGAATATCGTGCGCCTTGTTTCCTGTAATTTTATCTTGAAATAAGAATATGTTTATTTTGATACTAACCGTTTCCTCTTCCTTCCCTCACATCCGTGATCGCTTGATCCTTGGCCTGGTCCCTGCCCTGAGCCCATTGAACTAGTTCTGCTGCAGCAACGTGGTGAGGAGGGTCGTGGAGATCTGAGACCAGATACATCCATCACAGTGAGCAAACTGTCATTTGTATCTTGTAGTTTTGTATTGGCTTCGCTAGAGAAAATATATATTAACGTTATTAATCAACAGTTATGTACTCTGATTGTACGTATTGTAACAAAACTTTGTAAATGTATTAAATAATCCATTGATTAAAGATGTTTTCAAATGATAGGAATTTGATTGAGATGGAACATAACATAGTGGGAAATGAGAAAACAAGTTTACCTTTTATTATTTATTTACTTATTTCTAAATGACGCATTAGTAATTAGGAGTTACAGAGTAGAAATACAATAAGGAGGTAGGAGTAATGATCTCAAAGATCAAAGTAATGGGAAGAATAGCCTTGATGCTAATTTTCTCATTAAATTCTTAGCAGACCGAACCTAATTATCCCTCCTTAGAACTAAAATAGATATTTCAAAATTTGAAGAAAGCATTTAAGTTACAATATTAAAGAAGACATTCTCCATTTAATTTATATTTACTAATATAATGTCCAATTTTCACTAATAAACTACAAATGTAGTTTGAAACAACATTAGTAACTAATAGGTAATGTATTGTTTTCAAAGTTTACTACTAGTGTCTGATCATGTAAAATGCGTCTATTTTTCAACGAGTCTAGTTATAAACATATTACCCGTTTTCATAATCATAAGTAGTATAATCGTAACTGGTTCTAAGACATAAGTATTTGAGAAATCTTGTATTTGCTGTAGTTTCTGGGAATGAATTTTAACTACAGAGTTTCATATTTGAGACAAATACTTTAATTTTGGTCTTGCTAAAACCGCACACAATGAAGTATACGTATCAATATTCTTAAAATTTTTGTATTGGGTTAATATGAAGCCCAAAAGTTCTATGGTATCTCTAGACACTATCTTCCGATGTTCCACAAACATAAGTTTTTCGCCTATTTATGTTACTTATAAGTATTTTCTACTTCTAGCATTTTAAAATTTTCCTTGTTTATAGAATATCTGGTCACCAGGGAATTTGTTTCTCTCGTATATGACGTTTTAAAAAGAAACTCATTCACATTAAAAGATACCTTATTTCATTAATCCAGTTCCCTACGCATATCATATTTACAACTCTCTACAATATTATAAACTGTAATAATATTGCACAATTTAATATTGTCAGCATACATCAGAATTCCAACATTATTAACTAATATTGGTAAATCAATTATAAAAATTAAGAACAGTAGAGGCCACAAAGAAGAATCTTGTGGCATCTTTTGTTGAATATTTCCAGCATCAAGAGGATATCGTACCTATTTTTACTACTTCACTTTTACCATGTCTTTTTCTTTAAAAATCTTGGAAACAATCCTCTGAAATTTTATTTTTGGCACATTTCCCTTTATTTTATTATATTTTATAAGAACGTACATATATAAAATTATTCCATTTTGTGTTTTACTAAAATCAAATTTGTTCACTTTTAGTAAAGTTCTGTATTCGTAATAATAAAATCTTGTTTGAAAATTTAGGGATTCATTATACACATATCTGTTATACAGACTGTTGGTACGACTATATTACTAACTCCATCTAGGATTAAGAGATCCATCGTACAAGTAGATTCTAGATTTTAGGTTCCAGATGTAATATACACATCACCATCGTTCTCTTCATATAATGTTTTCCATTAACCGAGCTAAATTAAACCAAAAGACAATATGCACATTTTTTTACAGATAATTCATAATTGACCAGTTTCTGAAGAGATTGACTTTAAGGTACTGTCAGGATTTCATATTACATTTTCAAATCTTACGCATTTTTAAAGTTTAATCCAACGATTATTCTTTGAGAACTAAGGAAGACAGTAATGATGATAATGATCGAAATGGTGGAATGAAGAAAGTAGGAAAAAACGGAAGGACTCCTAGATAACCCCACCCACTCACACACAGTGTTTGTCTAGAATGAAGTCCACTTGGAAAGAACTGGGATATAATCAGGGACCCCACGCACTAGGGGTGAGCACACCACCACTGAGCCACCATGGCCCCCATTGTAATGTTCATATTTTTAACTCCACGTATTTAGAAATATAATATATTTCAACAACAGATATGAGAACAAAGCTTCTTACTTATTCTGTACCCAGTGTTATAAAGGTTACAATGAAAGGGTCTTTCCTATTAAGATAGTGAAATCGGCCCTTGATCCAAGTTGGGTTGCTATTGACCCAAAAGGTTACCCTTGACCTAAAATTACTTCAAAAAAATGACCCTACCCCCTCCCCTTACCGAATTATCGTATCATACATGCTCAAAATTGAATATTTTTAAATTTTGGTGGGGTGGTCAAAAGATTTTGAAAGTTTCACAGATTGTAGATACTATCTAGATGTAAATGTGCATTTTTTCAAAACCATCGATGCGTATTTTCTTTTTTTATTTTGCGTGTTGGAAAAATTAAAAAAAAATGTAGAAAAAATTTGGGAGGACACGTCTCTGACTTTTTGGTTAAAAAATGTGTTATACCCTTAGGTACAACATATATTTTTTTCGGGGCCTGAAAGTGATGGTAACATTGTCAAAAAGAAATAAAACTGAAAACAAACGCGTTTTTTGCACAGTTTTCCCACAATTTTAGGGCCCTCAAGGTGACCCCTAACAAACCTTAAAACAATCCTTTCCCAGAGTTTACAGTTTTCCTTTCTCTTGCGTCCCTTACGATTCTGTCGTTCTTCGGCTGCTTCGATTGTGTTCGTTTGGGAATAGAAACACCAAATATATCTCCGTAACAGAGCTTCCACTGTAACCGACTCTTGCACAACGAAGTTACACACACTTCGCGTCGGCTCCTCGTATCTATCAGTGTTTGCTTCACTGGCCATACACACAGCGGCACTCTCTATCGGTAGCGCTCTCTACCGCGCGATGTGTAACTTTGTTGTGCAAGAGTCGGTTGAAGTGGAAGCACTGTTACGGAGATATATTTAGTGTCTCTATTCCGAAATGGACACAATCGAGAGCAGCCGAAGGACGACAGAAGCAGAAGGGACGCAGGAGAAATGAAAATTGTAAACTTTGGCAAAGGATTGTTTGAAAGTTTGTTAGGGGTCACCTTGAGGGCCCTAAAATCGTGAGAAAACTGTGCGAAAAACGTTTGTTTTCAGTTTTATTTCTTTTTGACAATGTTACCATCACTTTCAGGCCCCGAAAAAATATATGTTGTACCTAAGGGTATAACAAATTTTTTAACCAAAAAATCAGCGACGTGTCCCCGCCCCACATTCTTTTCTACATTTTTTTTTTGAAATTTTCCACACGCAAAAAAATAAAGAAAATACGCATTGATGGTTTTGAAAAAATTGCACATTTACATCTAGATAATATCTACAATCTGTGAAAATTTCAAAATTTTTCGACCACCACCACCAAAATTAAAAAATATTCAATTTTGAGCATGTATGATACGATAATTCGGTAAGGGGAAGTGGTAGGGGGTCAATTTTTTTCAAGTAGTTTTAGGTCAAGGGTAACCTTTTGAGTCAATAGCGACCCACTTTGGATCAAGGGCTGATCAAAGACCCTTTAGGCTTTAAACATCCAATTGATTAAAAGTAACTAAAAATCAATCACAAAGATATTACTTTCTGTATGTAAGATGTATAGAGTGTACTTACTGGAGAAGCTGCAGCTGCCTATGTACATGATCATATTGATGCATATATTCCATCACTGTTTCCTGTTGACTGTATGCAAAATAGAAGAAAAACAGGTTTAATCTAGGGTATTTAATCTATATGTAACATCTATATGCTAGTGAGATTTTTTTCACACATAAAAATATGTGAAAAGATTTCTTCTCATTATGAACAATGATACATTAGACATTAAAGACAAAAATGAAAATTTATGAACTCTTCACTAAAGTGGTGTGGAGGTTTGAAGCTTGTACGACAAGATTTCTGACATAAGATCCTCGAGTATTATGTCGTATAATTCTAATTTTTAAACTGACGAACGTTTCGCTGAGTTTGTCGTCAGCTTCATCATCTGAGGTGGTTCAAAAATTAGAAATACACGGCGTAATATCCGAAAGCCTTTACGCGATGTTTCCAAAAGCGCAACAGACTGTAAATGAATTCAATAATAATTTTGTAAATTGCAGTAATGAAACAGCTGAAACTTGAATAAATCCTCACAGAAGAAAATAATCTCATGGTAGTTATCTAAGCCTTTACATTGCGTACTGATTTCTTCCTAGAAAACCGATAAATATTGAAGATGATTATGTTCCCTAAACTAGACCGGCCTTTAATAAAATGCAGTATTAAGTATCTATTATAGACCGTTCTACTTAACTGTTATATTCAATAGAATATTAGAATGCATTCTCATGAAACGATTCATTCATACCTACAGGATCGACCGACAACTCCTTCTAACTTACAGGGGGGCACGGTGGCTAAGTGGTAGAGCGTTCACCTCCGGTGCTTGGGGTCCTTGTTTCGATCCCAGCTCGCTCCGTGTGGACTTTGTGATGGACAAACACTGTGCTCGTGGGTTTTCTCGGGGCTCTCCCGTTTCCTCCTACTTTCTTCATTCCACCATTTTATTCATTTCTCATAATCACCGTCTCGTTTAGCCTAACCGGCATAACCGTAGGACATAGAACTTAAATATTTCATTTTTTCCTTTTAACTCACCAAGCAATTTTCATAGTTTAGATGAAAATAGCATCTTAATATTCTTGCTAAGTCTATCCAGCTTAAACTTCTAGTTACGCATATCTGTATCATATAATTTGTTTGTAAACAATCCCACTTACGTTGACATCAACGATGAGTTATAATATTATTTCATTTATGTCTGATGTCCGCATGAACAGGGGTGGCTTTTGGGGCTCTGGAGCCGAATATTTCAAGGGGGCCCTATGTTACGGATAGTTCCAGCGCATAAATTTTCTTTGCTGCCTTCCACATCCTCATAAGCTTATCAAAACACCGAGAACTATGCTGTAATATGTTAATGTGGTCCAAGTTTACAATAATTAGTTTAATTACATTCATTATTAACAGTTAAATGCTGATATACTGCAGCGTAACACACAAATACCAAATATAAGCCAAATGATCAACAGTCCCTGTAAAAACACTAATGGAGTAAAAGAGATTTGGAAAGCCTCTTAGATTTGCTCTAAGTAATGACAGAGGTATTTCAAAAGAATTATCACCATAAACTAATAATTTGGTTTGTAATAGAGGCCCAAAATAGCTCACACCCTCACAAAATAATGGTCGAAGAAGGAGTTAACTCCAGCGATATCGCGAGCGGAAAAAAAATAGCATGGGTCTGATGCCTATAGCATAATAAGTTGATTACTATATTTAAGTATTAAAGAGAGGGATTTTGGGGATTCCCCTGAGCCTGGGGGCCCCGGAGCCTGGGCTCCATTGGCTCCGCCCTTAATCCGCTCCTGCGCACGAGTCGATGTTATCACTATTACTTGCTATTCTACTAATGACTCATTTTCTACTACTAGCCACAAATGTTCGTCCGTTTCAGCATGTTGAATATCAAGACTTTCCCCGCAATTGACAGAATTCATACCTCTCGCGCAATCTCACATAAGCAGCAACAGAACTCAAACCATAATTTTCATACTTCCACATACAAGATCCAAAATGCGCCGAAATCGCTCACTTCTATCGTTAAGAATTCAGGATACTCAAATACCACCCTCCAACAATCGCATGCTTAGCAGTTGTATTGGATCAAATGATCCCTGATCATCCTTACTGATAAGTTTTTAAACTCCATTTTATACACTGGATTAACATTTTATGCTCATTTTTTTATAAATTTGTAAAACAAAATAATTTGCATAATTATTTAGCTTTAGTAAAGTACACATCTTGAATATGAATAAGAAATACAAAATATCAAACATGTAGTTGAAGTTTGCTAAAAGTTAAAGTGTAAATGCTTATTACAAGTTGTGTTTTATTCACCAATTACCCGCTTCGTTGGGTTAAATTAAGAAAACTTAGTAATATGATCCGTTAGTCAGTCACTTTTCACTATTACTAAAGCGCTCTCTGATATAGGTCATTTTGGATGTTTTTTATATTCCTTTTTCCTCCCCTTCCCCCATGTTGTATGACTAAGTTTAGATTTAAACGGCATGGGAAGTGTCACTGTTCATCATAGCGACCCCGGAAACTACGAAATCAGCACTAATACCGGTCATTTTTGGTGATTTTATATATATATATATATATATATATATATATATATATATATATATATATATATATCCTCCTACCCCATGTTTTAAGGCACGACATCGGAAGTATCACTGTTCATCTCAGTGACCCCGAAAGCCATAGATTCGACACTGACAGCGGTCATTTTCGATCAATTTTATATATCTTCTCCCTCCACCTCCCCAAGTTGCGGCGCTGAATTTGGATTTAAACGTGATCGGAAGTGCCAGTGTTCAACTCAGCGATCCAGAAAGCTATGGATTCGACACTAATATTGGTCGATTTCGATAATTTTTAAATGTTTCTTCCCATCCTCCTCCCCTCCTCTAAGTTGCACCGTTAAATTGGTATTAAAAAAAACATTCCAGGCCCGAACCTCAACTATTTTGAAAATTTAATTAAGATCGATTGGGTGGTTCAAGAGTGATGAAGTCACAAAGACAGTCACTTTCATCTTATTTTTGTTTTTTGCGTATATCTGCTTCCTCCCCCTCTCCGACGATGCATCGTCAAATTAAAATCATAAAAATCGTCCCAGACCAGAACCTCATTTATGATAAAATTTGATCGAAATCGGTAGGATGGTTCAAGATTTATTGTTTTAATTATTTTTATAACTCCACTCCTCCCCCATCCTTAACTTCTACCATCAAAGTGAAATGATAAAAACATTCCCAGAACCTCATCAACGTTAAAAATTTAAACAAAATCGGTCGGGTGCTTCAAGAGATTAGGAGTCACAAACATCGTCATTTTCAATTTTATAATATAGATTTCACATTTTATTTCCGTCACAGCTTCCGCCCCTTACCGTTGCTCGCTCTTCACGCCCCCCAAGTTGGGAACCACTGCTCTAGTGCAACCGGAAGTTGTAAAAAACTACTACCAGTTCCGGTTTGAATATCAATCTTCAGGTAACAAGAAAGGTAAGAGATAGCAAAATGTGGCCTTACAAGTAAACCTTACGTTTGGGTGAATCGAGTTGCTGACTGAGACATATATGAGAAAGTAGTACTAAATGTGGTCAGTATTTCAGTGAAGTTTTAGGTGCGAAGCTCCAGGGGTTTAGGAGATACAGCTACCAGAACATCACATGGAAGTACAGAATAGTCTTCATACAGTTGGAGGTAAAAGCTCTGTAAGACCCCTTGTAACGACAAAAGATGAATAACAAATATATGGGTACATATTAGGACTAGGAGGAAGTCATATAGTAAGGGTATACCTGACGGCGGCCATCTTGAAATCCGCCATTTTGAATTAAGGTTAAGTTTTTAAAATAGGAATAGGGTCATGTGATACATGATTTAAGGCGAAAATTTAATCAGAAGAACAATGGTGACTTTAATTTTGATTTACGCGCAATTGGTAAAAAGTTACAGGGAAATTAAATATTGTTGCTGCATATGTATTAGTCCTTTACCCCACCTTGTAAATTTTGTGTTAATGATAATAATTAAATAAAAAGCAGATGGATAAATATTAGGTCTATGGTAAGAGTTGCCTTGATGGCGGCCATGTTCAAATCAGCCATTTTGAATCAGACAAAAGTTTTAAACAAAACGCATAACAGTGACACCTTATTAATAGCAAATTTTACCACAACTCCAACGGTATATCCATTTTTGCTTTATCATTAACCAGCACAAAATTAAATGGATCGCTCCTTACGACTACTGCTTTGACGGAATTGTTAACGACAAATGTGTCAAGTGTAACTCGATTGCCTTTGTCAGGTGTGCTCACTGTGAGCAGAGCATTTGTGCAAGTCATGCACTCTTTTCTGAACTACATATTGATTGTACTAATTGAGGACTTTTCTGGAAGAAAGACCCAAGTTCAATTATGACTCAATTCCACTTTGGTCATTTTTCCTTAAATTAGCAACTTGTTTATGCGATAACAAATGCTGGTTAATGATAAAGCAAAAATGGTTATACCGTTCGATTTATGGTAAAATTTGCTATTAATAAGGTGTCACTGTTATGCGTTTTGTTTAAAACTTTTGTCTGATTCAAAATGGCTGATTTGAACATGGCCGCCATCAAGGCAACTCTTACCATAGACCTAATATTTATCCATCTGCTTTTTATTTAATTATTATCATTAACACAAAATTTACAAGGTGGGGTAAAGGACTAATACATATGCTGCAACAATATTTAATTTCCCTGTAACTTTTTACCAATTGTGCGTAACTCAAAATTAACGTGACCATTGTTCTTCTGATTAAATTTGCGCCTTAAATCATGTATCACATGACCCTATTCCTATTTTAAAAACTTAACCTTAATTCAAAATGGCGGATTTCAAGATGGCCGCCGTCAGGTATACCCTTACTATATGACTTCCTCCTAGTCCTAATATGTACCCATATATTTGTTATTCACCTTTTGTCGTTACAAGAGGTCTTACAGAGCTTTTACCTCCAACTGTATGAAGACTATTCTGTATTTCCATGTGATGTTTTGGTAGCTGTATCTCCTAAACCCCTGGAGCTTCGCACCTAAAACTTCACTGAAATACTGACCACATTTAGTACTACTTTCTCATATGTGTCTCAGTCAGCAACTCGATTCACCCAAACGTAAGGTTTACTTGTTAGATATCACTTTAGCATAGAAAGAGTAAGTTCTACCTCTGACTTATCTCTTTATTACAACTGAAAAGTTATAGATCTACTACGTCTAGTATCAGTATTGAGTTCGCATAGTTTGGAAGTTTACCAAACTTTCAGGCATTTTGTAAAGTGGTTAGCAAATCAACATGACCGTTGTGTTAAGTTGGGTTGCATATAATACACTTAAAGATCACCAATGAAATATCAGTTCGAAAATCAATAAAGATAGACAGCTCTGGATTGAATACAGAACACTCAAGTAACAAATATTCTAAATGCACTTGTTTTATTTGTAGAATCTGCTACAGGAAAACAAAGGCCAAAAATGTAAATAGTAATGTAAAATAAAAATGTAAAAAGTCAAAAAACCGTTTTTTAAATAATGCGACTTTTTGTAGAAGAAACTCCGTCCCGGCTTTTTTGAATCTCTAATCTCAGTTAACAGAAACATGCAAGGTAAGATCAAATTAGCAAGAAGAGTATATCAATACATGGTGGTTAGTGACTCTCATTATTTTAGTTTATATTTGATGCTTATTCACCAATAATGGAACTTAAAACAGTTAAATTATTATATTACTAGCTGAATGGGGAGAATAGGTGTATTGAAAATATCTGAATCCCCTTTTCCTGTATGAAAGTGTAATGATAAAATACACAAGATACTGTACTTTTCGCCTAAATATCGAAATACCCCACAGAAAGCCCCTTTAATCAAACTGAATTGATTTAAAAGCTTGATGCGAATACCAAATATCTTCCAAAAGTCATTTCAAATGGGTCAGCCGTTTTTCCGACCTTAAAACTATGAATTCGGTACCAATCTAGTCACTTCTGATATTTTATTTTTCACCCCTCCCCATTCTGCCGATGGGGCTAAGCTTGGACTTAAACAGCATTGGGTGTGTCACTATTCATTTCAGTAATATCGAAAACTATGGAGTGCATTGGTCATTTTAGACTAATATAGCTCATTTTGGATTATCTTTACATGTCTCCCCTTCCAATCCCCACTCCTTGGGATGCATTACTTCCACAATACTTTTTTAGATGGCAAGTTATATGTATACCGCGTTTGGTTGAATTTTTTCCAGGCGTTCCAGACTTATGAGTCATACATACACATTCAAATCTACATTATATAGATGTACGAGAAACGCTTTTGGTGTTGCTCCTGTCAGTAAATAATAAATGATGAGCAACGCATTGGGCGTTGTCCCTGTGGATTCCCATGTCCGTTCTTGCCTAAGCTTGGGCACCTCAGCGATCCCGAAAACTATCGGCTCGACACTGATCTCGGTGACTCGAGACATTTTATTTTTCACTCACTCTTATTCCCCCGTGACGATAGGATCTCAACTTGGACTTTAATGCTATCTGGAGTGTGACTATTCATCTTAGCGATTCCTTAAACTATGGTTTCGACAATAATATAGGTCGTTTTCGATTATTTTAATGTTTCACCTTCTTTGTAACTCTAGGGTGCTAATTAGGGCTAAGCGTGGACTTAAACGGCATTGGATCTGTCACTATTTGTCCCAGTGACTGCAAAATCTACGAATTCAACACGTATCTGTCGTGTTCGATCATTTTTATATCTCACTTCCCCACTGGACGTGCTAAGTGGTTTTACTTCCACTGTGGTCAGAAGTTGGACATAAAGAGTATCATAACTTTCACCGATGAACTTAGGGAACCCAAAACCTATGAATTTGACACTAATATCAGTCGATTTTGATTATTTTTACGTGTCACCCTTTCTCCTTAGGAATGCTAATGCAGGTTACATTTAGACTTAAACGGCATCGGAGCTGTTGCTATTCATCTCAGCGACCACAAAACTATAGATTCGGCACTAATATTGACGTTTTCGATTATTTTATGTCACCCTCTCTTATTTCGCTGGGGGATAAACTTGAACTTTGGACCTGTCACCAATGAACTTAGGGACCCTGAAAACTGTGGATTTGACACTAACATCGATTGTTTTCGATTATTTTTACGTCACCATTCCCCTTCCGAGGGGTGATAATTTGGGGATGAACTTGGCTAAACAACATGGAGAGTGTCACTATTCATTTCAGCGACACCTAAAAATATGAATTCGACACTAATATTGGTATTTTCGATCAATTTTATGTCACTCCTCTCACTTCCGATGTGCCAAAAGGTTCTAACTCCCACAGTATTATTTTCCGTATTGTAAGTAATACGTGTACCAAGTTTGGTTAAAATTGCTCCAGGCGTTCCACAGTTATGCCGGAACATACATTCATTTTTAAATACGGTAGTACGATATATACTAATATTGAATGACTTGCCATGTTTTAGACTTCTTACCTATGAAGCAGACGACACTTCTCTTCGTATTCTGCTCGAAGTTGTGCCATTTCCGACCTAAGAAGGGCAAGACTAGTTCGTGTGTCAGCTAATGACATTCGTAATTCTCGGTTTTCAATAGCGGTTTCGTCTAAACGCTTTCTGGCTTCTTCTCGACGATCATTGTCAGGGCTCCCTTCGCCATGATTTGTATTACGACCTCGACTCAATAAGCTGTTCACCTGGAAGAAGAAAGATTAACATTGTTAACGAGGAAGAGGTATTTCACGTTAGATTTAGAAATACATACTATGTAGATTCTTCTATTGTCTTTACACTTTCCACTCAGTTCTCTTTGAAAAGCTTTGTATTTTGATTCATAGATGTTACTAAATCAAATTGATGCGATTTTTCTTCGACCAATCAAGTTTTTTTTTCCTCTAGTCAAAATATAATAATTTCCAATGGACAGGTGCAAAAATATGGCCTTAGAAGAGTGGTATAGGTGGCCATTTTTTAACAAGACTATACAAACTTTTTTAAAAGAAAAAACTGAACACATAAAGGAGATTAATTTAATAATACCATCAGGACAATTTATTTTTACTCGTGTAATCAATGGTTTCATCGATGACACCACATATTACTCAACCTTGTAAGTAAAAACTCTGAAAATTGCGAAACAATTACAATTAGGAATTTATATTATAAAATTGAAAATGACTATGTTTGTGACTTGAACCGCCAGACCGATCTCGATCAAATTTTTGACATAGATGCAAGGGAATATATATATATATATATACACGAAAGTAAAAACTTTTGAACAACCCGACCGATCTCGCCAAATTTTCAGCATAGATGAGTTTCGGGCCTGTTATGATTTTTATCATTTTACTTTAACGGTACAACTTAGGGGGAGAAGGGATATATATATATATATATATATATATATATATATATATATATATATATATATATATATATATATATATATATATATATAGGGGAAACTGTTGTACCATGGAACACTTTTTGCGTTTTCCAAGATATAATCTTACCAACAGTTATTTATGCAATTCTATTGCAGCGCATTTAAACTTGGATGTTTTCTGAATGAAATCGTGTCATTATTTAAGTTTTTATTTCCGTTCTTCGTGATGTTTTTAAGCTTTCAAAAATTCTCAAGAAAGTGTTCCATGGTACAAATACTCATGTACCTTGGAACACAGCCTCATGTACCTTGAAACATATATTTCTAATATGGTAATTAACAGAAATAAAGTCACAAATAATTATTCTAAGATTTATTTTGTATATCCAGATTTGTTTTTTTTGATATACAGAAGCGTGTGAAAGAAAAGAATGGAAATTTTAATACTTACTCTAATCAGGCTTTTACCTTCATATTGAACCTAATATTAATCCGAAGGTTAACTTTATTTATTTATTGAAAAATTCGTAAGCTTAGCAACAACTAAAGTATGAAAAGGACACAATAACAATATTCTATTTGTTAGTCTATTCTTAAAATCCTTAAGAAAAAAAAACAAAGAATAAAGGCTCTAAAACAGTTACAAAATTGATCATATGTTGAGCATACTATTTTCTAATTCTTTCCACGTAAAGTAGACAGGCCTATCAGAAGATAACATATGGAATTACTAAATTAGGAAATATTGACTTATTCGTGGAAACGGTCTCGGCCTGCGTGATCTATTACTTATGTACCTCAATGTTGCTCAATTATACGAACCAAATCCACTTGAAACCACAATTGTTCAGACATTCTACTGGAGCCTATTGGCCGAACGGGTGGTGGCAGTTCCACTATAATATCAGACGCATTCACTTCAGACTGTCCTGCAAACTCTTCATAAAATTTATTTGCAGTACCTGAAATATGATTAAATAACTTGATTTTAAATTCGTTGTAATTAGATTCAACTGAACAAATCTTTCCTGCATAAAATTCAATGCTTCGTTTTTTCTTAAACTGCACCAACACATAGTCAATCCGGATTGACATTATGGCTTCAATGCTTTCGTCTAATTCAACTTCTGTGTTCATCAGTTCTGCAAGCATAACATCACTATCATAATTTTCATACAGGCTTATGTTCTCAGATTCTTCATCAGATGTTTCGAAACTAATTTTTCTATTGGATTTGTTCTTTCCTTTTCTTTGCTGTTCTTGCTTCTTATTTCCTTTCTGTGTGGCTCTGTGCTCTTTCTTATCTTCCAATTCTTGCTTTGCAAGTGTGTTTCTTACTACTCTACTTTTACCTGTGACACTCTTTCTTCGACATTTTGTACTTTACGGAGTTTGTGCTTTCTGGTTTGAATGCACTTCCTCTTTAAAGACTGATGTAGAAGGCAAAACTTGCACGAGTTGCACAATTGTTTCGTTTCGTCCATACAACAGAGTGTTGTCCTTTTCACATATATCATTTAGATGACAATCCGGCCGGTGGTCTGTTAGTGAAGCTGGTAAAAAGTCTAACTCCAAGAAAATGATTGTATCTATAGGATAAATCCCTGAACAGCGAAAACCACTGGTGATATTTGATAAGCTGAAGGCACGTGCGGATAAATAATTCCCAACACTTCGACCACAGCATAAATATCAAAATGTTTCCCCGGATTATTATGTAAACATTCTTCCACAGCTTGGTTATAAAAAGCATTTAAAAGGACCGTAAACAGCCACATCCAGTGGTTGTAGTCCTGAAGTATGCGAGTGTGGAGTCAGCATGACAACTCCAGCTTCAGCAGTCATCTCAACAGCCTCGACAGATAAGTGCGTTTCATGGTTATCGATGTGGCCATTGGTCACATTTGTTATGTATGTAGTTAATCTCTCCCGTCCGTCCTCACATTTCACACTATACTCAAATGTTTCTTCCTCTGACTGTCTAAAATATTTCAGATGTCGGGTTAAAATAGCTAAAGACACTTGGTAAACTTTGCAAACTTCACGAATGGAAATACGCTTCCCAGGCTCGAAAATGACTGCTTTAATTGTGTTCTTGATTGAATTTGGGTTAATGGCAAGCCTTTTCTTCTCTATCTTGCCTCTTGGCATTTCGATTCCTACAACGATAATAAAAGAATGTTCAAAAATACACTTGACAATGAGTTCATGTACCTTGGAACATGTTCCAAGGTACAAGATGTGTTTCTGTTTCATGGTACAAGAGGCTGTAGACAATTACTAAAATGCCGCAATAATGATAACGCTACATTCAGCGTAGAAAAACAAGTCACAAAAATGCTCACCTAATCCCCCTGAACTAATAGGTTATTACAGATTAAACAAACAACAAAGAGTAATGGCACTAAAAAACAATATTTCAATTTCTAAATAGTTCGTTTTATCCCTGAAAAAAAGTTTTTCACTTTCATAAATCGCATATGCTTCTGAGCACAACGAAAGCCATGTTGGGAATGTCTGACAATGTCAAAGCATCATATAGTTCATTGAATCACCACAAGATAGTATAGCAACTCAGAAACATGCGAGTGTTCCAAGGTACATTATGCTCAAGGTACAACGGTTTCCCCTATATATATATATATATATATATATATATATATATATAAATGAAAGAAATTGTCTTTCTGACTTTATCACTCTTCAACCACCCTCCCGATCTCAATGAAATTTTCATCATAGATGAGGTTCAGGCTTGGGATGGCTTTGTCATATCACTTTGAAGGTGGATCTTAGAGGAGTAAAGAGGGAGAGGAACATTTATAAATGATCGAAAATGACCGATATTAGTGTCGAATCTATAGTTTTCGGGGTCGCTGAGATGGACAGTGATAGTTCTGATCCCGTTTGAAACTAAATTCAGCTCCGCAACTTGGGGGAGGTGGAGATATATAAAAAATGATCGAAAATACCAATATTAGTGTCAAATCCATAGTCTTCGGGGTCGCTGAGATGGACAGTTACACTTCCGATCCCATTTGCATCCTATTCAGACCCGCAACTTGAGGAAGAGTAAAGAAAATACATAAAACTTATAAAAAAAATACCCATATTAGTGTTGAATCCATAGTTGTCGGGGTCGCTAAGATGAACGGTGGCACGTCCGATGCCGTGCCCCTCAACATGGTTGACAGAGATATTATATACAGGGCTACCCAGACCTTCACTCATCCTTCTGAATGTTTACATGACGAATGAATTTTGCCATATTGTTTGGTTATTAGTGCCGCGGTGGCTCAATGGTAGAGCGTTCACCTCTGGTGCTTGGGGTCCCGGGTTCGATCCCAGCCCCCGCCAAGTGAACTTTGTGGTGGACAAACACCGTGGTCGTGGGTTTTCTCGGGGTTCTCCCGTTTCCACCCACTATCTTCATTCCACCATTTCATTCATTACTCATCATCACCGTCTCCTTTAGCATAACCGTGGGACGTAAAACTCAAAGATTTAATTTAATTTCATTTCATTTTTGGTTATTAGTGAAATGTTTATTCATGAAATCTGATAAATATTTGAGAAAATTGTGAGAAAAGAACTCATTCCATGCAGTAAATTACACCTTCTGTATTTTTCCAGGCGAATGATTCATACTACGGTGTAGGCTTGTTAATAAAATATTTATATATAAAAAATAAATGAAGTCGTTACAGTTGTTTTTGAGAAAATTTAATTATTTTAAATTGTTATCCTTCTGTAAACTACAGATATCGAAAACCTATTTTACGATATGTTGTGGGTCATGAAACTTAAATTCATTGAAATCTCGAATACGATTTTTATCATTATCACCAAACTTTCTTCTTTCGACGCTCAAATGTGAAAATGAAATGAAATGAAAGCTTTAAATGTACGTCCCACGATTATGCCGGTTAGGCTTAAGAAGACGGTAATGATAAGAAATTATTGAATGGGTGGAATGAAGAAAGTAGGACGGAACGGAACAACCCCGACAAAACCCACGGATATGGTGTTTGTCCACCACAAAGTCCCCTAGGCACGATCTGGGATCAAACCATGAGGTGAACGCTTTACCACTGAGCAATCGCGACCCCGAATGTGAAAATGAATAGGTCCACACCGACACGTAAGGCGATAATCTGTCATTCCAAAAAAAAAAAAAAAAAAATAATAATAAGTTATGTTTAATGTGTTATCGTGCTAGAAAGAGAAATAGCTTATACCTGTTGTATTCTGTTAATATCAGTTGTTCACGCTAGTGTATATTTTAGACGAATGGTATGATTATCAACAAGAAATTGTTTATCTTAATGCTTTTATATTTACCGAATGATTTTGACGTGCTAATTACGAATCTGGTATTAGTTTTCCTCAAATGTCGATTGTTTGGAAGGAATTTTACAAAATCGTCTTTGTTCAAGAACGCCATTTTAGAGGAATAATTTCAGCCTTTTCTTCGGCTGTCAATAGGTGGCAACACAGAGCAAACTCTTGTGGAGTAATTAGCAAGTTCCCTTTCGTAACATATGCGTTCTATGATTACAAATTTTGAATACAGCATTTATTTTGAATGAAAATAACTGTCTAGAAAAATACAATTTATTTTTTCCCCTTACGTTTACAAAAAGAATTACTTAAGTAAAGTCAATAAATTTCTATATGACTCCACTTGGATAGCCAGCTGCATACAGTATTGAGTAACTATAGTGGTAACTATATTATATCAGTGGCATTTGATTTAATTTCACTAGGTGCTGTGTGGAAGATAAAATGTCTACAAGTAGGCGTTGTAAAATGTCAGCAGACTCATTTTGTTATGATTGTGGGTGTTACATAAACCCCAAACAACTTAAACCAGGGATGCAGGTAAGTAACAAAATTTTACTCGCCCAAGAAAAAAGCTACTAGCCTACATCCCACAATAGAAATCATTTACTTACCTTGGGTATGATATTAAATACTCGCCCGCACCGATAAATCACTCGCCCCGGGCGAGTGGGCGAGTGGTTATTTGCATTCCTGACTTAAACATAACATTGTGCTTGGAACAATGTTCTGTGTTGCATATGAAGCTTACTTTCGAGTGCCCGTAGGTGATCAAGACAAACATTGGACTCCGCATGTGGGTTGCGGTAGTTGCCGCTCTACATTAGAAGGTTGGTTACGGGGAACCAGGAAGTGTATGTCATCTGCTATTCCTCGAATTTGGAGAGAGCCTACTAATCACCATAATGACTGCTACTTCTGTTCAATTGACGTGACACACTATAAAAACAGAAAGAATAGCAAAAAGAAATAGAACATACCAATTTACCTCTATCCATTGCTTCAGTTCCACACAGTTACGAACTTCCTGTACCCAACCCACCAGATATATTGTCATCGGAAAAAAAGCCAGAGGAATCTTCCGATCTGGATATTAGTTTTTCGCATGAAACCAAGAAAAAGGAGCCACATTGCTTAATCAGCAAGAACTTGATGACTTGATTTGATATTCCTCGAATTTGGAGAGAGCCTACTAATCACCATAATGACTGCTACTTCTGTTCAATTGACGTGATACACTATAAAAACAGAAAGAATAGGGGAAAAATATAGAACACCCCAGTTTACCTCTATCCATTGCTCCAGTTCCACACAGTTACGAACTTCCTGTACCCAACCCACCAGATACATTGTCATCGGAAAAAGAGCCAGAGGAATCTTCCGATCTGGATATTAGTTTTTCGCATGAAACCAAGAAAAAGGAGCCACATTGCTTAATCAGCAAGAACTTGATGACTTGATTTGATATTCCTCGAATTTGGAGAGAGCCTACTAATCACCATAATGACTGCTACTTCTGTTCAATTGACGTGATACACTATAAAAACAGAAAGAATAGGGAAAAAATATAGAACACCCCAGTTTACCTCCATACATTGCTCCAGTTCCACACAGTTACGAACTTCCTGTACCCAACCCACCAGATACATTGTCATCGGAAAAAGAGCCAGAGGAATCTTCCGATCTTGATATTAGTTTTTCGCATGAAACCAGGAAAAAGGAACCACATTGCTTAATCAGCAAGAACTTGATGACTTGATAAGAGATTTAGATCTTCTCAAATCAAAGGCAGAACTTCTTGCTTCACGTTTAAATGAGTGGAATTTTCTCCTTCCAACATGTAAAATATCAAAATAATGGAAAAGGCATAAGACTTTTTCACAATTCTTCAAAATGGAAGGAAGTTTGTGTTATTGTCATGACGTTAGTGGTCTATTTGAAGCTATCGGTTTCCCACATCAACCAGAGGAGTGGCGTCTTTTCATAAACAGTTCATCTAGAAGTTTTGTGCAGTTCTTCTGCACAATGGAAATGTGAATCCTGTACCAGTTGCACACTCAGTCCTCATGAAGGAAGACTACGAAAACGTAAAATTATTGTTGGAAAAGATTGAGAACCAAAAATATAAATGGGATATTTGTGGAGATTTTAAGATGATCGGTTTTCTTCTAGGTTTGCGGAGTGGCAATACTAAATATTCGTGTTTTCTTTGCCTTTGGGATAGCAGAGCTACTGACCGTCATTATACACTCAAGGTGTGGCCAGAAAGGAAACATTTACTTTCTGGTACTTACAATGTCATACATGAACCTTCAGTTGAAAGAGAAAAAATCTTACTGCCACCACTCCAGATAAAATTAGGACTTGTAAAACAGTTTGTTAGAGCATTAGATCCACATTCTGCAGCTCTTTCTTACACAAGACAAATGTTTCCACAGTTTCAGCTAAAATCACAGCTGGCGTATTTACTGGCCCACAGATACGTGTGATGCTTCAGTCTAAAGAACTTCAAAATAAAACGACTCGAGAAGAAAGAAGTGCTTGGGAAGCTTTCAGGGCGGTAGTGCAACGTTTACTTGGAAAGAATAGGAGTGAAAATTATAGGGAGTTAATAGATTCTTTGATTGACCTATATCGCAATTTGGGTTGTAGAATGTCGTTGAAATTACATTTTCTGTTTCCCCATCTTGATTTTTCCGTCCAAATTTAATAAATGTGAGTGAAGAACCTGGTGAACACTTTCATCAAGATATTGAACAAATGGAAAGAAGATACCAAGGGCGCTGGGACACCGCGATGATGGGAGATTACATTTTCACATTGATTTTTGATGACAAGTCAGCTTCGCACAAGCGAAAAAAAGCGTGCTCATTTTAAAAATGTTCTGCATTATGTGCTTGTAGTAAAAGTGCATATATATTTTTGCTGAGTTTCTTTATTTTGTACGCTGTGTTTGTACTCCATAGTGATTAAGTTAATTCTGCATAATTTCTTCAGTGAAGCATATTGTAAGATAGCAATTAGCTTTAAATTTCTCGATAAAAATCAAAACCGAGCCAAAACTGCGGCTTAGACTAGCCATTTAATATTCACTTCTTCTGCGTACGAAAAGTGATAGAAATGCAATATATTTTAGCTGAAAATAGATGTTAGGAGCTATTACACGGAAACGAAAAATGACTTTTTTCTTTTTTTTTCTTTTTTTTTGTCAAGTTTCAGTTGATTTCATAACCAAATTTCTAATTTTGCCCCCAAAATTTTGTGTCGTCTCGTAAATACCAATTTAAAACTTACAGAATCAATTTCTGATCAAAAAATATCTGATACAATTTGACTAACCGTACAGTGTTGCCAACTCCAGAGATAAAAAATACTTAATTTTAAGGAAAAATTAAGAATGTTCTTAAAATTTGTTGAATAAATTTTCTTTCGCATGTAATATTGCAAATAAACTTACGCAGTTTAAAAATCTGTTCCTTTGCTTAAAAAGCAAGGCATAACCGGTTGTGTTAGGGCAAACGGTTTCTTAGTTATTACGCTTTAACGAAAAACGGAGGAAAAATTCGACAAATTATCCGATTTCTAAGGGTTAAAGACGAATTTTAAAGCTATTTTTGACATTTTGGGAAAACTAATGTTATGCACGTCATTAGTACCACCCAACGATATTAAAAAAAGAAAAGAAATCAGATAAACATAAAGTTGGTCAAAATTTGTTACCCAGTGACCCATGATACCCTTTGGAAATAATCGTGTTCCACGCACCATGATCCGTATAGTTTATTTGTGTTCAAAGAAAGCATTCTTTATTCCTTACACGGACCTATGAGTATGATTGCATTTCTTGCACTTGCAAAAAGGAGAAACCCAAAACAACAATAATTTGGCATCATCTTTTCCCTTCTTTCATGACAACAAGCTTTTCTATTTCATTCGCTGTAGCAGGTAATGATTGGTGCCGAGATTGGAAAGGCTTCTTGTTGTGTATATTTTTTTCTTTTGTTCTTGACTCAAACAAACTCGTGGTGAGTTGAAGGTTGTCTGTTGTGGAAAAACGGGTAGGGGACGAGTAAGTATACAAGACCATAAACTAAAAGCGACCGCAGTTACCAATAGTACTCTAATCCTGACTAAATACGGCAATTAAACTAAAATATCAGTAAGTTATTTCTTTATTATATTGTTTCGGTTATTATTAACATGAAAATTATACAGTTTCTATAATGTATTGTAAAAAAAGAGAAAGAGAGGGATGTATGGGATACGATCTGGTGTCAAAACAGCAGAAGAACTTTTAGTCCGCCATTCTTCCCACCTAACTACGGAGACTCCTTTAGGTTATATTCTGTTTTAGGTTTTTGGTTTCCTTTACAGCCATGGCGAGTTTCACATCTAATCTCAAGACAAGAGTTTTCCTGTTTATCTCTATATTTGCATACAAAATCTTGATTGCATACGCTAATTTATATTTAGCAGACAATCAACACTAAGTTTAACTAATGAATTCAATATTTTACTCCACTTTCCAGTTCCTTGTTCCAGCTCCTTCACTGGCAATTGTCAATTTCTATTCGCAATCGCGCTCTGCTACTGCAAAAAGCCCTCGAAAGCATGATTGTGAGGATAAACAAAACCGAGCATAATTTTGTTTCTTGGTTATATTTTTTATCATTTTATTATATATTTTGAAAATCTCTCCATAAATGGATTGATTTCTATTATTTTCACTTACTAATAACATAATTTTATCCATAAACGCAAGGGAAATGAAATAAATGCGAAAATCGTGAGTTACCGTATACGCGCCATTTTGGGGGGCAAGGTTATACCTACATCTATTTATTTAATGAACGGAGTACCGTAATTCATCTAAGAAAATAACGCAAAATGTTTCTAGACTATAAAATATTATTGTAGTGTTTATATTTTAAAGGAGTTATTAATAACTGCATTTTAACTTATTATTAATTCTTTGAAATGGCTTATGTATTGCCATATATATGCAAACCAGCGTATACCCTCTAAAAATTTTAAGACTACGGCATTATCCGTACCATAGTAAAGCCAACGGAATTAGCTTAGGTTTATTTTCGTATTGGTATAGTCTAAGCTGTTAGCGTACGCGCCTCTCGCGTGGAAGACCAGGGTTCGATTCTCGGCGGGAGCTCATGTGGCTCGGTTCCCACGTCAAACTGTAGTTGCACGTCTTATATAGCTTCGCTGCTGAAAGGGACGCTATACTGAAAGAAATCAGTTTAGGCTTATTTGCGAAATAAGTTTAGGTTTATTTGCGTATCAGTATACTGTTCTAATACATGTAAAATTAAAATCCATTATTATAATGTCCTGTTTGTTCTTTCGACTTCAGTAGAATTAACATAATTACGTAAAATATTGAAAATATTATTTCGGTCAGTTAATATCTTTTTTATAAATCTCCGGACATAATTAGTACAAATGTTCGTGTTAAAAAATATTTTCCCCTATAATTATAAATCCTTACCTTTTGAAATAACTTCAGATGAGCTTGAAGTTCGGCCATTTCTGAGTTCATTTTTTCCTGCAAAGCTTTTTTCTCAGCCTCAAACTTACTTCTAGCTTCTTCTCTGGCCTGGGCTTCTACTCGAGCAACCTGTGCATCCAACTCTTCCTCAAGGCTTCGTAAATGAGCCAAATGGGATTCTTTCTCCCTGATAATAAAAAGGTATTGATGAAATTATATTTATTGAATTGAATCAGATATATTTATACTGTGATTTATTCCTCCTTTGTCAATTATTGCAGTGTTGTGGTTAAGTTAAAACGAAATCATAAGAATTATTAATAATCATCATTATTAATAACTGAACCTGAATGTAAATATATTGGTAGAAAATAATAAAATAAAATGAATATTCAGAGGGAAGTGACGAAGCAGCACAATATTTGCGTGGGTTACTGGTAGAGAAATGTATACACAGTGAATAACAGCAACACACCGTAAGCGGAGAACGTCGTGATGGAAGCGAGCTTAGTTAATGTACTTTTGGCGACAACATATCTTGAGCCGAATGACAAGAGTAATCCCCGCTCCCTAAATCGCTGATTAGACCAGACTGACTATTTCAGATATTATCTTTTCCCCAATTGATCTATAACTCAGTGGTTTGCTTAAAACAATTAGTTATGAAACGCTTGCCTTTTTTCAAAATTACATTTTTACTTTTTTTCAGATATTTTCCCAATGTCTGATTGTGAGAGCTGTATTCACGACTAGTGTAACTGAAAGTTTTTCCTTTATATATTATATTTTCTTTCAGATCAATTCAGCACAGACAATAGTGTTGAGGATAACTGTGACATTGCAATCAACTTAAAAGTCATTTCAGTTGCCATGAAGCGTTGGTCAGCAGAACATCGGGCATTCATCGTGGGGGCGTTAAAATAAATAAATAAATAAATAAATAAATAAATAAATAAATAAATAAATAAATAAATAAATAAAATGAATTGTTGCTGAGCGTAAATCAACACTAATTGGAATCACGGTGCACTGTGAAGAAGATACCTTCAGGAAAATCGCGTACTGTTCGAACTTTACAGAATATTGAGAATGGCGGATATTAGCTTAAATTATTATTGTTTTGGAGTTTAGCGTCCCATTTAGCACCAATGCTATGTATAGCGTAACATGGGAATCGGAGTGCACGAGCTCTCACCAGGATTTAATTTAGAAATTCAGTATGAGTCCCAATGTGGTTGATGTCAGCTACGACGCAAGCTTTACTTTTACTAGGCAAGTGCAGGAACAGCTATTGTTTTGTGTACTGAAAAGGAAAACTTTATATTATTTGACTTACACTAAGATACATTATCTCTGGGGGCCAGAGTTAGACTCCGGGGACACCAGTACTCTTGCCCCCTCTTTCGTCGTCACTGCTTGATATAGGGCTACTAAGCAAACCTCACAAATAAATTCCGTATATGGTAGCCAATAGTTCTTCTGGAATGTAAAGTCTGGAATTTATAGTATACTTTACTATTATTAGGCCCCCTAATATTTTTTATTCAGGAGTGTGCATACCAAAACATTTAATTTAGATGATTATTATAAGAGATGGTAAAGCATATCCATAAATGGAAATTCAACGCATTTGATTCGTAACTCTCATTAGAGTAAGAGAAGAGCTAAGCATTTAAAAAAGTGAGCAGTAAATTTTCAAAATTTTACATGGAACATTACTCCAGTTAATCGAACATGAATGCCGAAACCCCAAGTGCTCACTGGTATCCACTTTTTGTCTGAAGCGAGCAGATTGTTCAGTTGTGTCTTCGACTCGCTTCCGTGAGCACCCTACCTGGTGTAAGATTGGTTCTTTAATGCTGTACATTGAGAATATTTAGTTCCTTTGTGATGTTCGAAGTTTCTTTTGACATTTATTATATTGTCTTATCATGCATTCAAAATTACTCACTTTAATTACTGCAATCACAGCTATCAAAGAGCGTCGAATTAAACTTTTGTTCGGTAAGCGTATAACAAGTGTCCACTCAAATCCCAGTCAAATCTATTAATGACTGGTTACAATCTTTCTGGGTATCTTTGTTAAAATCGGTGTGTTATAATTGAATTCATGGAAATACACAAGTTATCTACGTTTTTCTATACGGAAGATTTTCAACAATTTCTTTATAGTGCAGATAGACTATGGACTTTAAACACATTAATAATATGCTGAGCCAAGTAATATGTATTTTGTCAACCTGTGATAGCACTAAAATTGTTCTGTCCTAAGATTTTCCTCTTGAACTTCCGTTGAATTTATTGGAAGAACCATTTAGTCAATATGATCAAGTCATAAAAATTGAACGAGAAAATTTTAGCTCACCTTTTTCCTCCAGGTATTGATAGTGGTATTTGTATAGTACAATTACAACATTGGAAAAATATTCCTTTAGAATTGATTATGACAGATTTTAAGGTACGGGTTTCGTACGATAATCAACCCATTACTTTTTTTTAAGTGATAAACATACCTTTATTTCCTGCCCTTTGAAATGACTGGGACCGGCCCATCAAAACCTACCCCAGACCCATTCACTCCCCATATGACAGAGTTACACAAACTTCCCAGGAACTCTGGAATGCACAATAATACTAAGGACCATAATCCACCATCTATAATACAGCCAACTTCAGATTCAACTAATACTCTGACTTGCAAGGTATAAACCAAGAGGTTCGGGCCGTTCTTCCTCAGCAGATGAAAACTCGCGTGCTTGTGCAGAAACAGTGATTCTATCAATAGTTTTTCTAATCAGTTTTTCTTATGCTATTGTGAAGCAGTTTTCCAACAACAAATTTCAAAGATGAAGCTTTTGTTAAAAGAAAGTAGTAGAAAATAAAATATAGGGTAGGTATAGGTAAATACGCCATGTTGTATTCATGGCTTTAATTTTCATGAAACACAAAGCACAAGGTATGCGCGTTGCAGAGTACCCTTTTCCGTGTGTAGAAGAAAATGTGGAAATGATGCTACTCACTTCAATTTTGTACTCAAGATAAAAGAAAAAGTGTTACAACGTGGCGTATTTACCAGCACGTGCAGGTAATTTCGCCAAGTCTAGGTTACTACTAGAAACCTGTAATAAATTTTACAACTGCTTACATCGTCTGTATTATACAAACTCAAAATAGAATAACCGAAGTGCAATATGAAGATAAAAAGATAAGATGTAAAAACGATTATCTTCAAAGTTGAAAAGAAGTTCCAAACTGAGAAGTTTTAGTCACTGAGAAGATAAACAAACGGTATCACTGTAATGTGACTTAAAGAAAAAAAATCGATATTACTAGGATGCGAATTACCGGGCAAGATGAGGGGGATTTCCCCCTCAATCGCATTCTGTTCCCTCCAAACAAATTAACTGAAGTATCCCTACCGAGGATGCTCGCTTCCCCCCCAAACCATGCTTACAAGGGACATCACCCAATTGTCCGGCTCCGATTTTAATGCAATTTTTCTGCATGATAGAGGACATATATGTATTATTTGTGATGACAGAAATTTTTGCCATGGTGCATGTTTTCTATTTTTTTTTTATAATTTTTAAGAGTTGTGATGTGGTTATTAGAGATTACTGCAGAAGTCCCTTACTAACCTTTGTAAACGGAGCGTCAATGAAAGAACAACCATATAGATACATATAAGGCCTAGGGGGAAGTTGTATGGTAGGTATGACCTTGATGGCATCCATCTTGAAATCCGCCATTTTGAATTAAGGTCAAGTTTTTTAAATCGGAATAGGTTAATATGATACATAATTTCGGGCTAGAATTTAATCAGGAAGACAATGGTGAAGCTAGTGTTGAGATACACTCATTTGGGGAAAAGTTACAGACATTTAATTGTTCACTTACTACGTGCGAAAGTCACTTACCTCCGCTTCTAACCCGCGTATTAATGATAATAAGTGGGGAAAAGCTTCGGTAATACATATTATGCCTAGAGGGAAGTGATACGGTAAGGATATCCTTGACGGCACCCATCTTGAAATCCACAATTTTGAATTAAAGTGAAGTTTGAAAAATGAAAACCATAGCATGTGACACTTCATTTTAATAGCAAATTTTCTCCAAAAGCCAATGGTATGCTTATTTTTATTCTATAATTAACCAGTGTGAATTTAGGACTGCTTCTAATGTGCACCAAACGTCCATTATTCGATCTTTCAAATTGGCAACACTCCTAATTTTCGCCGCATGTTTTAAGATTCTAACTGGCACTCTGCAATTGTTGCCATGGCTCATGTTTTCTAAATTTATTACATTTTTAAGAGTTGTGATTTGTCAGTTCATGAATAGTGTTGGGATAAGCATCCAGCAATCTTTCTGAATTTTGAAGACTTGCCATGTAATTATTTATTTTCTATACCTGCCCTTCAAAAACTTCGTTTACTGGCATGAATCATCGCATAACGAAACAACTCCAACTTTGCATTCAGGTAATACCGAAGACGTAGCTTTTGTAGTAGATGAGACGAAAAATCAAATTGAAATTCACTTCGGAAAGGAAAACGAAATATGATTGTTGTGTAAATCAAGGGTCTTTTGTTTTGTTTTATATTTATTTCTTCATTGTATATTTATTTATTTTCTATGGCAATTTTTTTTAGCTAGTCAGACAAAAAAGTCATTCGTTTTCTAGCGATTGTTGTCGATAATTCATGATTGTAAAATTTATAATCAGTATTGATCGGGCACTCAATTAAGTTACACCTCTTTATAAACAAGTTGCCTTCATATTATGCTCATGCCACAAACAATGTTGTGGGAACAGTCATATAATGCCTCTTTGATATTTTCTAGCATTGCTGCTGTATCTTAAATGTATTTATTAAGAATATTTTATTGTTTTTCGTTTCCGCAACATGTAGGCTACATTTCCTGATAATTTATTGTTCGTATAACACCAATTTGTTATAATTTCATTTGTATTTCTTTATGTCACATAGGTCCATAGGTTCTTCATGTATTCTCGTTTAAAATAAATAATTACATTTTAAGTTTTCACAATTCAGAAAGATTGCTGGATGCTTATCCCAACACTATTCATGAACTGACAAATCACAACTCTTAAAAATGTAATAAATTTAGAAAACATGAGCCATGGCAACAATTGCAGAGTGCCAGTTGGAATCTTAAAACATGCGGCGAAAATTAGGAGTGTTGCCAATTTGAAAGATCGAATAATGGACGTTTGGTGCACATTAGAAGCAGTCCTAAATTCACACTGGTTAATTATAGAACAAAAATAAGCATACCTTTGGCTTTTTGGAAAAACTTGCTATAAAATGAGGTGTGACATTCTATGGTTTCAAACTTCACTTTAATTCAAAATGGCGGATTTCAAGATGGCTGCCATGAAGGATACTCTTACCATATCACTTCCCTCTAGGCATAATATGTATTACAAAAGCTTTTATCCACTTATTATCATTAATACGCGGGTTAGAAGCGGAGGTAAGTGACTTTCGCACGTAGTAAGTGAATAATTAAATGTCTGTAACTTTTCCTCAAGTGAGTGTATCTCAACACTAGCTTTACCATTGTCTTCCTGATTAAATTCTAGCCCGAAATTATGTATCATATTACCCTATTCCTATTTTAAAAACTTGACCTTAATTCAAAATGGCGGATTTCAAGATGGATGCCATCAAGGTCATACCTACCATACAACTTCCCCCTAGGCCTTATATGTATCTACATGGTTGTTCTTTTATTAACTCTCCGTTTACAAAGGTTAGTAAGGGACTTCTGCAGTAATCTCTACCCAGACAGCAATTTAAGCTTGCTGCAAGTTGCCACAAACTTGCTGTCGCAAGGTCAATTAGCTTGCTGCAAGCTATACTATGCAAGCCAATTAGCTTGCTGCAAGCTTGTAGCAAGCTAGTTAGTTACATCTGGGCAAGGCTTGCACAAGCTTGTCTTCACAAGTTAAACACAAGTCAAATTATCTCAAACGCAAGCCAAGTATAAGCGTATTCTCATCAATGGCAAGCTTTATTAAGCTTATTGCAAGCGAAAACACGCCAAACAAGTTATATGGAAGCTTGCAGTAAGCGAATTTAGATAAAACAGTATGAAATCAGTATAATTTAACCGTCTGACTAAATCTTGCTACAATATATTTTCCCCTCGCCTTCCCAATTATTGAAGCAAATGCAACAACGGTGAAAACAGCCAAGTCTCCCATCCACTTCTGCAAAACATCAAAATAAGCAAAATTGTTACGCTTTAGTTGTGACAAGCAACGCGTTTTTTTTTTAAGGGTTAAGCCGGTCAAAGGGTTATGCCCTTTCTTCGGGACGAGAGTTATAGGTATGGGGAATTTTCTTTATTTATAGGGGGGCATTGAGGGTTAGGAGCATTATTTTATTTTATTTCATTTCATTCTTATTTGTGGGCATCTTTTTTTATTATTTTTTTTATTTTTTTTATTTATTTTTTTTAATTTTTTTATTTTTATTTTTATTTTATTTTATTTTATTTATTTATTTTTTTTATATATGAGAGATGAGGTGAAGTGCTGATGGACGTCACAAACACGAGGGTAATGTTAGTATGGACGAGTGAATGGTTATCTTCTGCCCTGGGGCGTCACAGGGCTGATGAGGACAGATGAAGCCCGCTGCTAGCAACATTGATGGAACACTAGTGCAGAGATGGATAAATGCATGGACTAAGATGAGGTGGACGGTATATAGCAAAATCGGCCTTGTGGGGGTCATTATCGTCTAAAGTCGTATGGTACAGAGTAAGAAGATGTTGAAGAGGTGTGGCTTGATGTTGAGGAGGGGTATCATGAATGATGTCCTGGTGAAAGGTGTCGAGGAAGAGCGGATTACCTTCGGCAATGACTTTTGTTATGTATTTTGTGCGGAGTGTTTCCAAGTGTTGTAAGATGGTGGGAAAGTTGATACGGCGATAGAGATCGGCAGTTGGTGCTGGTAGTCTTATGCGATAGGCAAGGCGGAGAGCATGACGTTCGGATATTGCAAGTCTAGTATATAGTGTGTCAGGGGCAGAGATCCAGCATATATGGCCATGTGTGAGAGCAGGTCGAAGGAAAACCTTATAAGTCTTAATAACAGTGTCAGTATGTAAGCCCCAAGTGGTGCCCACTAGCCGCCGGAGAAGGTTTAATCGATTTGTAGCCTGTGATCGGATTTTCTGTAAGTGAGGTTTCCAGCTGAGTTTTGAGTCAAAGATGATTCCGAGGTATGTTGCTTGTGATGATGGGCGTATGAAAGTGCCATTGACGTGAACATGAAGAAGAGCAGGATTGCGATGAATTCGTGATCGGCAGCGAGGTGGAAGAAAAATGATAGCCTGTGTTTTGAGGGGATTTATTGTTAGGCGCCACTTGTCACACCAGGAAGTGAAGGCATCAATTGCTTGTTGAAGTGTTCGATTTATCTGTTGAACAGTGTTGGCTGTGGTGAAAAAAGCTGTATCGTCGGCATATTGATATAATGAGACATTTGGTGGTAGAGGGGGCATGTCTGCTACGTATAATACATAAAGAAGGGGTGAAAGAACAGAGCCTTGAGGAACACCACAGTGAAGAAAGATCGGATGTGAAAGTGATTGGTTGACGGTAATGTAAGTCATACGATTTGAAAGGAAAGAATGGATACATCTGATGTAGGAGAAAGGAAGATGAAAAGAGAGAAGTTTTGCGATGAGGCCGGCATGCCAAACTTTGTCAAAAGCCTTTTCAAGATCGAACAGTAACAGGCAGGAAGGTTTGGAGGTATTGTAATGATTAGTTATGGCAGTCGTGAGGCGTAAGAGTTGATCGGAAATACTGATGTTTGGGCGAAAACCAGCTCGATGAAGAGGAATGAGGTTTCGTTCAGAAAGATGGTTATGAAGGCGACTGACAAGAATGCGTTCAAAGATTTTGCTGAGTACTGATGTCAGTTGTATAGGACGGTATGATGAGAGTTCTGTAGGAGATTTATTGGGTTTGGTGAAAAGTAGAGTTTTTGAGATTTTCCATTGTGGTGGATAAAAGCCGGTGCGGAGAATGAAGTTGTATATGGCTGCAAGAAGTGTATATAAGACGGGAGGAGAGGCTTTTATGAGTTTATAAGTAATATGGTCAAAGCCAAGCGCCGTGGTACGTTTCGATTTGATGGAGGCTGAGATATCTGCAGGAGTAATGGGATCATTAAGAGGTGAATCGGTGAGTTGATGGTGAATGTTGGGTTGTAGGAGGGGGGAGTGCGGATTTGCAAGGCGTTCGACACGTCGGGTGATAGTTGGATGTGGTAGTTGTACGGTAGGGGTAAATATTTCTTGGAAGAAGGAGGCAAAAGCATTTGCTTTATCAGTATCGGTTTGGAGAGGATGATGATGAGAGATGATAGGGTATGATGTATGTCGAGTTTGACCAGTTAACTGATGGAATTTTTGCCAGAATTTGGTAGGATGTGATGTAGTTGAGAGGGAGTTGCAGGTGGAGATCCAACGTTTTCTTTTATAGGCAGTAAGGTAATTATGAAGCATGCGGGTCCAACGACGATGCTGTGCTAAGGATATAGGATTATGAGTACGTTGAAAGTCACGGAAAGAGCGACGAGAAGCAGCAAGGATGGAAAGGTATTGTGGAGGGATCGGAGGTTTGTGTGGATGACGTATACGTAAGGGTATGTTATTGTGGGTGGCTGTGTCAAGAGATGCTGTGAGTTGGTCAACAAGGTCATAGAGTTCGTGCTCTGAGGTAGGCTCTGGAAGATGCTGTATCGAATTTGTAAGATCCGCTTGGAAATTAGCCCAATTTGCATGCTTATAATCAAAGTAGTGAATGGGCGGTGGTTGTGTTTGAGCTGAATGGGTGAGAATAATATCGAGTAGTATCGGAGCATGATCGCTGCCGAAAGGTGGGAGAACCCTAAGATTTTGAATATTCAGAGACGCAGAGCTAATAACTATGTCTGGGGAAGTGTTGCTGATGGGGCGAGATGGCGATGGGAGATGATGAAAATCGGCGGCAATGATATTAGAGATGTAGTTGTGAAACTGTTGTTTCTCAGCCTGCGGGCTTCAATGAATATTTATGTCTGCCATGATGATGTAATGCCGAAAAGTATTGTCAATGTATTGAAAAAATTCATATGGTATGGGGTGGCCTGGTCGAATGTAGATAGTGCATAGAGTGATGATTTTGGTGCGAAAATATAGTGTGACTATGGAATACTCGGGAAGGTTATGTGGCTTTGGAAAATAGTGAGTGCGTACAGGGATATTGTGATATGTTCCAATTGCAGTGCCTCCATTTGCTCGTTGGTATGGTCTAGAGCAATCATGACGGTGTAGTTGAAACTGTGGAAAACGGACATGATGTGTAGGTTTGAGATAGGTTTCGTTCAATGCAAAAGCCTGTATTTGTTTCTCCCTTAGGAGTTGTTCAAAAACTGCTTTGTGAGTGAGAAGAGATCGGATATTAATGAACAGGAAAGTGACTGCCATGAAGATTGATAGTGTTTTAGAAGTTGTTGGGCGATGGTTGTAAATTATAGAGAAGGCCATTCTGGATCTGTTTTAGTAGATGTGATGGAAAAGTGGGCATGTGGACCGGTGTAAGTGGCAGAAAGTTGTAGGCCAAATAATTGTTGGGCTATGTGATCGACCTGCATAAGAATGTGTGGGCGTAAGAAGGGCTGGATATTTTGAAGAACAAGAGTGGTGAAACGGAGCAAGTCCTCAGCTGTGATGGGTTCTCGTAAGGAGTTAGCAGGTGGTGTAGCGGAATCGGTGGTGCGGATGGGAACGGATAGTTCAGGTTTATCAGTAGGTGGAGCAGGTTTTTGATGGCATTTATAACTATAGGTTGGGTGTTGTTGATGGCAGGTATTGCATAGAGGTGTTTTTTTCAGGTTAGGACAGTTGTTAGTGGAATGGTCCTCATTGCAGTGTCCACAGCGGGGTGAGTTTGGACAGTTTTTAGTCAGATGTGAGGCATATGTTTGGCATCTTTCGCAGCGGATTGGGAGTGGTGGTGAAGTGCGGGATGGTTCTACTCTATGACGTCTGCGATAGATATAAGCACCATTTTGCAGCAGATCGTCTACTGTTTCCTTGGATGTTGTAAGAACTCGAACGAGATAGGTGGGACCGGACTGACACTTGATGCGAATGCATTTGTGAACTTCATAACATTCGAGTCTTAATTCGTCAAGGATTTCTTCATCGGAATATGCTGGTGGAACGCCTTTTATCACCACTGAAAACATGGGTTGGCGTCGAGGTGGCGGTGGTTGCTTTTTTCTGGTTTGAGAGAGAGCTTGGATGTTAGCTTTGTCGCCAAAGATGTGAAATCCTGCTTTGTTTCTTATTGTAGTAAGGAAGTTTTGATCTGGAGATTTTATAATTATTCCGTTTCTAGTGAAGATGATTTCTGAAACATTAGCTCGCGGATAGTATTTCATAAGTTGAATTAGAATGTGTTTTGGATTAGAGTATTTTTTGTCAGCATTAGTGAGAAGATAATTGAAGGTTGCTGGAGGTTGGTTTGAATCGATGTCCATAGCTAGATCATATAGGTCACTTTCGGAAGCCTGACTGACAGGAGATCTTGATCGAGGACGAGGTTGCTTTTTCTGATTTTGTGATTGTAGTGTTTCACCTGATCGTTTTTGGGAATTGGGACCCGTTCTGGGTTTGGCCCCCTTGCACTCCATCGAGTTCACAGGGGACACACCCACGGATCGCGAAGACTGCGGAGTGGCCGAAGCCAGTACAATATGAGAAGTGAATAACAATGATCAGTCAGGATGATGTCGATGATATGATGAAACGGTGTACAACGATGATGATAGGTTTCACCCTCCAGCACTGAAAAGTACTGTCAATCCCAGAGAGAGCGTATGCGTGCTAGTCTCTATTGTGCGTATGCTACACAATGTCCTCGAAAGCACGTTAACGATTCTCAGCTAGGCTAGGCTTGGTACAAAATACAGCTCGTGACGTATGGTACGTCTAGCTGTTGAGAGAGTATGTAAGCAACGCGCCGTTGCTTCGTACAAATATCTAATACGATGTTATATTAGCCGCGAGTACTTGAAATTTCTACCCTTTTTTTATATAAAAACGCAGAAAAATATTTATACTTTAAACACAGCATTCAGAGAAGTTTATACTGTGAGTTAAACTTGAAGTTTATATTAAAATATCTGCAACAGTTCTGTATTCTTTCGCGAAATAAGTAGGCTCAAATCTGCTGCCATCTATGTTCACATTTATGCTTTATACATAAATACTATAATTCGTTATGCCTCATGGTTACCGAAGTATGAGGAAATAAAGAGCGACATTATAGGTACGTGGGACTAGAGTACTAGAGTACTAGACGGCACAATTAAAACAAATAATTAAGTTTGTCCTTTATTCAAGCTGAATGCTAACAAGACGCCAACAACGCGAACACTACCTTGTCGCCGAAAGTTGAGGTCAGCGTCACGTGGTTTTTGAGAACAACTGAAAATCGAACGCGCGCTGGCTTTTTACTTCAATCTAAAGAAAAGCGTCTCGCAAGTGAAGCGTGGGTTGCCCGCACCACAGCTTGCGCTAAGCAGAAATAAGCTTTTGTGTATAAGCCAAAGCGAAATAAAATCAAATAAAAGCAACAGGCAAGCTTGCGGTAAGCAAACATATGGAAGCTTGCAGTAAGCGAATTTAGATAAAACAGTATGAAATCAGCATAATTTAACCGTTTGACTAAATCTATGTTACAATATATTGTCCCATCAACTTCCCAATTATTGAAGCAAATGCAAACCGTGAAAACACTCAAGTCTCCGATCCGCTTCTGAAAAACATCAAAATAAGCATAATTGTTACGTTTTAGTTGTGACAAGCAACGCGTTTTTTTTTGTCCGTCGTCCCGCTAAAGGGTTTTGCCCTTTCTTCGGGTAAGTGCTTTAAATAAAATGTAGTTTGCAGTTTAATGTGGTCGGTCTAAGAGGTGCACAAGTATATAATATTTATTTATTTATTAAATACATATACACAGAGAGGGGATGGAAGGGTGACAATAACATCTAATGAAGTACAAGCATACTGTAAGGATGAGACAGCAATATTGTAGAAAATAATACGTTTATTACCATGTAGTGCGGAGTTAAGACGAGTGCAAAACTGGAATGAATATGGTACAGGAGGCAATATAGAGAGAAGTAGATGAAGATGAAGTGAAGTGCTCTGAACGCCACATCACAAGGTATTTGTTAGTACAGACGAATGCAAGTTATCTTCTGTTCCTGGGGCGATTCAGGAACTGATGGAGACAGAGGAAGCCCATGTTAATAGGTAGTTACGGTGCGTATGATGGATATATGAAAGATGAAAGCTCACGTGGTTCGTAGATGTGGAAGATTTCGGGATCCACTACAGCATCATCGAGTTGCAAATTATAAAGAGTCATGAAGTGCTGTAGGGGAGTATCAACGTAAGCTGAGGGTGCGTCGTGATCCCGATCGTACCGTAGGATATCAAGTAACATGGGATGCTGCTGGTCAATTCGCTTGCAAACGTACCGAGTACGAAGCTGTTCGAGATGGTGCAATAAAGGTGGAAAGTCAATCAGCTCGTAAAGTAACCGTGTCGGATGCGGTAAGCTGATGCGATGTGCTAGGCGTAGAGCATGGCGCTCTAGGATAGCCAACTTCTGATAGAATTTTGGCGGTGCAGATGTCCAGGCAGTGTGACCGTATGTTAATGTACTGCGCATAAATGCTTTATATGTATGAAGTACTGTTAACGGTTTTAAACCCCAGGTTGTACCAACTAGGCGCTTGAGGAGGTTGAGCCGATTTTGCGCTTGGCGTATGATCTTGGTGAGGTGTGGGGTCCAAGTAAGTTTGGAGTCAAATATGACACCAAGATAAGTAAGAGTATTTGACGGCACGACAGGTGTATGGTCTACTTGGAGGTTTAAGCGACTTGGATTCCTGTAGATACGTGAACGGCGTCTACGTGGCAGGAAAACAATAGCCTGAGTTTTGGTAGAATTAATACTTAATCGCCATACATTACACCAGTCAACGAATGCATCAATTGCCGTTTGCATAGTTTTACTGATGGATTGTACTGTGCGGGCTGTCGTAAAAAAGGCGGTGTCGTCAGCAAACTGAAATATGTTGTTGTTGTTTGGAACCACAAGGTCGGCAACATACAGTAGGTATAATAAAGGAGACAGTGACGAGCCTTGAGGAACGCCAGATTGGATGAAGATCGGATGAGAAAGTGTTCCGTTAATAGAGATATATGCTAGTCACCCTAGTAAGAAAGAATGGATGAATCTGATATAAGAGGATGGTAGAAAATAGTTATGGAGTTTGTACAGTAAACCAGGGTGCCAAACTTTGTCGAAAGCTTTTTCTAGATCAAAGGCTACCAGACAAGAAGGAAAACCTGTGTTGTATTGATCATAAACAGCCGTAGATAGTCGTAATAACTGATCCATTGTACTAAAATGAGGTCGAAAACCGGCTTGATGAATAGGAAGTAGATTATGAGTTGCAAGATGAGCGTGCAAGCGGCGGACTAGAATGCGTTCTAATATTTTGCAAAGGCAACTGGTGAGATGAATAGGGCGATAGGACTGTACGTTAGTTGAAGGTTTGTTAGGTTTGGGAAATAGAAGAACTTTCGAGTATTTCCAGTCGATTGGAAAAAATCCAGTTCGCAGGATGAAAGTATATATGGCGCTGAGAAAAAGTAGAAAAGCAGGTGAGGCTTGCCTGATGAGAACATAGGTAACAGAATCAAAGCCTGGTGCAGTGTTTCGTTTACGGAGCAATGTTTGGCGAATATCATCTGGTTGGATCGGAGTGATAAGTTGATTATTGGGCTCTAAAGAGTGGCTGATAGATGGGCGCAGAGAAGCAGATGTTGGATCTGTACGTCGGTTTATTGAATTTTGTAGGCGCTGCGGTGTATGCCAACCAGGAAGAGGTGTAAAAATATCTTGAAAAAATGAAGCAAACGTATTCGCTTTATCCATATCAGTGATCACTGCCTGATTATTGTGAACAATGGGGTATGGTGTGCGGGATACTGTACCGGTGAGTTGATGGAATTTGCGCCAATATTTACGGGGGTGTGATTCACTTGCAAGTGTGTTGCAAGTTTGATTCCAATGGCGTTTCTTATAGGCAACAATATAATTGTGCGTAATTCTAAGGTATTGGCGATGAAGTCTAAGCGCTTCAAGATTACCCGTAGCGAGGTACTCACGATGTGCTCGACGAGAAGCGGATATGAAAGATAAATAGTGCGGAGGCAATTTTGGTTTATGTAATTGTACTTCTGCTGTTGGAATGGAACGGTGTGCTGCATCTTGAATAGATTCAGTAAGAGCGGCTATTGTGTGATCAAGATCACATTGTGTAGTTGGCATGAGTAGTGTATTAATAGCATTGTCCAAATCAGAGCGATATTGCTCCCAATTAGCTCGTTTGTAACAGAATACTTTCTGAGGAGGTAGCTTAGGTTGAGAGCGAGGAGAGCAGTGAAGTGCAAGTTTGATAGGTACATGATCACTACCTATAGAATCGAGCACATCGATATGTATACTCTGCGAGAGAGATGTTGATGTGATGACAACATCAGGAGTAGTATTGCTGACAGGGCGTGTAGGTTTCGGTAAAACATGGAACTCGGCAACTGTTTCAGTCTGAAGAAAGTCGAGAAAATTAGTTTTATCTCGCTGTGACCGGCTATGAATGTTTAGATCTGCCATGATAATGTAATGCCTAAAGGTAGAATCGATATATCGAAAGAAGTCATAGTTGATTGCTTTGCCTGGACGAAAATATATGGTGACGAAGGTGACAGTTCGGCCTCGAAAATAAATAATCATGACATTATGCTCAGGAAGATGGTGTGTGAGCTGAAATGGAACAGTAACTGCTCGATAAGGAAGACGTTGGCTAACACCTATAGCTGTACATCCGTAGACTCTTGGGCCAGATGGAGCATCATGTCGGAGAAGATGATATTTCGGAAAATAGCAGGAAAGATGTGGTGCGAGGTAAGTTTCGTTAAGTGCAAAGGCTGCTATGTTTTCTTCTTGCAGAAGTTGTGCGAAGAGCACGTGATGGGTTAAGACTGATCTAATGTTGAGAAAAAGTAAATTATAAGCCATACTGATACGTAGTATATAAGTGTATGTAGAAGCACCCATATTAAACATAGACTTCGATTGGCTGAATTTGAAAGTGAACTGTAGGTCCGGAATAGGTAGCATGAAGTTGTAAGTTAAACAGTAATTTGGCTGCATACATGATCTGATTCAGGATGTGGTTGCGATCAAAAGGATGGATATTTTGTAAAGATACAGTAAGGAAGCGCAATAGATCTTCAACAGTTATTGGGTGGCGTAGCGAATTTGCTGGTGGTGTTGGAGTGTCAACAGAACGTATCGGTACAACAAGTTCTGGCTTAGCTGGATCGGGTTTAGGCTTAGCTTTGCACTTGTAGCTATAAGTGGGATGTCTTTCAGAACATCGGTCACAGTGTGGTGGTTCTTTAAGATTAGGGCAGCTTTTTGTCGGATGTTCCAGTGAACAATAGCCACATTTGATGGTATTCGGACACTCAGATGTCGGATGAGAATTATATTGTTGGCATTTCTCGCATCTAACCGGCAGAGGTGCTGGTGTGCGAGATGGTTCCACTTTGTAACGACGCCGGTATATATATGCACCGTGTAGAAGAAGTTGGTCGATCAACTTTGTTGATCAGTAAGAACGCGAACTAGGTATGTTGGACCCTGGTTGTTCTTGATACGTATACACCGCTTGACAGGTAGTCCTTCTTGATGTAATTCAGAGTAGATTTCCTCATCGGTGAAGTCGGGTTCTGCGCCACGAATGACCACGGATAACATTGGAGGAAGTCGTGGTGGTGGTGGTGTCTTTCGTCCGCTCGAGCTTAAAGTAGATATTTTTGCTTTCAACCCAAAAATTTCGAAAGTCGCCTTGTTGCGGACGTGAGTGGCGAAGTTTGGATTGGTCGATTTCAGGATTATACCCCGACGAGTCTTGATGATTTCTCTTATTTCTGGACGAGGAACGTATTTTACAAGTTGCTGAAAGACAGCGCGCACTGTGTCGTATTTCGGATCATAATCAGTTAACAAGAAGTTATAAATGGTTTCTTGATTAAACAAAATTTGATTTTCAGCGGAAGTGGATGTCCAATCCATATTAGTGCTAGGATTATTAGCAGCAGTAGGATCTGCGATTGGTGTGAGACGTTGTTTCTTTGGATCCAATGTTTGCTCGCCATCAGAAAGAGATCTCGAACGAATTCTTCGGCCGTTAGCTACACAGGTGGCATAAGATGTTGGAACACTGGTGGTAGCTTGTACTACACGCGTAGTGCCAGTAACAATACGCGGTTGCGTTTTTTGCCGACCATTTGGCCCGATATTTAATGGAGATGTCTGAACCAGATTCGACTGTCCGGGAGCATTGCCTGAGTCCGCCATAAAGATGAAGAGTACTAGGGCCGAAGCCCAAACGGAGATGAAAAAAGATGATGTTCAAAAATCAAGGAACCCTTCGAAAGCGAGAACTTTCGTCAATCCCCTAAGTGTAGTATTTGTGTTATGCTCACAGGTACGTATTACTATACCTGGTCCTCGCTAACACAATAACAGACACAAGAGAGGCTAGGTTTCTTGTTAAGATATGTTTTTTTTAAGCAACGCTTTTTTTAACAAGAGTTTCATTCCCATCCAATGGATGGGCGGGCCGTAGAAGGCAACACCTTCTCTGTGGCCAGAGATATTTTCAACTTTTTTTGAATTTGATAACATGGGGAATGATTTCAGGCTATAGAGTAATGTGGATTGAAGTAAGGAACTAATAGCAAATCAAGTTGACGAGGATGTGAAAGAGGTGGCTATTGTGTTAAAATGTTTCTTGGGTACATGTGCGGAGGTTATGAGCAATATATATGTGGATTTCGGTGGTAGATACGGCGGTCAGGGTTATACTGATCTATGGCTTCGGTACATTCGTATATTGCTAACAGATGATCCAGTGGTGGGTAGGCATAGCGTGGTACAGCAGGAACTTGGTCTAACAGCTCATGAACAAGGGGATGTACCAATTGGATTCGTGTCACTATGTAGCGTTGGCGTAGATGGTAGAGGTGTGGCAAAATAGTTGGAAATTGCGCACGACGATATATTTCAGCAGTGGGAGTATCGAAAGCGAGAGAGTAGGCCAGACGTAAGGCATGTCTTTCGAGAACTTTCAGACGTTCATAGTAAGTTGGTGCTGCTGATAACCAGGCAAGATGTCCATACGTGAGTGCTGGGCGTACGAAGACTTTATATGTTAGCAGTAGAAGTTTTGTATTAAGACCCCACGTGGTGCCTTTAAGGTTTCGTAAAAGGTTCAAACGGCGCCGGATATTAGCTTCCAATTGTTTTAGATGAGGCTTCCAAGTAAGATGTTTGTCGAATATTACTCCCAGATATTTGAGACTGTTTTGAATTGGGATTGAAGAGTCAAAAAGGGTTAAATGTAGACGTTCCGGATTGCGACTGTTACAGTATTTATTGCGTTTGAGCCCAAAGAGAGTCATTTGAGTCTTAGTTGAATTCAGCTTGAGCTTCCATTTCAGGCACCATGTAACTAGTTTGTCCAAAACTGGTTGTAGGAGTTGATTAATGCGATCCACAGAAGATCCCAATGCGATATAAGCGGTATCATCAGCAAATTGTAAGGCATATAGTGGGGGCTGAGGTTGAGGCATGTCGGCTACATAAAGAATATATAATAGAGGAGATAAAACAGATCCTTGGGGCACACCGGCGCGGAGTTGAAAGATGCGTGACTTTGCCCTGTTGATCTGAACGAAAGCCTGGCGCTGATGTAGAAAATTGGCTATTAATCGGACATAGCTGTGAGGAAGTAGACGTTTGAGTTTGTAAATTAACCCCTCATGCCAAACAGTATCAAACGCTCTTTCAATATCAAAGGAGATCAAAACAGATGGTAAACGCTTATTAAAATGGTTGACAAATAGTGTAGAAAGTTTGAGTAATTGATCAGCAGTGCTATAGAGTGGACGGAATCCAGCTTGAATAATTGGTAGTTTGTTCGTGATTAGTAGATAGTGATGTAGCCGTTTTACCAGAAGGCGTTCTAGTGTCTTGCTAAACACGTTAGTAAGGCTAATGGGTCTGTAAGATGACACAGCAGTTGGATCTTTGCGAGGTTTTAGAAAGACCACAATTTTAGCAAGTTTCCATGTAGTTGGAAAATAGCCTGTAGATAAAATAGTTGTATACAAAGAAGCAAGTAAGACAAGAAACGCCACAGGTGCCTTAAGCAGTTGACGATACGTAATTGAGTCTGCCCCCGGAGCTGTGTTGCGACGGCATTTAAGAACAGCTGTAATATCATCTGATGTTATTGGAGCAGTGAGCTGATTTGTGGGATCAAGGTGGTAGTTGAAATCAGGTTGAAATGATGGCTGCACTAGAGAACCAGCGTGTGAGATATGGGTATCTGTAGGACAAGTGAACAAAGGTGTAGTGTGTGGAGTGAAGACTCCCTCAAGATATGTAGCGAAAGCAGTTGCTTTTTCTTCATCCGTCGTTGGTACTTGGTCAGCACATATGATAGGGTATTGTGGGCTCTGTTTCTGAAATGTTAGACGTTTAAAGGTATTCCAGAATTTAGTAGGATTTGTTTCTTGGCGCAAAGCATTACAGGAGGCACGCCAGTCTAGTCTTTGCGGGCTACTATGTAGTTCTGAACCGTTCGTTGGAATTGACGATGGAGAAGAAGAAATCGGCGGTCATGTGTGCGACGAAACTCTGTTAAATACTCGTGTGAGCGCCGGAGAAGATCGAGGGCGCGTGCTGGTAAACGAGGTCTAGATGATTTGGTGGTACATTTAGGAACTGCGTAATCCGTAGCGTGAGACACTATGTCAGTCAGAGTATGTGAGAGTGTTTCAATAGATGCAACTGATGTGAGAGTAGGTGCAGTAGCCGGCAGATTTTCGTGCTGTACTGGTCCCACCGAGCTTTGCTAAAGTTATATCTGGGTGTGCGTGGTGATGCAGATGCAGTGGATGTCAGACGTGGAGTTATAGAGAGAAGTATTGGGAGATGATCACTACCTATGGAACCAAGGACATCTATAGTAGTAAGTGGTAACAGATTATTGGAAATGATTGCCACGTCGGGACTAGTGTCGCTTTCCGGACGAGTAGGATGCGGCAGCTGCAGTAAAGAACTATGAGTAGTTTGGAGGAAATCATGAAAGCGTTGTTTCTGAGCTGCTGTACGAGAATGGTAGTTGATGTCTGCTAAGAAGATGTATGTTTTAAAGTTGAGATCTAAGTATGTCAGAAAACGATACGGAAGTGGCTGTGTAGATCGAACATAGGTGGTGGCGATGGTAATAGTAGTAGCTGGAAAATAGAGCGTCTGTATGACATGTTCGGGATATTGCCCGGGAGAAGGTGGTATGATATGGCGTCGTGGAATAGAATGCTTAACGGCTATTGCTGCACCACCACGTGCGATGTTTTGTGGCAGATCAGAGCGTATGAGATGATAACGTGGAAGATAGAAGCGGTCAGATCGTTTTAGAAAGGTTTCATTAAGAAGAATGCTATCTGCATTGTGCTGAGTTGCTAAAGTTTCTAGGAGAACTCGGTTGGTAGGTAACGAACGAATATTGCAGAATAGCAATGTAATAGTCGTCCTTCTCGACCTGTACTATTCATGATGGGTGTCTGTATGGAAATGGAAGTAGGTTGAGAGTCCGGAATATGTAGCTGCCATGTGGAGCTGGAATATATCGAAGGCGGCTTTGGTTGCATGATTTAGTAGAGCCTCACGCTGGAAAGGAAAGGCATTTTGAAGAACGATAGTGATGAACTTCAAAATACTTTCCACAGTAGGTGGTGGTAAGTAAGATGTTTGTGTGGTCGCTGTGGTACTAGTCGGACGTGATGAGACATGAACGCGTAAAGGTACAACAGTCTCGGGCTTATCTGGAAGTGGTTTAGGTTTGCCCTTACACTTGTAGGAGTAAGTTGGATGTTCCCCGTCACAAGTGTTGCATCTGGAGGGTTCGTTGAGCTTAGGACACTCCTTTATTTTAGGATCTCCTTTGCAGTGGGAGCAGACGGAAGGATTTGTGCACTTGTTCGTTGGATGTGCATTATAAGTTAGGCAATTTTCACACCGTAGTGAGAGAGGCGGGGGTGTGCGTGAAGGCTCGACCCGATGGTGGCAACGGTAGATGTAGACACCGTTATTTAGAAGATCGTCTACCAGTGCTGGATCATCTGTTAGTAGTCTGACCATATATGTAGGGCCATTTGCATTTTTAATACGGAGAGCTCTAGTAGGTTGAATCCCATCTTGCTTTAGTTCCTCCAGTATATCTTGTTCGCTATAGGTAGGATCAACTCCACGGATAACGACAGAGAGTAATGGAGTACGCCGAGGCGGAGGTGGTGTTTTGATATGAGGAGTTTTAAGGAGTTGAATTTTCGTGTTAAAGCCAAACATTGCTGGTCCCACTTTATAGATGAGATGCTTATAAAGATCAGGGTTCTTTGTTTTTAGGATGATTCCGTTAGATGTCTTGTTTAATTGATGGAGGTCCAGTCTAGAACAGTATCGTATTAGTTTTTGGTAAAACTTTTTGATGTCCATGAGCTCAGCAGGAAGATTAGTAAATAGAATTGTAAAAATGAGAGTAGGAACAATGTCCATAGTAGCTTCTGAAGTAGATGGCGTAGATTGGATGTTGGCTGTACTGGTTCTAGGAGGACTGCGCAAAGCATCAGTGTATCTAAGCTTTTTAGGTGAGCGTGAACGGTCTCTGTTTGGTTCGCGAGTTGGTGACAGGCTAGAGGTAGAGGAGTGAGATGCTGAACGTGCACGCGCCCGTGGGCGGTCTATTGGTGGACCCATAACAGTTGGCGGTAGTTTATGCCTTTCCACTCGACGTTCCGGCGGATCAGAACCCAGCATTAGTGAAACTCCTTAAGTACTGCCTTGTCAAAGTTTAAGTAAGAAGTTGCAGATAAAGCGATAAACAGCACACAGTTGATTTCCAGTAGCTCCGCCTCCGAAGAGGAGAGAATAAATCGAAAAGCCAAAAAATTTGCCAAGGTCGTCAACTTAGAATCAATTTCGTTTGTTTACCTCCGTGGAGGCTGATACTCAATTCGACGGTTGTTTCCTTACCCTGAAAAAGGCAAGTAATCCAACCGTTTATGAGAAGATCGCGACTAAAATAAACCAATAGGGATGGAATACCTAAGGGACTTGCTTATTTTTCTCCGCCAGCTACGGATACCCTAGTTTTTTATCTAGTTAGAGATTCCAGGTGGCCAGTTCGTAAGCAACGCTTTTTTTTTAATCGGCCCACCATCGGTGAGCAACTACCCGAAGAGGGTTACGCCCTCTGTAGGGGAAGAGTTGTCAGCTAAATGAGAATGGTTTGTAAACAATTGTTGTGGGGAGCTTAGGGGTTTATACATATTGCATTTACCTTCGGCTTTATTAATCATATTACATCATTTGGTCATTATGATCTTTTGATCATAATCATGAGGAAGGGTAGAAGCTAAGGGATGAGAATGAAGTGCACTTTCACATCACATCACAGGGGTAAGTGTTAGATAAACAGATGCAGGTTAGCTTCTCGCCTAGGGGCGACACTAGGCATTGATGAGAGACAGTGGGAGCCCTGTTAGATACAATAGGTGTCACTGTGCATGTGATGGCCAAATGTAAGGAAGAATGACATCGGAGCAATATGGCTGGTAGTAAGCAAAATCTGGGTGGTCTGGGGGAAGAGTAAAACGGTAAAGAGTGAACAGTAAAGCGATAGGAGTAGGAATAGACGGTGTAAGCAATGGAGGGGGACTGCGATCATGTGCTTCAAAAGTATCATGGAGAAGGGGTTGATTGAGTGCAAGGCGGCGGCAGATGTATTTGGTGCGAATGTCTTCAAGATGGTAGAGGATGTGGGGAAAACTGAGTCGCGCATAGAGTTCTCGGGTGGGACTGGGAAGCTTAACTCGATAGGCAATTCGTAAGGCATGGCGTTCAAGAACTTTGAGTTTTTCGTAGTATTGAGATGAAGCAGACAGCCAGGCAGTGAAACCAAACGTGAGGATTGGACGAAGAAAAACTTTGTACGTTTTCAGAAGCGTGTCGGCGTTAAGTCCCCAAGTAGTGCCTGTCAGACTCTTCAGTAAGTTCAGGCGAATATACGCTTTATTAGTAATGTCTTTTAACTGAGGTTTCCAGGCGAGGTGATGATCAAATGTAATTCCAAGATATTTGACTGTTTTTGTAGGTAGTAAGGGTGTGCTGTCAACGGAAAGATTAAGAAGATTAGGGTTGCGCTGGATACGGGAGCGAGCATGAGGTGGAAGGAAGACTATTGTTTGAGTTTTAGATGCATTAATTTTCAATCGCCAGTGATGACACCACGTGACGAATGTATCGATGGCTTGTTGCATATAGACATTGATCTGATGAACAGTTTTATACGTGGCGAGCAGGGCAGTATCGTCGGCGTATTGGAACAAATGGACATTTGTTGGAAGAGGGGGGAAATCAGCGACAAACAGAATATAAAGAAGGGGTGAAAGGACAGAGCCCTGAGGGACACCAGAGTGAAGGAATATAGGAAAAGACAAAGTGGAGTTAATGCAAACGTAGGCCAGGCGACAGGTGAGAAAGTTGAAGATGAATCGGATGTAAGATATGGGAAGTTTAAGCTTATTGAGTTTATAGATCAGTGCAGGATGCCATACCTTATCAAATGCCTTTTCGAGATCAAAGAGAACTAAACAGGAAGGGCGTGAAGTATTGTAGTGATTTGTAATGTAATTACTGAGCCGGAGAAGTTGATCGTTGATACTATAATATGGGCGGAAGCCAGCTTGTTGAAAGGGAAGTAGGTTTCTAGAAGACAGAAAGATATGCAAGCGTTTAACTATGATGCGTTCGAGTATTTTACTAAATGTAGATGTGAGTTGGATTGGACGGTATGACTTTGTGTCGGCGGGAGGTTTCTGTGGTTTCAAAAACATTAGCGTCTTGGAGGTTTTCCATTGAGCGGGAAAGTAACCAGTACGTAGGATGAACGTATAGATGGCCGATAAAAGGTATAGAAGGGAGAACGGACTCTCTTTGATCTGGCGATATGTAATGTTGTCCAGTCCAGGAGCGGTGTTGCGTTTGTTTGCGAGAGTCGAGGTGATGTCTGGAACTGTGATTGGCGCTGTTAAAGGAGTGTCAGGTAGTGTGTGATCTATATGGGGTTGAAGATTTGGTGAGGTTAGGTTCAGATGATCAGCTGGATGTGGGCGATGCGGGTTTGCAGACGGGAGAGGAGTAAAAATACCCTGTAGATAATTAGCAAAGGCATTGGCTTTGTCGAGATCAGTATGTAGAGGTTGATTTTGGTCTATGAGAGGATAGGTGGTACGAGTGTTCTGCCCAGTAAGAGTCTTGAAGCGCTTCCAGTACTGACTAGGGTGTGCTGTAGTGCCTAATTGATTACAAGTTTTGATCCAAGAGCGTAATTTGTATGCCTTAAGGTAATTGCGGACTGTGCGAAGAAGTTGACGATGATGGTGAAGGGACTCGATATTGCCAGTATGCAAGTAATCTCTGTATAACTGACGAGAGCGCTTAATGAAAGGAAGATAATGTGGAGAAAGGGGAGGGCGAGAGAAAGAACATTTAGATGAAGGGATGTATTGGGTTGTGGCAGAGGTGATAGCGTTTGTGATAGTATCCACACAAGAATAGAGTTCAGACTCTGAAGTAGGAGGCAAAACAGTATTTACGGTTTCCTGTATGTAGAGTCTGTATTGTGCCCAGTCGGCCCGATCAAAACGTAGCCTAGTACGAGTAGAGGTGTTGGATCGATCAATGGTAGCTGGTCTGGGATGAAATTGTAGCTTGATAGGAGCGTGGTCACTGCCTATGAGATCTAGAACATCGACCGTAAACTGAGATGCGAGATTAGTGGAGAGTATGACTACGTCTGGGGTAGTTTGACTATCGGGGCGAGTAGGTTTCGGTAGAGGAAGTATTATGCCGGTCGTATGATCGGTGATAAAGTTATGAAAGCGTTTTTGTTGTGCTTCGGAACGGCTATGGAGGTTAATATCTGCCATTATAAGATAGGTACGGAAGGTGTTAGATATATATTGGAAGAATGGTAATGGAATGTTATGGCCGGGCCGCACGTATATGGTGGCTAAGGTTATGTAGAAGTTCTTATAGTAAACAGTTGTAAGAAGGTGTTCAGGAAGGTTGAGGACAGGCGAAAAATGCTGACGATACGGAATGGCAGGCGAGAAGCCAATAGCAACACCACCATTGGCACGGCGTACGACATGTGGATTGTCGTGACGAATAAGCTGGTACCCAGGAAGGCGACAATGTTGTTTTGAAGTAAGGCAGGTTTCATTTAGAATGAATGTGTCAACATGTTCTTCTTGGAGTAAGGCTTGAAACAATAGTTTATGCTGTTGCAAAGAACGAATATTTATAAATAAAAATGTAAGCCCCATAATGAAAAAGAACATGTATTGGATTATGAAGGAATTAAACTGCTGTTTCCTGAGTACTGGAGTGAAAGTAAACATACGGTCCAGTGTATGTGGCATGGAGATTTGCATGAAAAACATATTTGGCAGCTAACTGTATATGATGTAAGATATGATTTCGCAAGAACGGATGAATGTTCTGTAGTGATAAGGTGATGAAAGAAAGCAATTGTGAAATGGTGACAGGTGCGTCCAATGAAGGTGGTGGTGCTGGTTGTGCTTGTTCCGGGAGACGTAATGGGACAACATTCTCTGGTTTGGACTGATCTGGTGATGGTTTAGATTGACATTTATAACTATAGGTTGGATGTTTTTCTGGGCAGAGAGAGCATTGAGGAGGTTGCTGCATATTGGAGCATGTACGGGTTAGATGCGGACCTGCACAATAGCCGCACTTTGGTTGATTATGGCACTGATTTGTAGGATGTTGGCCATAAGTTTGGCAACGCTCACATCTAATAGGCAAAGGTTTAGATGTGTGAGACGGCTCTACACGGTGTCGTTTCTTATAAATATAAGCTCCTAGATCCAAAAGATCATTGATGGTCTGCTGAGAATTGGTGAGAACCCGCACCATGTAGGTCGGGCCTTGGTTGTTGCGAATTCGCAGGCATTTAAGAATATTATGACCTTCGTGGGTGAGTTCCTCCTGAACCTCTGTGTCAGTATACGTAGGATCTACTCCACGAATAACCACAGAGAGAGTAGGTGATCTACGAGGTGGGGGTGGTTGCTTTAGACGTGAAGTAGAAAGCGTCTTGAGTGTTGCCTTTGTGCCGAAGATTTCGTAGCTATAGGAATTCAAAAGTTTGCGAGAAAATTCTGGATCAGTAGTCTTAATAATAATGCCATTTCGAGTGCGAACTAATTGAGTAATAGCAGAACGGGGCATGTATTTGGTGACTTGCAGAAACAAACGTTTGAGATCCTCATACTTAGGATCGTAGTGTTCTAAAAGAAATGAGTAAATTGGAGGCTTGAGTGTCTCTTGCAAAGTTGGAAACTGGTTCGTGTCAGTCATGTCAACAGACATGGATGAAGTATCTGCTGGAGTATTATCATGAATCTTATGTGGTCTCTTGGCTGGTGGTTGTGGAGTACTATTTGAAGATTTACTAGGTGAGCTTGATCGAGAATTACTATCTAGATTTTTCTCCAGAGATCGTGCCCTCCGTAACCCTGGTTTCCCAGAGGTTGAGGGGGCAAGGAGAACAGGTGGCAGATTAGAATGACGACCAGCCAAAGGTTGAGACGCCATGATGAAGATTCAGGCACTCCGGCCTGATATGTAAGTTAACAATGAACCAGGTGAGGTAAATAATGTAGGTAAAGAGAACCCCGTTTGGATAGGTTCTCAGGTAGGCTTGAAGTCGCTTTTAGCCTGCGTCGGTTTACTCTGGTATTGGCTAGATCAGTCTGTCAGAACAAACACACAAGCTATCAGCTTCTTCAGCCAGGAAGAGGATAGGATCGCAAAAAACAGCCGTACTGACGTCTGGTACGTCACAGCTGATAAAGCCAATAGTGATATTGACCTGAAGATGAGCAACGCTTTTTTTTTAACTGCAATTTCATTCCCAGTCGAAACTGGGCGGGCCACAGAAGGTAACGCCTTCTCCGGGGCCAGGAGAAAAAACAGAATTGTTAGAAGCGCCTGAATATAGTTGGGATACAGGAAGCTATTGATTGTGGTGATGTACGATCATCGTTATATTGTTAGATGTTGTAGATGAAGTGTAGAGTAAGAGAGATTATGGACGATAGATATGCAGATGGCTTTGATAGATGCGACGACGAGGGTTATAAGTTGCCGTGGCCTGGTCAAGTTCATGCAGTGCAAGTAGATGGTCGACTGGTGGATAGGCATGCCGTGGTCGTGTAGGAGTCTGATCGAGCAAAGCACCGAGAATTGGATGTGCCTCAGCTATACGGCTCTGTATATAGCGAGTGCGAAGACGATAAAGATGTTGTAAAAGCGTGGGTATGGTGGTGTGCCGATAGACCTCCCGAGTAGGAGTATTTGCCGGTAAGAAATAAGCGGTGCGCAGAGCATGACGTTCCAGGACTTGCAATTTGCTGTAGAAGTGCTGTGGAGCAGACAACCAAGCAATATGACCATGGGTAAGAGCTGGGCGGACAAAGACCTTATACGTATGGAGAAGAAGCCTGGTGTTGAGACCCCAGTTGGTGCCGCAGAGGCTTCGCAACAAATTTATTCGGCGTCGAATTTTAGTTTGTAACTGAGAAAGTTGGGCTCTCCAGGTAAGATGTTTATCAAAAAGGACGCCGAGATATTTCACACTGTTGGACAAGGTCAACGGTGAATCGAGAAGCGTAAGATGGAGACGCTCAGGATTTCGTGTCGGACAAAATTTGTTGCGGTTACGGGCGAATAGGGCCATTTGGGTTTTGGCGGGGTTCAGTTTGAGTTTCCACTTGAGACACCAGGTGACCAACTGATCGATTGCTGGTTGGAGAGTAGTGTTAATACGATCCACAGAAGAGCACAAGGCGAGATAGGCTGTGTCGTCAGCAAATTGTAGTGCATGGATGGGTGGCCGAGGTTGTGGCATATCTGCAACATATAAGATATAGAGTAAGGGGGAGAGCACGGAACCTTGTGGCACCCCAGCACGAAGAACAAAATGGTGAGACTGAGCCTGGTTGATTTGTATAAAAGCTGGGCGTTGATGAAGGAAATTGGCTATGAGGCGGACGTACGGTATAGGAAGAAGATGTAGCAGTTTAAAAAGAAGGCCTTGATGCCATACCGTATCAAATGCTCGCTCAATGTCAAATGAGATTAGGACAGAAGGTAGTCGTTTGTTGAAGTGGTTGGTCAAAAGGCTCGAGAGCTTAAGCAGTTGATCCGTGGTGCTGAAAGATGGTCGGAAGCCGGCTTGCGTTGTAGGCAGATGATGATGTGTTTCTAAAAAAGGATGAAGGCGGGTGACCAAAATGCGCTCCATGGTCTTACTGAAGACGTTGGTGAGACTAATTGGGCGATATGAGCCGATATTGGTAGGATCTCTTTGCGGTTTCAGAAAAACCACAATTTTGGCGAGCTTCCAGAGAGGAGGAAAGTAGCCAGTTGTTAGAATAGTTGTATACAACTGGGCGAGAGCATGATGGAATGCCTCTCCGGCTTGCCGAATTTGGTTGTATGTAATAGTGTCGGTACCAGGAGCTGTATTGCGGCGTCGATGAAGCACAGTGACTATCTCAGCACTAGTTATTGGAGCTGTCAAAGGATTAGTGTGATCAATGGTATGGTCTATTGCAGGGGTAAATAACGCTCGCTCAGGATTGCCCACAGTGGTAATACGGCGGTGAGATGGATGGTAAAATATTGGAGCATTATGTGGTGTGAAGACATCCTCAAAGTAAGTAGCAAAGGCGGTCGCTTTTTCGGAATCCGTGGTAGGAACGTTGCCATCGACCAGAATAGGATAGTGGGAACCTCGGCGTTGGTATGTGAGCCGTTTAAACAAGTGCCAGAATTTAGTGGCATTGGTTTCATTGCGCAACTCATTGCAAGAATTTCGCCAGTCGAGGCGTTTCCGGGCTATGATGTAGTGTTGGACCATGCGTTGGAACTGTCGATGGAGTAGGAGAAAGTGTCGATCGTGAGTTCGCCTGTATTCAGTCAGAAAGGTATGAGACCATTGAAGTAGAGTAACTGCATGATGTGGTAGGCTCGGGCGATGCGAGTGTGAGGTACGTTTAGGAACTGCGTGTTCAGTAGCGCCGGCAATGAGGGTACTGAGAGATGTGGAGACATGGTCAATGTCAGCGAGAGACGAGACGTCGGTGGGAATAGAAGCCAAGTTCTCCGTGATGTACGTTCGATATTTCTCCCAGTCAGCCTTGGCGAAATTGTAGGTCGCAGGGGAGGCTGGTGGTTCCCTGGATTGGATGTTAGATGGAGTTATTGTAAGTAGTACCGGGAGATGATCACTGCCTACAGAGCTAAGTACCTCCACAGAAGATTTGGGCAGTAGGTTGTTACTAACTATTACCACGTCAGGGGTGGTATGACTCGCAGGCCGAGTGTGGTGTGGCAGAGGAATACAAGAACTATGGGTAGTTTGAAGGAAGTCCTGGAAACGCTGCTTTTGCGCCGCAGTGCGTGAGTGATAATTGAGGTCCGCAAGAATTGCGTATGATTTAAAGTTGACGTCCAAGTAAGTGAGAAACCGGTATGCCAACGGTTGAGTAGATCGTACATAGATGGTTGCTAAGGTCAGAGTAAGAGCTGGAAAATAGACGGTACTGATAACGTGTTCAGAATATTGCTCAGGATATGGTGGGATGACAAGACGACGGGGTAGGGAGTGCCTAATGGCAATAGCGGCTCCACCACGAGCAATGTTGTTAGGGAGATCACATCGTAAGAGGTGATATTGTGGGAAGCAGTACCGATCAGTAGTTTTTAAGAAAGTTTCATTTAGCGCAACACAGTCGACACTGAGTGAGGATGCCATGGTTTCAAGTAAAACTCTGTTTGTCTTGAGCGAGCGGATATTGGAAAATAGGAGTTTGACTACCTTCTTATTTTTGTTCCCCGCCATCTGGAACAGGAGGAGTAGATTCAGAATGGAAATGAAAGTGAGAGTAGAGGCCAGAATAAGTGGCTGCCATATGGATATTAAAGATGTCGTAGGCAGCTTTTGTTGCATGTGACAAAATGGCCTCACGTTGGAACGGGAAGGCATTTTGCAAGACTAGCGTGATAAATTGTAAGATATTTTCGACTGTAGGAGGAGGAAGTAAGGATGTTTGGGTGCCAGTTGAAGTATTGACAGGAGTGGAAGAAGCGTGGAGGCGGAGCGGCACGACTGTTTCGGGTTTATCCGGCAGCGGTTTCGGTTTGGTTTTGCATTTGTAAGAGTAGGTAGGATGGTCGCCATCACAAGTGTTGCATACCGGAGGTTGTTGGAGAAGTGTGCAGTTTTTAATCTTGTGTGGGCCCTTGCAGTGTGCACATTTAGGTGGAAGAGTGCATTGAGTGGTCATATGGGAATTATATGTTAAGCAATTTTCGCAACGCCGTGAGAGAGGAGGTGGCGTGCGAGATGCCTCGACGCGATGGTGACAACGATAGATAAAGACACCATTTTGAAGAAGATCGTCTATAAGCGCTTGGTTGTCTGTAAGCAGTCTCACCATGTATGTAGGACCTTCGGCGTTCTTAATGCGAAGTGCACGACTCGGATGGATGTTATCGGCTTTGAGTTCTTCCAGCAATTCCTGTTCAGTAATACTAGGGTCAACCCCACGAATTACGACAGATAGTAAAGGAGAACGTTTGGGTGGAGGTGGTGTTTTTAAGCCAGGAGACTGTAAGAGCTGTATTTTCGTATTGGTGCCGAGAGCAACGCGCCGTTGCTTCTTACAAATATCTAATATGTTGCTACATTAGCCGCGAGTACTTGAAATTTCTACCTTTTTATATAAAAACGCAGAAAAATGTTTGCACTTTAAACACAGCGTTCAGATAAAGTTTATACTATAAGTTAAACTTGAAGTTTATATTAAAATATCTCCAACAGTTCTGTTTTCTTTTGCGAAATAAGTAGGCTCAAACCTGCTGCCATCTATGTTCACATTTATGCTTTATACATAAATACTACAATTCGTTATGCCTCATGGTTACCGAAATATGAGGAAATAAAGAGTGACATTATAGGTACGTGAACTAGAATTCTAGAGTACTAGACGGCACAATTAAAAAAAATAATTAAGTTTGTCCTTTATTCAAGCTGAAGGCTAACAAGACGCCAACAACGCGAACACTACCTTGTCGCCGAAAGTTAAGAGGTCAGCGTCACGTGGTTTTTGAGAACAACTGAAAATCGAACGCGCGCTGGCTTTTTACTTCAATCTAAAGAAAAGCGTCTCGCAAGTGAAGCGTGGGTTGCCCACACTACAGCTTGCGCTAAGCAGAAATAAGCTTTTGTGTATAAGCCAAAGCGAAATAAAATCAAATAAAAGTGGCAGGCAAGCTTGCGGCAAGCAAATATGCTGTCTGGGTAATAACCACAGCACAAATCTTAAAAATTATAAAAAATAGAAAACATGCACCATGGCAAAAATTTCTGTCATCACAAATAATACATATATGTCCTATATCAGCTAGGAAAATTTCATTGAAATCGGAGCCGGACAATTGGGTGATGTCCCTTGTTAGTATAACGCCAAATTTCACTGATTTTTGTCATTTCTTGTACGTTTAATGTGCTAGGCGTATTTCGAAAGGAGCAATGTAAACTATTCAGTTTTGGTCATTTCTAATTTCTTCACTATTTTCACCGTTGCTTAGTTGAACTATATTATTATTACTATAGTTGTTACTTCCAACGGTATCTTCATACCTTCAGTTCGTCGTCGTTCGTGTACTAATTGCGCATAACAAAGTAGCATATGGATTTATAAGTGCTCTTAGCGGTTGGCCAAGAAGTAAACAAATAGCTTCTTCTATCATACTCGGGTATGTCATATCCATCCTTTACATTTGTGTCGATTATCATCTTGTTTTAATTTTTGTTATACCTCATTTTAGTTTGCAAGTTTGCATAATATTTGTAATATCCAATAAGTAGAACAAGTGGACTTAATAGAACACAAATGGACTATTATTGCCTGAACATCACTGCCTTTTACAGTTTACGGAAATGAACTTTTGAAACTGTACTTAAAATCTGAGTTATATATTCTCTCGCGGCTATATGTTAACGTACATGCTAACGGTGCGTTCGTAGTGAGCAGACACGTTAATGAAGGTGAGTAAGCGCATAAGATTTGTTTCAGCATTTGATAATACGACTGATTCTCCGCGCCATTCATTGTCAGTGTCTGTATAAGCACTTCAACTGAAGCGGGCTTTTTAAAGTTAACCCTTGACTTTCCATCTTTCTTCTCGCTCTACAGTTTGCTGTCCACGCCAATAATGCTATGTGGAGAACTTCAATGTAATATTTGTACTTCATTTGATAACGTAGTACATAGTGAATAAACTCAGCCGTAACCTAATAGTAAAGTAATTATAAGTGTTTATTTCCTGAGCTCCGTCATGGAATCGATATTTGAAAAAAAAGTGGAGGGCGCAGCATTAGCGAGAAGTAGAAACGCAAGCTCGAAATTTGAATTGAGAGTTCTTTTAAATATTTGGCTTTCGATTTGACCTTGATGCCAGAAATCCGGACCAGCAACAATCCATGATAGGCTAACACCTAGATTTTTTTTAAAGTAAGTCCGGTTTAACTGATAATTTTAGTGGTTTTCGTAACACTGAAGTAGGTATTCTTTCGCAAGGCTGTGTGTAATAACGCAAAGTGGAATATTTCGATATGAGCGGAAAAATTAACATACGCTTGTGATCATGGCTATCACTCGGGCCGAATTATTAAGTAAATAATCCCTAGAGAGCTACGAGCACAAGAGTCAGTACAATATTTAAACACGTTCAGAAAGATTAGGTGTGTTCTATGCATGTCAAACAATATATACATAGTTATTGTCGGTATATTTATTGAATTAATCAATTGTTTATTACAGATGTCATATCATATTTATGTGTGTGTCGGGGGGGGGTAAGGCATTATTGTCTCATTTTGAATTATTGCACCTTCAGACTCTACTTCAAAGTGGCCTAATTTTATCCCCCCACCCAATATAAATTGTCTAATTCGCGCACTGGACATTACGTGAAACATGCGGAACAGATGGAAACATCTTTGTCTTCTGTAGTCAGTCCTGCACAAGTCCTGGCATATTTCGCTGCACCATGATTAGTTTTGATTTAGTTAACATGAATCACAAATACTGTGAAAATTCACTTACAAAAGAAAGTGTTCCGAGACGAACACGAAATAAGGCATACATTGCTGTAAACAATCGGCAGTGTTCTGAATTAGCACGGTACTAATAACGGATTCTTACATCTATTCAAATAACAACGTCCTTCCACGGAAGCTTCCCGAAGCAAACAACACTGCATGGCATGGCGGTCTCAGCGTTGTCTCCCGAAGTATTCGTCAAATCAAACTTGTCCAAGACCGTGACACATATTGGAGGCGCATTTTAGCGGATTTCGTCGAAAACGTAAAAGTACTGAACACTTGGCGTATTTAGCTTCACTGGCGTATATACCTACAGTTACCTTAGAATGCTTAAACAAAATTTGTCAGGGATACGATTGAAGGTAACGTTCAGAACACCTAGTAGTCGTTATTTAAATTGTTTAATTGATTACTTCTACATGAAACAGGAAATTGGCACGAAAGTATCATTTATCTCATATTTGAAGTAATTCACACGCGGCATCTAAGCTTCTAAGAACTCATAATGAGTCTTACACCGAATACGATGAAATGAGAAAAAAGAGTCAGTGAAGTTGTTGGATTTAACTAATTTCGTACTGCCTGTGAAAACGACATATCAAAATGTTATTTAAGCTTGCTTTAACTAAACTTTTGTTGTTTGTTGAAAGTATGTCTTTAAAACGACACAGAAATTCCACTCTTATATAAGTTGGAATGAAAAATAACATTATTATTATTATTATTATTATTATTATTATTATTATTATTATTATTATTATTATTATTATTCAGTTGTAGAACGCTCATCTTTGGTTTGAGGAGTTCCTGGTTCGATCCCCGTCCACACAAGTTTGTGGTGGACAACATTGTGTCTGTGGATTTTCTCGAGGTTTTCCTATTTCTTCCCACGTTGTTATTTTACCACTTATTTCATAATGATCTACTTTCGTTAATCAACTGTCTCTTTTAGTATTAAAAGAGAATCGTAGGATGTAAAGCTAGAAAACTGATTTAATTTATTATTATTAACATTCTGTAAAATAGGATTTTTTTTATAATAACGTTCTAATTGATATGGGTAATCGCGTTTCGCTTTGTTTGGTTTGCCTTCAGTTTTTTTTTCTCTTACTAGAACCGAGGCTACATAAAACGTGGATCTACAGCTTAACGTCGGACTCAGAGTCATGTGAATCGTATCTGGACATCACGCGGCCAAGGCGAGTGTACTAGTTATATATCCACGAGAGAGCTCTTGAAAGTCTATTTCTAAACTAGATATAAAATCAAACTATACTCACAAGAGACGCGTGTTCTCGAACACTCAGAACCGCACGAAAATGTGCTTGATTACCTCCTCATTCGTTTCGTTCTCTTAATGTTATTGTGTATGCTTACGATTTGACCATCGTATTCGTCATCCCGTCTCATCTGTTCCTAGGTTTTGATATTCTTCGTCACTTTGCAAGCTGTTCTGGTCTGGTTTATAATCCACAGAAATTTTCTGTTTTTCCGTTTAATGGCTTTTCCCTCCCAGCTCATCAACCGTATGCTTCTCTCATCCTTCCTGTCACTTCCACATTCTTGGTATATTATTCCATTGTTTTCACTCCATTGAACAACCACATTGTTGAACAAAAACAGCAAAAACATCTTTTACAATTATTTTTGACGCTTGCACTTATTGCATAAATTTCAGTTCATTAATTTGTACATTACACCCAAACTTTGGTTTTATGCTCAGGTTTATTCTCTCCTTGAACTTCATGCTAAAAATAATGTGAATTGTTATTTTTAGGGACCATGTGACAAGGCTATTTTTCATCTCAAAACGACGTATTTATACCTCCCTTGTTCTCAAGGTGGCTTAGATCTTATTAACATCAGCCTTAAATGTCAACCTGTTTATATGCTAGATTTTTTAACCTTCTATTCATTCTCTATTTTACAACCACGTTTGGCTTCTGTATTTTTGACCGTTCTATCTGGTACCCCAGAACTCCCCGTTATTGATATTTTCTGACGTTTGTCCATCATACTCACTGATTCATTGTGGCTTCACTCTGAGTACACTTTTCCACGTATTTTCCCTTCTGTACGTACATTATATCAGACCTTCCTTGCTTCAGTATTTGAACATTATACATTACACATACCCCAGATGTATCCACAGTAGCACTGGCCACATATCTGGTGTAATATTTTTGCTCCTTTTTTATCTCATATAGAATCTGATTGGTATCAAATTGTTCATCGCTTAATTCCTACTTACGATCTCTCTTTAAGATAGCACGTATTCCTGACTCCCACTGTACCTTGTGCGGACAAATCGATACCATTGAGCATCATTATATTATTTGTATGGTCGATTCCCCGGTCTGGGAGCTTTTGGAGCTTTTAGTCCAGTTATTAGGGCGTGTTTCTAGCAGACATCCTTCATTTTTTACCATTGCATACGTTCTTTTTCCTTAGTTTTATCTGTATCCTTCTATCAAACACAACATAGTTTTATTTTTGATTGCTAATACTATTATATATTTTCCTAGTTATTCTCCTACTCTTGATGCTTAAACTTGCACTGATTTCCTCCAATGTACTCATTGTAATTATTTGAATGTATTATCTGTTGTACGTTTTCCCTAACGAATTTCAATATTCTTCCTTCATGTTTCGATGAAGTAACGTCTCCTGTGACTTTGTCTTCCCCGCCCTTTCAGTTTCTTCTTTGACACTTTTTTGTCTTAATATTTGAGAGATAGCTTTTTGTTGATCTCTTTCTGTATTATGTTAATTTTGCAATAAAAGTTCATTGAGAGCGGTATAGCGTTTACTACCTGTGGTGCGTGGGGTTCCTGGTTCAATCCAACTCCCAACTCGCGATAACAAACACCGTGTGCATGAGTTCATCGGGGTTCTCCCATTTCTACCACTTCCTTCATTTCATTATGTCATCCACTCATCATCACTGTCTCCTGTAACCTACACGAAATAATCGTTGGACGCAATGGCGTGTGGTGTTGTTTCCAGCCGAGAGACAGGTCACGAAAACCAACACACCTTTGCCATTGACAAAACATAACATAATATTAACATATACTGCCAACGCTCTAGCTGCACATGGAAAATGCCTCTTCTCCTGAGAAGTCAAACAATGCCAGGTTTGGTCACAGAAAAGATAAGTAACCCCATTCGTACTCCTCAGATGGTGTTGTCATTGGGACGTCTTCCCAACGTGTAAGGATAATTGGGAAGCCATTTGAAAGTAACAAGTAGTGAAGTTCGGTCTAGAAATCCAGCATCAACGGTAAGGGAAGCCGATATGCTGACCATACATCACCCCAAAGGCATGAGTGCCATATGCTGGCTTGTAGGCTCTGATTCCTTAACGGTTGTTTCGCCAGGAGTTAAATATTTTACTAATATAAAGAACATGTACTGTGTTCGTAGGTTTTCTTGTTAGTGCTCTCATTTTCTCCAACATTATCATTTCACCATAATTTCATAATCATTCACTTTCATTAGTCACGCGTCTCAGTTTTATTTTTACACTGCTGCCAATGCTGCAAATGATTGATTCCTAGTAACATCTGTAAATCTTAGGAATCTTCTTCCACCTTATCACCATTTGTCAGGTCGTGTAACGGTGTTCAAAGTTGCGACTTGTTTGTTGTATCTTAGTGGAGAAATACCGTGTACGTGGGTTTCCTCCGGGTTCTCCCGTTTCCTCTACTTTCTTCATTCCACCATTTCATTCATTTCTCATCATCACCGTCTCCTTTAGCCTCACCGGCATAATAGTGGATTTCATTTCATTTTTTTCAAATGTCTTTAACGCAATAATTGGTTGAAAATGCCTCTTAGACTATTAATGAGGTACATTATCTAAATGTATAACACTAAATTCCGGAACATTCCAAAGTCATTTCTCAATAACAAACTAAACATTGTCAATATTACAATTTATTACTCAACATAAACATCTGGTTAGCCATTTCTAGTGCATGGAGTTAGTGTCAGAAACCACCAAAATATTTCACTTCCGGCTACCAGTCTGCAATTTTACACAGTTCTTATATGTATACCAAAGAACAAGAATCCGCCGGGAGACACTCGATCTGATGTCCGGAACTCCTGTGATGACGTCACCAAAATGGCGGACAGCACGATTCAAAAAATAAGCCATATCTCCGTTATTTATGGACCGATTTTCTTCAACCATGTCTAGTTTTAAAGGAAATTAAATTTGCAATAAAACATCTTACCAAAATACTTCCCCTAAAATTAACCGTTTCGGAGTTATTTAAGAATTTAATAAATTAATGAGAATTTATTGAAGAAAAGTACAAAATAACTCCGAAGCCCTTAGCTTTAGACGAAACACTTAGGTAACGTGTTATATTGTTAATTTTATTACCTTTAAAATGAGCTATTAACGAAGAAAATCGGTCCATAAATAACTGAGATATCACATATAACGTGTTAATTACATTATTAAAATGGCGGTCACGACTTCTAACAGATAGCGACAAATTCAGCCAAAATACTTCACTTCCATATACCAGTCCCAAATTTTACACAGTATTTATATACATAATAAATAATTTTAAAATACCTGGGAGACATTTGATTTAACACGCTGAACTCCTTCCTATATTGACGTCATCAAAATGGCCGCCGGGATTAAAAACATAGGTTTGCTTAAATACACTTAACTCCATTACCAATCATATTATTGAGTCTTCCAATTGCTCCGTTTGAAAGAGCATGAAATAAGCTACAAAAATTTTGTTCGATTGTAAATGGTTTATGTCGATGACAACGTGGAAGGGAGTAAAATTCAATGTTGTGAAATGGTTGCTGTTGGCTTAATATATTTTGCAATGACATTTCTGTTATTACAAGAGGCGTTCAGTCAAGTAAATACACATTACATCCATTGCAATGTTGCATGCTTGTATATTTTTTTATGAGTGATTCATAAAAGAGTGAACATGAAAATAAAAATAGTTATTTACATCTTTGAGTGGATCCCATACCCTCTTTTTACTGATTGGCAAAAATGAAAAAAAAAAAAAAAAAACTTTTCTTTTTTAGGAAGTTTAACAGATATTTACAACAGTTTTTCACAATGAAAACATGTACAATCCATATGGATTATTAACGCGGAAGGCACAACTATTGAAAACAATGTAAACTTTAAACAAAGTGACAAGTTTGTAAGATTAAACTTAATTTCTGCATTGACCCTCACAACTACAAAGTAAAGTGCAAAGTTCCTGTACACATCGACATCGCGTGCAAATCTGTTTGCACTTGCATGCTATCAACTCTTTTAGCTGTTCCAGGTGAAGTTTGGGATTGTCGACTAGAGGGGCTCGTAGTCATTTGCGGTCTTCTTCCATCCCCACTCACAAGGATCCAAGAGTTGATTGTTCCGTTGAAGACAGTTTGTCCACAAAGTTCATTGTAGGATGGCCCTCTTCAAGTGTTGCAACAGAGCGTTGCTGGTTGGTAGAATATTTTCAATGGGTCTGTTTTGCTGGGTAAAGAGAATCCACCTGGTATCATTGACGGTCTCTGCAGAGGTTGGTGAATGGTACATAAGAACTACAAAGCGTTGCATGAGTAAAAACGTGTCGTCATCTTCAGAGATGTTGTCCAGAACTTGAGAATATGCCGAAAAAGCTTTGTCTACGTCTCGGAAAGTCATCTACGTTTTCCATGCAGTGGTTTTACCAATCCTTGCAAAACTTGACACAGTGTCAGCCCCCGTAAATGCATGGAAGAAAGGCAAAAGATCTGGAACTCCTCGTGGAACTTTGTTGTGCAACTCGTGGATCGGAAGGCATTGTAGCTGTTTTCCACTGCCGTATTCCATCCAAAATTCTTTCAGTGTCTAGAAAAGGCATACATAGCAATTAGTACCACATCACTATCAACAGTTTTCACCATGACCTTAGAACAACCCGACTATTCCATTGTACGCCATACATGAAGTAGGAGACGGGCATCGGCTTCTACATGGAATTCGGAAAATGTAGCTTCAAATGTCGCCTCCATTTGCGATCCAATTACCGTGTCTCTGTAGGTGCAAATAACTTTTTTCCCGGCGGGAAGATCCATTTTGACCAGGTTTCCAGCTAAAAATTCAAAGAGTTCTTCTTTGTTTTTACTGTGAACAAGGAACATACTGCAAAACTTGGGCATGACAACATTAGATTTTACATTTATTCTGATCCCAGACCCCCTCAACTGTCTTACGTCATTTTTTAGACTTTCTTGTAGGTAGCGGTCAAAAACTAGGCCAACTCTTTCCACAGATCTTAATCTGATTAGAATGTATGGTTTAACAATCTGGTTGCAGTACTCTTGAGATGTTCGGCTGGATTTAGGGACAAGCATATGAATCAAGGCTGCTGCATCGATTATGAGCGAAGAAACTTCCGGCTAATGAGCAGTGATCACCCGAACTCCGCTTGACTCGACGATACAGGGCACCACGTCGGATTTTTTTATTGGTTTTCTGAGCTTACCGCGGTCGGATATGGAAGGTGGACATGAGATATTTTCATGGGCAAAGAACTTTCTGACGTCAATTCCCCTTGATTGACTGGCAACGTACAACTTGGCAAAAACAGTACTGTCTTTTCTCAGCTCTACTATTTTCTGCTTGTCTTTGGACTTAACTGTAACTTTCTTAGCACTCATCAAGGGAAGGATGTTTCTTTTGATGACTTCATGGGTGAAAACTTTTTTAAGGATCAACCGATCTTCGACAAACGTATCAAATTGGCTTTTCTCTGTAGCATTTGCCGACATGACGCATATTTCATATAGCATAGTTCATAAACCATTTACCTATAAACTAAATCGAATAACATTTTTGTAACTTATTTCATGCTCTTTCAAATGGAACAATTGGAAGACTCAATAAATGATCGGTAACGGAGATAGTTTGAATTTAAGCAAACCTATGTTTTTAATCCCGGCGGCCATTTTGATGATGTCAACATAGGAGTTCAGTGTGTTAAATCAAATGTCTCCCAGGTATTTTAAAATTATTTATTATGTATATAAATACTGTGTAAAATTTGGGACTGGTATATGGAAGTGAAGTATTTTGGCTGAATTTGTCGCTATCTGTTAGAAGTCGTGACCGCCATTTTAATAATGTAATTAACACATTATGTGTGATATCTCAGTTATTTATGAACCGCTTTTCTTCGTTAATAGCTCATTTTAAAGATAATAAAATTAACAATATAACACGTTACCTAAGTGTTTCGTCTAAAACTAAGGGTTTCGGAGTTATTTTGTATTTTTCTTCAATAAATTCTCATTAATTTATTTAAATTCTTAAATAACTCCGAAACGGTTAATTTTAGGGGAAGTATTTTGGTAAGATGTTTTATTGCAAATTTAATTTCCTTTAAAATGAGACATGGTTGAAGAAAATCGGTCCATAAATAACGGAAATATGGCTTATTTTTTGAATCGAGCTGTCCGCCATTTTGATGACGTCAACACACGAGTTCTGGACATTGGATCGAGTGTCTCCTGGAGGCTTTCTGTTCTTTTGGTATACATATAAGAACTGTGTAAAATTGCAGATTGGTAGCCGGAAGTGAAATATTTTTACGCTAACTCCACGCACTATTCGTAGAAATATAATAGCTACTTTGAAAATGAATTGTGTAAGATTTTTTTCGGCTTTAAGTTATGTGAGGTAAGGGCAGGCCTATCATTTAAAGTAACCTTGCATTATTATAAAATACAGTGAACAAATGGACAAAGTCCCATCTACTCACCCATGAATTCGTAAGACCAAGTTTCCAACACCGCGAACATGCAACAGTTATTGAACACCTGTTCTTATACTGTCTTATTTGCACAGATTTAACTAGCAGTATTGAAAACTAAGCCTTTCCGATTTTTTTTTCAGAAAGTGTTACAAAATGGCTTACAACATTATAGCAAAGAATGAACGGAATGAATTGTTTTATTGTTTAACGAAATTAAATTACGTAAATGAGACGAACTGAAGGAAACGCTAAATTTCTACTATGCGCAATGCACTGAAGGGAAGAGATCAACGAGACCGCTTCCAGTAGCTTCATCTTTATGAGTTTGTATCTGCTCGGTTATTCTAGGAAGAAAACATTCCTCTTTCCACCGGTCAATAATTGAAAATGAAATCTTTAAGTTTTACGTCCCACGGTTATGCCGGTTAGGCTAAAGGAGATGATGATTATGAGAAATGAATGAAATTGTGAGGAAACGGGAAGACACCGAGAAAGTCCACGAGCTCGGTGTTTGTCCATCACAAGGTCCACACGGCGCGAGCTGGGATCGAACCAGGGACCCCAAGCACTGTAGGTGAACGCTCTACCACTGAGCCATCGCGCCCGCGGTGAACAATAGACTGAAATAGTGATGTCGTCATTTCCTCTTCGTTACCATGGTGATCGCCATGTTGTTTTCCAAGCAAACGCATGAAGCCTTAGGAATACTATGAAGTATACTGTTAATAAGAACACACATTTAATAATAATTTTAGAATATTTTGAGGACAAAGTAAAGTTGACAGGGAAAGATACAGATTAAGAATATGGGTCCAATATTTAGAAAATTTTTGAGTGAAATCTAGTTATTAACCAAGTAATATATAAGGAACCTTTTTCTACAGGGGGCATCTCTAGGTAATCTGATAAGATAGAAATTTCATAAGTAATACCAATGCCATTACCAGGTAATGCACAATGAAGAAAAATAACTACAAGCAATACAAATACTCATAAGGTACAGACTGACGAGCTGTCGGCACAATGAAAATAGAACAAATACTTAATTTGTCTGTAAGAAAAAATAGTCCACTTTGAAATCTTTGATGTTAATTATATTGGCATATTCAGCTATTTTACGCCCACCGTTCAAAATATGAGTACATAGTTACAGTGGCTACAAAATAAAGAAACAATCAATCAAAAAAAAAAAAAAAGACACGAAGCTTGTAACCATATGCGTTCTGAGAATTTTCAATCTGGACCAATTTCTGGTCAGTTAACATGCATCGAATCTTTCCTTATACTTCCTACTCACCTTAAAAATATAACAAGGAAACATTCAATTATGAGAGGTTCAGCATAAGCTTTAAACATTATTTTTGCAGACCTACACGTTTGGAATGTAATGTGTGATATCGATGGTACTAAATAAAACTTTTCCACAATTATTTAAATTCAATATCCGATAATAAATAAGCTAAATATATTTTGACACTTAACGTAACCTCTAAATGTATAAAACACAAAATCTGCGATATCAGGGGAAACATTTCACTTTCAACGCTTGGCATATTTTAACATATTTACCAAATTGCTTGCTTTTTCTATGTTTTCGTAGTTTCATTCATTGGAATCTTTTAAAAACATAGAAGTGTTTCTTTTACTCTGATGTTTGCAATTCGGAAATTAACACGTCACTGTTTTCGCTTTGTACTTAGGTTCTAAGGCCATGTTGTTTAGAAAATAAAACTACGATCACCATAGCAATGAGACGGATGTGACGTCACACTATTTCAGTCTATTGAGTGTAGAATGACATTGCAGTGCAGACGACAAAAGTGACAAAAGCACCTGCCTGGTTTCGGTAAGCCAGCAAGTGGACTTCTTCCCTAGAAAAAACGGTTTCTTTTGAAAGTTTTTAAAATAACACAAACCTTAATTAGAGGCAGAGAAGGAAGGGAACAGGCTGTTCCGTCTCTTCCACAGAGCAATCGTCACTGGTCGGACACAGGCTGTAAATGATGTAGCATACCAGACGCAAGTCCGTATTTGTACATTGTGCGCCCCCTGTGCTCTAAATAATTTGCCGCCCCTTGCACAAAATTTGCCGCCCCACCTCCTTCCCCGAAAACGACTTATATTAGAGTTGAATTCACGGCTTTTGTGGTCACTGAGATGAATAGTGACAGTTTTAAAACAATTAAACTTCAAGGTACTCCACTCCCCAGTGAGGGGGCGAGATTGTAAGAGTAATCGAAAACGACAGAATTAGTCTTGAATTCATGGTTTTCGAGGTCGCTGAGTTTAATAATATCAGTTTTCATGATGTTCAAGTTCATCCTCATCCCTTGGAGTGGGGCTGGGAGAGGATGACTTTTTAATAAGAATATGATAAGCTAGCTAATTAGAGCGAATTAAACACATGTACATACTTTTTCGCGCTTGTGCGGGCCTCTGCGGGTTGCTAGTTTTAAATATTACTTTACTGGGAACTTTTAAAAACTCCAAAAATTTATCGCCCCCTAAATTCTGCCGCCCTGTGCTCGAGCAGAGAATAGCACTTACCTAAATACGGGCCTGACCAGACGGGCAAGTATACAGTCGGTTAGGCAGAGAATTCTATATTGTGATAATAAGTGAGCAGGGAAAAAATTGGGAAGTAAGATTGCTTGATCAAATTATAAAGGTAACCAAGAAAGTTCTGTCGCTTTTTCACCCACAACTTTCGAACACCGATATGTCATCTAAGACGTACCTGGAAGATCAAAAATAGTCCCCATCAGCATCGAAGACTTTCTGCCAACACTCTGGAATGCCATGGATTCCATCGCGATAGAACGTGATGGGCAGTGAAGCGAAGAATGTATCAAGTGCATTTTGCACCTCTACTAGGGATTTGAACTGGCGTCCTCTAACGTGATTGTCCAAGGAATGGAACAGATGATAATCTAACGGGGCAGTGTCTGGGGAGTATGGAGCATGGTAATAGTGTTCCCCATCGAAGTCGTAGAATGGTAACCCGGGTCATCCTAGCCACGTAGGGCTTAGCTTTGTTCTGTAACAGGAAAACCACTTTGCGATTCAGAAGTGCTGGTTCCAGAGTTTTGAGTTTTTCTTGAACACGGCTCAACTGCTGAAAGTACACAGTTGCATTGATACTCTGACCTGCTGATCCAGTGCACGATGCCGCGAGCAGTCCACCAAACCCACAGGAGAAACTTCTTCTGGTGAAGTACTGATTTCGACTATTTGGGAACCGGTTCATGGGATGCTAACCAATGATGGCAGCGTGGTGGAGCTTCGTACAAGACCTACTTCTCATCACATGTCAACACCCTGTCCAGAAATAACTCCTTCCTTAGACGAGACAGCAAAGAAACCCATGTGTCTGCTCGTGTTGCCTTCTGGCCCAGACTCAAATCATATAGGACTCATCGACCCAACTTGTAGTGCTTCTCAAGTTGATGGAGGTGCTGCCGAATGGTTTACTCCTTCACACTGAATTGTAGTACCAGTTCCTTACATGTCTGGCCACTGTTCGCCTCAATTGCTGCTTGAAGATCTTCATTTTGTACATGTGATTGTCTTCCGGCACGTGGTGCATCTTCGAGTGTTTCGTCAACGTCCTTAAACTTGTTAAACCACCGCTGTACTGTCTGCGTAGTCACGACACCCTCACCAAAGGCCTGGCATATTTTGCGCTCCGTTACAGCGGTGTTGATCCCAGTTTGAACTCGTAAAGCATACACGCTCTCATGACGCCCTGTAGAGGTCCCATGTTCACTTTGTCCTTACGGAAGTTCACGGTGTAACTGAACTGCCACAACCAAGTTGTCTGTTGCATATACCGACACCAACAACTGACCTTTGCCTTATCTCCATTCGCAATTAAATCACGGTATAAGGGCCAATCGAACACAGACCTCCGCAAAAAGCGACAGAACTTTCTTGGTTACTTTTACATTAGCGTGGCCTAAGAGTAAGTACTATGTTTGACGTAGTTTAATGCATTGTTCTTATTTCCTCCAATATTTGTATATGATCTGTAACATCAAATGCACTTTTCGTTCTGTTCTGTTAAATAATTCCTCAACTGTTCAAGTTCGCGTTTGTACTGGCAAAATTGCAGAACCTTCAGTACGAAGAACTTTTTGAAAAGGAACATCGAACTATTCGTAGTTATAGAATTTGAAGAAGAATATGGTACGTAAACTGTAAAATCTACACTCACTCCTAGGGTAAATAATCTTCTCAGGAAAATCACCCAGTTAACATTCCAGCCTCCTCAATTTTGCTGCTAGTTATGCCAGAAACAGCATTGACAACCAATGATGACTTCAGTTGATGCTCCTTCTGTTATAGCACAGAACATAATATTTCTTCAGAATAATTCTACTATTTAATGAACTTCACGTATTGCATATTACGAATACGTGGCTCTGTTGTAAAAGACTTACCTCTAATGCGAGAAGTCCCTGGTTTTAACCGAAGCAATATAAATTTGTCGTAATCGTCATCCTAGTAGGGAATATCCCTCGTCTTCCTACCATTTCCTAGATTATTTCATAATATTTTATTTTCATTTATCATTCTATAGGGCATACTCTAAAAAATATATAATCACTGGACCTTAAACTGAAGCAGTTTATCACATATGCCCAATTTTATTTCCCCAAATACTCTGTTTTATCTCCTAGAAAATTTAGATTGGAATCTTTTCTGTGTTCAACACGTGCAATTATTTTTTCTCTTTTGCTCTCTAGTGTGTGAAGTTTTTATTATTCATTTAGAAAAACTGTACTGCACAAAAACATTTTGCTAAAATATGACAATTAACACAAAACATAATTTAGGTTACTCACTTATTAAACATTTCCTCCATTTGTGAATTTTCTTCCTGAAGCTTTTTAACGTCATGGAGCAAACTGCTGAGAACACCTTCAAAATGAGAGACTATTTGAGGAGATGTATCGGTTGTTTGAAGCTCTTGGTACAATTCAGCCAACTTATCTCCGCTGGAAGAAAGAAAAGCGTCATTCTTAAAAATTTACATATATCATGTGACTGAAACTAAATACTTATCTCCTAATCCAAATCAATCATTGTGTAAACAAAAACGATTCTATATTGAATGCAAACAAAAAACTTAATTTACTTCCATACTCGGTACAGCGGTCAAACAAATCAGTCCCTTCTAGACAAACTGTTCGAAAACTTGAGTTGCAGCGTCGTTTTTCTTTGGAATGCGGCAAAGTCAAGTTGCAATCTTACAATGTACCATAGCCTTCTATTGGTGACTAGTATTACGGCAAATTTTGGAATCCATTCAACCTAAAGGTAATGGGGATTTTTGCTACAATTAGGGGCTGAACCTGGACTTAAACAAAATCAGATCTGCCACTATTAACTTAGCGGCGCTGAAAACTAATGATTCGACACTGTTGTCGGTTCAATTTCAATATGTTTACATCAGTACGTCACACCATCCCAAGTGAAAATCGGAGGTAAAATCAGAGTTGAACGGCATCTGGAGTATCACTATTTACCTAAGCGACCCCGTAAACCAGTGGTTCTCAAACTTTCCGATAACGCGGATCCCTGTTCATTCGGAAAGTGATCTGCGGACTCCCTTGGAATGCTATCTGAAATTTCACATATTAAAGAATATACTAATTAGAATTGCCACTGACAAGAAAGAGAACAAGGAAAATAATGCAATAAGTAATTTATTCTGAAGATACATGATTGTTTCCTACTAAAAATTGGAAACATGATTGAAACATGATTGTTTCAATTGAAAATACAGTAACTTTCAAGACTGAAAATCATTTTTTTTTTTTGTTAAGGAAATTCACTTGATAAACAATTCTCAAGTGTGGGGTCACTAATATGAGAAATGAAATTCTTAATGATTTCCATAATTGCATTAAAATCTGGAATAAGTTTTGTCACCATCAATCTTAAATCCGATTTCATCGGTTAAGAGGATTTCCTTTTAAGGTTTTAATACTACAAAGTGCAGAAACGATCTGCTCACATAAATAAGTGGTAGGGAAAGGCATCAAATGTTACAATGTTTTTGAAAACAACACTTCATACTACAGCGCACACGCAACCATAAGCTACAAAGTTCATTTTCTTTGAAAACGTTTTTCCATGAAGTATCACAGGATATTCCAATAGCTGTTCTGGTTCTGTGTTAGGGAGATTGATACTTTGTATGTCATGAATTTCTACATTAGTGAAAGGATTTTCAACCCAACCTTTACCAGGTTGTGGAACAGGAAAATATTCTCGAAAACTTGCAGCTAATGCTTTCAAGTGTTCTGCAAGTGTTTTGTGCATTTCAGCAGATTTTTTTCACCTGAAGAATCAATGAAATCCTTGAGCACTGGAAATGATAAATTGTTTTGTACTCGTACTGAACACAGTTGCAGCTTCTTAATCTTAAAATTACTTCTTACATAACAGTTTTGAGTTTCATTTTATTACAACAAATTCTAATTTTTAGGCGTCGCGGGTTCCCAGGAATCCGCGTACTCCACTTTGAGATGCGCGTAAACTATTCATTAGACACTAATACCGATCGTTTTGCATCATATTTATGTATATCCCTAATCCCACTCCATATCGGTGTGCTTACTCTTTTCCAGACTATAAGTAATGTGAGTAGGGAGTTTGGTTAAAATTGCTCCAGGCGTTTCAGTTCTGCTGGAACACACACACATGCATACATCCATATATATATATATAGGATCCATATATATAGGATAGAAAGAGGAAGCATCCAAAGCCTCACCACATCCATATACAAAAAATTTCAGAGTACCCGATGGATTGGGGAACTGACACACGATGGAAAAAAGTCCTGTTCTGCCTTTCTTCTAAAGCATAAATAAGTTTGTTAGACGTGGATTTGTTTCTGGGAATCGTGAGTTTTGTGTCTGGAAATAAGATTCAATTTAGGATATTTTCTCTTTATACCTGCACGTTCTCTTTACGCCTCTGATTATATTTCAAGAACGTAAATTACTTGCTGTAATCATAATATTGAGAAGTAACCTCCGTATAACAAATAAGTGCAGACAAATATACTACACAACTTATTTATTACTATTATACGATTTTCTTAATTTGTATTTAACATTCACATATACTATGCCGATGTTTTGTCAACATCAACTATATCTCAGATCCTATATTTTGAACATAATAATTACTTATTTTCCGAAATGATTAAGTGAATATATATATATATATATATATATATAGGGTGGCCCATTTTAATTTTTCCACGGAGATGTCTCGAAAACGGTTGAACATAAATGAACTGAACAAAAACTCAAATAGGTAATACCATGAGGCAAATCGAATAGTGATATCGCAGTGCCCTCCAGGGCCGCTCTTTCGATAGATCTTTCAAAACTAAAAAGCGATGTGGCAAAAGGTTTTTCATATCGGTCACCGTATTCAAAATAACAGCCTGGATATGTTACCTGTATCAGATAAACGTCCAGTACCACTCATATGAAAATGGTTGAACATAAATGAATCAAACAAAAACTCAAATTGGAAAGCCATTGGGCAAATGGTATGATGTCGCCGTGTCCCCAGGGCCGCCTTTCATGGGGGCCCAGTCCCAACTTAGAAATTTTAAACGAAAATATGGGTCAAGTAATACCTCGTTCGATAGATCTTCATACACTAAACAGCGTTCTGGCAAAATATTGTTCATATGGGTCACCGTTTTCCAAACAGTAGCCAAGACATGGTGCCTATTAGATAAAACGTGTAGTACCATTATTATGAAAACGGTTGAAGATAATAACGGATGAACAGAGTAAAACTCCTATAGGAAATCACAAAGGGTATTTATCATTCCAAGCTTCGAGAATAATCCAACGGAGAAAAAAAATTAAAGTATAAGTGACAATGCTAAAGAGGAAGTCTAATTCTTACAAAATTATCTTTCCGATCTCCCTCCGTAAGTGGGTGAAGCGGAAATGAATGGTAAAATCTCAAATGAGGATCCCAATTTTACTTGCAATAATTATAAACAAATGAAATGAAGTATTTGAGTTTTACGTCCCACGATTATGACCGGTTATGTTAAAGGAGACGGTGATGATGAGAAATGAATGAAATGGTGGAATGAAGAAAGTGGGACGAAACGGGAGAACCCCGAGAAAACCCAAGAGCAAGGTGTTTGTCCACCACAAAGTCCACATGGCACAAGCTGGGATCGAACCAGGGACTCCAAGCACCGGAGGTGAATGCTCTACCACTGAGCCACCGCGCCCCCTGCAATAATTATGGTTTGTCTGAAACACTTGGATAGACAAATGACTGGTATTGTAATGTTAGGGCGCCGATTTGTCTGTAAATTTGGGGGGGAAGGCATTCAGTTGCATAAGGTATATATATGAGGATTTAAAGACAAATTGCATTCAAATTATGCCAAATATTGTATATTCATAAATAAAATAGGGGTCCATAATATCTTTGGGAGGCGTCCCCCCAGGATCGACCCCCTTGCTGTAATGAACCAATATTGTGCAGACGACTTTTGAGCAAAACCAACGTTTGTACACATTGTTCTAAAATTGCATTGTTCGACAAGTTGGTTTCGCATTTCAGTTGATTCATTTTTGCATAGGTCATTGCCTGGAATCGAAATGGATGGTACCATTTAACAAGAATTTTTCCATTACAGACATATATCTCTTATAAAAACACACTTCAGATAATTTTGTTGTGTAGATACAATTTGCAAAAACTAAGGTTCTCATTTGCAATTTCACGGTTCCTTCCCGTCCCGCTTCACCCACTTACGGAGGACGTTGGAACGATGATTTTCTAGAAATTAGATTTCCTCCTTTGCATTATGGCATTTTTACTCTAATCACCTCTGTTGCAACATTTTCGAGGCGTGGAATGGTAAATACCCTTTGTGATTTCCTGTAAGAGATTTACTCTGTTCATCCGTTATTATCTTCAACCGTTTTTATATTAATGGCACTGAAAGTTTTATCTGATACAGACACCATGTCTTGGCTACTATTTTGAAAACGGTGACCAATATGAACAATCTTTTTCCACAACGCTGTTTAGTTTACGAAGATCTATCGAACGAGGTATCATTTGACCCATATTTTTGTTTAAAATTTCTAAGTTGGGCCTGGGTCCCCATGAAAGGCAGCCCTGGCGGACAGCGCGACATCATTCCATTTGCCCCATGTCTTTCCTATTTGAGTTTTTGTTTGATTCATTTATGTTCAACCACCTCTGGTGCTTGGGGTCCCGGGTTCGATATCAGCCCCCGCCAAGTGAACTTTGTGGTGGACAAACACCATGTGCGTGGGTTTTCTCGGGGTTCTCCCGTTTCTTCCCACTTTCTGCATTCCACCATTTCATTCATTACTCATCATCACCGTCTCCTTTAGCATAACCGGCATAACGTGGGACGTAAAACTCAAAGATTTCATTTCATTTTTATGTTCAACCATTTTAATATGAGTGGTACTTGACGTTTATCTGATACAAAAAAAGAGCTCCTCCGTGGCTAAGCGGTTAGCGTACGCGCCTTTGGCGTGGGAGACCCGGGTTCGATTCCCGGCGGCAGGTCATGTGGTTCGGATTCCACGTTAATCAGTAGGTTCACGTCTCATATAGCCTCGCTGCTGAAAGGGACGCTAAACTAAAATCAACTCAACTCAACTGATACAAAAAACATATCTAGGCGGTTATTTTGAATACGGTGACCGATATGAAAAATCTTTTGCCACATCGCTTTTAGTTTTGAAAGATCTGTTGAAAGAGGTGCCACGCGCCCCATGTTTCTATTTAAAATTTAAAATTTGGGCTCCGGGCCCCCTTGGAGGGCACTGCGACATCACCATTCGATTTGCCCAATGGTATTTCCTATTTGAGTTTTTGTTCAGTTCATTTATGTTCAACCGTTTTTGAGATATTTCCGTGGAAATATTAAAATGGGCCACCCTGTATATATATATACAATTGATTTAATTTAAAGAAATTATTTTATATAATTTTTATGCATTCTGGAAATAGCATTCCATAGCAAAAGTTTAACTCTAACAAATAGCAAATTCACGACGTTACGAATAGAAGTCCCGCGCTTCCACTGAGCTAACATAAATACTATTGCTGACCTCTTTCTGAAGAAATATAACAATATGCACGACAATTACATTCATACCCGTTGCAAATGCTGTTCTTTCTTTCCTTTCTTTTTTATTCTACTATGGATGCTAGAACTATATTCACTGTCTTTCCTTTCATTGGAAATATTCTTTTACCTATGGAGGCATAAATAAAAAGCATGTGCTAATTCGTATATATAGTTTCATATCTTATCATTAATTATTTTAATCAATGTTACATTTTTATACACTTTATAACATTTCAACGTATATTATTACACGTAAAAGAAGAAAAAAAACATATTTTCATAATTGTTTCCATTTGCGAAGGTTGGCTTCGGTGCTCGAACGTGACATATTTGGTTTACTATTTCCGAAGATGCCCGAAATTTTTAACTCAAAACAGCCATAATTAATTGAAAAAATGTAATACGTCCGGACAAAACCCGTAAACGAAAGGTCTCTCCGTTTATAAGACCTTAGTCGGGAACTTGGCTTATCACTTCAGAAATTAAATTTATAATGCTTCTAATATTCACTTATAACATCAATGTTTTCTTCCTCGACAACCTGAGGTGTGGAAGGAGCTACGCAGATTCACTCAAAGGGTACACTTCATTTCCTGGCACCCCGCTAACCACGCCCCTGTGTACATAATGTATGACTACAATTACGTTCTCAATATCATAATAATTCTAGTGATTCAAGTATGATTTAACCGACTACTGCTCGATTACTAGTACCCCACAAGATTTCCTCAAAACGATTGTCGTAACCGAGGCTTGGCTACTTTAGCCTTGATCCGGTAACTGAAGAGTTTCTGTGTTATTTCTGTTTTTTATTATCCAAAAATTGTTTTCTCCATCACCGTCTCCTTTAGCCTAACCGGCATAATCGTGGGACGTAAAACTCAAAGATTTTTTTCCATCTAAAGATGAGGTGCAATAATCATACTCATATTAACCAAGAGAGTGGAGATAGTAGTTTGACTACGAAATGTCATTTCTTATTACTTTTGTTAACTGGAACAGGATGAATATTTTGACATAATATACTTAGAGAGTGTATTATTACTACATATACCCATATTGTATCATACGTATTGACCCTATAAATCGGGTAGAACTATTTTACCCATTATATTTTAAGGAAACCAATTATATATAATTAACAATTTGAACTTCTATGTCTGGTTATTAATTTGGACTAAAACCTATCTGTATATGACTCGGAATTACTGATCTTTTCTGTCGCAGGCGTATAATAGCTTCGACTTGGCGTATAATATCATTCTGCAACATTCATACTCGGAATAATTTTCTTTCATACAATGCAAACTACTATAAACCATTTAACAGGGGCAGCCATATTTCTTTTATTTTCGGTAGCAACTAACGACCTCTTCAGCCCTTCTGCTGTCGACCTGAACGAAGTCACTTCTCGTTACTTAGCTTCCGAAAGTCATTAACGACATTTAGAGAATTCCAAGCACTTCCGAGCGACTTACGTCAAACCTCGATAGCCAGCTTACGTAACGACTGATACAGAATAAGCTTTCTGAACCTAAATTACAGAACCTTCTGCTGAAGAGCACTTTATTTCTGGAGATATGGGGAAAGAAAATGTTAAGTGCTGATTCAAAAGTTTCAAAAATGTACTACACAATTATTAACTAACTAACTAACTCTATGGCCTATGGAACCCGGAGGTTCAGTGCCGCGTTCACAAAAGCTCTCCACTGATTTCTATTCTTAGCTAATTGGCTCCAGTTTCTACTTTGTATTCCTATCTCTGCAAGATCCATCTTAATATTATCCTCCCATCTGCGCCTAGGTCTTCCTAATGGTCGTTTTCCTATGGGTCTACCAGTCAAGACTTTGAAAGCGTTTCTACTTTCTTCCATTCTAGCTACATGACCTGCCCACCTAAGCCTCCTAGACTTGACGACCCTAACAATGTTGGGTAAACCGTATAAACTATGTAGTTCCTCGTTATGAAGCTTCCGCCATTCCCCATTCTCGTTCCTCTTGGGTCCGAATATTCTTCTCAGGATCCTGTTCTCAAATACTTTCAGTCTATGTTCTTCCCTCAGAGTAAGCGACCATGTTTCGCAACCATACAGAACAACAGGCATGATTATCGTTTTATATATTTTAAGCTTCAAATTCCTCGACAGAATTCGCGACGACAAGAGATTTTGAACCGAATAGTAACACGAATTCCCTGATTTTAGTCGACATTTAATTTCTTCTTTTTACACATTATTAGCATCTTTTCACAATTATTAGCATCTTTAAAAAAAAATAGGAGATTTTAGTGTAAAGTAAAAGTAAAAAAGAAATCTTAAAAAGTATGAACCAACTTCAAAAGGTACAGTGGGCTACATAAATTCTTGAGGTAGAAAATCCGTGAGTTAGGCATCCCAACTAACGCCCGCTCCGAGATTAATTACGCCTGGTAGAGTAGCTAGAACAGCAGCTTGAAGAAAAGAGAAATGAAATCCTTACACTGTAAAAATCGTTGTGTTGCTTCAACGACATGCCTATGTGTTAACACGATTGTGTTAAAATACAATACAAACAAGTGGTTAGAACAACTCACTTTCCATTTGGAGTTGTGTGTCAAATGCCGGTAGTTGAAATGAAACACAGCCTCTGTGATAGATTAACACCAGTATAGAATCTTCGGTGTTGTTTTCTGCGTGATAGCCAATTATGTTTGGCATCTAATTATAAAGGCTTCTGAATTGAAGCTACAGACAAACACAATAGAAAGAAATACTTAAACAAATCCAGGCATACACAAAATTTCAAAATGCAAACCGCGCGATATGTTTTCAATTGTTTTACATAATGTTTCTGAAGAAACCCTAACAGCACAAAATGTGCTAGGCATGTGCCATTTAGGTGTCCTAAATTCATCTCCCACATTTGATGCATTTATTGCTTCTTTTTCTAAGCGATTATGTACTAGAAGCAACAAACACATCAACTTTATTAGATGGCAACTGTCGCCAATTTTTTAAAAGTGAATATGGAAGAACTATAAAATAAAGCAAATAGACAGTCGTCGTTTTCTTATAAAATTAGGTCTACATGGCAAGCAGATTTTATTTTATCCCGAACCGTTATCGTCGAATATATGCGGCTTAAAGGAGCACTCTGCTTAGCTAAATTCAAAAGACCTCAACAATTTATCTTTCTACAAGCGACGTTTTCTTCATCGTCTCCGTGACAAAGCCGGAAGAGCATGCGGCTAGTAATTGAAAGATTGGTGGTTCGTGCCCCCCCCCCGCCACTGGAGTACATTTTTGACTTGTTTAAAGTGCTTTTTAGACAGCATAATGTAAACACATTACGCATATAGGCGATTTAACATATTTTGGGGGAGTAATTTTCTGGTTCATTAACGCTTACGGCATGGCTCAACACCGGTTGTATGTTAAATACTTCACACACACCCTGTGTTAAACGCCAACACCGCGGGATATGTATTGAACTAACACCGCATAGTGGTAGTCACGCTGGTACCACTGCCCTGTGTTAAAATTGAGTTGAATTAACACAAGAATTTTTTACTCTGTAAGTTTTACGTTCCACGGTTATGCCGGTTAGGCTAAAGGAGACGGTGATGATGAGAAATGAATGAAATGCTGGAATGAAGAAAGTGAGTGGAAACGGTAGAACCCGGTGAAAATCCAGGAGCACGGTGTTTGTATACCACAAAGTCCACACGGTGCGAGTTGGGATCGAACCAGGGACCCGAAGCACCGGAGGTGAACGCTCTACCACTGAGATCCTTAACACACCTTTTGATGCACTGAAACATCAGCAAAGTTGCCAATTTACGCCTTCAGTTACATCTGGCAACACTGTGTGGTTCCTAGTGTACTTCAATCGTTGCTTCCTAGTTTAAAAATATATGCATGAACAAGGCTTGATTTTGGTATAACCATTATGTGTGTGTCACTTCAGGTTCAAAAATCTACTATCCCAAACTCCGGGTTGCATTGTATATTGGACACCCTGTATTAACAGTAGTCCTACCTGCAAATCATTTAAAGTATGGATGGATCATTCGAAGGAAGAACCCAGCTCCAGTGAAAATTTTGGGGGCCTAACAGGGCCTAAGCTCCTAGGTTCCGACGCCAATGATTGATACGTAATACTACTTCAAAAGAAGAAATTGTCCGATTCCATTATTCGTGAAGTGAGTTTTGAAAATGCTAAATATTGGCATGTAGTAATTTATTTGTAAATATTAAAAATGCAAAATTCGATAACACTCAAACGAGTTGGAGAACTTATCCGTACTAAGCGTATTTCCCCTTAGGTTACAAATATAACTGAGGGTTCTTGATTTGTATAATATTTGTGAATATTTACACATTGAGACACAAGGAGAAAAGGGGCGAATATAGTGTCAATAAACAACAATTTAAAATGAACGAAATTAACGGATAATATCAAATATAGAACCATTACCAGAATTAACTCTCTAACTCGTTCTGCCGGTTCACACTGGCAGAAAAGTCTGCTACGGACCTGCAGCGGGATATTCTGCTGCGGACTCGCGCGAGCCCGAAATACGTTGGTTCTTATCATTCATGCCACACTAGCTGCGGACCCACGGCGGCAAAAGTTGAGTTACGTTAAAATTGAGTCTGGTTGTGTTGGCTCGCAGCGAGTCCGCGCAGTTGTAGCGAGTCCGAAAACCATTGCTGGCAATCAGTCAAGCCACACGAGCAGACTTTCCCGCGTCCGCAGAAACGGAAATCGATGAACTCGACGTAGGACTCTTTATAAATAAAATTCAAAAATATCCCGAAATATAGGATTTTAAATGTGAAAAATATCGAGAGAGAGAAATATCGGAATATATATGACAAAGTTCTGTACTTTTTGCATATCTGCTACCAGCTGTTCTCAGCACGTAATAATAATAATAATAATAATAATAATAATAATAATAATAATAATAATAATAATAATAATAATAATAATAATAATTATTATTATTATTATTTTATTATTATTATTATATTTTTATTACAAGGCAGGATCAAAAAGTAGGGTAACAAGTGCCTAAAAATGAACCACTATATGCTAGTAACTCTTTGTGTTTGTGTGTTGTAGGTATTGATGGGTAGTATCCCTGGTGACCGCTAGAGAGCAGCACGGGGACGTAGTTGCAGATAATCGCAGTTCGAACATGGTAGGGCTACTGAAAATATGGGCAAATGTTGAAGTGCGAAGTGTTATAAGATTTCTGCATGCGAAAGGAAAAAAAAAAAACCAGCCGCGATCCATTTGGAACTTGCGGAGGTGTATGGTAACAACGTGTTATCGAGGAAACAAGTATGGTGTTGGTGTAGGGAGTTTGATAATGGGAGGACTGACAGCCATACTCAGATCGATACTATAATCGATCTTATCAGCTGTGGATGTACCATACGTCTGAAAGCTGTCTTTTGTGCGTTTACCTTCCTATTCCTCATCCCGGGTACTCTGTCGTTCCTTCTCAAGAGAACTTTGACGTCAGACTGATCCAGCCAAGGGCGTCTGGTTCTACTGTAAAGGCAACGGGAGCTATTCAACCTAGACTACTATCCAAACGGGTAGTCTAACCTTTGTTCATCTCATCATCATCACACAGTTAGGCTTACACTGCTTTGTTTACGGCCTTCGGGCCAGAGATCGGTATCATGTCCCTTGATACTTCACGGGACCTAGGGCATCATCATGGCCTACCTATGGTTCTAGCTGCCCCTTCTGCTACTGCGTCAGGAGCAAAACGAAAAGGTGCCAACAATCCGAGTACAAGTCGTGACACCAGTCCTGCTAGGTCGTTAATCGGGAAACCCTACACTGACCATCAAAAGTCACCGCCATCAAAGAAAATCCATCAAGGCGACTTGTCAGATACAGCTAGTGAATCAGGTCTTGTAATGGACCTCGAAAATTTTCCCGAATTAACAGAGACCACTCGTCCACAAACCTATCAGTTTCTACTTACCAACTTTGATCCAAAGTACTCGCAGGCACACCATCTGTACAAGCAGCTAGTTAAATACATGCCACGCGCCAACATCACTCAAATCATACCTACACGTAACGGGACTATCTTACGGACTCCCGATGCAAACTTTCGAACTACCCTGCTCAATAAACATGGATTCGAAATATTTGGGAAAGGCACTACACTGACTAGGCTCGCAGAAAAACCGCTAAAACAACGGCCCCCACCACGTAAAGAGCCTTTGCTATCAGTGGTTATCCGAGGCGTAGATACTGATATTACTGACCAAGAAGGCACTGACGAACTTACACTCGAAGGCTATACCATAACCAAATGCATTCGCATTCGAAACAACAACGGCTTAACCTATATGGTGAGAGTGCTTACACACTCGCAAGAGACCATCGACGATCTTCTGTCAAATGGGGCATACATATATCGTAAACGCCATAGAGTCGAGCCTTCTAGATCTCAGCCACCACTACCCTTACGTTGTGAGAGATGTCAAAAATATAATGCTCACTCTACTGATAAATGTCCGAACCAGCCAATCTGTGGGTACTGCTCCGGACCACACAATACGAGACAATGTCAAAACCTTGCTCAACCTCCGACCTGTTCAACCTGTCATGAGCAACATCCAGCATTCAGTTACAAGTGCAAGCAGCGACCTCCTCCGGAACCGACCAAACCTGAAATGACTGTTCCTTTGCAGCATCACACCAAGTCCATTCCGTCTTCTATACCTACTGACAAACACCAGGCCGTCACTATTGAACAACTCCTTGCTTTCATCACACTCACACTTCAAAATATTAATCCTTTTCACCGCCCTCACATCCTACAACAACTGCAATACTCAACACGTGCAATCTTTCATATGAACTTCCATGCTACTTACAGCGGACATAAAGTATACTTTCATGTCAGTCCACTTGAAACCGAAGTCTAATTCCATCTTACTTCTCTTACGAATGATCATGGCATTATCCTTTATATTTGTTAATATCAGTTCTCTCATCCAGCACAAACCACTCTTCGCACTTTTACTGCAAGAACACCGCACTTCAGGATTTCTTCTCAATGAGACTCGCCTTACACCTCGAAGCTCCTGCAAAATATCTGGATATTCCGTCACAAGAAAAGACAATAATATGCCAGCTAGACGTGCTAACGGCGGAGTTGCAATAGGCTTTCCCCCTTCTATACCGTGTCGTCATTACGAACTTCCACAGCACAATCTTCCAGAGTACCTAATAACATCCCGGCCATCATCTCAAACCACACCTGATGTTGTAATTACTTCTACAAACTTACTATCTTCCTGTACAGTTGAAGTGCTGGATCCAATAGGAAGTGATCACTTGCCAATCAAGCTTACCATCAACCGCTCGCATCCTAATACCTCTAACCATAAAAGTTTAACACGCAAATCTCTGAACTATAACAAAGCAGACTGGATCGGATATCGAAATTTCCTAACTGCAAAGCTTTCTAACATTCCCGAACCAACATCAGAAGACGATATGTATAACTATTAATCTCCTAACCAGTACAATCAATCAGGCCTCCAATAACTTCATTCCTACATCCAGTTCAAATCCATACAGTCCCAAATTACCTCCGCACTACCTTCCGCTCATACGTAGATCTCGTCAGTTCTACCGAGACTACGAGCGTACGGGAAACCGAGAATCATTAGTTCACCACCGATACATGCAACACATCGTCACCAATTACATCACAACATATAAACATCGGCAGTGGGTTAAAACTTGTAATACGCTAGCTGATACTTCTCATCCAACGCAGTACTGGAAAAGGTTCAATCAACTCAGCGGCAAACGTAGTATCACCACATATCCTATTCTTCTTCATAATCAACCGCTTCAAACTGATACTGACAAGGCAAATGCTTTCGCTACTTATCTGCAGGATATATTGACACCGCCTTTAACACATCCTAATCCTCGACATCCCGTCGATCGAATTGATTTTCAATCTCCACACCTCCAGCCTGCACTCAGCCACACATTGGGTCATACCCAAGAACTTACAACACCTATCACAGTCGATAACATTCTAACTGTCACCAAACGAAAACGCAACAGTGCACCTGGCATGGACAATATCTCTTACCGGCATATTAAAGAGGCCCCTTATTGTGTCCTTCATTTCCTGGCTATACTCTTCACATTCATACTCCGCACAGGTTTCTTTCCTATCACATGGAAAATGTCCAAAACTTTAATGTTTCCGAAACCTAACAAACCTACCAATCTTGTTTCTTCCTACCGCCCCATTCAGTTAACCAGTACACTCAGCAAAATCTTCAAACGAATTCTAGTTACTCGCCTTCACACTTACTGCACAGATCATCGCCTGTTACCTCTTTACCAAGCCGGATTCCGCCCTCAATTCAGCATAAATGATCAGCTACTTCGTCTTGTCAATCATATTTACAATCAATTTCTCTCCACGAAACCTTCTTGTCTGGTTCTCTTCGACTTAGAGAAAGCCTTTGATACTGTTTGGCACCACGGCCTGGTCTACAAACTTACTAAATATAATCTGCCTCTCACCTACATACGATTTATATTCAATTTTATCACTGGACGCATAGCCTACATCTCCATTAACAATTCATTATCTCATCCAGTATTTTTACATTCAGGCGTTCCACAGGGATCTGCTTTGTCTCCGCTTCTTTATCTTCTCTATGTGGCAGATATTCCACCTCTTCCAGCAACTGTCAGCACTTTTCAATACGCGGATGACACTGCATTTCTGGCACTTGGCAAAACCATACAGCACATCAACAAACATCTTCAGGAAGCTATCGATCTATTCACCTCCTGGTGTTCCAAATGGCGACTTAAAATCAACGCCGACAAAACTCAAGCAATTGTCTTTGTGCCTCCTGGCAAACGCACTAGGGTTCACCGCAACCCAACTTTGCTGAATGTTTCCGTTCAAGGAAAACGAATTCACACTTCAAACACAGCCAAATATCTAGGACTTCTCTTGGACAAACATCTCACCTGGAGACCTTACATAAAATCTATTTTGACCAAAGCCTATAATCGAATTAATCTACTCCGTCGATTGACTGGCACGAACTGGGGTCTCAACGCCTCTACAGTTCTCACTACATATAAAGTCTTTCTCCGACCAGTACTGACTTCCGGATTCACAGCCTGGATACCTGCAGCACCCTTCTTTTATAAAAAAGCTACAAATCTTAGAACGTCATGCCTTCAGAATCGCTTACCGAATATCCTTACCTAGCCCCACTGCCGATCTCTATAGTCGCATTACTTTTCCCACACTTCTTTCCCACATAGAACATCTTCGGTTAAAATATATCACTCATCGACTGACAATGAACCACCCTCTACTCATGGACACAGTATATACTGCAGCCGACTTCGTTACTCTCACACCATTACGTCCCACCCCTCTATCTCTGCTTTTTACCCTTTATCGATACACTGTCCCTCCGAATCATCCCGACATTCCTCTTCTCGATGCATTTCATCTCGATATTCATTCACATTTCATCTTTCCATCACATCATCCACAGTAATCCTACTGTACTAACAGGGCACCAACTGTCTTACATTAATGCCCCGCGTAGCCCCGGGGCGAGAAGATAACCTCACTTGTTCTTCTAACCTCACCTATGTGTTGTGATGTGTATTGCACGTACTCATTACTTTCATACCACATAATCATTTCATATCTACCTATGCTAATGTTTATGATCATAAGATCATAAAATCCAATGACCATTAAATGTTAATAAATAAATAAATAAATAAATGGATAAATATCACTTATCCCAACAACAGTAGTCCATATTCAATTTTCCTTATTACCTCTTCCCGAGTCGAGGGCGTAAGCCTTGGGTGGGGCTAGCTTCAGGCTAGCAAAAAAAAAGGACATATAGCAACTGGCCACCTGGAGCTCTAACCAGGTTAAAAATAGGGTATCTCTAGCTGGCGGAGAAAAATAAGCAAGTCACTTAGAATTTCCATCCCCATTGGTTGAATCGCGAACTTCTAAAATACGGTTGGATTACTTGCCTCCTCGAAGTTCAAGGAAACAACCGTCGAGTTGATTTTAAGCCTCCATGGAGGCTAACACACCTAACTGGTCTTACCTATTGACGACTTTGCTATTCCTCTTGGTTTTACGGTTTATTTGGCATCACTCACCATCGCATACTCGGGTTTAGCCCACCAGGTGTTTTTTACTATGGCGGAAAATGGCATCGATCATGGCAAACGCGCAACACCGGCTCTATCGGTTGCCGTTAGAGGGGTTGACTCTTCTCTAACCGACGACGAGGTCATGGAAGAACTTACTCTTGAGGGACACCATTCTAAAATGCCTTCGTATTAAAAACGACCAAGGAGCTACGTAAATGGTACGAGTATTAACAAATTTTCAAACCACTATTGATGATCTTCTCACCCACGGTGCCGTCATCTATAAAAAGAAACATCGAGTAGAGCCTTCGAAATCGCCGCCACCTTTACCATTGTGTGAGCGCTGCCAAGCATACAATTCACATCCAACATCGAAATGCACCCAGCCAAGCAAGTGTGACTACTGCAGCGGAAACCACGAAACAAAAGCTTGAACTACTTAACGAAGCCACCCCAATGCTCTACGTGCCCGGAACAACATCCCACATACAGCTATCGCTGCAAAGCACGGCCAACTGCCAAACCTTTAAATCCGGAGCTCACTGTTCCGCTGCGACCCATCCTACCTGACATTCAACACAATGTAGCACCAGAACCTCTTGGCGAAGCAATTTCCATCCAACAACTCCTTTCGTTCTTTACCATCGCATTGCAAAATATTCATCCTTTCCTACGTCAACATATTCTCCAGGTGGTCAACCACGCAGCCCGCGTCATCTTTAAATATTCTTTCCAAGCTACTTACTCTGGACCTCACGGCTATTTTCCATGTCAACCCTCTTGAGGAATTCCATGTGTCCTCCGCCACTTCCACCACTACTACTGCACCTTAGTCATGGGTATTTCATTACTGTTTCTTAATATTCGGTCACTTATTTCCCACTATACTCCCTTCGAACAGCTACTTCTAGATGAAACTATTCACGCCTTCCTTCTGAACGAAACTCTCCTTATTGCATCTATAACGTTCAGGATACCTCGCTATACTCTACTCCGTTCTGATTCTACCATCGCAGTACGCCGAGCAAATGGGGGAGTGGCCATTGGCTTCCATCCTTCGATTAGTCACCGCCAATATCATCCTGCATTGATTAACGTTCCAGAGTATCTTATTACTATGTTATACTTCCACTCCCTTTACGTTACCATAGCTACCATATATACGCCCTGGACACCCCATCCCACGCTCATTCTTTCTTTACATCTCGAATAACTTTAAATATTATATCATAATGGCCGACATCAATATTCACAGCCGTCCCGATAATCAGAAACAAAGCTTCCTTGACTTCATTACTACTCATACCACCGGCCATATTTTTGATATACCTAAAGCAACCAGATCCATCGCGAATACCACACCTGACGTAGTTATTTTTTCTGGCAATCTCTGGCAGCGCTGCACCCTTGAAGTGCTCGATTCCATAGGTAGTGATCACCTTCCCATTAAACTTCATATCGATCAACCGCAGGCTCCTACTCTTCGTTTCCTACCCGAACCTCGCCGTGTTCCGCGATTTGATCAAGCAAAGTGGGACGATTATCGCACTACTATTGCTGAAGACATGGTTACCATCGAGCCTCCTACTACCGAAGGTGATCTTTACGCTCGGGTCTCTGAAATCACGTACTCAATCCATAACGCTTCTGATCTTCATATACACACAAATGAAATCTCCAGGTACCAACCACGTTTACCGCCAAACTACCTATCTCTCGTACATCGTTCTCGCGAATTCTTTAGCAAATATCAGCGCACTGGTAACCTAGAAGCTCTTCGTCCTCATCGCCAACTCCCGCGCACTGTGCGTAACTACGTCAAGGCACATAAGCTTCGCAACTGGGTGAAGACGAGTAACAACTTATCTGAAACTTCACACCCTACTAACTATTGGAAGCGATTTCATTTGTTAACTGGGAAGCTTACTCGCACACCATATCCGCTGTTAGTTAATAACCAACCATTGCACACAGATGAGGAGGAAGCAAACGTTTTTGCAGATCACCTGCAGACTATCTTCACCCCGTTCAATATGATTTTGTTCAAAGACATCCTACTGATCTCTTTAACTTTTCATCTCCATATCTACAACCCAGTACAGCACACATTCTTCCAGACGACAATAGTCTCACAGCTCCAATCTCTACATCTGATATCGCCACCGTCGTAAACCGTAAGCACAACACAGCTCCTGGTATCGACCAAATGACTTATCGTAATATCAAGAGGGTCCTTATTGTCTTCTTCTGCTTATTTCATATATATACTCTTTTATTCTCAGGATCGGCTACATCCCTTGGACTGGAAGACTTCTTCCACTATTATGTTTCTTAAGCCCAACAAACCTGCAGATTTTGTTGCTTCTTAGCGTCCAATACAGTTAACCTCCGTTTTTAGCAAAATTCTTGAGCGCATCATTGTCATCAGGCTACATCACCATCTTTCTCAACATAATCTCTTGCCTGTACACCAAGCTGGTTTCAGACCTAATTTCAGTATCAATGATTAATTGTTCAGACTTCTCAATCTCATCACGAATCATTATAACACTGTTCATATCTCATTCTTTTTGACCTAGAGAAGGATTTTGATAAAGTGTGGCATTTAGCTCTCATGTTCAAACTTCACCGTTTTAAGCTTCCATTCTCCTACCTCCGGTTCATATTCCATTTTCTTTCTAACCGCCTATCTTGTGTTACCATTAACAGTTTCTCATCACATCCGATCTGGTGTATCCATTCTGGTGTACCTCTAGGCTCCACTCTCTCGACTCTTCTCTATCTTCTGTTTGTAGCTGATATGCCAACCCTTCTTCCCAATGTTCATACTTTTCAATATGCCTTTCTTTGCTTTTCTTTGCACGGCCAGAGCTATTCAACAAGTCAATTCTGCTCTCCGCCTAGCAATAGACTCTTTTCTCCGATGTTGTACTAAGTGGAGCCTTTATATTAACTCGACTAAGAGTCAAGCTATAGTCTTCATAGAACCTCGAAAACGTTCTCGAGTTCAGAAAAAAACAATCTACTCAATCTCGAGGTTCACGGCACATGAATATCACCTACTAAACAGGTCACCTATCTTGGTATCATCATCGGTCAACAGTTAACTTGGCGGCCACATCTTCAAGCAGTCATTCGCAAAGCGTATTCTCGGCTCAATTTACTAAAACATCTACTTGGTACCACATGGGGATTACAACCCACTACAATCCTTAATACGTATAAGGTATTTTTACGTCCAGTTCTAACATATGGTCATCTCGCTTGTATTGCTCCACCACCTTTTTTTCTATCAGAAATTACAAGTTCTTGAAAGACATGCATTTCGTCCGACGCACGAGCTTTACGACCATATCACTTTTCCTACCATTCCCCGTCATCTGGAACAGTTACGAGTAAAGTTAATCACAAACCGGTTTTAGCAACTTCATCCATTACTTCTGGATACTATGGATGCCGGCCGCCACTATGATTTAGGATATAACTTTTCTACTTGCCCTCTATCCCTACTCTTCTCTTTATATCTCAGAACCATTCCACCAGACCATCCAGATAATTTTGTCGCTTCAGCTTATTTTTCTGATCACCTTCCACTTCATATATCTCCTACATAGGCTAGCACCTTAACCTATTGTGCTAACAGGGCTCCACTTGTTCACATTACTGCCCAGAGAAGCCCCTGGACAAGAAGATAATCTACATTCGTCTAACACATCCTTGTGTTGTCCTGTCATATGCACTTCATTGTCATTATTTTTTCTTCCTGTCCTAATGATTATGAACGAAGTTCATAATGTCCAATAAAATTGAATAAAATGCAATAAAACCATAAACTGTAATTATGATCTAAAAATAAAATAAATGATTTTTCCGCTTATCCTTACTTCCCATAGACCACCTCCAATATCCTTCCTTCCCGTCTCTGCACCCCTCACCCCGGATAGAGGGCGTAACCCTCGCAAGGGAGCTATCCTTTGGCTAGCAAAAAAGACTGACATCACCCAATAAAGCTCAGCCTCCAAGTATCTACCACTTGTACTACCGTAGCACCGCCACCTCCACGACTCGTTCCCCGTTATGATAAGGCAGATTGTTCGAACTATCGCATTTATTTAACACATTCTCTTGAGAAATGCGCTCCTCCTAGTATGGAAGATGAGTTATACTCTACATTGGACAATATCACTAACTATATTCAAGTTGCCTCTGAACAATTCATTTCCCATTCTACCTATTCACCCCACAAACCTAAATTACCCCACAATATCTTACTCTCATTCAGCGTTCACGTCAGTTTTATAAAGAATATGTTCGATCTGGCAACCGCGAAGCTCTTCAACATCACAGAGCCCTCCACCGTACAGTCTCAAACTACACTAAAACATATAAACTAAAACACTGGATCAAGGCTTGCAATTCTCTTCGTGACACATCCCACCCCACAAAATATTGGAAGCTTTTTAACACACTCACCGGAAAATACACAAAAACGTCCTATTCACTCATTCATCATGATCAAGCACTCCACTCCGACCAAGATAAAGCCATGCCTTCGCTACTTATTTACAGGATATATTTACGCCATTATCATCTATGCGCCATTTTTGCCATCACCCCACAGAGAACTTTAACTTCTCTTCTCCACATCTTCAACCTAACGTAAAGCACACAGTTTCTTCTCGCCAAACATTCACTGCTCCTATCAATCCTGCTGAAATCACGAATGTAGTCTCCCGCAAACGTAACACCGCTCCAGGCATCGACATCTCGTATCGCCATGTGAAACAAAGCCCACCCCTTCTGATAAATATTCTTGCGATCATATATACTTTTATTCTTCGTACCGGCTATATACCCAACACATGGAAAACGTCTAAAGTTCTTATGTTTCTTAAACCAGAGAAACCTCACGACCAAGTATCCTTTTACTGTCCGAATCAGCTCACCCCTGTTTTCACTAAAAATCTGGAAAAAATAGTAGTATATCGTCTTCATCTCCATCTTTCAAGGTACAATCTTCTGCCACCACACCAAGCAGAATTCTGTCCACAATTCAGTATTAATGATCTGCTCATGCGTCTTCTAAACTATATCTCTAATCAATACAATACGGCAAAACCATCCTGCCTAGTCTTTTTTGAACTGGAAAAGGCATTTGATAAAGTTTAGCATCAGGGACATCTCTCTAAGTTACTTAATTTTCACCTTCTACTCGCATACATACGATTCATGTATAACTTCTTGTTTGGACGCCTCGCATACGTTTTCATCAGTCAACGATCATCTCATCCTATCTTCCTACATTCCGGTGTACCATAGGGCTCATCTCTCTCTCCCCTACTCTACCTGCTATACGTCGCCGATATGCCTCAACTTCCCACCAGCGTTCATTAATTTCAATACGCTGACGACACAGCCTTTCCTGCTGTAGGCCGCACTGTTCACCAACTTAACACAGCACTACAGGAGGCGATAGATACATTTGTCCTGTGGTGTGATAAATGGAAACTTAAGATCAATGCCAGTAAAACTCAAACTACAGTATTCTTACCACCGAACAAACGCTCTGAAATTCACCGCAATCCATCTCTATTGAATATCACCGTTAACGACACTCGTCTTCAGCTTTCTAAAACATTTAAATACCTGGGACTTACATTGGACAAACACCTTACTTGGAAAGCACACCTACAGGATGTCACTGCAAAAACTTACCGACGACTTAACTTAAACGACTAACTGGTACAACTTGAGGTCTTCATTCAGAACTTATTTTAAACACCTACAAAGTATTTCTTCTTCCATTGCTGACTTATGGCCATCCTGTCTGGATTGCAGCTCCCATTCCTATTATCACAAACTAAAAGTCCTAGAACGACACGCCCTTCGTATCGCCTGCCGCATCAAACTTCTCAGTCCAACTCAGATTCTGTACGATCGAATGCCTTTTCCCCACATCTTATTCCATCTCGAAAAGCTTCGCCTTAAATATTTTCAAACACGTCTCAATTTGCATCACTCGCTCCTCCGTGATACTATTAGCGTTCATACCAACTTTGATCTTTTACACCCTATCACACATTCTCCTCTTTCCCTTCTTTTTACATTGTATCGTTACTCTCTCCGTCCCGACCACCCCGATCTTCCACTCACTTGTACTCTTCTCATTGACCATCCCTCACCTCATATCATACCGTCATATTCCGCACAGTAGTCCTTTGTTACTAACAGGGCTTCCACTTGCCTCTCATCAATGCTTGGAGCAGTCCCCAAGCGAGAAGATTAACTTGCATCTGTCCTCTAACAATCATCCTCGTGTTGCAATGTCAAGTGCACTTAATCTCATAGTCAGTTCATTCCTCTTTTCTCCCCCATAAACAAATATTGTCCAATCCAGCAGTGTACTGTAATCAATTTATCAAGTAATGCCGATATTCCCCTACCTTATGATTGCTATCGCAAAGATAGCAATATCCAAATTCTATATACTAAATATTATGAAATAAAGTGATAACAAAGTAATGAGAAATTCCCTAGACCATCTCCCGGTCCTTTCCCCTAAATTCCCAAACTTCTCTCTCCCCATGGAGGGTATGAATATTGGGTGGGTAGCTAGCCTCGGCTAGCAAGAATAAAAAGACATATCACTGAAGGGCATCGAAGTGACAGACTGTCAATGTCTGATAGCGGCCAGAACATTTGTCAGGTGGAGGGAATGATGAGGGAGAATAGACGAATCACACTATCACGCATTGCAAAGGTACTGAACATTTCGTATGGTTCCGTTCATAGCATTGTTCACAACACGCTTCACAACAAAGTGTGTGCACATTGGGTACCACGGAATCTCACAGAAACGGACAAAAACAGACGAATGGACATTAGTCTGAACCACCTGACCAGTTATAAACAAGAATGGTCTTCATTTCTATATCGCATCATTACGGGTGATGAGAGACCTGTGTCATTGTGGACACCTGAATCGAAACGTTCCTCCATGATGTGGAAATATCCTTCATCGCCCCCATCCAAAAAGTTTGAAACAGTAACATGTGCAAGGAAAACAATGGCCACCTTGGTGTGATTCAACTGGAATTCCTTCCACCGGGTACTGTAACCATATGGTTTAGCTCAGTGAATATTAATGAAGGATTTTTTTTTTAATTTTTAAAGAAACCTCGTATAAAATCGCTCTCAAGAATTTCTCTCTCAGCAAACAGACGAATATGCATATATGTGTGTGCGTCGCGTCTGCAACGGAGATCTTGGTGACCCTCTCGTCTCCCCAAATAAGGTGCTAAAATTCAACTCAGGAAGCAAACGTCGTCTCTAAAAATTCCTGCCTATGGGTTGTCATAGCTATTTTTAGCTTTGACATCACCAGACTGCAGCAAAAGCTTGTCCACGGCGTAGAAACGCGAGGAGACGGGAAGAAAAACTAAGTTAGTCTGACTGGTGCATCTACTATGACAACAGCTAACAGTTGCGATGGAGGCTGCTCAAGACGAGTTTCACAATACTGCATATAGTATTATACATCTTGTACGTTGTAAGTGCAATACCACAGTACATTTTAAAAGTGAGTCGAAAATATTAAAAATGTTGTTGTAAGACGAAAACTCGAAATCTCAATTATTGGCACGTGATTGTTAATTTTAATATCATCTCAACGATGAGAAGCGGCAGAGCAGTGAAATACGTTCTATTCATCACAAAGAAGATAGAATGACAACAAGGGAATTCAACCCGTAACCTTCAGGACTTCCCACCTGGAACCACCAAAAATGGTTTTTCTTCATCAACAAACCGAGTGAGCAGTGACAGTGCGAGATTGTGGAAAATAACGATGTAACAAAACACAACAAGTAACCCGCGACAACCGTGTCTTCCGCGTTTACAGCAATAATTAATGGGCCGAGTGTTAAAATTCTATTATCATATTCAATCATTCAAATCAAAGTGCCTAAATGTAATATAATATGTGCTCATGAAGTCTTAGTTTTGTTAATTAAAGTGAAAAGTGAAATCTTGAGTATCCTTTACCAAAATAATTATCATGATCTAAATTCACATTTTCTAGTTTTAAGAAATAATTTAATTTACTTTTCTTTTCAGCACACGTAACCAATGCTTATGCGACGTAATAATTTTTACATTATTAAATCGCATCAGCATTAAGAATACAATTACAGTCAACTTTTATGTCGATTTCTCAGAACGTTCTGACCCGAACTCTGAACTGTGTTGTCCAGTGGCTATATGGTCGACTTTGGCTAAAGATCCGAATCGTTGTCAAAGTCTGAAGGAGACGTATAAATGGTAGAGGATCTAATCCTGGACCATAGTAAATGCCCAAACCCTCCTTGGGAAACGCAGGACACGAACCACTTACTGTTATAAAACGTCTTCCCAAACAGGGACATACCAGGTTCGAACCACATACTATTATAGTACCACGATCGCTGCTCGGACCTACTGTCAGACGTTGGGCAGACTGAGAGAGGCCATACGTCGAAAAAGACCTGGAGCACTAACAGAGAGTGTCTTGTTGTTACACGACAATGCTCGACCGCACACAGGCCATCTTACCCGTGACCATGTCACACGTTTCAACTGGGAGGTTTTGGAACACCCTGCATACAGCCCGGACCTTGCACCCAGTGATTTCCATCTTTTTCTTACCAATGAAGAAACATCTTCAAGGACAACGCTTCAACACAGTGCAAGAGGCACAGCATGCAGTGAAAACCTGGTTGAACAGCCTTGACACAGATTTCTTTCATAGCGGCGTTGATGGATTGGTCACCCGCTGGAACAAGTGTTTAGAAAAATATGGCGACTATGCAGAATGTTCGTTTGCAGTGTCATGTAAACCGAGACAAACATTTCTGGAAAAAAGCAGTTACCTTCCTTTTTGATCCTACTTTGTATTATTATTATTATTATTATTATTATTATTATTATTATTATTATTATTATTATTATTATTATTATTATTATTATTATTATTATTATAGGGACCCACAGTCAAAGGATATAATGAGAATTATGGTTGTTGTCACGCACATAACATCTTACAACATTGTTAGTAATTACACAGCCATACACAAAAGATAGAAGTTGTGTCCATAGGACCCCAGGGTATGGATTCGATGTATTTTGTTACACAGAATCCAAATTTCGAAACCCCAGGACGACTGAACATGTAAATTTTTTACGGGTGGAAAATTTGAGCAATTTTGGATAGGGAGGACATATTTGTCGCCCATAAAAAGTTGATACGTTAGTCGTCCTAAGGTTTCGAAATTTGGATTCTGTGTAACAAAATACATCGAATCCATATCCTGGTGCCCGCTGCACGGAAGTGTTGTTTTTTGTGTATGGCTGTGAAATTGGTGTAATGTGGTTTAGAAATTTAAGCTAGTGACCCCTTAACTAGTGCCTCCTCCAAATTTCTGTAGCTTTTTGCGAGCCTGAGGTGGCACAAATGTTAAGTCTATTATACTTTCTTGTGCCGTTAAATGCATGTATACTTCAGATTTTTTCATAATAGACGTACCTTGCGCTTTTTCGTGTTGGGTTCACCTGATTTCACGGGTGGCATGTATAGCAACAGTAGGAAAAAGAAAGCAGTATGCGCGCGACCAACCCGATATGCTGTGGGGAATATTGATAAGCTTTTGAGACAGTGAGCATTGTTAACACTGCACCGATGTCATCACCAAATTAAAAATAAGGAATTACTTTATATCTTGATAGTCCCTCTGTTCTACTCTTAAGGCCAGCCAAGCCAAGGCAGAGAGATACAGGAGAAGATACTGAGGGAGAAGCCTGAGTGCACTGACTGTGTCTCTCTTTCATAACGTTAGAGAGGCCTTTGCCTAGCACGTGCTCGAGTGAATATGCAGTCCGAGGCTTTGTTACGTTGGTCACAGTACTCAATCTCGGCTTGGCTGTCCTGTCCTATGGTCAATATACAGCCGGCATTATGAACATAGGACTAATTTTATCCTACAAAGCCGCCATAATTCATAATTTGACACTTTTTATTCAGAAAAGGGGATAGTGTGTGGGCCTCCAATCCACAGAGCTCCGCGATACCGTAACGCTACGCCACTGTACATCATTATCTTTACACTAACAGAAAGGCCAGTTGTACGAACGCTCGTCAATGTCAACATAGCTAACTTGTAAAGTAGTAAGGGGAAAATTTCACGACAGAAAGAGAAAAGTACTTTGGACTGCAAACCTTACTTTGAGAATTGTACACTAAAAACTAAGGCAAAGAAGACTGAGTTTACAATTTTAGTTGAAAATCTTCCTAAATTTTGAAATATGATGTTTACAATTTTCATAATTTGAAACTGTAATCGTTGATAACAGCGCTTATATAAACGCCTCGAGTCGCAGCTATTAATAGAAGAAATAGTAAAGAATGCCTACATAGGAGAAATATCTGCATTTGGTGCGAGGTATAAAGATTATGTGTATATGGTTTGCAAATGATATACTGTACTAGTTATTGGAGCATCTCAACGAATATAAAATGGACGGAAACGAAAGTGGGAAAGACAAAAGCAATGGTTATTGGAAGGAAGCGGTTTGTATCAAATATAAGGTAGAAAGAAGAGTTGATTAATCTTTGATACCTTGGAAGCATCATTAGGGAAAGCATGAGTTGCATGATTTTAGAAGACACGAAAAGAAGGGATAGGTGTTGTGATGAAGCATCTACAAAGAAATATTTTTGGACCTGTGAATAAAGAGATAAGAAGAAGAGTCATCAAATATTTCCTGTATAGTATTATACTCTACAAGCACAAACATGCACATTACGCGAAAGCGAAGAAAAATGGTTACAAGAAATTCAAACTTTAGGGGGGAAGAAGAACGTAGATTTCTAGATGAGTCGATTAGAAAACCAATCAGGAAGTGTCCGAAATACTATAGAAGGAAGGAACAACATAGGTTGTAACTAAAAAGGAAAGGAGATACTGGTAAGGACTTGCCTGAGAAAGAACTGTACCTTGAGAGACGCGATATAACATACAATGGAAGGTAAAAATGAAGAGGTAGACAACACTGTAACCGATGGACAGCTATAATATCAAGCGCATAATTGCTACGTGAAGACGAAGAGGTAAATGGGAACCATAGAGCACCGGCAAGTGACCTCCCAGCAATAACAAAATATTTCTGTTTATGTCAATTATAGTACGATCTTCTGTATCTTTGAACCTTTTTTTCATGTGTACACTTTATGAATTGGCCTCTAATCAACCGAAATATTGGACCTACTACCAGGAGATCCCTTAACCATGGAACTTCTAAATTAATATTGAAAAATATATTTTCTTGCAAATACTTAATGCTAAATAGGCTTTAGTATACATAAAGGAATCTAACAGACATTTTTGTGGAAGATTGATGGATACATGTTGTATGTCAATTAAACAACTAAGGAAATAACGACAATTAAGCCACAATATTCCGGAACCTTCATATTTTGTTCATACCTGTATTTAAGAACTCATAGAAATACCTTCGTCTAATGGAATTTCATTCATTACAACTGTTTAAACGCCCTTATTGTTAATCACAACCGTGTGATAAACCAGCCCGCATGTATTTTAACGATGTCAAGGTCAGATAAAGTAAGACATTTTTGTTTACATTTATTTCATAAAACTTGACCTCTAATAATGTCGTTTACAACACTAAGTACCCTCGAAATGTTGAAAGTTACAATGAAACAACTTTTGGATTGAAATGTGTAGTCTCTACATAAATTTTTGACATAATAATAAGAATCCTGTAACACTGGCAAATCTCTGTCAGGATTGAAAAGTTTTTACACATTAAAATCCTCTGCTAACCTCCTCATATTCACGCAGAAATCATGCCGTTCAATTCCGCTAATCAATATTATACGTAGACTCACCCTACCACCCTCTTTTCCTTTCACTGTATCTTCTACCATGTCTCTATAACATCAATCATCCACAAATTAACCGGTTTATTATCCCCTTTTTGTTAGTCCAATAACGTTCTTTCTCCCCTACGATTTCCTTCATTATCTCATTATTTTCTTCATTCTTCTCTTCATTTACGTTTCAAATCTCCATTTGTTTTTCATTGTTTTTTTTATAGTATTACTCCTTATACCTCGAAAATTCAATACTCTACACGAACCATTTAATGATTTTTTCAAATTCTTTATTTTAACACGCATAAAGAACGCTCTATCCTTACTTCTACTTCACGTTTTTACTCTGTCTTCATTAATAATTCTACTGTGGTCCTACTTCCATTGAATTGATGAGATTGAAATATCCGTGACGTGTGTCAATGATAAAGGTATGACGAAACTTGTAAACTACGAAACCTGGTTAGTAAAACTGATCTCCGGCTATAGTTACACACTTTCATCATCCTTAAGCCAACGAATGAATTCCATGACGAATGAAGTACGGAATCTGCGATCCGAAGAAGTTCTGAAGTTTATGTAGCGCCACCCGGGCATCAGGGAAGTTCTTCATTGCCAAGAAGTGAACGAGATGCCGAAACAGGTGGTAGAGATTCATACTACAATTTGGCGGGTGAGGAAGGGATTCATATTACAACTGATGGATATCCTGCACCGCTCTCTCGAAAACATGTGAACAGTGTAGTCCAAAATAGGGACAAAGTTGGATGCTTATGAGTTTCGCTTCGACAGAGAAAGTTATGATAGATCACCCCACCATAGACTACTGTACCAGCAACAACCTCTCCGAAGCAACAATAAAACTCTTACCTTGTTTTCTTCTAGTGTGTTCGGGAAAGTTGTGATTGGACCTTTTCGATATAAATTGATAACTTTACTAATTTGTTTGTAAATACGAAAGTTAGCATCACGCATTAGTCAAACTTTTAATACGACGCTAAAAACGATTCTGCATAGGGTACATTCTACTAATCTCTATTTCATTTTTACTCAGAAAAAATCGCACAGTAGAATTACGTCATTTAATTTAGTGTAAACTTGAGAATTTCGCGTTACCCACACCTAATATTCTTTGTTAAGTACTGACATGTCCAATACACAAACATCCTTTCCAAGTATTACAAAATATTCAAGAAAGCCTACTCAGGATGTATCCATGAGTTTTTCAGTTACGTCACTAGCTCTTGTTAGTTTAACTGTAGACTTCGTTCGAACATTCGCAATTTAATTCTATTAATTCTTTGCAATTTGTTTCCAGTAAAAAAATATAAATGCAATTAATCTATTAAATAAAGTCAGAAAAATACATACGTTTTAATAGGAAAGTACAGATACAGTCTTATTATAAAACTAGAATTAGCGCTAATTGTGTTTACAAGTAAATAATTTTGAGTTTGCGCAAGTGTATTCTATTGTACTTGACGCAAGATGTTCGGTGATATATTCTTTCTCAGTTTCTTTACATCGTGAACATAACACTTGTATTGTACAGTGACCAGAAAAAGTATATAACTTCGGAACGGATGGTAATTACAAACATTTTCTCTTACAGTTCAATTACATAATCTTCGAATAGTTACTGGAATCTGGAGTCAAATTGACCCTTCGTTTAGGAGTTATTCAGAACAAAAAATTAAAGACTGAGATACGTAACTTCAATAATTACTATAAATACTCTAAATTCTCTGTATGTAATCCCTGATATATTCACCAGCAGAAATCAATGCATGCATTTTACATTTTTTTTAACAATTTTGGGAAGGGTGCTCATTTCTTAACGGTCTTCGCAAAGTTTGCAGATTGCGGCGCAATACAGCGCAAATATTGAACCTAGTAAATTACAATTGCTATGTTGTATATCGGAAACTAAAACTTAAATTCTGCGTTGCGCTGACGCATACTAATGCTGAATGAGGGCCAACAAACTAATGCTACGGACTGAAGTATTTAATTATCACTTATATAATTGATTATGTATGCTATGTATACATTATAATATGTATATGTTGCATTAAATTGCGGTTCTTATCTATTTACAAGGATTATGCATTTTATTATAACAAAAGGTTTAGGTTTAAATTATTTTCAGAGAAAGCAGAAAGATATGAAAGCTACAGAATTGCAGTATCTCACGTTATATGCAGCAAAAATCCTCTTTCGAATATTGTAATGAACATTATATGGTTGAACAAATAAAGTTGGAAAACGAGATAAAATGAAATCCTTAGTTTAATCTGACATTTTATACCCTGCAGGCAACAGGTGGATTATTAATGAAAGCGAACACTTGCGGATAATTTTATGGAATAAAGTGGGAGGGAACGGGAAAACGCAGAGAAAATCACTGATTTGATGATGTTTACCGGAAACCTGGCCTTGGATTGGATAAGGATTTCCCGTACTAGAGATGAGCGACCTATTACTGAGACTCTGACCCACCAAGAAGTCGAAGAGAAATACAAGGCTTTTCTGAAAGTATCCGACCTTTTTTGTTTCTGGAGGAAATACATGGTGCAGCTTGGCCTCACTGGTGGGGTCCATGATGTGTTTGTCCTGTAGGTGTGATTATGTTCACTTATATATATTGCTGTGGAGGAGTAGTTATATTGGGAATTGTTATGCGGCCTTACCACGGGTCTAAGAGGATGAAGATGTGGGTGTACAAGTACGATCCGAAACGAATGTATAATCGACTCTGTGACAGTATCCAAGTTTGTCAAAGCAGAAAATACTCGCAGTTGTGGTTATATATATATATATATATATATATATATATATATATATATATATATATATATATATATATATATATATATATATATATATATATATATATGTAAAACTTCTGGTGTGCAGCGAAGCCAAATTAATGTTGATTGCATTCTTTAATTATCGTAACACGGTTTATCATGTGTACGTGAAGAAAAGGACGTATAGTTATAAAGAACTACTTCTCCCGTGTTTTCCGTTGTCTTGGCACTTTTATTCTTAGAAATTACCAAACCTGTGGAGCTCAAAGACTAGACAACTGCACCAGAATAATATTCTCATTCATGCGGCTTATGTAATTGTGTCTTTCGGCACAGTACAACATTCCGACAGTTTGTTAAGCTCTTCACTCTTCCGACATAGTTCCGTGCGAGTTTCGCTACTCACGAAAATTAAAACTTACCTGAAAGGAACTTACTCGGCTTTCTCACCCGAGAAGACACTACCGCAATGCGATGGCTGCCCTAATATCAATTTGCAAGTAGGGATTGCAAGCCAGTTTCGAATAGTGGAAAGTCCACTGAACTCGGAGTGTGGAAGTGAGGGAAACTAGTATGAATGAGGGGAATCAGAGCGACGAATACAACAGATGAGTGTTTTGCTTTTAGGGATTATGGTCGGATACTTTTCAGAAAGACCTTGTAAGTGTGCTTTATGGGGAGAACGGTACTATGGTTGCAATTAGCTTTCAACGAGGAATAGGCAAAAATATTTAGACGAAGGGAAGAAAGTGTAATGTTTGTTGATTTAGTTATCCTTCGTTGGGAAAGGATTTCAGATATGTGAATTGTATGGAGGTACTAAAGAAACTTAGGAAGAAATTGAAAGACCCAAGACCCAGAAGAAACTTACATATCATCCAACGATCGGGAGCTAGAACAGAAGAATAAATGACTGTCTAACTGGAAGAGGTATTTGATAAGGATATTGTATGTCATGTGTATTATTTAAAACCTATTTACAAGTTTGAGTAGAAAGTGGTTGTATACAAAGAGGGTTAGTGTATTTGGTTAATAAACGATATGTCTGTTGTTGCGTAATCTGAGTCGACAATTAACATTATGTTACAAGCCATGATGAAAATAGAATGTGAGACGAAAATAAATACGGAAACGACGAAAACAATGGTGATCGGAATGAAGAGAGCTGTGACAAATAAACTGACTACTTTTTGCTATGTAGATAGTATCGTTGATGGAAATCTAAAATGTGAACGAAAAATATTAAGAAAAAAATAGGAATAGAAACAGAAAAGCAAAAAGTATATAATAAATATAGTTGATGAATAGATTTATCAAATGTTGACTATTGTACTATATGAAGCACAAATGTCGACATAATGGAAGGCAATGTAAAACAATTAGTTCTCCTAAACGTTTGTATTCATAACAATGGCCATGTTGCTGTATGGAAAAGAAAAACAGATGGGCATTGAAAACAATAGACAGAAAACATAATTGAAGAGAATTAAAAAGAAGTTATGCATAGTTTGATAAGAAAATATGCTCTGAGGAACGTAGTAGAGGAACTAATGGAAGAAAAACAAAAGAAAGAGAAAGACCACAAATAACAGAAGGAATTAAAGAGAATAATTTTTACATCAAGATGAACAGATAAGCTGATAACTCCATGGCAAGTGTTCTACCAGCAGTGCCAAATAATTATAATAATTAATTGTATTAGTAAAAGTCCATCCCTATGCGTTGAAATACAGCACAATAAAGTAGATAGCGCAAGGCATTGCAGTGTTTCCGCATGAGCAAACAGGGACCATTGCCCGGGGTGGCAATATTGGAGAAGTGGAAAATTTTCAGTTCTGCGAATTACATAAATTTGGCAGAAAACATCGGTATTGACGGGGTAGAGTTTCTAATGCCTCGGAGCAGCAAACATGTTAAATATGACCCTGGCACAGTGTACCTTCACCCAGTTTTCGGAAATAATGTGCGAATGATAGATACAAAACGAGCCATTAGTCCACCGCTTTAGATTAAATACCAATAGTCACAGTTAATAAAAAAATTCTACATGTCACAAAAATTCACATTCGTAATAAATAATCCATTTGAATACATCAAATTTCCAAGTGAAGTGGTATAAAAATTAACTTTATACATACATACATGCATATATATATATATATATATATATATATATATATATATATATATATATATATATATATATATATATATATATATATATATATATATATAATACGACAAAAATGTTTATAATCCATTTTCCTTGTCTTAATCTTTTCCAAGATCATAAAATTAATAATATTCAATGAAATATATAGTAGTATTTCTCTCGAAGTATAGCAATGCCTGATTTAACAACACGGACTTAGTGATTTACATCTACATAGAAAAAATGATAGCGGTTTTAGACAATAAGAAGAAAGCTTTACGCATTTTTCCTTGCCTAGCAAAGACGTTTAACACCTCATAATATCTTGACCCAATTTTTTAAAAAGTCTTAGGTTACGAGGAATTTATGGAACGGGCTTAACTGAATCAATAGAAATAATCTTATAACAAGGAAACATCTAGTTTAGCATATTCCTAATTTCAATATTTTACTAAATCCTGTACCGTTAGGATGGATTTTATTTGTATATGAACGACTTTTTCAATTAAATCACTGAAACCAAATCGATTTTGAAGAAACTAATGTGTATACTTGATAAGTGTAATTGTTCTACTCTTCGACCAATAACAAAGTCCACCACAATACGATTACAGAAATAGTTTTTCCAAAGGAATTTGACAGCAAACATCAAAATCGGTATTTTTCAACTTTCACTATACACGATATTATTATTATTAATAATAATAATAATAATAATAACAATAAAGTGATACATTGTTTAACAATATTTATTTAAATAATAGAGTATAAACAAAATTGTTAGGCTATTAAAATGGATTTGCATACGTTTGTGCTAAAGAAAAACCCTCACAAACTACGCTTTCAACATGGTTAAAAGTGCTTTAACTCAACATAGTCTGCTGCAAGTTTTTTCTAACTCATTCACTGCTTTTTAACGTAAGGTATTATCTTACAGTGTGTACTTATTTACTGAATGTTTCAAGACAATGCAAGGCCATTTGATTCTGAAACTACAAACCAAATTGTGAAACAAAACAGTTTACAAGAAAGAGTAAACAACACAAAACAATAAATATACAACATAACACTGTGTATTTATATGATTTTCCTTAAATGATTTCTAGAATCACTATTCGTTTTCAAGATATTTATATCCCACGATAAAGAATTGAAATTAAATCACAGTATGTGCAATAGGGAACACTTAGTAGGAGATAATATTGGTATTTTATAGAATAAATTCTGCAAAAGTGTATGACGGGTAGGAGTCCAACTATTAAGTTGAGGTACCAGAAATTCAAAATAAATTCTACTTCTAAAATTTTTGAATAAGAACAGCAAGTTAGTCATACTTCGTTATCCCTCTAGGATGTTGGTTGATTTGAAGTTTAGCGTCCCTTTCAGCACCGAGAATATATGAGATGTGGACCTGAACTACATTAGCTTAACGTGGGACCTGAATTACATGAGTTCCCATCGGGAATAGAACCTGGCCTTCTGCGCCAAAGGTGCGTACGCTAACTACACAACCAATAGGAAGTTTTCACCTTTCTAAGGAATGGATATCTAATAAGGACAAGGAAAAACATCCCCAAGAATAAACTACCCCTTGCTGATAGCTTCAAGAGAAACGCTTTATGATACTACATTATAGGGTTGTTAATGAAATATGAACAAAATCGCCTGCTTCGTATAAGAGAAAATCGTCCAAAAATGGACTTATCCTCAAGAAACAAATATCCTTTGGGCCATTCCACTGAAATCGAGAAATCAAGGTGGCTCATGTGTTTTAGAATTTCTTCAAATTTTGTACAAATGTTGTGTTATCCTAACATGGAACACCTGTCAAATTTTACAGCTCTACCTCAAAGGGGACTGCTGTAGGAGTCATTCGAAATTTGGGGCTTTTGTGCGAAAAGCATCTAAGTCCGCCTTCGACTTAAAGTACTGAAACCGTTAATCTCTGGAGATATTGAAGCTATTTGAAAATGGTTTTCTCTAAAATATTCTTAGAATTTGTAGCCTTTAAAACATTGTACTAATAAACTTCTCAAGTGGGGTTAAGCAAGTGAATTTTGCCATCAAAGAGAAAAAAAGAAGAAAAAAAAATGTCAAAATTTGGCAATTATTTCTGAAAAAGGCCCTCCTAACACCAACCTCATTTTTTAAAAATAAGTAGTTCTGGTGTTCCTCTTTAACATATAAAAAAATTAGGAGGGTGTTTTTTGGTATGTTCAAGAAAAAAGCAAATTATGACATAATGTAAGTTGAGGGCGGACTTAAGCACTTTTTGTGCAAAACCCCCAAATTTCCAATGACTGTTTCCAGTTTTCCGTGTTGAAAATGTTTATAATTGTCAAGAGTGAACTAATTGAGTAAATGAATTGTGCGAGAAATTTGAGACTTCAAGTACCATTGCTGAAGGGACTCAGATTTTTTCATTAGTTTCAAAATCATCGACGAATAAGAAAACAATTGAACCATTTCAAACAACTGAGTATCTCGTTCGTGCATCAAAAGAACTGACTCACTCAGAAGATATAAGTACGAACAATGGGTACAAACAGTCGGAACCGAAATGGAGGCAATTATTAAAGAAACAGACGACTACATTGAGATTTTTGTAGGAAAAAATGACAAATTAGCGCAGCATCACTTCATAGCCAAATCCAAGAGCTACTACTTCAAATACACACAATAGAGATTTTGCATGACAAACCATGTTGATTTTGCTGATTTTGAGTTGATTTTGCTGAAAACTAGTACTGTATTATTCAAGATGAAGTTCAAGATTAGCACTGGACCAACATTCTACTCAACTGTTCAACATTCTAATCTTTTTAAATGCAACATCCTAAGAGATCCTGTAACTTCTGTTATCAAATGTTTCATTATGTTGTGTCAGTGATATGTTAAAGCACGACACAGTTACATTTTATGCTTTCCAAGTTATTCTTTTGAAGTATGTTAACTATGTTTTTCGTCAGACTTAAACACGTTATCTACTTTGGAGATGGGCCAGAAGCCAGATATAAAGACTGTAAAAAGAACTTTGTCAACTTGTGCCTGCATGAGTGATTTTAGACTCAGTTGTGAGTGGAACTATTTTGCCACAAGTCACGACAAAAGTATTTGCGATGACATTTGAGACGCTGAAATGTCTAGCGAGACATGCTAGTTTACAGAGTCCACTGGATGACCGAATTGTTACTGTTGCCGATTTGTTCGAATTTTGTTAAACTATAACCAATGTCAAACTATAACCAAACGCTTTTTTGTGTAGGAATATGATGGAACCTTCGTCCAATACTTCAAAAGAGATTGTAAAAGCCATAACGTTGCAAGTCACGCGTGATATTCATCATTATGAACACATCAGCCTGTTGAAACTTGAAGTCAGTCGTGTATCTTCTTCAAAGTCGTGTATCACATTCACTTTAAATTCTTGAGCAGAATCGAAAGACATTAATCTTTTCATATGAGCAATTTATTGCGAGCATTTCTGAAGAGGAATGGTGGATTGGAAAAATAGTTGAGAATTCACAGGAACATCGTGACTAATGTGAATTTCCTTCATCCCTATGGACCCAAGAAAATGTTTTTTTTTTTTTTTCTGGCCAAGAAGACCTGACACATGCTGGATTCCATACGAAAACTGTATAATTAATATTGGAGTACCCAGTATTTCAACAGGTATTGGCAGAAATTACAGCATTTCTGAAGAATAAATTCAAGATACTAAGACCTTCTCTTAATTTGGTGATAAGATATTTTAGGCTAAATGTTTCAAATTGATTACAATCAACAAAACACGTAAATGTTACAGTAGGACGTCGATAATCCGGACGTCAAAAATCCGAACGCGGTCCCTAGAAGCTAGTGACAGTACACTAATTTTTCTTTGTGTGAAGTCAATGTTTTTACAAAAGTTCATTCATATGTAATTATTTGTCATACATATTTTTATTTTCCCTTAGGCCTATAAAAGTTGTTTTAAGTGTGTTACAAGAACAGTGTAATTTAGTGTATGAGCAGGTTTTTCAGAAATATTAAATGTAAGTATAATACGGTACGGTATTGTAATTACTGTACTGTATATTCACTGTATATGTACTGTATGTATATGTACTGTATATGTACTCTATAACCAATGTATCGATAAAAGAGCATAGCGTACAGTATATTTAAGCCTAAATGGAATTTTCCTGGTCATTTTCGAAAATCCGAACAATTTGAAAATCCGAACTACCCGTGGTCCCAATTAGTTCGGATTTTCGACTCCCCTACTGTATTTGTGTATTATGTAACAATAATTCACTATTGTTCAGTGTTTTTTTTTTTTTTTGTTAAATCTAACAGCACTATATAGGTGCGTAATAGTTACATATTGTTTTAAAATAACTTTATAAATTACATTTAAGGAAGGGTTCCTACTTTTATTAGGTTATTTTTTCATAAGAGCCATCAACTATTGTAAAGGAACTTACTTAGCCATGCAAGTCGTATTACTAGAAAATTAAATAATATGAGACTTGAATTTTTTTCCCTTCAACATATAAAAAAACACTTTCCTAATTTTTTTTAATATGATAAACAAGAACACCAGAGCTACTTATTTTGAAAATTTGAGGTTGATGTTAGGTGGGTCTTTTTCAGAAATAATTAAAAAATTAACATTATTTTTTCTTCTGTTTTCTCTTTGATGGTGAAATATACATGCTTACTGACACTGACACTGAATTCAGCATTTCAGGGCACTTTATCACTGTGACTAAATTAAAGGTGTTTGCAGGAATATTATGTCCTCTTTTAGAACCAGATTTGGCTAAAATACCATGCTCCTTACTGATCTTCTGAGCTTTACGAGCGAGATACTCGATTGTTTGAAATGTTTCAACAGTTTTCATAGTCGTCCATGATTTTGAAACTAATGAAAGAATCTGAGTCCCTTTAGCAATGGTACTTGAAGTTTCAAATTTCTGGCACAATTCATTTACTCAATTACTTCACTCTTGACAATTATAAACATTTTCAACACGGAAAATTGGAAACAGTCATTGGAAATTTGGGGGGTTTGCGCAAAAAGTGCTTAAGTCCGCCCTCAACTTACATTATGTCATAATTTGCTTTTTTCTTGAACATAGCAAAAAACACCCTCCTAATTTTTTTTATATGTTAAATAGAAACACCAGAGCTATTTATTTTTTAAAAAATGAGGTTGGTGTTAGGTGGGCCTTTTTCAGAAATAATTGCCAAATTTTGACATTATTTTTTCTTCTTTTTTTCTATTTGATGGCAAAATTCATTTGCTTAACCCCACTTGAGAAGTTTATTAGTACTGTGTTTTAAATGCTACAAATTCTAAGAATGTTTTAGTGAAAACCATTTTCAAATAGCTCCAATATCTTCAGAGATCTAGCGGTTTCAGTACTTTAAGTCGAAGGCGGACTTAGATGCTTTTTGCATAAAAGCCCCAAATTTCGAATGACTCCTACAGCAGTCCCCTTTGAGGTAGAGCTGTAAGATTTGACAGGTGTGCTATGTTAGGAAACCACAACATTTGTACAAAATTTGAAGAGAATTTATAACATGTGAGTCACATTTTAGTTTCAAATTTGGTGATTTCATATGGAACGACCCCTTTATGAATATTTTCGTGAAGAATTTCTTTCACCTCATTGTAGATTTATAATAAAATACATATTCATGAAACATGAACAAAAGCAACTGAGTCGTTTTAGTGAAAATTATCCGAAAAAAGAAAATAACCCCGAGAGTAAATTACCCCTTCCTGATTTTCTCAAAAGACATAACTTATGTCCCATCGTAGTTTGTTGCTGAAACATGAATAAAATCCCTTAAGTAGTTTTTGAGAAAATCGTCCATAATGAATTTTCTCCAGGAATAAATACCCCTCTTGATTTTTTTCTAGAAAAATACTTATTCTATGTTATATAGTTGTTAATGGTATATTGATTTATAAAATGCAAACAAAATAATTAGAGGGACTTTCGAGGAAATAGCAAATTTTGACTTTCGACCTCCAGTGAACTAAAACTACTCTTATTTTTAGGAGTAGAAAGAAAATTCGAACCCTTAGAGAATTTTGGAAAATCTTTAATTTGAAATTCGGTTTGAATACGTTGAACAATATAGCGTATGAGCGTGTATACGTATATCTGAACGAATGGGCAGATATATATGGGTATACATATATATATACCGAAAAATCCGTTTTTTTTTTTGGCATGTAGGGGTCATGAAAAGTGTAAATCTGTTGAAATCTCGAATTTGATTTTCTTTCCCATGATCACCATACTTTCTTCTCTATTCTCTATCACCACTTGAAAGTAAAAATATTTTCTCTGTATGATGCAACAGAAGATATTTAATATTAAATCTTCAACAGATTTTCAACAACCTTCAGAAACTAAAACTGACGTATTTTTAGGAAAGTCTATTTTCTCAAGTGTATTGCCAAAGTTTACTAGAAAAAATGTGAATCAAATTTCTGTTATTGAGAACTTTTCACTTGATTATTGCATTCGTTGATGATTACATGTATTTTTATTTCCATTCGAAAATAATGGGGAACGAACTTCTTTGTCATTCAGATCATTGGTAATGTTTTTGTACAGATAATAATAACGTTATTGTCGTAATTTTGAGTAAAATGTTATTTTTGTTACAGGATGAAATAGCCTAAGACAATGATTCCGAACATCTTTTGACTGACAACGCACTTTACTGACAATGTTCACGACATCGCGAGACAATTACTTGATTTTTTTTAATTAATAAAAATACAAATGGCGGTAGTGCAAGACTATAAATTTCTATGAAGTACTGATCCTTGTTAGTGCCACCGAAGGTGTTGACTGGTACAGTCTGTCTCAAAATTCATTTTAACTAATAATTAAATGCTTCATAATTTTTATATTCTAAAATTTCGCCACACATCCTATGGAATTGCGCGATACACTAGTACGTTGCGACACACCTGTTGGGAGCCACTGACCTAAGCGACAGATTGCGCAAGAAATATTAAGTACATAATATTTAATGTTGTTCAATCATACTACATTACGATTAACTTTATTTTTATTTGTATTTTATAATTTGAAGCTTGTAGAGTACTCAGAACAAAAATATTGAATTTTTAAAGTACTAGTTGCTGAATTGAACAAAACTATTCCATACAATTTTATTGTATTAAAAAAAGAAAAAGAATAGATGAAACGTCGCTACTTTCAGTCCTCGAGTACTATAAAGTGAACTTAGATTTTCTCAATTATTTCCGAATGAACACTAAAAGAAAGGCATTAGTCACATATGCATATGCATAAATATTAGCCACAAATATGTCATTCACTTATTCAAGTTCACATAAATACGATCTTTATCAAGTATACATATATACACTGCAGATTTTCTTGTTTAACTGCTGGTTTACCATATGCTTTCCGGAAAGTTGTTTAAAATCTCGCTTTATACAACATAAAGCTACTTTTCAACATATATTCTCACCCAAACACAGTTACACACCTGTTGTTTCATGAGTCATGTGAGTGATAAAGTTTTATAGCGGCCTTGAACGTTCTTACTTAGCTGAAAGTATGTCACTACAGCAAGCTCATTCTGTATTGGAAAAATGTTACACATTGTGATTTGGTTGTTGTTTTACTCGGTAACTTGGTGAATATGCCTGAAACTGAAACGCGTAATCAAAACTTTGAAGTTAGTTCTAATAACGAAATTGGACTATAGTTTGTGTTATTACTTCATAATAAACATTCGGAGTCCAATAGGATAACGACAAATATATGACCCAATTAATCGGGATTGTTCCATTTTGAAAACACAAAATATTGTCCCTATTTATTTTAAACAACAACAACACTTTTTTTTTACAGGATGTGTTATTTTTATGCACAATAATTAATTTAAGCTGATCAGTAAACAAATTTTCAGCGAAACACTAGAGAGACTACAAGAACTTAATGCCAATATACGTATAAAGAGTTTGTGTTAAAGCATAGGCGTAGCCATAATTCTTCATATGAATATGAACAAAGGTACTTAAAGCCCATCCTCTCTTTCACTACAACATTCTCACGTTTCATTTTATTGGGTCTTAAGTGTATTAGAAAACCAGATCAAATGTTATTTCCATTAATAGAAGAATTACAGATAATAACGTTTTAGAACCCACAACACTTGGAGAAAAATAGAATCAAAATATTTTACTAGGGTGTGAACAGGTACACCCCGTAGTTGCGCTTATAGCGAACACGTTTACTACTAGGAACATTGAGTATTTTGCTTACATGTTTCAATTTTAGGAAATATAATTGCAGTGAGATTTATACATAGTATACCTGACTTATTGAATGCAATAGAGATTTCATGCAAGTATGATTGTAGTAACCAACTAAAATTACTTTCAGTGATTAATGAGCTAATGACAATATTTTGGCACATACTTTTGTCACTACAAAACACCATGTATAAGTTGTATTAAAATGTTTATTATGTAATGCTGCCTTACGTTTTCAACTACACAATAAATATCGTTTCAGTTTAACATTTTCATTTTGCATTACTATTTTACTGAGAAACTACTGATTTATTCCATCATACTCTTATGTTGAAACCGCTTTGTGTATTGTGTGTCCCGCTTTCATCTGTTGAAATTACCCAAAGTGAGATAGATAGTATCCGAATATTGCTTGGCTACCGTATAACACTACGAACAAGTCTGAAGTTAATGAGTTTGTTCAATGGTAATTGTGTTCTGTTGTTCTTTGCTAAAGAACGCAATTTTAACTTAAGACGTGCATTACGTTCGGTTTGAATAGTTTTCGAAACACAGAAGTTCCCTTGTTCTATCCTTATGCATTTCTCTTCGTCATACAGTCATCGATCTTGAAGGAAGCAGTTTCTTCAGGCATACTTTGGGAAATGATTCCCCGCTCCCGGAGATAAGATAAATTAAATTGCAATTGCATGCAACTCTTAGCAGGGCACTTTTTAAAAAGCAAATAGTGCCTCAGTGTAGCCAACATTTTGTCCGCCCCCCCCCCTTCCCAGGATAAAGCTTTCATGCAGCAACAACTATGACTACCCAGAGCACTCTACCCAAAACAGAAGCGGTTCAAATTTACTATTACCTCCGGTTTCAATACTGGTTTCCATACAGCAAAAACGGTAAATGCTATCAAGATGCATGTTTTGGTAACCAATTCAGCGTCTCAAGGAAAATTCCATCTTCCCCATTATCCCTCTATTAAAAACAGTTAAATTAGCAATTTCTGGCTACGACGTTTATCGCCATAGAACGAAAACAGTAACAGACAGCAAGAAATGGTTTATTACAAACGATTCAGTGTCTGAAGTCAACATATTGCCACTATCCAAAACACACTACAAAAATCAGAAGTGGTTCAAATGTAGGTGATACTTCCGGTTTCAATGGTTACTTCCGTAGAACAAAAACGATAAATACTATCAAGATGCGGTTTTTAGCAATTGATTCAGTGTCAGAAGAATAGGTTTCATCGCATTCCCTATTCCTCTATTCAGATGTGATTGAAATAAACGACTTTTGATTTCAAGCTTTATTGTCATAGTACAGAAACATGAATAGCGAGTAATATGTTCTTGATATGGATTCATAATCCGAGGAAGAGGTTCGATCTTTTATATTATTCTCGTGCAACCAGTAATTATAGATGCACTACTTCAAGTTTGAGTATTGAATTCACATAGTTTGGAAGTCTTAGTTCCACACTGTGAAACGATACTCACTTGTTTAGAATTCAGAACTATGCTATGCATAAGTATCGGAAATCTTACAGAACGGCTTTGTCTATCCCAACTCTTAACACCATAACTATTAGTTCGCATATGAATTGCATCTATAAAACAATTTTCTGGAAATGTCTCTTGTCTAATGTCTAAAACGATTGTCTCTTCAAATAGGAAGTTGTTAGAAACTGGACTACTTTTAAAATAAGAAATTCTCTTACCTTCAGATTCCATCACTGGGCATCCTTAAGAAAAAATCCTTCAGCTTATTCTTAGTTTGTTGTAACATTTTTAAATTATACGGTCTCGTTTATCCTATCTTCGTTAAAACCTTATTTTCTACCTCCCTCTTCAAAACAACCTCCCTCAGAAAAAAAAAATGCTGGGACCGTACAGTATAAATAAACTTTAATTGAGCTAACAAGATTCTGTTTAGAATATTTGGGAAGCCAAGTCCACCGCATCTCTTTTTTTTTGTATACAAAAAAGCATTAATCGTGGACTGGTGTAAATGAAGCCATTTCTTAAAACAAGATCGTATAAGATTATCTACTTGCTTTAAGTAAATAGAAGTAGTCAAACCAGATACCAGACAAAGGAAATAGGTAAAAGATAGATTTGAAGGAGCAATGGCGTGACTTAAGTTCTATTCTACCTACCGACCCTTTCAAGTAATCTTCCACAGTTACTAAGATGCCATTTATTTTTTATACCTTTCTGAATTGTATACACTGAGAAAAAAAAATTGTAGGTGGCGTACTTAAAAAGATAGGTTACATGCGTAATTCCTGTAGTTTTGGGACTTAACGTACAGCAGACGTATAACTGAAAACGGGATACGGACAAAATCTCGCGGCCGAAACATCGCCGCCTAAAATCTCGCCAGCCAAAACCTCGCCACCCAAAATCTCGTGTGGCCAAAACCTCGCCGCCCAAAATCTCGCGTGGCCAAAACCTCGCCACCCAAAATCTCGCCGCCCAAAATCTCGCGTGGCCAAAACCTCGCCGCCCAAAACCTCGCGGGACAAAATCTCGCAAGACCAAAACCTCGCGTGGACAAAACCTCGCCGCCCAAAACCTCGCGTGGACAAAATCTCGCCGCCCAAAACCTCGTGGGACAAAATCTCGCCGGACCAAAACCTCGCGTTGCCAAAATCTCGCCGGGCCAAAACCTCGCCACCCAAAACATCGCGTGGCCAAAACCTCGTGGGCCAAAATATATATCTACCACTCCCCCTCCCTTTTGTTGTGCCGACAAAGTGAAATTATCAGACACATCCTAGGCTCGAACCTCATCTATGTTGAAAATTTGATTGAGATCGGTAGGATGGCTCAAGAGGTATAATGTAACAAACATAGTCATTTAATTTTTATATAGATTTCCAAAGCATGCATTAGAATTTTTCTTGTCATTATTTTAATGTAATTGTGTGTTATTACTAAATATATACATATAGTAATATATAGAACATTCTACATTGAAGAAATCGTCGTGAAGAGGTTATATCCTGATGATATTTCTTCCCAGGCGACACTACGTCTCGCTTAATTTTGACCAGGCGAGATTCTGTGTCGCGAGATCATTACAACGAGGTTTTGGTCAGGCGAGATTTTGGGTATGGCGATATTTTGGGGACGATGTTTTGAAAGGCGAGGTTTTGGCTCGCGAGGTTTTTCCCAGGCGAGGTTTCGGCCCGGCGAGATTTTGGGCCGAGAGGTTTTGGGAGGCGAGGTTTTGGCCAGGCGGGGTTTTGGGCGGCGAGGTTTCGGCCCGGCGAGATTTTGGGCCGCGAGGTTTTGGTCCGCGAGGTTGTCGCTGCGAGGTTCTGGCAGCGATGTTTTGTACCCAAACAGGCAGTGCATATGTAGCATACGGATAACGTATGCTCCGTACTAATTTCTATAGTAAGCAAGAGGATACCGTATATTTGTACAACATACCGCTGTCCGGAGAACGTATTTTTCTCTGTGTAATAACATCCCAAATAATTAAAAAGTTCATCCGCTTTTTTTAAAAAAAAATCTTTGCCCAGTGAAAACCAACTTAAACGGCTTGAATAACCAGGATTTTCTTCTTGGTTCAATCCCGAATACTGAGCACTTTATTACAGATATCGTTAGGCTCATATATTTGTTATTAAAAATACCCAACAGTCATTTCAAATTACTGATAGGCACTACATCGTCTGCATAGGTGAAAATTGGTAAACAAAAGATTCCAACTTATAAGCTATAACCAAATCAAATAAATGCCTGATCACTGTATCTATCACCGAGTGAAACAGCAATGGACTAAGAGAATCACCCTAGCAAACTTCTCGTTTTATCTTCAGTATTATGTCAGTGGACAATACAAAAAATTGCTGAAACTATGAAATTTTGCTACTTCCGACTAAAGCGAGTAAAATCACAAAGTAACTTTGGTAAATTAAGAGTTTGAGTCAATATTAGAACGAAATATCATTCACGGCATATGTACCGATGAGGAGCAAAGAACTTTAAGTAAAAAAAATGTTCTAAGTGCACCTATCGCATTCAAGTGTATAAGGAAACAACGAAACTACCGCTTCCTCTAGATCAGCGTTTCCCAACCTTTTTCAACTTGCTGCACACTTACAGATATTATTATTTGTAAATATAAAACACAGTGGTATTTTTTCTGTTATTATTGATCTTCTTCTCACAGAGAAGAAAGCTCTGTCACTGTTTTTTCCCCGTGGTAAATCATTGTGCTTATTTTTCATTCTAATTTAAAAATAGAAAACAATTGCATGAAATATTGGACTCAGGTTTTTAAAAATACGCTTTCTTTTTAAAAACTGTATCCAACCTTTTACTAAGAAGGAAGATCACTAAATAACGATCGAACAAACAAACCTCTTTTACTTTTAAAATACAAATGTAGGTAATTTTTCGAAAGGATTGGATGATATTTTAAATTTTCAAGTTACGAAATAATCTGCAACAATAAAGAAGCAATAATGGTCATAACAATGATAACAAATACTTTTTTCAACGTTACAAATGTACAGAACAGTGATCCGGCATGAAACTTAAAATTGTAGATTCATAGTAGAGGTTCATAGTAATGTGAAATACAAATATACATTGTTCCCTACGTTTTGCAATTTGATTGCTTTAAAATTAATAATTTTGTTTCGATTCCTCGCGGCACACTAGCGGCCCATTCAGGCACACCAGTGTGCCGCGGCACACCGGTTGGGAAACACTGCTCTAGATTGTCATTAGGTGGGACAGTTCTTATGTGAGGTACTATAGAATTGTGAAAATGTTGATAAAATAAAAGTATCCCTTGGAAAATTTATCCGTCAGAGGCAGAGGTTGTGAACACTAATAAACTTATAACTAGAAAAGACTATTTTTTAAAGAAAACAGTCATAGATATGGTATGGTTCATAAGAAAATGTTCATGGTTACAAAATGCTTGTCGATTACATAATGAAGGTCCAATGCATTTGGGGCATTCCATGTGAAATCAACCAATGAAATGACAAAATCTGACCTGACGATGTTAGATTTTTTGTAAAAATTGGTGCACAGCTTTATTACAGTGGGAGATGAAAAAATCCCAAATATTACCTCTCTCTTCCTGAAAGTGTTCCCACACAGGGTGTTCAAAATTTGCGGAAAAGGGCATTTTTTTCAGTTACAGTGATTATTAAAAATTGTCATAAAATGGTTAATATGTGTACTAGAGACATGAAACGAACACCATTGGCAAGCTTAAGAATTGCTCTATAAGTTGTACTGTATTAAAAAAACATCTGGAATAAAAATAACACTTCAAAAATTCAAATTAAAATTTAAATTTTGAATGTCGCACAGAAATGCCCCTGTGAATTTGTTCAAAACTGTTCAGATTGTAGTCTCATATGTGTACTAAAACATCACAAAGGTGCATTTTGGCCAATCAATGGGATCCGATTCAAAATTCAACATAAACCAAACATTGCAAGATATTGACCATGTGAATATCTGGGTTCAGATCAATAACCATTTGCCTGTAGCTATTTATCTGCAGCATCAAAGGAATTTATATTGAACTTCATTTGTTTCTTGATGTATTCATTTGAATTTACATAAATCCAGCTTTCGAGTTATTTAGAGAGGTATTGAGTTTCCGAACATTACTCAATACAGGTCACAATTCTTGTTAGTCTGTATGGATGTTTATAAATTTATATTGGATATATTGGTACATGTTATTTTCATTCCTTTGTTTCAGGATTGCTGTTACGAAACTTTTTATGAAAAGGAGGGATATATTTCCCTAGCTTTCACGATATTTGTATCAAATGTGTTATGAAACACAGTGATACTGTTCACAATCACTTCACACACTTTCAGCACAAACAATTAGTCAATAAATTATTTTTCCTATTTCAATTATGCACTTCCACATGTCTGCAACAGCAATCCTGAAACAAAGGAATGAAAATAACTTGTATCAATGTAGTCAATATAAATTTAGAAACATCCATACTGACTAACAAGAATAATGACCTGTATTGAGTACTGTTCGGAAACGTAATACCTCTCTAAATAACTCGAAAACTGGATAATTGTGTAAATTCAAATGAATACATCAAGAAACAAATGAAGTTGAATATAAATTCCCTTGATGCTGCAGGTAAATAGCTACAGGCAAATGGTTATCGATCTGAACCCAGATATTCACATGGCCAATATCTTGCAATGTTTGCTTTATGTTGAATTTTGAATCGGATCCCATTGATTGCCCAAAATGCACCGTTGTGATGCTTTAGTACACATATGAGACTACAATCTGGACAATTTTGAACAAATTCACAGGGACATTACTGTGCGACATTCAATATTCAAATATTGATTTGAATTTTTGAAGTATTATTTTTTATTGTACTAGTTTTTTTTTAAATATAGCACAACTTGTAGAACGAACTTTAAGCTTTCCAATGATGTTTGCTCCACGTCTCTAGTACACATATTAACCATTTTATGACAATTTTTAATAATCACTGTAACTGAAAAAAGAGCCCTTTTCCGCAATTTTTGAACACCCCGTGTGGGAACACTTTCAGGAGAAGAGAGGTAATATTTGGGATTTTTTCATCTCCCACTGTAATAAAGCTGTGCACCAGTTCTTACAAAAATCTGAGATGGTGAAGTCTGATGACTTGGTGATTTGGCATGGAATGCCCCATTTCCAAGCAGGAGCAATGTAACATACTTCAAGCTTGAAAGGATAGTTTGCAGGGATCAACAAAACTCAGATTTGAAAGTAGTAGGACGAAAACCCCCGACCTCTTAGAAGTTGAAGATTAAACTAATATAGCGGACATAGTGTGTGCCGTGAAAACAAAGTACATGTATGCTCTTTTAATGTCTGTTTACGTCGAACGCCCCTTGTCGCAGTATAGAGTACTCCTGGTAAACAACATTGAGAAATTCAATTAATTTCTGTTTGATTCTTCCACGTCTTGAAATGTCAATAAATGGAAGGTCAAATTGTGAATTCATTTACATATTTCAGTGTTCAACTAGAGACATATTTTTCAAATGACCAAAAATCTAGACGTATTGAGTTTGGCATAAAACTATTAAAATTGTGTTTGTGATGTAGTATAATTATTAATTAAGATAGTTTGACCACCAAGTTTCCACTAAAATTGGTGTTTTTTCCCACCTTTCCAGACCCCAATTTCACCAAGAAATTCTAGCCCTAATTATGACATTTCTCAGCTAGAACAATGTATGTTCAAAATTCCTTCCACTCTTTATTTCATAATACTTTTTACTAGCGTTGCCAAGATTTGGGACCATCTCGTGTCATAAAGGTGTCGTGCAAGAGATGCCTCTCTTCGGAAACTGTATTTATTTCTATTGAAAGAGCTCTATCTTGACTCCTTTATCGTCACGAGAATTCTATCTTGTCTCGTCTCGTAGGCAACTATACTTTTTTATATTCTACGACGATATTCACCAAATTTTAAATTCATTTTGGTATTACATTTAATAGCTGTTCGACTTAAGCCTTTGGCTCACTGAACATTATAAGATATAATTTTTACCAAAAGCTCCATTTTTTAAAATTTGACAAATCTGTTTACACCTTTATTTTGAGTTCCCACCTCCCGAACTCAATATCATATTAATGCAATTGTTAAAGGACTATCTTATATAGGCAACAGATAGCGTAGATAGCGACATCTATTAGCGTCACTGTTTATTATTAGGATCAGCGTTACGTACAGACAGAGACGTTTTTCATTTATTATTAGGATTATTTACTAAATGTACTACCACCTATAAATTATGCTTTTCTTAACGTATTTGCAGATTGGATCATACATCTGTGACGCCTAGTTGCAGGGATCACAAAAGTTACGTCACTGATTTTTTCCTCTAGGATTATAAGATTTCATTCATATCTACAATTGTTAACAGCTGGAGGCACGGTGTCTCAGTGGTAGAGCGTCTACCTCTGGCACTTGGTATCCCTGGTTCAAACACAGATAAATTAATTTTGTGGTGAACAAGATCGTGTACGTGGGTTCTCAGGGTACTCCCGTTTCCTCCCACATTCTCATCCCACCAATTCTACCATAGTGATTCACTTGCCTTAATCATCCGTCTCCCTTAGTCTAACAAGCATACTCATGGGATGTAAACTGAAGAAGTTCATTTCAATTCTCAACAGTTTATGTCATTAACATAAACAAGTAGATTAACTGCTAAAATGAGGACATCAAGGATTAAGATCAACTGCCTGTCTATGAAATGGCATGGTATTTTCTTCTATCCTAAACCTACTGTATTATCTCTTTGGTTTGTAGAGATCCTAAATAAAATGTAGGGAACACCGCACTAAGCTTGGTCGCCCTCACTTTTTAAATTGAAGCATGTTATAGTTATTACGGAAACATTAATTTATGAGGCAACAAATTGCCCCTTGCGCATCTTTTCATGAGAAATTATTCATGACACATTGTGGGATTATTAAATAAATATTTTATGAAATATGAACAAAGACAACTGAACAGTTCTTGAGAAAATTGTAAAAAAAGAAAATAAAAGAAAAGAAAAAAATAAATAAATAAAAATAAACTTTCATACAAAATGGTTTGTGCTGTATTACAGGATTGTTAATGAAATACTTATTTATGAAAAAATAACTAAATCTTCTTAACAATCCTGGAGTTTTTTTTTTAAACAAAATAACTTCGCCTTCAAGAGTAAACTTCCCCTTGTTAACTTTTCCATGCAAAATCATTTATACCATATTATAGGATCTTTAATGAAATACTCATTCATGAAATACAAACGAAATGGACTAAACAGTTCTGGAGAAAACTGTCCAAAAAACTCACCCCCAAGGATAAACTAGACCTTGTAGACTTTCCATGGCTAACAAATTATGTCTACATTATAGGGTTGTTAATTGAACGTTTACTTACAGAAATGTGAACGAATTGCCTTAGTCGTTTTTAAGAAAATCTTCTGAGTAAAACTAATTCTCTATAGAAAACTACCCTTTGTATTTTTAAATGACAAACAAAACATAATGTATACCATATTGTAGGTTTGTTAATGAAACATTCGTTTAGGGTCAATGTTATCTTTGTACACAAAATATTACTATATTTACAGAGTCGAAACCAAGTGTTCGTTCATCGTAGATGTTTATTTTCTTTATCTAAGCGTCCATTTTGTATAAGAGTGTCAGCTTACTTTGCTCTTTACAAAAGTTTGCGCTAAATGTAGTTCCTTTATTTTTAAAGATACTAATTTAAAAGAAACACGCATTTGAAAGACAATTAATTGTGCAGCATTTTATGTTCAGTGCACATTTAAGCATACTACAATGGAAATACTTTAAAAAATGTTGAAAATTTAAGTTTGAAAAATGTTAATTTTCATTTTTGAAACAAGTGGGTATAATTTCACAGTGTGAAACTAAGACTTCCAACCACGCGAATTCAATACTCAAACTTCAAGTAGTGCATCTATAAGTAAGGAGGGGCTGCAGTAACTCAGTGGTATAGTGTTCACCTCTGGTGGTTGGGGTCCTTGGTTCGATCCCAGTTCGCGCCAAGTGAACTTTGTGGTGGACAAATAGCGTGTGCGTAGATTTCCTCGTTGCTCTTCCGTTTCCTCCCACTAGCTTCATTCCATCATTTCATTCATTTCTCATCATCACCATCTCCTTTAGCCTAGCCGGCAAAAACGTGGGACGTAAAACTCAAACCTCAGAGTACTGGATGCAATAGAATAATAAGATCAAAGATAGAACCTATATCTCGGACACTGAATTCATATCACGAAGTCATTACTCGCTATCCCTTAATGTTTTTGCTCTAAGACAATAAACGTTGAAATCAAAAATCGCTTATTGTAAGAACTTACGGCTTGAATAGGGGGGTCAACAGAGCAGATGAAGCCTATTCTTGGAAAGGTAAATCGATTGCAGAAAACTGCATCTTGATAGCATTTTTCGTTTTTGCTCTACAGAAATCAGTATTAAAACCAGAAATAAAAATAAATTTCAACCACTTTTGGCTTTAATGAACAAGTTCTGGATAGTAATGATATGTTGTATTAAGACGCTGAATCGTTTGTATAAAACCCCTTCTTGATATCTCTTAGTGTTTTAGTTTTATGGCGATAAACAATGAAGCAGGAAGTGGTCAATTTTAACCACTTTCGGTTTGAATAGAAGGTTACTAGAGAAGGCGGAACATATTTTTGGGACGATAAATCAATTAAAAAAAGAATCTCAATATTTTTTACCTTTTTTTTTAATGAAAATCAATATTGAAACCTGAATTTGCAGTTCATTTCAACCACTTTCGGTTTCGGGATGGTCATGTTGCGTTTCCTTGGGACGTTAAATCGTTTGCAAAAAACTTCTCGCCATATGTTGCTGCTTTTGTTCTACAGTAATAAAAGTGAAACTGGAAGTGGATAATGCGAACCACTTCCGGTTTGAATAGAGGTTTAATGAAGAAGATTGAACCTATTCTTGGGATGCCCAATCATTGCAGAAACAGCATCTTGTTATCATTCACCGATTTTGCTCTACGGAAAAAATATTGAAACCGGAACTACCAGTAAATTTGAACCACTTCCGTTTGTGATAGTGTTGTGAATGGTCATGGTATGTTACCTTGAGACTCTGAATCGTTTTCAAAAATCTGCTTTTCGCTATCTGTTGTGATTTTTGTTATATGACGATAAACGTTGAAACCGGTATTGAAATCGAAAGTAATAGTAAATTCAAATCCTTTCTGGTTTTAGTAGAGTGTTGTGGATTGCCATGATATGTTGTCTTGAAACGTTGAATCTTTTGCCAACACAAAAACAAAATATCACTATCTGTTACCGTTTTTGTTCTATAGCGATGAACGTTAAAACCACAAATGACTAATTTTAACCACTTCCGACTAGATTTGATTTGATTTGAGTTTGAGTTTAGGGTCCCGTTCAACAACGAGGCTATATATGACGTGGACCTAAAGCTTAACGTGGAATCCGAACCACATGAGCTCCACTGGAAATCGGATCCGTGTCTCCCACGGCAATTGTGCGTATGTTAACCTCTTAGCAACGAATGAGCTCTAACTTGCAGTTTGAATAGACAGTAAACGGAGTAGATGGATCCTATGTTTGGAACGCTGAATCGAGTGCAAAAAACTTAATTTTGATATCTCTTACCGTGTTTGTTCCTGATATGTAGACAGTCAGATGTACGGACAAAGCCGTTCTATAAGATTTCCGACACTTATACATGGTATAGTTTGGAGGTCTAATACAATGTTAAAAAAATAAGACTCAGTTTTTTTTTCGGAATATAGGCTACGTGGTATACTACTTCCTAAAAATGTTGGATACCTGAGAGTCTCATTCTTTCTTTTATATGTCTTTAGACATTTCTAATTTTTGAAAATCGGCTATGTTCAACCCGAATTATCTCAAAACGGATTTGGAAAATCTTAAATTTTCACAAAACATAGGTGTTTCTGTTGTAAGAAGTTGTTAAAATTGAATCTTGGCTTGTTTTTGAGTAACAGTGCTTTCGGCAAAATTCGGTTTATTAGCAACTAAATTACGACTAAATTAATTTTTCATTCTACAACTAAAGTACATATGTTAGGTAGTAAAACACATAACTAACTAACTAACTCTATGGCCTATGGAACCCGGAGGTTCAATGCCGCTTTCACAAAAGCTCTCCACTGACTTCTATCCTTAGCTAACTGCATCCAGTTTCTAGTTTGTATTCCTATCTCTGCGAGATCCATCTTAATATTGTCCTCCCATCTGCGCCTAGGTCTTCCTAATGGTCGTTTTCCGATTGGTCTTCCAGTCAAGACTTTGAAAGCGTTTCTACTTTCTTCCATTCTAGCTACATGACCTGCCCACCTAAGCCTCCTAGACTTGATGACCCTAACAACGTTGGGTAAACCGTATAAATTATGTAGTTCCCCGTTATGAAGTTTCCGCCATTCCCCATTCCTGTTCCTCTTGGGTCCGAATATTCGTCTCAGGATCTTGTTCTCAAATACTTTCAGTCTATGTTCTTCTCTCAGAGTAAGCGACCATGTTTCGCAACCATACAGAACAACAGGCATGATTATCGTTTTTTATATTTTAAGCTTCAGATTCCTCGTTAGAATTCGTGACGACAAGAGATTTTGAACCGAGTAGTAGCACGAATTCCCTGCTTTTAGTCTACATTTAATTTCTTCGTGAATATGATTTTTGTCTGTTAATATCGACCCTAAATATTTGAAAGTATCCACTTTATCAAAAGTATTATTTAATATTTTAACGCATCCACAATTTGCCGTATTACGGTCCCGACGCACTTTCATGTATTTAGTTTTCTCTGCATTTACTTCTAAACCCATGTCCCTGCAAGCATTTAATAAGATCTCTGCATTTCTTTCTATTGTTCTCCTATCATCTCCTATTAAATTTACATCATCAGCATATGCCATAACCTGGTGAATACCGTTCAACTCTAGGCGCTGGTTGCTATCTTTGATTTTCCTTATGGCGTATTCCAGCACAAAGTTAAATAATAATGGCGACAACGCATCTCCTTGTTTCAGGCCATTTTCGACGTGAAAGCTCGTGGACAAAAATTTTCCTACCCGGACCTTACTTTGGGATTCATTTAAACATATTTTAATTAATCTAATTTGTTTTCTCGGTATTCCAATTTCTGTAAGAACGTTGTATAATGTTTCTCTCCTAACCGAGTCGTACGCCTTTCTAAAATCAATAAATAGTTGATGTACCGGGGTATTGTATTCCCACTTTTTTTTCGAGTATTTGGCGAATGGTAAATATTTGGTCGATAGTTGATCGATTTCGTCTAAATCCGCACTGATAATCTCCAATAATTTCATCTGCGTAAGGGGTCAATCCTGCTAATAGGATATTTGAAAGGATTTTATAGGATGTTGACAGAAGAGAAATGCCTCAATAATTATTACAGTCAGTTTTGTCGCCTTTCTTGTGAATTGGAACAATGATTGATTCTTTCCACTCTTGTGGCAATTCTTCCTTGTTCCATATAAGGAGAATGAGTTTGTGTATCTTGTTCCACAATTTTTCGCCTCCAGCTAAAATAAACTCAGCCGGAATTTCATCTACACCCGGAGATTTGTGTTTCTTTAATTTCTTTATATCGGTTTTTACTTCTATTCGGTTGGGTTCTGGAATATACGGTTCTGCGGCGTGTATCTCCTTTTCTCCACGCACATTAGTTTTTTTAGTAAAACACATAGTTGAGTTTAACTGTACATGTTATTTTATTGTAACAATATTTAACTGGCCGAAACTAATACTGAAACTAAACTAACACGCCATGGTTTGAGGAAAATATATGTCGGCCCGGCAACATTACATCATTACACCCGTATGTGTTTTATGATGGGAAAAAATATCGTGATACTATTTTCTGCAAGAGTTTGTATGATGAGTGACAACTTGTACCACAATTCTGCTGTTGTACACACTTTTCAAAAATAATTGGTTGAAGAAATCAAGAAAGTAAAACCAGATGTAAAAAAAGTGACTATACTGATGGTGTCAGAAGCTAATATTAAAAGAAAACTTTATCAACAACTGGCGCCATAAAAATTAATTTGGTCTTGACGTTGAATCGAATTTGTTTGTTTCCTCGTATGGGAACAACACATGTGATGAACTTGGTGGAGCCACAAAAGGAGCAGTTACCAACGCAATCCTTCAGTGACCATGTAGTAATCATATTTTAACAGCTGAGTATAGGCCTACGTACAGATTTTGCTACGAGAATGTATCAGACATCACAAATTGAAGAAACATATGAGGAAAACAACGATCTTTTTATTGACTTTTTCATTCGTACGGATTTGCTTTCCAAATCTCTAAAGATGACAATATTTGAATGGCAATTAGTAAGGTTTTAAGAAAACTATCACCAATAGAGGTCGCAGCTGTTACAAGTCGAAGTCATTATATCAGCGAAAACTATATGAAGCTATCAGTCAACATTTTTCAGCAAAGACATTTTAAGAAGATAAAAGATAAGAATTAACAATCGTTTGTCATTTTGTTTTAGGTGTGAACTGTAGAAATAAATAAAAAAACACGCTAGGACAGTGTTATTAATGTATTATTTCTCTTTGTGAGACAGTTTTTGTTATCATATTTGCGCAACGCACCACTTCTTGTGATTTCACCACGTAAAAAGAAACAATGGAACTCAAAAACTATTCAAGTCTCGGTGATCAACATTTAAGAAATTTTAGAGACGTAAACATCAATTGTTTTGTGAAAATTTGAATTGTATAAAGTGAGTTTAAGACACTTTAGGTTGAATATAGTAGATTTTGGAAAAATCGCAATATTTAAAGAACTAAGAAAACAAAAGAATGATATTCTCACGCATCAAACTTTTAAAGAAGTAGTACACCACGAAGCCTATAACTAAAAGAAAAAAGATTATTCTTATTTTTTGCTTTGAAGTATGTTATATTCAAACTGACAATTTCCATTTAACTTCCAATATTTTTAAAAGGTAGTTGTAGTGCAGAAAGCTTAAATGTGCACTGGACATAAAATGTTGCACTTTTAATTGTGATACATTTTTTTTGTCTGAAATCAATATCCTCAAATAGGATGGACTACAGCCTTTACCGAAAACCTTTGTAAAGATTAGGATTAGGAATTAGATTTCTAGGTTTTTGACATCAACGGCCATGTTTGCCCATTACGTACGAGGGATGACATCCCTAGGATGATCACACTATCCGACGAAAGGGAAGGAAGAATGGGGCCTGAAACTTGTATGTTAGGTACTATCACTGCATTTGCCTGATGTAAGTGAGGAAAACCTCACTCAGGATGGCTGGCCGTTGTCCTTTTTTTCGACCAAGCGTCCCCATCGGGAACCTTTGTAAAGAGAAAAGTAAGCTGACGCACCTATACAAAATCGCCAGATAAACAATAGCTGAGCATCCAAAAATAATGAATATTTATTTTAAACATCTAAATATAGTACAACTTTGTGAAAAAATGAGAAGCTTTGTCACCAACCTCATTAGGTAATTTCAAATGTATTGACCCTTTACGAAATATGAAACATTTTCCCGAGTTATTTTGAAAAGATCGTCCGTAAAGAGCTCACTCTAAGAGCGATCTATCTTTTTGATTTTTTGTAGAGACAACCTATACTATATTGTATATTTGTTAACGAAATATTGATTTATTGAAAAAAGATTTTAAAAAATCGTTAGAGCCATTTCCTAGAAAATCACTTTTTTAATTTTCACCCTTCAGCAAAATACCCTTATTTAGGAAGTAGAAAAAAATTAAAAATGGATAGTATTAAGCATAATTTTGGCCAGGTTATGCTGAATGGTATGGTCTCTCAAGGAATGTATATCAGGAAGAATAGATGAATAGACGGTAACAGTGACTTTCGCGCTACGTAAGAATCATCAAACGTATAATGCGTTAAAATCTCGAATTTGACTTTTTCTTCACGATCACGATACTTTCTTCTCTGCTTTCGTTGTTTCAAAGTAGCAAAATTACTGAAATCTACACTAGTACGAAAGAAAAAGAGTCAACATGACTGAATAAAGAAACAAGTGCAGAGACTACATATATTGTGAATATGAATAAGGTAGAGAGTGATAAGGTGATGCAGTTATTAGAGGATGGAAATCGTCGTGTGTAGCAGAAAAGGAATAAAAGGTACGGTCCCCCACACCAAACTTTCTTGCTCCGATTCCTTTTTTAAGTCATATTGTGCTACAGTTAATAATGAAACATTTTCTTGTGAAACACGAACATAATTCTAAGGCGTTTCCGGTAAACTTCAACGAAAGAAAACTCATACCTTGTAGGTCTTTCCGTAACAAGTATCTTATGACACATATAAGAGTTATTAATGAAATATTTGTTTATAAAATAATTTTAAGAGTCGCATGAATGATATTTTGCAAAATTGTAAAAAAAAAAAAAAATCACCAAAAGTGTAAAATATCCAATGTGAATATTCGTATGGAAGTGATTTATGCAACATTATAAGAATAACAATGAAATATTTATTTATGAAACCTAACTAAAATCGCCCGTGTTGCTTTCGACGATGTAGTCTGGAAAGAAACTGGTTCCCAAGAGTACTACATCTTGTAATTTTTTGTATGGAATAATTTACAAAGTATTACAGAGTTATTAATGAAATATTTATTTATGAACAAAACATTACTCGTTATTGAGAAAATCATCCAAAAACTCATCCCCAAAAATAAAGTTCTCCTCATAGATCTTTTCAGCACAAATGAGTTATGCTATATTGTCGTGTTATTAATGAATGATTTACTTATGAAGTATGAACAAAATCGCCTGAGTCGTTTTTGAGAAAATCGTCCGAAAGTAAACTCACCCCAAGAATAAATACCCTTGTCGGTTTTTCCCAGAGAAATGACTTTTAACACATGATGTTGTTGTTTTCGGAAAATTGATTTATGAAATAAACAAAATTGATTGAGCTGTTCTTGCTAAAATGGCAATTCTTTTTCTTTTACCCTTAAATAACTAGACTTATCTTTAATGATAGAACATACAACGTCCTTCCGACAGGACTTAACGTTCTAAAAGTCTTACTATGTTTATCTATAAATTAGAGTACTTTGTGTACTCCAGCAGGACAGAAAGTTCTCCTGGTGGAAGGAGCATAAGCTCTATTGTTACCACAGAAAAAATCATGTTGGTCCGACTGACAGGATGGCGGCTCTGTACAAAATCCTTCCGAAGCATGTAGACTTGTACGTTGTATCATTGAGGGTAGGAAGAACATTCGAAAAACTCTCCTGGAGGATCACGTGTAAGCCTTAAGTTTAAAATTTTATATAGACACATTGAATGGAACAGTTTCTAGGTGAATATATATCAGGACGAACAGAAGAACGGACAAACAGACGAACAGACGGAGAGAGTTGAAAAACATTTCTTTTTCAGAATTTGTGGGCCATGAAATGTGTAAATCCATTGAAATCTCAAATCCGATTTTTTTCAGGATCATTAAGCTTTCTTCTCTCCTTACGTCGCTCAAAATTAAAGCATGGATGACAGGGGTAAACGTTGTGTATTAAAAGATTGCAAAACGAAGAAATGGTTTGCTTTCTTTATCAATGTAAAAAAATATATTGCGAATAGGAGACTTGGTAAGAACACATACAATATTCATGAGACTATATCATATTATCTCCATATGTCTGATTAAGGTAAAATATGTTTAGTGCATAGAAGTAAATGTATTATAATGATTTTATTGTATTTATTTCATTACGTAAGGAACGAGTTTCTTTCTTCTCCCATAAGTTCGAACGAAAGTGTTCAAACCAAGATTTTTAAACACTAATCAATAAATGTTAAATAAAACTGAATGCAGCAAAGATTTGAAAATCATGAACCAATCAGATTGCACGAAAGATAGTGATCATCCAATCAAATTGCATCAACAATAACTTTGCCAGTGATCAGATTACATCACCTTGTGACTAAATTTCAAAGCGTTGTAGTATGTATTGCCTTTAGACTATGAGTCTTTAGACTATCAGATTTCTGAAAACTCAAGGTAAAATCAACCACCACCAATGATCTTAGACTATGAGCTGTGACTAAAGTTCAAAGTAGTGCTTCATATTAATCAGGTATTGGACATTCAAACTTCGCGCCTCATACTAAAATTTTGTTTATCACAATTCCCAAATTTAAAAGAATGGTCCTACGTACCTCTCTCGATATATCTAAGTCTTAGAATTAACCGTATCATTTTATGCTCAATGAGGTCAATAACCTCTGTCAATTGTTTACCTTAGCAGAACCAACTGTTGTTTAGAAGTGTGTTATTTGATAACTCCCACGATTTTTGAAAAGGAAATGAATCCCTGTAGACTACCTCATCAAGGTCAATCACGTGATACAACGTACTGCTTACGTTTATATTTTGCCCCGTAGGATGAATAATCAAGACCAATGACGTAATTTTATTTTGACAATTCTCAAATTATCCTCCCAAAGTTTCAATGTACCACTGTCATGGACTCCCATAATCCCATCATAGGTTAATAGCTGACCACGTGACCATACTAATATTTGACAATGATTTACCCGAAGAATAAAAAAACTGGATCACCCAATTCTACGAACAATTACCAATTATTGATTTGACAATAAGAGATGTATCCCTCCCAAACCTTAGAATTGATGCACAAATATACCTACCTGTGTGTGTTATGAAAAAAGTAATAAATCCTGTACTCATTCAAAAATAAAGCCGTATCAAAAATGATAAAATAGGTTAACAACCTTCGAAATTTAAATATTTGGCCATAAGAGGGACGCCAACGTTTACAATAGGCCCTAGAAAACGTTTACCGAATTTTGTTATTTGATAATTCCCAGATTTAAAGAATAATTCTATGTACCCGAACAACATTTAAAAGGAAACATAAAAATATAAAGGTAAACCTCAGTGCATACCCATATAACATGCTAAATCCTTATCAAAGGGAATAAATTGAGTCAATAATCCAACACGTGGTCATACTAATTTCTGGTAATTTTTACCCATGAAAGGGAACGAGCTTTATAATGATATATATTAAGAACCTATATTATTATACCAAATTGGGAAATTTCTTAACTTTAAGGGTGAGCAAATGTACCTCTAGCAAATTTTAAGATGAAAGCATCGATGTACTCATGCCTTATAAAAGAAAGTAGACCCCTGAATACATTCATATATTCATATAAGGTAATAAAACTGCAACAAAGTCAATAAAATGGGTCAATAACCTCCGAAATTTGAATTTTTAACAATTTTTTTTATCTATAAAAGGGGACAAAATGGACAACCAAAATTTACACAAATACATATTATGGTCCTATAGTACTATATTAAATGTTTAAATTTGGCAATTTCCAAAATTTAAGGTGGGGCCAATGTACTCCTTCAAATTTTTCAACGGATGCACCAATGTATCTATATCTTAAGAAATAGAATAGACCGCTATGCATGGCCATATAATCATATACGGTAATAAGACCTCATCAAAGGGGGGTCAATAACCTCCGAAATTTGATATTTTAGCAATTTTTTACCCATGAAAGGGAACGTGATGGATCACCCAAATTTATAGTAATACATATTGGGGTCCTATACTATGATACCGAATTTTTTAAATTAAACAAATTCCAAAATTTAAGGAGTGGGCCAAGGTACTCCTTCCAAATTTTAAAGGGGTGCATTAATATGCCATGTCTTATGTAAGATAATTGACCCCTATACATACCAATATAATCATATAAGATAATAGGACCACATAAAATGGGATAACTTAGGTCAAAACCAAACGCGTGGTACAATGTATTGCTTACGTTTATATTTTGGCAATTTTTTACCCATAAATGGGAACAAGATAGATCAACCGAATTTATAGTGATACATATTGATGTCCTATATAGAGATGCAAGGGCTCGAAAAAAACCCGGCTTTTTTGAAAAAAAAACTCGGTTTTTTCTGCTTCGCTTTTTTGCTTAGGAAATTTTGGGCTTTTTTGAAAATGTTGCTTTAAACTGATACCGCAGACTTTGTTTCACTTCTCTACAACAAAAAACTCATTTAATTAGTGGTTAATGCAGATAATAATATAAAGCCTCGAAAATAAACCATGAATTTCAAATAGATTTTTTAAAATTGTTATCATATTTACATTATGAATTCCAAAGGATTTACCAATATATGTAATAATATTTTAACCTTATATATACAATAAGTACTTAGAAAAAATGATACACAAGTAACTAGCGAAATTGTATGTAGTATTTTTACTTCAAAATATCACACACCCTCTTTTTGAAGCAAAATAAAAAAAAACATGAAAAATCTGCATATCAAGAGCTTCGTTTCGGGTGGTTCTGTACATTCTTGACAATTTTTAGTTAAATTTTAACTTTCATATACATTGTATGAATATTTCGAACAAAATTTTCACTGATTGATCACACACTTAATAATCTGTTGCCACCTATCACGTGCTTCGGATCTGCAAAATCGGTAAAGCTCCAAATTCTGTAATGCAGTGACTGTTTCACAATCGGGAAAGTATCGAACTTTCTGTTCATGGATCATATACGTAATAGACGGTTCATCTGAGCAGACGGTTTCCTAGACTGTAGAATATATAACCACCATCACGGTTTCTCAGTCCTGAAGGTTTCTGAACTTTTAACAAGAAAATTTAACATATCGTTACGAAACCATTTTTTTTTTTTTTACAAAAAAGAAAAACTATGGAATACATTTAAAAAAGAGTGGAAGAATCCCTCACTGTTCCAATTCACAAGAAAGACGACAAAATTGATTGTAATAATTATCGAGGCATTTCTCTTAACATTCTATTAATAAGATTGACCCCATACGCAGATGAAATTATTGGAGATTACCAGTGTGTATTTAGTCGAAATCGACCAGATATTTACCATCGGACAAATACTCGAAAAGAAATGGGAATACATTACCCAGTACGCCAACTGTTTATTGATTTTAGAAAGGCTTACAACTGGGTTAGAAGGGAAACATTGTACTACCATGAGCAAAATAAATGACGCGTCTCTTTATTTTGAAGTTTTTTGAAAATATCTCCGTTTTCTTTATATGTTCGAAATTTCGGAAGGTTTCCCCAGCAGGACAGGTTAATAACAAACCCGTTTTTAATATTTGTGTTAGATATTAGCTTAAAATAAAGAAATTAGAAGCAAAAAACATTAAATCGACAGAAATCTCGAGAATTACCAACTCTGCTAAAGTGGGAAATTTTCAAGAACACGAGGGAATTCTGCAGTTCAACACGAAGCAGCGACATCTATGTCATTGAGAGAAATGTGGATTAAATCTACAAACTAAACTTTTAACGAATATTTCTAGTATGTCTTATTATATGCATTATCTGCAAACTCCAAATATATGAATATATGCTAAGTAGTAACATAAAGATAGAGCAAACAGTGGAAATTATCTATGGAAAAGGACGAATTGGTAGGACGATCGTAATGAAATATCGTCTTTACCGGAACAGGCTCAGTTCACGTAAAAAAAACAAATAGCTCAGTTAGTTAAAGTAACGAGTTTGTATACTGAAGGTAGCGGGTTCGATCCCGTGGAAGTGCCGTTATCATTTTTATCACTACACTACGGTTATTTTTTTTATTTTTTATTTGGGAAAGAATCAAATTGTAACGTATGTGTAAAACTCATGACGATACCAAAAAAAGAAAAAATGCTGTTGTCGCACTTGCATTAGCGTCCCTAATTTTGTTTGCAAACAGTTTCGTAATTATTTCCCCTGTGCTCACTGCTCACCATATGCTCGCTGGCGGCGCATAACGAATGTTTCCCAGTAAATGTTAATTCTAATTTGGAGAATTTTATAAAGTTTCACAATATTTCTCACTAGATAGTCTTCTATCTAAGTGTTTGGATATTTTGATAACAGATTTCCCTATTAAATGTTTAATTTTCCCTAGATGTTTAATTAGGGAAAAGTTTTACAATGTATTTGTATTGAATTGAAATTGTTTTGAATTTACTACATAAGGTAAGTAGACCGAAGGAGGAGAACTCAAGTAATTGATATTCTACGTAAAAGCAACCTATTGTATTTGGTTTAGGAATTAGTTCGTGCGGTTGGTACGCACACATTGAAGCTGTAGTACAAACACAAAATACATAAATACCTTAAGAAAAATATTGTCCATCGCTAGCCACCACTTTCGCCCATCTGTCAGGCAATGTACGGATTCCGTGGCGAAAGAAGCCCTCATCCTTGGAAGCGATCCAGTCAGAGACCCATGTTTCGATATCTTCTGAAGAAGTAAACCGCTGTCCAATCAAATCGTTGTTCATGCAATAGAACAAGTAGTAGTCCGAAGGAGCAACGTCTGGTGAATACGGCGGGTGGGGTAAAACTTCCCATCCGACATTTTCTAAATATGTTTTGACCGGTTTTGCGACATGTGGGCGAGCGTTATCATGTTGAACAATAAGTTTATCATGTCTGTTCTCCCATTCTGGTCGTGTTCTGGCCAGAGCTTGCTTCAAACGCATTAATTGTCGTCGATAACGTTCTCCATTCATAGTTTCACCCGGTTGCAGCAGCTCATAGTACACCACACCTTTCATATCCCACCATATGCACAGCATAACCTTTGCACAGTGAATATCTCGTTTTGGTTGTGATGGACCTGGTTCACCTGGTTTCACCCCGGCCTTTTTTCGTTTAGGGTTCTCGTAATGGATCCACTTCTCATCACCCGTAATAATTCGATGCAGAAACCCCTTTCTGCTCTGTCGTTGAAGCAGCAATTCGCAAATGGTTTTTCGTCTTTCAACGTCTCTGTCTTTCAATTCATGTGGAATCCAATGTGACATCTTTTGAATCATTCCCATGGCTTTCAAGCGTTTGGAGACTGTTGTTTGATCAACGCCTAATGCTGCTGCAAGTTGTTCCTGCGTTTGACACGAATCCTGCTCGAGCAATGCTGTCAATTCTTCGTCTTGAAATTTTTTTGGCTGTCCAGCTCGCTCTTGGTTTGCCAAGCCGAAATCACCACTTCTAAACCGTGCAAACCACTTCTGACACGTTCGCTCAGCTAGAGCATGGTCACCATACACTTCCACCAAAATACGATGACTTTCAGTCGCACTTTTCTGCATGTTAAAGTAATGCAGCAGGACACCCCGCAAAAACACTTTATCAGGCACAAATTGCGCCATGTTCACTTAACTACAAACTGGTGTTGGTGACGCTTTAATCCACTGCCCTATACTACGAACGATACGCGATGACAGGGGTTTGCAACACATGTGTGGATACACGGAACTGTGGGACGCTCCGTTCGTTGCGCCATCTCTTGTCCACCCGCACGAATTAATTCCAAGACCAAATAGAATGATGATGCTTCTTACCTTCAGCACATAATCTTTACGTTAGAGAGTCAGACAGAGAAAAATCTTGGTTTTTCCTCCTCTGTGACCACCCATCTTAAACCTCTACATATCATTGTTCGTCTCACAAAATTTCGGTGCTCCAAACACATTCAAATAATAATAATAATAATAATAATAATAATAATAATAATAATAATAATAATAATAATAATAATAATAATAATCCTGAATATGCCATCCTTACATAATGTAGGAAATCTTAGATTCCTAGTTTAAATCTTAAATATCTTAGTTTAAAATGCTTTCTTTAGTACTTATTTGAGCAACCATGTAGGAGGGGGTACGACTTTTTATTTTGCCCCTCTCATTTCAGTAGCCTTCCAACAGAAAGTAATTTTTGATAAGCAGGACAGACAAAATGAATAAGAAATATATTTACAGCATCCTCTCCCCTTTCATGATTGGAATATCACGTAATATTTTTTATTCTACGAAAGATGGCCCTGTGCGGTTAGGGGTAGGTAACTAAAAAATACCTAATATATAGCGCCCCTTGATTGTAATATTACCGCTTCTTTATTTGTACGAGGGAGCCCCTACACAATCAAGGGTGACAAAAAGAATAGGAAGAGTGTCTATTGATTCCAGTGGTGGATCCAGCACGAACTCCTGGGGGAGGGGAGGGGAAGTGAAACATTCTTTTGATGATGTGAAGCTGTCACAAATTACCACTTAACTAAACTAAACAATAGTGGGGGGAACTGGAACCCAGTCAGTTTAAATTGATGTAAAAGTTTAATTTTTGGATTCATATTAAAGTTTTGGTTTCAAATGAGAATTTCAGTCCAAGTGGTCAATGATCAAATCTCGTGGGGATCTTCAGTGTAGGCTAATACGGCCCCCTTATGAGAAAAGGCAAAATTATTAACATGTTTATAACTTTCGAATTTTTCGTCTATTTTAAAGAAATATTTTGCTTCGTATTAAAGTGTTGGTTCCAAATGACAAACTCAGTCCGAGTGGACAATGATCAAATCTCCGGGGGGGTCTTCAGTATAGGGGGCCACGGCTCCCTTATGGGAAAAGGCAAAAATATGAAAATGCTTATAACTTCCGAATTTTCCGTCTATTTTAAAGAAATTATTGGCTTCATATTAAAGTCTTGGCTTCAAATGACAATTTCAGTCCGTGTGGACAATGATCAAATCTCGGAGGGCTCTTCGGTGTAGGGGTTTCGGCTTCTTTATGGGACAAGATTCACGTAGTTGATATTGCAAAATTGTTTTGTATATATAAGTGGAAACTTGCACCATTTGGTTAATTTTACCTCTTATGTTTTGCAGATTCATATTCCAAGCAATAGTTACTTCGCAGAGCTAAAAGAAGGCACTTACTAGTTTTATTAAAATGAAATGTCTTTTATGAGAGGAGCAGACGAACGAACAGGCACCCAAACGTTGGTTGAGTCGTACGGTTGAAACTCGTTAAGCTCGCTTCAATTATTATTATTATTATTATTATTATTATTATTATTATTAACAATAATAATAATAATAATAAATCATTGCAGGGACCTTTGGTGCAGGGGGTCCGTGGCTCGATTCCACTTCGTGCCAAGTTAAATTTGAGGTGGACAAATACCGTGTGCATGGGTATGTGTTTTCTTGAGATTTTCCATTTTCCTCCCACTTTCTTCATTTCACCATTTCATTCATCATCATTCTCCCTTAGCGTAGGTGCATAATCGTCCAACGTTAAACTAGATATTGCAATTTCAATAATAATAATAATAAAAATTAATTCAACTGAAAGGACTGTAATTTATGTGGACAGCAATTATCATAAATGTGCAACCATTATAAAAACAATGCTTTGAGTAGAAAGATAATCCTTCCCAAGTGTTAACGAATGCGCACGAGATAAGACATGTCTCGAGAAAGAGACAAGACGCGCTTTGTGACATCCAAGATAATACGAGGCAAATGTTTTGGACACGAGATAGCTTGTAAAATGTCTCGTCTTGTCTGGAATGTCTCGAAAACAAAAGTCTAAGTTTTAAAATTATTTTTCAAGATCTATTCTCTCAGAAGTAGTTCTCTGCCTTAAAATTAATAACGACATTTGTGATTTAAAAAAAGATAAACAATGCCTAAAGTTAATAGTTAACTTTTCGAAAAGAAGCTTCATTAAGGGTGAACCTGAAAGATGTCCACAAACTTCGGGAGGTGATTCGTGACATCAAAAGGAGACAAATGGTTCTCTTGCAGTTTTCGAATTCAGCTTCGTTGTCGAGATACAGGGTTGCCAACTGGTAGTGTTTGAGAAACTCACTGGGAATAAATTCAAGTCCAAGAATAAACTACTACTCATATATTTTTCAGGTCAATTGACTTATATCATGTTGTAAGGTCAAATATTTATTTATGAAGTGTGTACAAAATTCGCCAGGGTCTTTTCTGAGAAAATGGTCGAGAAAAAGTCACCTCCAAGAATAAACTACCCCTCGTAAATTTTTCTAAGAGAAATATCTGATACTGCAATATAGGGTTGTTAATTAAATATTGATTAATGAAAAATAAACAAAATTGTTAAAACCATTTTTGAGAAAATAGCGTTTTTCGATTTTCGGTTGTTTGTAAACCACACTTATTTTAGGTGGTAGGAAAAAATGGAAAAGCTCCTGTAAGAATACTAAGTAAACCCTAAGTTTAAAATTTGGTGTAGATAAGTTGAACGGTATGGCCTCTAGGCGAGTGCATATAAAAGTGTGCCGAACGGACGGACCGGAAGGACGGGTGTCGAAAAGTCACATTTTCGGTATGTAGACGCCATGAAACATGTAAATCCGTTGAAATCTGAATTTGATATTATTTTCACAATCACTATATTTTCTTCTCTCTTTTGTCGCTCGAAAAAGAAAAGCCTGAGTTTACCACAAAAAGCTAGGGAGTTTCTCAAAAAATATTCAATTACAGGGCCACCGCACTAAACTTTTTCAATTCAATTTCTTAACTGTGTTAGGCCGCAGTTGTTACTGAAGTGTGTATTTGGATAATACGAATAAAATTATCGTATTATTCAAATACATCGAATGTCAGATTATCGAATAAAAAACTTCGATTGAAGAAAATCCATACTACAAAACTAACTCACACTTTGAGCACATTTTCATTAGACATATAATAGACCAATTAATGCAATCATTGTTTATGAAATATGAAAAAAATCAAATGAGTCACTTTGGGAAAGTCGTTCAAAAAGGACACGTCAGGAGTAACCTACCTCTTGTGAATTGTTTCGAACAATGAGTTAAGATATACTTTTGGTTATTAATGAAATATTTATTTGCGAAATTTGAACAAAATCGCCTGTCGTTCGAGAAAATTGTCGGGGAAAAAACCTTGACCCCAAAAATAAACTATCCGTTGTAATTGTTTTTCATAGAAATGACTTATACTAAAATATAGGGTTATTAATGAAATACTTATTTATGAATTAACAATAAAATTGTCCGAGTAATTTTTGAGAAAATCGTGAGGGAAAAATAACTCCCCGAAGAAACTATCTCTTGAGAATTCTTTCAGGGTAAGCGAGTTATTCCATATTACTAGGTTTTTAATGAAATATTTATTTCTGAGTACGAACAAAATTGCTTGACTCATTTTTGAGAAAACCGTGGAGGAAAAACACCCCCAAGAGTAAACTACCCCTCGCATATTTTTTAAAGACAAACGAGTTTTGCCATATTGTTCGGTTATTAACGAAATATTTATTTTTGAAATATGAATAAACTCTTTTGAGTCGTTTTTGAGAAAATCGCCCAGACAACACTCCACCAAGAATAAACTACCCCTCGCATTTTTTTTTAGGACAAACGAGTTTTCCATATTGATAAATTATTAATGAAATCTTTATTTATGAAATATGAACGAAAACATTTGAGTCCATTTTGAGAAAATCACTGAGAAAAAACTCACCCCCTTAGTATAAACTACCCCTTGTAGATTTTTCTCAGATAAATGCCTTATACCACAAAATAGGGTTGCTAATTAAATATTGATTTATAAAAAAAAGAAAGAAAACAAGATCGTTAGAGCCAGTTATGAGAAAATATCTTTTTTTTTATTTTCATCGTACAGGAAACTACCCTTGTTTTGGGAGTAGGAGGGAAATAAAAAAAACTATAGGAAATACTATGAAAATCTTAAACTAAAATTTGGTGCAGATAAGTTGAACATACCGTAAATTTTTCAACTAATTTACGGTATGTTCAAGTATGGCTTCTAGGCGAGGTATGGCTTCAGGTATGGCTTCTAGGCGAGTGCACAGAAAAGTGTAGCGAACGGACGGACGAACTGATGGACATGTATCGAAAAATAATTTTTGGGTGTTAGGGGCTATAATACGTGTAAATTCGTTGAAATCTCAAATTTGATTTTTTTTCGAACACCATACTTTCTTCTCTCATTTGTCACTTCAAAGTAAAAGGAACTCAGAACTACAGATAAAAGACACCTACTTTTGCACATAGACATTTATTGATTTAAAACTGTTTTAGTTTGTGTCATTTCACTTCCAATTGAAAGGTTTTACAATGATTAACGGCATACCAAAGACGAGACGGAAGTTTTCAGGAAGTAAATGCATTCAGAAGTCTAGACTGCATTACAGCCTGTTTTTATTTCTGCAATTGTTAACAGCTGTAATTTCGTCCAAACGCTACATGAAATAATTTTTGGTTGACGTCATTGTATTACTATTTTAGTATTGTTCTCTTCAGACTTGGTTGAAGTTTTGTCTTAACGGTTATACATTTTTTCTTTCTTATTTCATCGTTACACATAAGAACAAAATGTTATGGTGAGTGGGTAGATTCGAACCTACGAACATTGAGTTTATATTCTTCCAACACTTTACCAATGGACCAAGCTTTGTCTTCACGTTAACGCCCGGTTACAGGGTTTACTAAAATTTAAATAAAATGGCTGGCTGTTAGAATTCCCTGCTCATATATTTCGATAAATAATTTTCATTGCTTCGTAGATACGTAGAGCAATGTTTAGATACACATTTTAGGAGAGTGAATTTTGGTGTATATAATAATTTCATGCCAGGTAAAAGCTAGATAAGTTTTGATAAAATGTTTCATATGTAGTTCTCAATAATAAGCTTGCTGTTCGGAGTGAAGTTCCAAGGTTCAGCATTGCCTAGCAGTTTTTGCTATTAATATCCCTTCTAACAATATTGGCAGTGGACAAAAGTTAGCCCGTGTTGAAGCTTTTTGCTCCTAATTTAGTTATTTTACTTATTTAAGGAATATATTGAAAATTGTCAGCAGGCACGTATGCAGTAATTTATTTCGGGAGAAGTCCGACTTCAATATTAGGATAAATTATAATAAAATTTAAAAGACAATCCTTAAATTTAGGCTAAATTTACAGAGAAGTTGGGATTTCAGAGGGGAGTCCGGACCACCTGGACCCACCCCTAAATGCGTCCTTGTTTGTCAGTAACGTTTCCTCATTTTGAAACCCTCAAAAACTTCGGATATATAAAGGAAAACGAGTTATTTTCGATAAAATATCACTTCAGAAGACGCGATAGTTTTATTGCACATGGTGGTATCCCAAGTTCACAAGGGCAAGAATTCATTAATTTTGATTCTCTGTCATTGTGCTCTATCGAAAGGTTAGGGTTGTAACATATTACTCTTACGAACAAGCATGACTGGCAGATAGGAATACTGAACACAACTCCAGAGAAATGCATGCTGAACTCGTTTATAGCTACGCATTGGTGATTTGCCCTCAAGGTCAATCGAGTGGTAATTCAGTTCCGTCTCTGTTCTTAAGCCATGTTCGTATTACTTCGAACAGTTTTGATAATGAAAAGCATGCCTCTTAATATAACAGACTTCTTTCGCGTAAGAAATCGAAACTCAGTTGGTCAGAGCAACTAGTCTGTAAGAATTAGGTTGTTAGTTAGTTAAAAGCCCAGTACGAGTAAGGGTTTTTATTACTATTGTTTTTATCTTTTTATGTGAGGAAAAATCAAATTGTGACATCGCGATATCAAATGTATTTGATTAGGTAGCTTTGTCTTAACTAAACTTTAAACATCAGTAACCGTCGAAATTATTTCACCAACTGATCACTTACTGAACATTTCAAACACGTCAAACCAGTGGCATAACATGAAGGTTAACCTCTCCTCCGCAGTCCTTAGTTATGCGTCCGTACTTTCAAGGGCGGACTAAGGGCCGGGCGACTGCCCGGGGCGCCAGAGAAAGAGGGGCACCAAAACGAGCCTCAAAAAGTAAATTTTATAATGTGCTTTCTACTGACGTTTTTGGTTTATATTCTTGTAAAGTAGTGGCAATTATATGATCTTTTTCCATTTCACTATGGAAGAAGAGAGTTTCATAGTACTAAGGGGGCTGTATCGAAAAATTGAGAGATGGCATGTAGAATAAAGAGTGCCGGGAATTAAGTATTGTTTGTTTGTTTGCTTGAGTTTAGCGTTCCACGGTTATGCCTTAATGGGCAAGGGAGATGTGGATACTAATTATAGTGGAATCCGAACCACTTTTATCGTTCAACAGTAATCCACCGGGAATTGGACCCGGTACCACAGAAGGCAGGCGTGCTAGCCACTAGACCAGGGGGGTGGAGTTGGTATTGTTTATAGCGAGCCATATTCTTTGTGAACTTTTCCTAGGTAATGGATTTCTTTTTGAAAATGGGTTTAAAACAGGGGCGTCATTTAGGGAGGGCAGGGAGGGGCATTTGCTCCCCGTGAGTTTGAGATGTATATAGATTTTATCATTAGAATAGTAGTAAATCAGTGAAAAACGCGAAATTTTACTTATATCAAGAGGTCTTGCCACCCCCCCCCCCCCAAAGCAAAATCTGAAATGACGCTCCTGGTTTAAACTATTAAAAACACTATGATAAAATGTAAAATATAGGCTACTACTAGGGGAAGGGCGCCAAAAAGTCACTTTGCCCGTGTGAAAATTTGGCCTGCTCCGCCCCTGTGTACTTTCTGTATATTTTTTGGCCTTGCAGCTTGTACGGTCCCCACGCTTGTGCGAAGATCTGTTTCCTATGTAAGTTCCTTTCAGAAAGTTTGCTATCTCTTTAACAGTGATGTAAATAAATATACTTATCGTTATTAGCTCGACACCAAACCATCCTGGACAAATCCCTCTAGAACAATGATCGGCAAAAGTTATTCTGCATAATTTTATAAGCGACTCAAGGGTGAAACACTTGTTAACGAAAGCAATGTTGTGTATATACTGCCTTGTTTCTGACAAAATATAAAGTCTTTTGTAATCTTTAGACACTTTTCCTATTCTTTTTGTCACCCTTGGTTGTGTAAGGAAGCCTCGAACAAATAAAGAAGAGGTAATATTACAGATAAGGGGCGCTATAAATATATTAGGTATTTCTTTTGTTACCTAACCATAACGGCCTAGGGTCGTCTTCAGTAGAATAAAAAATGCTACGTGATATTACATTCACGAAGGAGGAAAGGATGCTCTAAATATATTTCTTATTCATTTTGTCTGCCCTGCTTCTCAGAAATTATATACCTTCTGTTGGAGGGTGCTGAAAAGAGAGGAGGGGAAATAAAACGTCGTGCCCCCTCATACATTTTAAATTTTGTGACGTGGTTGCTCAAATTATTACTAAAGAAAGCACTTTAAACAAAGATGTGTAAAGTTACAACATTATGTAAGGATGGCATATTCATTAATAATAATAATAATAATAATAATAATAATAATAATAATAATAATAATAATAATAATAAATATGAATGTCTTTGGAGAGCCGAAATTATGTGAGACGAACAATGATATGTAGAGGTTTAAGATGGGTGGTCATAGAGGAGGAAAAACCAGGATTTTTCTCTCTCTGACTCTCTAACGTTAAGATTAAGTGCTGAAGGTAAGAAGCATCATCATTCTACAATAGGTTGCTTTTACGTAGAATATTTATTACTTGAGCTCCCCTCCTTCGGGCAACTTTGCTTATGTAGTAAATTCAAAATAATTTCAACTTAAGACAAATATTTATAGAGAAAATTAAACATTTAATAGGGAAATCTTTTATCAAAATATCCAAACACGTAGATAGAAGACTATGTAGTGAGAAACATTGTGAAACTATAAAATTCTCCAAATTAGAATTAACATTTACTGGAAAACATTCGTTATGCATCAGTGAGCACAGGGGAAATAATTACGAATCTGTTTGCAAACAAAAATTAGAGACACTAATGCAAATGCGACGATATTTTCTCTCTTTTTTTTTTTTTTGGTATCGTCATGAGTTTTACACATATGTTACAATTTGATTCTTTCCCAAATAAAAAATAAATAAAATAACCTTAGTGATAAAAATGACAACAGTACTTCCACGGGATTCGAATCGTCTACCTTCGGTATACAAACTCGTTGCTTTACCTAACTGAGCTATTTGCTCTCTTACGTAAGCTGACCTTGTTCTACAGTAAAGACGATTTTTCATTACGATTGGGCTAACAATTCGTCTTTTTCCATAGGTAATTTCCACTATTTGCACTATCTATACGTTAATACTTAGCATAGATTCATATATTTGGAGTTCGCTGATAATGCATATAATAAGACATACTAGAAATATTTCGTTAAAATTTTCGTTTGTAGATCTAATCCACGCTTCTCTCAATGACATAGATGTCGCTGCTTCGTGTTGAACTGCAGAATTCCCTCGCGTTCTTGAAAATTTCCCACTTTAGCAGATTTGGTAATTCTCGAGATTTCTGTCGATTTAATGTTTTTTTCCTTCTAATTTCTTTATTTTAAGCTAATATCTAACACAAATATTAAAAACGGGTTTGTTATTAACCTGTCCTGCTGGGGAAACCTTCCGAAATTTCGAACATATAAAGAAAACGGAGATATTTTCAAAAAAAAATTCAAAATAAAGAGACGCGTCATTTATTTTGCTCATGGTAGTACAACATTCTTACAGAATTTGGAATACCGAAAAAGCTAGATTTATTAAGTGTTTAAATGAATCCCAGAGTAAAGTCCGAGTAGAAAAATGCGAGCTTCCACGTCGAGATTGGCCTGAAACAAGGAGATGCGTTATCGCCGTTATTATTCAGCTTTGTTCCGGAGTACACTATAAGAAAAATCAAAGATAGGAACCAGGCCTAGAGTTGAATGGTATTCACCAGGTTATGGTGTATGCTGATGATGTAAATCTAATAGGAGGACAGTCGAAAGAAATGCAGATGCCTTATTAAACGCTTGCAGGGACATGAGTAAATGCAGAGAAATCTAAATACAAGGAAGTTCATAAGGATCGTAATAAGGCAAATTATGAATGTTAAAATATCAATTAATACTTTCGACACAGTGGATACTTTCAAATATCTTGGATCAGTATTATCAGACCAAAATCATACCCACAAAGAAATTAAATGTCGACTGAAGTCAGGAAATTCTTGTTATTATTCCGTTCAAAATATTTTGTCGTAGCGAGTTCTGTCAAGGAATTTAAAGCTTAAAATATATAAAATGATAATCATGCCTGTTATGCTTTATGGTTGTGAAACATGGTCGCTTACGCTGAGGGAAGAACGCAGACTGAAATTATTTGAGAATAAAATTCTGAGACGAATATGTGGACCCAAGAGGAACAAGAATGGGGAATGGCGGGAACTTCATAAAGAGGAAATGCATAATTTATACGGTTTACCAAACATTGTTAGAGTCATCAAGTCTAGGAGGCTCAGGTGGCCAGGCCATGTAGCCAGAATGCAAGAAAGTAGGAACGCTTTCAAAGTTTTAACTGGAAATCCAATCGGGAAACATCCATTAGGAAAACCTAGGCCCAGATGGGAGGACAATATTAAGGTGGATCTAGCAGAAATAGGAATACAGAGTAGAAACTGGATTGAATTGGATAAGGACAGAAGTAAATGGAGAGCTTTTGTGGCCACAGACAAAGAGAGAGAGATAATACATTTAAGTTAAGCACAAGAAACATGAGTGAGTGGTTAGTTTTTGCGTTTCTACCGTGTAGTCCGGGATTCAACCCCGCATTCGACCATTTTGACAAAAGTTTTTCTTAATTCCATCTGTGAATGTAGAGATAGTACGTGTACTGTGAGTCCCAGCCGACTTCCTTTCTAATAGTTTTTAAATCTTTGTTATTACTTATTACCAGCAGTGATGGATTTGCGAAGAGGGTTAGCGTGGGGATGTCTTTTGGATTGCAGCCTCTACCTCGAAATTACGGAATTTCTAAAACAAACTGAATACTAGTTTTGCCTTTACTCATAAACTTCAAGCTGCCCTCAAATAAAAAATTAGGAATTTTTAGAAGAACTAAGAATTAATAAGAAAAGCCCCTCTCAAAATACTTTTCTAAATCCGACACTGATTATCAGTATAAAATGGTATTGAAGGTTCTGTCTGGAAGACTATAGCCGAGTATACAAAGGAAACGAAATATTTGTTATGCCTGTAATCACAAACGTAAGCTCCTCTTAAATAAAAGTTAGGATTTTTTTTCTTAAAACAAACATTATTCAGAAAAAACCCTCCCAAATATTTTTCTAAATCCGATACTGATTATTTCTATCAAACGGTATTCAAGCTTGTATCCGGAAGATTATTGTTAAATCATTGCACAGCTACGGTATAACGGAAATGTGGAAGTACGCTCTGACAGATATATTGAAAAACGTACGCTCTGATGGATATATTGAAAAACATAATTTGAATTATGTGCTAGAAGGTAGAGTACTAAGCTCTAAGAAGTGAAACACAGATGACTAAAAAGAATTGATCTAGAGAAGAAAAAATGTCGATAATTCAGAAGTTAAAATAAAGTTAAATATCCTCTACAATTGCCCTCAAATACTACATACTTTATGTTTACTTTAATTCATAAACCATGTGTTCCATCCATCATGATGGTGAATTCCAGAGCGAAATATGGTATTTAGGTCATGGAATCTTATTTAACTTTAGAGTATACTATAAGAAAGCTCTTTAAACAGAAAAATCATGAAAATGAAAAAAAAAAGCCAAAATTTCCAAAATTCTCGTTTTTTCCCAAAAAAAGCCGGCTTTTTATGTGCAAAAAACCATCGACTCAAAAAGCCGGCTTTTTTGCATCTCTAGTCCTATACTATTATACAAAATGCTTAAATTCGGCAATTTCCAAATTTTAAGGGGTGGGCCAAGGTACCCCTTCCAAATTTTAAGAAGGGTGCACTAATATATCTATGTCTTATGTAAGATAATTGACCCCTATACATACCCATACATATCTTATAATCATATAAGATAATAGGACCGCATAAAAAGGGATAACTTAGACCAAGAACGAAACACGTGGTACAACGTATTGCTTACGTTTATATTTTGGCAATTTTTTACTTATGGAAGGAGTGGACCACCCAAATTTATCATGATACATGTTGAGGTCCTGTACTATGAGACCGAATGCTTAAATTGGAAAACTTCCTAAATTTAAGGGGTGGGCCATGGTACCCCTCCCAAAAATTTAAAGGGGTGCATCAATATACTCATGTCTTATGATAGGGAATGGACCCGTGTATACGCTCATATAACCGTATAAGGTAATAGGACCTCATCAAAGGGGAGAAAATGGGCCAAAAACAAAACACGTGGTACAACGTATTGCTTACGTTTAAATTTTGGCAATTTTGAACCCCTAAAAGGGAACGAGGTGGACCACCCAAATTTACAGTAATATATATTAGGGTCCGGTACTATGATACCAAATGTTTAAATTGGGCAATTTCCAAATTTAAGTGGTGGGCCAAGGTACCCTTCCCAAAATTTTAAAGGGGTGCATTAATGTACCCATGTCTTATAAAAGGGAATGGACCTCTATATACGTCTATATAACTATATAAGGTAATTAAACCTCATAAAAGGGGATAAATTAGGTCAAAACCCCCCGAAATTTGACTTTTGGGCAATTTTTTACCCATGAAAGGGAACGAGGTGGACCCTTAATACCGATAGAGGTGCATACTATGGTCCTAGGCTACCACACCCAATTTTTAGATTTGGCAATTTCCAAAATTTAAGGGCGGTGGTCCTATGTACTCTGCCAAAATTTAGGGGGCGGGCCAAGTTACCCCTGCCAAAATTTAGAGGGGGTGGTCCTAAGTACCCCTAGGTCATTGACCTCGGGCCAAGGACATTGACCTTTGACCTATGACTTCACTAAAATTTTTGCTGACTCGGCTGGACATAATTAGGCCCCTACTACTAATATACGTGTATAAACGAAATGACTATTCTAATCGTTGTAATTAGCACTTTATTTTTCTCAACAAATCTTTCATATGCATATCACAGGTCTAGAAACATTGTCAGATCTTCTATGTATGGGTATTTTCTGCTTGATAAGATTATTAGTTGGAATGAGAATTAGCCGAAATGCGAATTCGTATTTCGTCTAAAATGACGGATGACACATTTGTTTGTGAATGACAGCTGATAAAATGTTAGGCGAAATGATAATTAGATGAACTGATGAGTAAACATCTCATTACAACTATTTCAGCTTTGTACCTTCCTTCGAAGTATTTTATGAATTGGAAGTACTGGAGCTCACCGTGGTAATTGCCTTACAGTTCAATTTGTGCATTTTCTAATGGACAGGCAGGTTTTCAATATTTCACATCAATTTTCTCTATTGCAGGTAACACCTGGATGAACAAGTACCAATGCCAAGTGTACACTTCGCAAAGGAGTTCAGCTTGTATATCGTGATATTTCCCACCACTTCCGGTATGAGTAGAAAGATTAGAATGGAGTTAGCACATACTTTTGACACTCTAAATTGAGTACAGAAAACCACTTCTCTCTACCCATCACGGTCTTTACTTTATAAAGATCACCACTAAGACTGATAGATGTTGATTATCTTCCGGCTTCAATAGAGAGAGTGTGGAGATGAAATATATTCTTCAGACGCCTAATTGGCTACAAAAAAATCCCCTCTCGCTATCTATGACTGTTTTTATTCTATAGTGGTCATTGTTAAAACCGTAAGTAGTTAATTTTCTGCAACTTCCGATTTGAATAAAGAGATTAGAGTGGAGATGGGATATATTCTAGGACGCTTAATTGATTGCAAAAAAAAAAAAAAAAAAAATAAATAAAAAAAATAAAAAAAATAAAAAAATAAAACAGTCTTTTGGCATCTGTTACCGTTTCTCTTTTATAATGATCAACCTTAAAACCAGAAGTGGTTGATTTCTGACACTTCCGGATTCAGTAGAGAGTTAGCGATGGGTATGGAAAGTGTTCTTGGAATGCTTAACCCACTGCAGAAAACTGCTTCTCGCTATCCACTACCGGTTTTGCTCTATAGTGATCAACATATAAACAACAACAAAAATGGTTATTTTTTACCAATTCTGGTTTTAGTAGAGATTAAGGGTGTAGATAAAATATATTCCTGAGACGCTTAATCGATTGAAAAAAAACCTTTTCTTGCTATATATTACCATTTTTGCTTTATAGTGATCAATGTAAAAATGGGAAATCGTTTATTTCTACCACTTCTGATTATGATATTGCCTGCATCAACGAACACAATTCCAGACTTTCCTCAGAACTCGAGTTACAGAAGCTATGCTGATTTCTGTTCAGAGTTACAGAAAGCAAGACAGTTGAGAGTAGTAATATGAAGAAGTGGATACAAATTGTAAAATATTTAATAAATTTTCCTGTAACAAAATGTTATTTTCTATCACTTCCTTGAGTGAGTCGTAATGTTTTGCTGTGGTAATATTAGAAGTGAGAGAGTTTTCTGCAAATTTAAAATCAGGAATAAGAGAAGTCAGAACCGAAAAATTGCCGAGATAATGAGTTACAGGTTTTCCATTCATTCTACTTTTTTGTCTCATTGTTTTACGTTTATTCCAAGTCAAATATCACCTTGAAATGTGCAGAAAGAGCTCCTACCGAGGTTAGCTACATAAACTTTCAAACTTTCAACCCTGAGCCTGAAATACCCTATAAACACGAGCTGTCACGTTCGCGTTTTTGCTTTATATAAATAATCGAGTGGGGGCAGGGTTGTATCCCTATGCACCATTCTTCCTGAGAATGCGGATAACAATGGGTCTATTGAAGATGACGGTGATGTAGTAGATGATGTCTGAGTGAGAAGAAAAGTGAATAGAGCTGTCCTTAATTCCATAGAGATTGATTAGTGCTAAGTATTTTAGTACGTATGTTCCAATCTTTTAATTAATAGTTTTGAAAAAATCGATTTCGTTTCATAATATACATATATTATTAATTTTTTTAAAATATTCTTTTTATTGACAGAAATTGTCATTTAAACTTAGCATCAAGAGGTAGATATATTGTGCCCCAATACCTACATAAATATTTAATTGTTGTAGGGGCGTGCGTTGGCTCAGTGAGCCCTCCCTGCTGGTCTAGTGGCTAGCACGTGCGCCTTTGGTGTACGGGGTCCCGGGTTCGATTCCCGGTGGGAGAGCCTTTGTGATTTTAACTGTCCTCGATATTTCTGTGTTCGTGTCCCTGTCGCTCTGGGTAATTGGAGAAAGCAAGTTAAAAATGAGTAAAGCAAGTAAAATTAGTAATAAGTAGTTCAAGTAAGTTACTGAAACACGTTCGGTGAGTCAGTTGACTTTTTTTTTAAAAAAAAAGTGGTAGAGCGTTCACCTCCGGTGCTTGGGGTCCCTTGTTCGATTCCTGCTCGCGCCGTGTAAGCTTTGTGGTGGACAAACACCGTGCTCGTAGGTTTTCTCAGGGTTCTCCCATTTTCTTCATTGTACTCATCTCTCATCATCACCGTCTCCTTTTGCCTAACCGGGATAATCGTGGGACGTGATACTTAAAGATTTCATTTTTAATTGTTGTAAAAACATTTGTTAATCATCTGAGTATCTCAGTAGGTATTTATGATTTTCATAAAAAGAAAAGTGTAACATTTTTAACATAATTGTATCACTTAATATTTATTGTGTGATGTGAACATGTTTTTCCGTAAAAAAAAAAAAAAAAATATGCTTGGCAGCTAGATATTTCAATTTTAATATACATTGGAGGTGTTACAACAAAACCGAAAATGTTAATTTTGAAATAAAATCTATTTTCATTCCTTTACACCGTTGTTTTATTTTTCAACCACTGAATATGATCAAATTGGCTTGGCCAACTAAACCGTTGACTCTCTAGGTGAGGCCAGTGAGTGTGCCAATTTTTAGATTTCCAGCTCAATTATTCTAAAAGTTATTTAATTTTGAACATTTTTTTTTTTGTTTTTGGCCCTCTGGAGGACGGACGGACGGGCAGAGTAAGTATATAAAGAAGATTGATAAACCAAAATATTTTCAAAAATGGTCAAAAAGTGTATATGGGTACAAAATGACTATAGGATTCATTTTTTTTATTATTAGAACCGGGCTACGTCGGTTAGCCAATCAATGTTGTAAAAGCTGGGATGGCAGGTAATGGCACTTGGTAGCTACAAAGTGCATTGGAAAACACTAGTCCGAAGATTACTTTGTAACAATAAGTATGAATATACTATGTTTTTGACAAGTATAATAACATTTTTTTCTCTTACCAATAGTCTCTTGATAACCAAAAGGAAACCTTAGTTACGAGATTCTAAGGAGCATGCAACATTGAACATATATTTTAGTATTATAATGTGACACCTTCTTGTAACGACAGCTATTTCATCATCTGCTTTTATTTTTTGCTGAGTGAATTTTTAAAATATATGTTTACTAATCAGAATGTGATTGTATGAAACATTTAATATTTTAAAATAACAAAGCACATACCGGTTCATATTTACAGGAAACTTGGATCTGCTGACTATTCTTATGGACGGCCTTTGAAATATCTATATTTCTTAAACTACGGAAGAATCAATAATTTTGTCAGCTAAAAGTAAAGAAATAAGTGCTATGTAACGGATCTGAAATTGTAATCTCATCTATAAGTAGCTATTGATGAAATAACTACAGCTAAATACATTATTTTCAAAAGAAAACATTTCCATTTTTTCTTTTTCTTTTGTAAAAAATTCACTTTTCAACGGTTTTAGTCTTACAAGTAAAGGGTCCAAATGGATGAATCGAGTTGCAGGATGAGACATAGTGCATCTGATAGATGTTGCGAAAATATGTGTATGCGCAAAGTTATAGCGGTTGAGCGCCATAAGAAACGGAGGGGGAGGGGGTCAAAGTTGGTGGGAGAAGGGCTATGCTATGTTATTGAAATACATCAAATAAACTGTTGAATCTTAAAAATAGTGAAAGATAGACAATGTAAACGGTGGTAGTTTTACATATTGACAAAAGAAGAATGAACACAGTAGATCACGAACCTCCGCCGCCATCTTGAAATCCGCCATTTTGAAATAAGTGATATTTTTGTAAATGGAAAGGTAGCCATGTGATACATCAGTTAGGGCCAGCATGTTCTCAAAAAGTCAATTATGAACTTTATTGATCATTATCTGCACTTATTTGGAAGATTTAAGATCATCTTTATAGTTATTTACGAAAATCTAGGAGACTGTTACTTGTATATTGAAAGTTAGGATTATCACGAAAACACATGTCAGTTAAACAATCTACAAGCCAAGAAAACTAACAGTGCAATTTGATATCCAAGTTATATATTTTACATTATTATTCATGACATTACTTTCAATTTGCTTCATACAATGCCGAAGAGAACTGTTCCAGTCTGGAAGAACAGCTTCAGCTTTCTTTTCTTTTTTTCTTTTCTTTCTTTCTTTTTTTCTTTTTTTTTTTGTATCTTGCGCTTTTGATCGAAAACTATGTGAAGTTTAAATAGCTACCTTTCGTTAAATGACATACGGATATAGACCATAACACAACAAATTGATAGATTTGATAGATTGGAAAGCAATTATTACGTACTGTACGTAAACCACTATATTTTTCACCACTTACTATATTTTTCACTCAATTTTCTTTGTGCGCCTACTGCAGTCGAATAGAGCAATGAAGTTGTAGCGGAAAATAAGTTTTCGGGTGAGGTGGCTTTCTCGAGTCGTGCCACAGTATGTTTCATCAGTTTGTTTGCAATATAAAGCCTTCGATTATTGTGATAATGTTGGCACACGACACGATTACTGTGTCCTCCGACGATGGATCATGATTGCAACTTCTGAACTTGCGAACCACTTTTCGTTTAGATATCACATGCTACACTCATCTCAAGTTGCTATTGCTTATGAAGGTAGACAAAGAAAGTTGAGTGAAAAATATTGCAATGCTGAAAAATATTGTGCTTTATGTACAGTACGTAATAATTGCATTCCAATCTATCAAATTTTATTGTGTTATGGTCTATATTAGTAAGTATGTCATTTAACGAAAGGTAGCTACGTATATAAACTCTACATTGTTTTCCACCAAAAGCACGAGAAGCAAAGCAATAAAAAAAAGCTGAAGTGGTTCTTCCAGACTGGAACAGTTCTCTTCGGCACTACAAGAAGCAAATTAAAAGTAATGTCATAAATAATAATGTAATAATATGCAACTTGGATATCAAATTTTACTGTTAGTTTTCTTGGCTTGTAGATTGTTTAACTGACATGTGTTTTCGTGATAATCCTAACTTTCAATATGCGAGTATCAGTCTCCTAAATTTTCGTAAATAACTATAAAGATGATCTTAAATCTTCCAAACAAGTGCAGATAATGATCAATAAAATTCATAATTGACTTTTTGAGAACATGCTGGTCCTAATTTATGTATCACATGAATACCTTTCCATTTCAAAAAGTATCACCTATTTCAAAATGGCGAATTTCAGGATGGCGGCGGAGGTTCGTGATCTACTGTGTTCATTCTTCTTTTGTCAATATGTGAAACTATGTGAAACTATTTTCACGATTCAACAGTTTATTTGATGCATTTCAATAACAGTATAGCTCTACTACCACCAACTTTGACCCCCTTCCCCCCCGTTTCTTATGGCGCTCAGCCGCTATAACATTGCACATACACATATTTTCACACCCTCTATAGGTGCACTATGTCTCATCCCGCAACTCGATTCATCCATTTGGACCCTTTACTTGTTAGGGATGAGGCTTATCGGATTAAGCAACAAAATATATGCGAACGAGAAAGTTTTTGGTGAAGTTAGTTGTTTCTACGACATCCACCTCCTTCATTCACTGCGATATTTTTCATATAAAAGGAAACATAACAAAGTGGTTTTTCAAAACGGCACATTTTCAGAAATGATTTCAACTAAAACTTTATTTCCTTCTACAGTGCAAGGTGTGATCCCAAAATATGGTAGAGTTTCTTCGTGATTAAGCGGGTAGTGTACGCGCCTTTGGTGTGGGAGACCCGGGTTCGATTCGCGGCGGGAGCTCATGTGATTCGGATTCCACGTTAATCAGTAGGTCCACGTCTCTTATAGCCTCGCTGCTGAACGCAACGTTAAACTTAAAATCAACTCAATCAGCACAAAATACGGTGTATTATTTTTTTTTAGCAGCAACTGTTAACGTCACAACCATTTAATGTAATTTGTCCGATACCTGACCCGTCGAGACAGGCACCGTCAAATCGAACATGTTCTAACTTGTCAGTAGGCGTCCATAGTTGCCAGATTAAGGTTGTGTTTACCATTTTTGTTACGTATCAACAGCGCGTGAACATTCAGTTCTGTTTCAAGTTGCAAACATGTCCCAAAGAAACTCATGAAATGCTGAAATTGGTGTATGGCGATAATGCTGTAACTCTGAAGACTGTTTACAAATTGTATGAGCAATTTGAAAGCGGAAATGAATCAATAGAAGACGAGCAACGTTCGGGACGTCCATAAAACTCAGAAATAGAAGAAAATGTGCAAAAATGGCAAAAAAAAAAAAACTATTCGAGTGTTCACTTAAACAGACGAATAACTATTCGAGATATTCGAGAGCTTTCTAAAGAACTAAACATCTCGTACGGGTCACTACAAAGCATTTAACCACCGGTTTGAAAATGAAAAGAGTGGATGCAAAATTCGTTCTCCAAACTGACTGACGAACAGCAGTTTTTGAATGAAAAAATATTCCTGTCTTTCCACATCCACCGTACTCTCCAGATATAACATAGCACGACTTCTGGCTCTTCTCAAAACATAAAACCGTGATTAAAGGAAAACGTTTTGACATCATTCCTGACATTGAGCTGAGCAGCTAAACGCACTTCCAAAAGAAGCCTTTCAGAAATACTTCCAGCCATGGATTCAACGTTCGGATAAGTGCATTGGTAGCTAAGGATGGTACTCTGAAGAGCATTAAATCAAATTCGATGTGAGATTATTAATTTGCTCTAATAAAATTATTCACCGTATTTTTGATCACCCCTCGTAAAATTAACAATTGTGGCTTTTGAAAATAAGTTCCTCAGTTGTGGTTGTCGTATATGTGCGGATATGAATGAACCTGTTGATGTTACAATCTTTAGCTAAAAATATTGAAATAATTTGAGAAGATTCTTTATTTTGCACCAAACGTAAGTGCATTGTAGACAGCGATGTTACTGTATTATAACTATTAAAATTAAATAAATCACGAAAGGCTTGTTTGAATTAATGCTTCAAAGAAGCAGGACTAAAAAGAAAAACATTTGAATGTGCATAGGAATTACTTTGTAAATTATGCATGAAACATATTCTCATCATGGAAACTGTTAAACAATTAATATAAAATATACTTTTATTTTTCTTTAAAAAAGGAATAGTTCTTTTGGGTCTACGAGAAGTAAAGTTATTTCTAGTTTTCTCGTAAATGTAAAATAAAGTACAAATTACTCTCCAAAACAATTTTCTGTAAATACTACTAACCAGGAGAATTTGTGTGTAATTTAATTGTATATTTTGCTAATGTTTCTCGTAATATACCGGTGAACAATATAAAGTTATGTCCATATTGTTCTTAACGTACCACTTCCAAAACTAAATATGAAAATCTACATATATTCAAAGTCCAAAGTGCAAGAAATCATGCATATTTAAGGAGCAATTGTTTCAGCATACTCATGAAGCTCGTTACAAGCTCAATTTCAATCCTGGTATGAAGAATGTGGTTTTATAAATGCTAGTTACGTGACTAGCATTTTAGTTTCAAAGGTACACCATAGCAAATCGTGCGAAAATTCATTCTATTTTTTAATATATATATATATATATATATATATATATATATATATATATATATATATATATATATATATATATATATATATATATATATATTATTAACTTTGATACTAATTTTATTTAATATGCCTATAATGGTAATTCTTAGTTTCGCCAGTATTATTGAATTATCGCTTACATAATTTTCTTCTGTAGTTCGCAAATGCTTGTGTCCAAAAACAAACAATTTAACTACCACTAAAATTTTTCTCACTTAAAGCTAAAACTTTTTTTTTTTTTTTTTTTTTTTTTGGGCACAAGAAATTTGCTTTAAAGTAAAAACAATCTTAGCTGCACTAGAACCGCCTACAATAAAACGAAACGAATCTGTGCAGCAGAAAGTGAGTCTCTTGAGGTTCGAAGATCTTATTTTAATTCTACACGCTCCTAATTATTACACATAAAACTTATACTTCGTTTCAATGATAATCTAAACCCAGTCAAATTGAAAGCAGCATATTTCTGTTATATTATTTATAAGAAAATAAAATGGAAATAAGGAAAATAACTCATCAAGTAGTATTGTCCTACTTTATTACTTTTGCCCATCTGTCTGGCTTGATGTCTCTGCTTGTACCTTTGGTAAACGTAGCCCCGTATTCGATTTATGAGAGAGAATATTGAAATTCGAACTCACTACGATGTTTCAGATTTCATCGTAAATCTGTATGTCCACGTCTCACTTGGTCTCAGTGCTGAAAAGAGACGCTATACTTCAAAAAAAAAAAAAAAAAAACAATTTTTTACTTCTTCATCACATCATGTAACGAGAGTAGTAAAATTATCACTCAATTGAACATTTTGCAACAAAAATAAGAGGTACGGACCACCGCACTAAACATTCTTGCTCCAATTTCTTAATCTAAATAACGGGTGGCAAGTTGGCTCAGTAATACGGTCACAGCTCAGACGCATCTTGACAACGAATTGACACAGCAGACAGCTCAGTGGCTTCCAAAGAATTAACCAATATATGTAATAATATTTTAACCTCTTATATACAATAAGTACTTAGAAAAAATGATACACAAGTAACTAGCGAAATTGTATGTAGTATTTTTACTTAAACATATCACACACCCTCTTTTTGAAGCAAAATAAAGAAAAATATAAGAGAAATCTACACATCAAGAGGTTCGTTTCGGGTGGTTCTGTACATTCTTGAAATTTTTCAGTTAAGTTTTAACTTTCATATACATTGTATGAATATTTCGAACAAATTTTTCACTGATTGATCACATACGTAATAATCTGTTACCACCTATCATGTGCTTCGGATCTGCAAAATCGGTAAAGCTCCAAATTCTGTAATGCACTGACTGTTCCTTAAGCTTGTTCAGAATAGGGAAAGTATCGAATTTTCTGTTCATGGGTCATATACGTAATAGACGGTTCATCTGAGCGTATGGTTTGCTAGGCTGTAGAATATATAACCACCATCACGGTTTACCCAGTCCTAAATATTTCTGAATTTTTAACAAGAAAATTCAACATATCGTTACGAATTTTTTTTTTTTTAATACAGAAAAGAAAAACTATGGAATACATTTAAAAAGAGTGGAAGAATCAATCACTGTTCCAATTCACAAGAAAACCGACAAAACTGATTGTAATAATTATCGAGGCATTTCTCTTAACATTATATTAATAAGATTGACCCCATACAGATGAAATTATTGGAGATTATTAGTGTGGATTTAGTCGAACTCGACTAGATATTTACCATTCGACAAATATTCGAAAAGAAATGGGAATATATTACCCAGTACATCAATTGTTTATTGATTTTAGAAAGGCTTACGACTCGGTTAGGAGGGAAATATTGTACAACATTCTTACAGAATTTGGAATACTGAAAAATCTAGATTTATTAAGTGTTTAAATGAATCCCAGAGTAGAGTCCGAGTAGAAAAATGCGAGCTTCCACGTCGAGATTGGCCTGAAACAAGGAGATGCGTTATCGCCGTTATTATTCAGCTTTGTTCCGGAGTACGCTATAAGAAAAATCAAAGATAGGAACCAGGCCTAGAGTTGAATGGTATTCACCAGGGTATGGAGTATGCTGATGATGTAAATCTAGTAGGAGAACAATCCAAAGAAATGCAGAGGCCTTATTAAATGCTTGCAGGGACATGAGTAAATGCAGAGAAATCTAAATACAAGGAAGTTCACAAGGATCGTAATACGGCAAATTATGAATGCGTTAAAATATCAATTAATACTTTCGACACAGTGGATACTTTCAAATATCTTGGATCAGTATTACCAGACCAAAATCATACCCACAAAGAAATTAAATATCGACTGAAATCAGGAAATTCTTGTTATTATTCAGTTCAAAATATTTTGTCGTCGCGAATTCTGTCAAGGAATTTAAAGCTTAAAATATATAAAATGATAATCATGCCTGTTATGCTTTATGGTTGTGAAACATGGTCGCTTACGCTGAGGGAAGAACGCAGACTGAAATTATTTGAGAATAAAATTCTGAGACGAATATTTGGACCCAAGAGGAACGGGAATGGGGAATGACGGAAACTTCCTTGTATTTAGGAGGAACTTCCTTGTTGTTAGTTTACCAAACTCTAGGAGGAACTACATAATTTATACGGTTTACCAAACATCGTTAGAGTCATCAAGTCTAGGAGGCTCAGGTGGGCAGGTCATGTAGCCAGAATGGAAGAAAGTAGGAACGCTTTCAAAGTTTTAACCGGAAATCCAATCGGGAAACGTCCATTAGGAAAATCTAGGCCCAGATGGGAGGACAATATTAAGATGGATCTAGCAGAAATAGGAATACAGAGTAGAAACTGGATTGAATTGGATAAGGACAGAAGTCAATGGAGAGATTTAGTTGCCATAGAGAAAGAGAGAGAGAATACATTTAAGTTAAGTACAACTGCATAACAAACATGAGTGAGTGGTTAGCTTTTGCGCTTCTATCGTGAAGTCCGGGATTCAACCCCGCATTCGACCATTTTGACAGAAGTTTTTCTTAATTCTATCTGTGAATGTAGAGATAGTGCGTGTAATGTGAGTCCTAGCCGACTTCCTTTCTAATAGTTTTTAAATCTTTATTACTAATTACCGGCAGTGATGGATTTGCGAAGAGGGTTAGCGTGGGGATGTCTTTCGGATTGAAGCCTCTATCCCGAAATTACGGAATTTCTAAAACAAACTATTAGTTTTGCCTTTACTCATAAACTTCAAGCTGTCCTCAAATAAAAAATTAGGAATTTTTAGAAAAACTAAGCATTAATAAGAAAAGCCCTTCCCAAAATACTTTTCTAAATCCACCACTGACTATCAGTATAAAATGGTCTTCAAGGTTGTATCTGGAAGATTATAGCTAAATATACAAACGAAACGAAATATTTGTTATGCCTGTACTCATAAACTTAAGCTCCTCTTAAATAAAAGTTAGGAATTTTTAGAAAAAACAAACATTATTTAGAAAAAACCCTCCCAAATATTTTTCTAAATCCGATACTGATTATTTCTATCAAATGGTTTCAAGGTTGTGTCCGAAAGATTATTGTTAAATCATTGCACAGCTACAGTATAACGGAAATGTGGAAGTACGCTCTGACAAATATATTGAAAAACGTACGCTCTGATGGATATATTGAAAAACATAAGTTTAATTATGTGCTAGAAGCTATAGTACTAAGCTCTAAGAAGTAAAGCACGGATGACTAGAAAGAAATGATCTAGATAAGAATAAAATGTCGATAATTCAGAAGTTAAAATAAAGTTAAATAGCTTCTACAATTGTCCTCAAACACTACGTACTTTATGTTTACTTTAATTTATAAACCATGCTGCAGCCACCATAATGGTGAATTCCAGAGCGAAATATGGCATTTAGGTCATGGAATCTTCTTTAACTTTAGAGTATACTATAAGAAAGCTATTTAAACAGAAAAAATCATGAAAATGAAAAAAGCCAAAATTTCCAAAATGCTCGTTTTTTTAAAAAAAAAAGCCGGCTTTTTATGTGCCAAAAAAAATCGATTCAAAAAAGCCGGCTTTTTGCATCTCTAGGCAGAGGATCAAATGAAACCGTGTCGTTCGTCTAGCATTTTTTAAATCGTGTTCTGCCACAACATTTCAAAGCACCCTTATCGAATCAGTAGGTACACTGCGCATATTCTATGACAACTGTACAGGACAGAACAAGAATTACGCCATGCTTTTTATGTTAATGAAGTTCTGTGCAAAAGCAAAACTTGATTTGCATTGCGTATTTCCCGTGAGAGGGCACTCATATTTGCCATCAGATAGAGCCTTTGGATTGGCGGAGAAACAGCTTAGGAAGAAAAGCCAGATCATCGACCTTAAAGAGTATGATGAGATTTTTTCATCAGTAAGAACACTTCATAATGAGAAATAGGTGGTTGTGCAAACTTGGGGGGAATCAGTGAAACCTTCCTTAAAAGTGAATAAAGGATTTAATATAACTGCGAAGGTGATTCATTTCAATCACAAAGTTCCAAGTAGGATCTACGTGCTGCAGTTTTACACAGAAGGAACTGCGACTGAACACAACATTCTGAAATCTAAGTGTAAAGGTATTTGTAAAGTAAATATCAACCTGAGACAAGTGAAGAAAGAAAATCAATATCTGCGGAAATAAACTGAACACGTCAAAAATTTTGGAAAAGCTGGGCGTTCAGTGGAAGGAACATGCATTGTATATACAACAGATGTCTAAGTGATAACATGGCACAAGAGAAATATATGAAGTTCCCGAGGACATGGAAAACAATGCATATTTTGACGAAGACCTCCATTAGGGTATTAATGATTTTTCAGATTGTAAACTTATGTGTGGGAAATGCAAAAAATAATGTCATAGTGTAGGCTTTAGTGTAGCAGTTAGCTACTACATGTTTATAAATATAATCTCTAATTACTGTCTTCCATAATTTTAACTTTAAAACATACTATATCCATTGTATTTTGTACCAAAATGTACAATATCCACCTATCAACCCAAAAGGTACTATATCCAAAAAAATCTTTTTTTTTATTGTTTTATTAAAAATTACTAAGGAGATGTATACATAATAATGCGTGATGTGCAGAAAGGCCAATCAGGGCGACCTCACACGGCTACGTGTTGAATCCTCAGTTGTGGAGCTGGAACTATTTCAGCGTACATCCAAAAATCTTCAATGCAAGAGTCACGTGAGAGCGGTGTAAGCGTTAGTAGTTTGCTACGCATATCTAAGAAAAGTAAGTTTTAGTGTGTGCATTCCAAGGTTGGTGCAACAACTAGGTGACAACGATCCAGTTCACTCGATACAATTTTGTGAATGGATTCAGGTGGTGGTTATACATGAATCGAAATTTATGAGTTGAATTGTTTGGCCAGATGAAGCACAATTCAAACGTAATGGAACTGTCAATAGATATAATTCTGTGTATTGGGCTGAAGAGAATATTCTCATTATTGTTGAAACGGCTGCAAATTTGCCTAGTGTAAATGTGCTATGTAGTTTGTCTCCTAGCGGACTCATTGGGCCTTTCCGTTTTGACGGTACTGTAACTGGAGAAAGTACCTAACAAAACTCGCTTATTCCATTTTCCCTAGCATTGTGCAATGTACAATGACGACAGGTTTTATCACCAACAAGATGGTGTCCCGCCGCACTATCATAAGGGTGTGCGAGCATGAATGAATGAAAATATACCAGGCCAGCGGAAAAGACACAGGGGACTAATGGAGTTTCCTGCACGCTCTCCAGATCTTACGCCATTCCATCTTTTCTTATGGAGAACGGCAAAAGTTCACGTTAACCGTCGTAAGCGACGTAACCTGCAAACATTTTGGGATGAGATTTAAACAGTATGCGCAGAAATGCGATTGAACACTTTGGAGTGAGGTACGGAAGCAGTCTTGAATCGTGCTCAAAAATATATCGAATATCACCATTTTGAAGATTTACTTTAACTACCATTTGGAACATTCAGTTTGACCAGAAAGTACACTTATTTTGAAATTGGACTGTAGCCTTACTTTACTCAAAAATTTAACCTTGAAGATAGGAAAATAAATTCCCTAAGACAGTTCAAAGTGTGTATACATTTATTTGATGCACTTAATATATGAACTAAGTACCGACTATGCTATCAATAAAACAATGTTTTTACTTGTTAATATTAAATTTAGAAGCAAAATAAAGTTTAAAATTCGTGCTCTCGACTACTTCCCGTAGCTACTACATTCATAAACGTATTGTATAGGCAAATATTATGTTGCAGGTAATATGTGTACGAATTTCATGACAGAAATACGCAATATTTTATGGAATAAACTATCAATGTACGCACGCCTCCTACGTTAAGCAAAAGATCCACGTTTCTATAGTTCCAATACTGACAAAGAACAGACGCTTGTAACCAATTAATCAATATTTGCCCTAGAGCTCTAGAATTCTCTGTAGTTTTGTCAAATATGATTGCTGCAAGACAGATGTTGTGGTTGTTGGAAATGACGCTACAAAGCTACCGACACACAACGTCACTGAATACTAGCACATGCCTCTCTATATAATCTTGGTTGATAGAATAGATGCTGTGAAAACAAACCATGTTGGATTGTAATCAGATCAATATGGAGTATGAAATCAAGGAATCTGTTAATGTGCTCTCATAGGTTGGAATTTCTATCTCTAATTATGTGAATATGATTATGTGAGCATTAAGTAGATCATAAGAGTAAAGGAAACTCTCATGTAGAATTGGAAGTGCAATGCAATAATTATCAATTGAGTAATTAGTGTGTGGATGTTTAGTTTTGTGCAGATGCTGAAGCCTAATTTGGAGCTTAGGAACGTACTGTTATGAATGTGGAGGTACTCAGTTGTGAACATAAGAGTAATTTGTGGCACAGTTGTAGATTATATGTTCCCTATCCGAAACTGAGATTGATTTAGGCTTATTCTAAATTATAGAGGAAGTTTCTCTAACAGAAGCTGCCTCGTCTCGAAAATGTGTCGTGAAAATATTGTCTTAGCTCGTTTTTTTTTTTTTTTTTTTCGAAAAGCGTTGTCTTGTTTCGTATGTCGTTACGAAAGCTCTGTCTCGTCCTTTTTCGTGAGCAACCGTATTGGCAAAGGATGAGGGTTAATAAGGCTAATTTATATGGCCTATATGTATCGTATGGTTGAATAATTAGAACATTTATGTTAGTAGTGAAAGTTTTTTTTTTCTCTACTGATGAAGTTAAATATATTCTCATTTTCGCGTATTTTTGAAGTAGTTTTTACACTTCCGTCCATTTTTCGAAATCTTGAACTAGTTTTGCTAAGATTTTTAAATATGTTAATCTCTTATCTATAAAGAAGCTGTATTAAAATTGATACAGGTATTCCAAAAATGTGAAAACAAAAGTTTTTTAATGTTGGGTGCAACATAACTAGCTAGGTTTGATCTAGGTAACTTTTGACACGTTTTAATATACCTACATTAAAATAGTCCTTTGTAAAATGACTGGGTATCTGCTAGGTGTCTATGTTTTTACATTGTCAACACGAAAAACATTTTAATCCACATAAAGAAAAGCAACGAACATTCTATCCGGATTTTTTTCTGCAGGATCACACCATGGTCGTTGAGCACCATTTCAAGGACCTTTTTCTACTGCTTAACAATATGAATCTCGTTCACAAAATGCAGTCTTTTGTAAACAAGCAGAAGCAATTGTCGACTGAAGACGCTAATTCGACAAGACTTGTTGCTGAGTTGGGTTGAAAGGGCTGTCAATGGAAGGATAAAACACTGCAAGGCTTTGAACAATGTTACATCAAATGTTACAATCCCGCATATTGGTGATTACGCAATGATTGTACATACATTGATGAAGTACGTTTTTTATCCTTTTAAGATGCACAATACCGAAGATAACGACATAATTGCACAAATATGTATATAATCACCAAATGCTCCAAGTGTCTTACAACATAAAATTGAATCTAACGTAATCTACTTGAACAAAGCTAGCCAACTCTGAACTTATTGATTTGCCGTCTCTGTCTTTCGAACTTTTTAATTAATTAAAGCAGAGTATACGCTAGAACACATTAATGACGGCAGATTGTATTCTTTTCGACACAAGTGTGCGTGAATTTTGTCGGGGTTCTCCCGTTTCCTCCCACTTTCTTCAATCCACCATTTCATTCATTACTCATCATCACCGTCTCCTTTAGCCTAAGCCTAACCGGCATAATCGTGGGACGTAAAACTCAAAGACATTCATTTCATTTTCTTTTCGACACACAAATTCTACGATTTATGACGTTTCAATTCAAACAGATCAAGGCAACATTACCCCTGATGTAAGATAATATTGACCATGCAGAGTAAGAGTAGTCGGATGCTGTGTACATGCTGCGTCAGTTTTATGGTATGCAATCCTATTAGTCATCCTCATAAAAAAAAGAGTTTAGCATATCCATCAACATTCAGAACGCTACAATAGTCTAATCAAGAAAACGGCGAGCACAAATAAAATGAACCCAAAAGGAATATTCCTATTTAAGGTTAATTTTTAAAACTTGTAACTATTTCAGAATACAGAATATTTTCAAAAAAATCTTATATGTGATTATTCATGTCTTACGTAACCATTTATACTTTTATAATTTACTTTTCAATTTCAATCATATTAAAAAATATAATTAAAAGAACAAACACTTATTTAAAAACACCAACTGGTGATTCTCTTCTGAACCTAAAAGTACATTAATTTTGACCTCATTTCGCAAGAGTATTATTGCTCACGAGACGAGAAAAGCTAGTTTCTCGTCTCGTTAAATTTTTATCTGGTGCATGGAGTCTGCTTGGATCCCCGGCTAAGTAAGTTTGTAGTGGATAACATTGTGTCCACGAGTTTCCTCGGGGTACTCCCATTTACTCCCAAAAACTCATTCCACCAATTCTTCCATCATCATTCTCTTGACTTAATCATCCATCTCCCTTAGCCTAAGGGGAATAATCGTGAGACGTTAAATTGAAAAGATTTCATTTCGTTAAATTTTTCAAAAGTATCGTCTCGATTTTCGAAAAAACCTTCTTGTCTCGTCTCGATTCTTGAGCAACTTGTCTTGTCTCAATATATATATCGTCTTGTTTTATAAATGTATGTACAGAATATATACCCTGATTTTTTCTTATTTTCATGTAGAAGTTATCAGAATTCTTTCGGGTCACGAGAGGTGCACGAAGGGTGTGATATGGCAACGTTCAAACCATATTTATTATTGAAGTATATTGTGTAATGAATTGCATATCTTTAAAATGTTGATAAATGCACTTCATTGTGTTCATTCAATTACTTTATCAATTTGTGGTTTTTAATCTATCATATTTCTTTAATAATTTGACAATATTGTATAATATATTTGCCCTGAAAAATCTACGAGAGATATTTTATTCTTGGGTAAGTTTTTTTTTTTTTTTTTTTGTTCAGGTGATGTTTTCAAAATCAACTCAGACAATTTTGTACACATTTCATAAGTAAATATTCATTAAAAATCTATTATGTTCTGTAAATTATTGCTTAAGAAAAAATCAAAAGGAGTTACTCTTGGGGGCGAGTTTCTCTTCAGACTACTGTCTCAAAAACGACTCAGGTGATTTTGTCTATATTTCATAAATAAATATTTCACTAATATTCCTACAATATTGCGTAAGTCACTTCCGTCAAAATATTCACAAGGGTTAGTTTACTGTTAGGGGTGTGTTTTCTTCTTTTAGTTCTGAAAAATACGACTCATGATATTTTGATGTAATTTTATAAACAAATATTTCACTAATAACCGTAATATATATGTACCATAAGCCATTTGTTCACAGCAAAATCTACAAGGGGAAGTTTACTTTTGAGAGTGTGTCTTTCTTTGGATGAATTTTTCCGAAGTCGGCTTATAGTTTTGTTCGTATTTCACAAGAAAATAGTTTATTAATAACTACAACACAACACTATGTAGATTAAGAAATTGGAGTCAGAAAATTTAGTGCGGTGACATTCTATATTTTATTTTTTATACTGTTACCATATCATTGCCAGCGCAAAACTGACATTGAAAAATTTTAATCCCAGCTCACTCGCTTGTGAGTGGCGGCCATTTTTGTTGATCGCCGCGTGCCAATTGGCAACTTTGTAGATGTCAGGGTAAACTTCTATATCTTAGGAGTGGATTACTCAAAACTATTGCAACAAACAACAGAAGAGAGCTTTATATTCTTTAATTTTGTCTATTAGCATAAAAAAGACGTAATTGAACCCCAATAGGTAAAAAAATTACCCCCTGATTTTAGTATCGAAATGAAACAAATTCCACTTTCTACAACTGAAATTTATAATAAAGGGGTGAAATATCAAAGTTACTTTTTTATTATAGTTATACGTTGTACTGTACCTACTATAGCTATAGTAACAACACTGATAAGTGGTTCTTACAAATTTTGATATTTTTTTAAATTTCAAATTTTGTAAGTTTTGCAAAGTTTGAAGTATTATATCTCTGACGGGACACGAATAGAAAGCTATACTTTTTTTATCTAATATACATATACATAAGAGAAAATCATAATAAAAATTTTAGCTTTGATATTTGACTGTGAATAAAGTAATGAATTTTCAAAAATTGCACGGAAACACACATTTATGCTACTTCCAACCATTTGTTTTTGCACTAAATACTTTACCAACTTGGACCATAGACCACATTGTTTTAATTTATTTCTATTTTAAAGATGAATGACTTACACCTTAGCACAAGCTTACAACATTCAAATACGATAGGAAATTCGTAAAAAGTTCCGTTTCGATTTTTCTCTGCGGCAGCGCTACGATCGCAGTTCCGCTCATGCGCACTAGTTACTCTGATACAAGCAGAACGAAATGGCGCCATTTTGAGATCGCTTTATGTTTTGTGTCCTTAATAGCGTACGTAAAAATTATTACGTAAGCCGAGCTTCCTACGGAAGCGATCGAATAAAAATTATTACGTCATAATCAAATTTTAAAAAATGTTTCCAAAGGAAACGATAGAATACGTAAGCACAGTATGCTATGAATACGATCCGGTTAAAGAAATCATGTGATATAGGTCATTCATTCACCTTACAGGAAAGTCCTCACCTACTTTCCCATGTACCACTTAACGATACAACACTTTCTAGACCTTGTCAAACATGATGAAACACATTAAAAATAAGAAGTCCCATTAGGGCGGCAAGTCTTTTACCGTGTACAAACCTACATCATACTACTTCGGAAAAATAATAAAAAGGAAAGTTTTCCATATTTTGGTTAATTTATTTTTATACTTTGATTACGGAAATCAAGCGATCACAAAAGAAATAGCCTATATTGTTAGTAACTTTTCTACTTGATGTTAATCACAATGAAAACTGTGATAGATGGTAAATGCAAGAGTCTACCTTTATAATTACAAATGGAAGGGGTCGATCCGTACAGAGCAGTCGGGGCACATTGGTCCGTACCAATCTACCGCACATGCATATGTACTAATGTACCCCAATCGAACTTCAGGATCATTAATTCCTGTAAGTGAAAAATTACTTCACTCAGGGCAATTGAACATAAATGAAATTATTTGTAAAGAATTACACTTTCATGCAACATACATAAGTTTTCAAAAATTCAGTGCTTATTACAAATATAAGCTTACAAAGACATAAGTGAAAACTTACTTTTGCTCTAAGAAATCAAGTTTTTTTTCAAGAAACCAAAAGAAACGCTGCGTCCATCCATCAACTCACGATGTGTCTCACGATGTTCGTTTGTGACCAATGTTGCCAACACCAAACTGTTGTCCATTTACCTCTTCACAGTGGAAAAATATCTACCTCGTACCTATGTGCCTCGTGTACCAATGTCTCCCCTCTCCCCTATACGTCAATATTGAGTTAAAAAATTAAAATCTAGCTTGGCTTATATCTGTGTCAGACATTTTCATATTGTAACACACATACACAAGGAGAATGTGAATATTTCAATCTTTACTCACAATAACAAGTACCTACTCCGGAGCAACAGTTTGAATGCATTCTATTTTTGTGATTGTACGAATTTTGTGCCAAAATATACATTAGCAGAAGGATTGACATCTCTTTTCAATGTTTTAACCCTTCTTCTCATTGTATTTCAACCCATAAATACCATTCAAATAGTTCATTTAATCGCTACCACTTTAATAATTCACTCCAAATTCCGATGGATTTAAAGCTACACCAAGCATGTGTCAAAACGTAACACAACCAGTGTTGCCAGACTGGACTACAAGTAGCGGACTTTCTAAGTACCCTCCCTACCAGTAGCGTACGCAGGAATTTATTTCGGAGGGAGTCCAAGCCCATTATGAGGGTAGTTTATATTAAAATTCCTAAAATTTCCCCTAAAATTAAACTAAATTAACACAAAAGTCAAAATTTCGGGGGGCTATGAACCCCCAGAACCCACCCCCTGCGTACGTGCCTGCTCGCTACCAAAATTTCAAATTGGGTGACACAGTACTTTTTTAGCTACTTTTAATTATCTACACTCTATAACTTTTAAAAATGCGCTACTTTCTAATGTTCATATATGAAACCACAAATTATTAGTTTTGTATAATACAATAGAAGTTTTGTTTGTTTAGTATTCTATTTACAATGAATAATAGGTTTACTAAAACTAACATGTTCGACACTAGTTAATTTTTGCTTCAGTACTTATCAATTTTTACATCTGACAACACAAGACTTTCTTAAGTTTGACCTGTTGCAGCATCGCTAACCGTGTTGCTGTCTCCATTAATGCCTAAGTCTAATAGCATTATGAAGCTGTGTAAAAGTGAACATCGGAATTAAAATTATGTTACTGTATTATCCATATTAACATAATCATTAAGTCAAGTTACAATGAAAACTTCCAAAATTCATGGTTCCCACATAAAGAATTTAGCAAATGAATTAAAGAACTGAGGAATAACAATGGAAAACATACTGTAAACTTTAAAAGCCAATTAAACTTACGTAAGTAAACATGTCTCTTTGGGAATCAGAAAGCTCGTCAAGTTTAAACTATCGCAGTCTGCAGAGTTCATTGCGCACTGCAATTCTACTGATCCTGACGTAGAATATAGTTTGCCCTAACGCACCACCGACAACAGTCCGAAAACTATAGTAGCCGCCTGACCATTGCCAACCTGCACATCTAACTATTTATCAACATCAACATCTGAGTATTTCTAAATTCGAATTTTTCCATTAAATCGATAAAGATCTCTCAAAGTGTATAGCTACAAAAATCATTTTTGTGTTTGGGCTACAAATAGCTTAAATCTGCTACTTTTCGAGCACAACCTCGCTACCTTTTACTCTTGGAATCTGGCGACACCGAAACAACTAGGGTAATATAGATTTATTGTGGTGAGTTAACCCAAAATCTTTCTTTTCTTTTTCTAATTTTCTAGGTAATCTAATCAACTTTTTTCAAATGGTGTTCATTCGTGGCAAGTTCATTATATCACATGATATCTTAATCGATTTGGACACGTTTTGACAATGCAAATCATATTGACAACACGAAGTATTTCAATATTACTTTCTAAGCCTCTTAAAATCAAAAATAAATAAATAAATAAAGGAAATTGTAGCCATTAATTTATGAGAATTCCTGCTCATAGCGTGATTGCCTTAAATTTATAGTATATGCGTCATTGTCTTCAGAATGAATCAGGCTTTTTAAATGTAATCACATATACTTTTCACGGATTATAAGAAATTAGGACGTTATCTCATAATTTTAAGGAAAATTGAATGACCCAGGCTACATGTATCCACGACTGATACCTCAAAAAATACATGTCTAGAAACATTATTTAACTTATTGAAATACGTGAAATACGGGAAGTAGGTATAAAGATAGAAAATATTTTTGAAATGTATATGTTGTGCGAAATTGGTAAAAAAAAAAAAAAAAAAAAGAAATAAGAAAGTTTAGAAAACTTCTACTCGTATACTAAATATATATATATATCTTAGATTCATAATTTGTATGTCATTGTCTATGGAATAAATAAGTAGTTTTAAATGATACTATATACATGGCCCAAAATTCAGAGAAATTAGAGAAACACAAGGAAATTCTAGCAATTTTATATAAAAGTACTTAGGAAACCAAATTATTTTAGGATTAGTTTTGACACCACAAGCATGTGTTACGCAAATTCACATCCATTGATTCGGGAGAAATTCGGAGTGTTCCATTTTCCTAACAAAGGTACTTTATATCAATCTAGGCGCTATTATTAAGAGACAAGAGTTAGGTACCTCCACGATATGTATCTCGAAACTTTCTATATGTCCTAGAATTTGATACACTGAGAAAAATCCGTTCTCCGGACTGCGGTATATTGTACGAACATACGGAATCATCTTGCTTACTACAGAAATCAGTACGGAACATGCGTTATCCGTATGCTACATAGGCACTGCTCTTAGATGTTACATCATGTCGATGCAGGATGTCTGATATCTTACAGTCTTCCTTATATTACATACATATATGTATGTTACCTTCGTCAGCTATATGTTATATACGTCCAATTGTATGTGAGATCCTGATCGCCTATGTTGCTTCATACTGAAAGTACGTACAGATGTAACACTTATATAGAAAGTAATATAAAACACGCGTTTGCAGTTATACGTTTGTTGTACGTTAAGTCCAAAAACTACAGGATTTACAAATGTAACATGCGATTTTACTCAGGGTTGAAAAAAAAGTTTTTTTTAAACGTTTTTTATGTTTAAAACATGTTTTTTTGTTTAAAACGTTTTAAACGTTTAAAAAGTACTTTGTTTTAAACAAAAAATTTTTAAAATGTTTATTTTGTTTAAAACAATAATCTAAATAGGCATATACAGTGGCGTATTTAGGGGGATTCCGGGCTTAAGCCCCCCCCCGAAATCTTACTATAGTAAAGTATATTAAATATCTTGCAGAATTTTCACATTTTCAGGCAAAGCCCCCCCCCCCCCGAAAGTTAGCAAAGCAACTCCCGAAACAAAATCGTAAATACGCCACTGGGCATATATATTACATTTTTACACTCTTAGGTATTGCATCCCATCTATATTCAACCGTTAGATCAAATTTCGGGAACTTCCCTAATCTCGATCGGCCCAAATGTTCAATTCCGGAGAAAGAAATCGGGATTTTCTCGATCTCCGTTCACAGAATATGTAGTTTAGTTTCTTTGTGTTACGTTCTACTGGTCGTCTGCATTCTTAATCTTTAAATTCCCATTGACGCAACTGCTGTGTTACGGCTTTAAACCTCAATGGCTCAGTCTTAAACCTCAAATTAAGGCTGGAAGATGGTTTTGGTACCAATTTATTCCTGAAAGATGTAGCTTTGCTGATGTGCATTTTATACATATGGGAGGAGGGTAAATATCCTTTTTTTTTCAACAGTTTTTTGGGGGGCCATTCCCCCTCTTGTGGGATAGATTCATAAAAATTGTTACGTGAAGCAATGAAGTAGGTTACTACATGGTAATATCGTGTATTTGTACTACTTGCTTATATGGGGGAGCAGGGAGGGGGCAAAGTTAGCCAATTTTTGAAGTTTAAGTTTTTGACGTAAATTACTTTTATTTTTACAATAAACATCAATAGCTCAGTCCTTAATTAAGCTAGAAAGATGATTTGGTACCAAAGTATTTTTGAAGGATGAAGCTTTCCGCCAGTTGCATTTTATGTATATAGGAGGTACGTATGTACGGCCGAGAAAGGGAGGATGAAGTTCGTTTTTTAATTTTTCATCAAATTTTTTCATCAGGTTTTGGCGGGTATCCTCCCCCCTTTGTGGTACATCCATAAAAATTAATATGTGAAGCAATGAGGTAGTCCCCTACATGATAGTAACCTGTATGTGTACTTGTTGTTTATAGAGGAATAAGGGGTCGAATTTGGTTAATTTACATTTATTTTCGGGACGGTCCCATATAACACAATATATATTTCACTGATGTGGTCTAGAAGCATAATTCTTGTTCGTATACATGATGTGTGCAGCAAAAATGATTTGAACATGGACGTGGTACTATAGTGGGGGAGGGGAGAGAATGTCTAATTCAATGAATGTTTTCTGCGCATAATTTAAAAAAAAATATTTTCTACATAAAACGAATTCATTACGCAATGGCAGCAATGGCTACCATTTCTTATATTATTGTCACAAGTATGTGGCCTACATATTCATCATTTTGTCAGCGTAGGGTGATTGCAAGGGTTGCTACGGCCCTGCAGTCAATATTTTCATATTTTAATGATTTTTATGTTTGTTCTTTTTCTACGAATACGGCGGGAATTTCACGAATGTTACCTCATTGGAATTTGTGGTCTATAAGCTTTCAATGGTGTATAACTCATGACTCTATGATAATTAGGGGGGTCACCAGAGCACCGAACGTGAAAGTCTACCATTTTGTTAAAATCCCTGGCGGGCGTCAAGAGTTAATTGTGTTGTTATGCCATAGACATTAATCATTATTAGCTACCCATGTTGCAGATAGAGATGTATCTTGAAAACCGTTTAGTTAAAATGTGTCATTTGCTCCTTGTAGGCTAGTCTCTGCTCTTTTCTATGAGTTGTATTGTATTTGTCAGAGCATTTCTTCTAGCTTATGATGTAAGAACTCTTTATTATTATGGAAATGGTACTGATCAAAAATACCCAACTTTTGAATTTGTGACTTTGGATCTTAGAATAGTGTATAGTGTGTTTAACCTTCGTTATTCTTGGAAATTAAGAAATGTTGAAATACTTCATTTGAATTTCTGTTAGTTTAGTTATACGCACATTGATGTGCAGAATTTCGTTCAGTAATTGCTGTTATAATAAGAATAGTATAACTCTGCTTGTAATTTACTCCATGCACAAATCCTGCGGAGGATGGGTTGTTTGTTAGAAAATTAAATTAGCTTCTTCAATCTGATATTTTAGTTGTTTTAAACATGTTCAACCACCATCGAAAAAAAAACACGTTTAAAACAATTTATTTACGAACGTTTAAAACAAACTGAATAATACAACAGCCCTCGTTTTAAACATGTTTTAAACACTTGTTTTAAACATTTTGTTTTAAACATATCAACCCTGATTTTACTACGCCACATACATTTTTTTCTCAGAGTACGTTCCATTGAAATATGCTTAGTAGGTATAGGATTGCGCACGAGACAAGATTTGAGGCTGTCTCGTCTCGAAAATGTGCTGTAAAAGCGATGTCTCGACTCGAAAAATGTATATTTCTCTATTGGAAGAGCTGTGTCTCGACTCGAATTTTGTCAGGAAAATTCTGTTTCGACTCGTCTCGTGCGCATCCCTAAGTAGGTAACAAAAGAAGCACTTACGTTGTAATTAAACACATGTAAATAATAGTTAAATGACAACATCTGACAATGAATCATTGTCGATTCAAGGATTTTACAAGGACTAATACTAAAAATTATGCAGAGAAATTGTAGTACTATAAATTGTGAATTATAGAATGGTGTGAAAAATGACCGAGGGACTGATGGGTACCTTTAAGTTAATAGTTGCAAAAGAATTTATGAAACATTGAAGTGAGCGAAAAAAAATAAAACAGGAGTAAATCTCCGAACACAACGTTGTCCACCATACCTTCGTATGACCTTGGATCGAAATGGGACCATTTGATTCAAAGATAAGCGCTTTACTTGTGAGATCGCGTCTCTGTTGGAAGTACAATACATAAACCAGCTAAAAGCGCTATGATAAATTAGTAATAATTTGCTTACCTGGTTCAAACGTTGCTTGGACAAAGTTGGATTTATGCAAAATAAACATTGCATCGTCACGTTTTCTTGCAACCTGCTGTTTCCTCTCACCATTCCATTTATTATTTCATAGTCTTTCATTTGCATTTGTTAATGTTTCCTTTGACAAGAAGATATAAGATAGAATATCCTCGGGACTTAACGATTTCATTTAATTTCTAGGTAAAGCTTTGAAAGGAAATTACCTGGGCTCTAAGTAAACATAATCCTGGTCTTTTCCTTCCACTGCGATAAGTTAAAATGCAGAAAGTCTATTGTCACGATGGACGGAATGAGGGGACTCAAATCATCTACACCTCTCATTGCCAGACTAAATCGGAAAGTGTTAGATACAATAACACTATTTACAATATACTAATTATAATTAATTATTCTATATGCATACTACTAGGAAGTTTTCCTATAGCGAAAAAAGATAGTCTTTCATTGATTTTTTTAGCAAATCTTGATTACAAGTACATATTACACTTAATCCCCGTGACAGGCTTATTAAGTTCAGTCCCGAAATTTGGTGCCCAGTAAAGGTCTCCACTTGACCAAATTTGAAATTTAGTAGACCTTAGTAAGTTAAATGTGCGTATGAAATGCCATGGTGTGCAGGTGTTTGGTTCTTGATTTACTAACCATCAAATTTGTAGTTTGAATTTTTGGTCCAAATTCAAATTTCATGGCAAGTAAGTCGATAACTAAACACCTGTACACCAGAATATTTTATATGTATACTAAGATTATAATAAAAATCTACCGCTATTCGAAACTTCAAGATCGGAAGAGTGCCATCGATCGATTGCGATATATAGGCCTACTGTCTTTGTAATTGATAGTGAAAGAAAAATCAATGAATGACGAAAATAAGATTTGAAATGTAAATCATGAATGATTATGTGTGTCCAAGCGGTGTCCAAACTGTGACCTGCACACCCCAAGGGATCCTATATGAGCTTAATATTGATATTTACTTTCTGACCTATCCGAGTTCTTGTTCTTTTTATACGATAGTTTTAAAGTAAAATCTTAGTTCGAATATACTAATTTAACGTAATTGTGATGGTTTTATACTGTACCACCTATACTATACTGCAAATAAATATAATTTATGATAAATCTTACCTTTCTTTCTAATACATTATTTAGAATATAATAAAATCATTACGTACTATAGCTGGTTACAACAGTAAATATGAATAAAACGTACTACTCACAGAAACAGACAACTTTTTAAGAAACAATAAATTATTTTAATTTTATTGTAATAAAATTATAAGAATTGATATTTTATGTTCTATTTAATGTCCCATGATTATCGACAATAGGTCAAAGGATATGGGTGATACACGCAAGTAACCACTAAAGGAAGAAAGATGTAATGAAGATTGGAAGAAAAAAGACGAACTTGGAGAAAACCCACTAATACGATGATGTTCTCCACAAAATTACATGATTTCGAATCGAGCCAGGTACGCTTTCCACGAGAAACAATACTTTCATATGATGAGAATTAACCAAGTTGAGATATTAATATCCGATCATTATCCACAAACACAATCGCTATTTAGGTATGCGGATATTTCATTCACGTATTGCCTGCATCCCAATACTAATAGATTAAACTTTTGTTGATTGATAGAAACAAGACGTTTAGTTAAGAGTTGAAGGGTTGAAGAGTTTGATGCAGTTCGTTAAATCAAGCCTCGTCGTGGTAACGAAACACTAATTAAAGGACTCACACAATTCAAATTATAAATTCCTCAGCTGGAGTCCCGAACACAGTATATAAACTCTTATGCTGCCATAAAGTCTATCCGCCCTTTGTGTACTAAACCATCGCGCAAAAACTACTATATAAGTCTCGGTTACTTTTTGTATGATTAGACATTGCTTACGGCAGAATTTTATAGTAAATATTCAACTTTTAACAAGAGAACTTTTTACTATTAATGCATGTTTCTGTTGAGGGAAGTATGTTTTAATTTTCTGATTAACACTTCATTTCCTTCTTCCCGTAGTAATTTAAACAGGTGTACGCAACATCAAATTTGGTATATGAGGCCCTTTTGGATCAAAGAATATGAATCTTTCATCTACTTACATCAATTCAAAATGTGTCTGTCACCCATAGGGATGAAACCAAGACCGATTAATCTCGGTCTCCTTTTGTCTCGTAATTTCGAGACCCAGATCGAGGCGAGACGAAGTCCTATCTTGAAAGCCCCGTTATTGTCTAAAATAATGGCAACAAACAGACAAACAAACCAAACTTGAGTTATCCTTACTCAAATTCGTTCCGTTGTTATATGGAGATATGGGAAACGATTTCTTTGAATGGCCGCAACAATATGCGTATACACAGGATAAAGAAGGAACAAGCGGTACCTCTGATCACTAGTATTTCAAAATATTTTAAACAGCACATCCTGAGTTGGTATTTAATTTATAAATTAAGGCGCTTAGAATCAAAGCCAGCCAAATCCATTTTTCATACAAATTGACCTATGCATCCCATCCTATAGTTTTAAACATGGTGAATTCAAAGAAATCATTATTTCTTAGCTAAACCCGTCACATTCTACTTTAAAATAATGTAGAAAATGTGGCTTGGTTTCAAAATCTGTCAGGTCTGAACAGAGGTAGCTTATGCTTTGTTTCAAACTCCGCCCCATACAAGACAGCCAATGAGAGTGCCGGGCTCAGTCATGTGACTTCCCAGAATACTCAACGCTTTTGGATTAATAGAAAAATACTTGAAACCGAAAGACACGATTCTGAGACAAGACCAATATGAGAGCATCCTTGCTAAGCATGGTACAGTTCATAAGGTAGGGCTAACAGCACCAGCTAAGATTGGAAAATAGAAGCAGAAAAAGTACAAAAGGAGCCAGGCAACTTGCATTTCAAATTTAACCCATCAAAGCGAATCATTTTGAAGCAATATCAAAAGAAATCCTGGGTTTTTACGTAGTGGGGGAAGAAGATGATAATCTTAATATCATTTAGGAAAATAACGTAAAAAGCCATTCTTCCTTAGATTTAACATGTTCTCAGACCTGAGATAGTTTTAATATTGCAAATGACCGTGTAATCTAATTTTGACAACACAATAAACTACTTTTCAACTTTACATGTTATCATTGACAGGGCCAGCCTTAGGTGCCGCGGGGCCCGATTGGAAAAATTTTGCGGGGCCCCCTGTTTATAACTAACTTGCACCAAGATCTGTAGAACCAATATATATATATATATATATATATATATATATATATATATATATAAAATACGCTCTTTCTGCTGGTCTAGTGGTCAGCGCGTGCGCCTGTGATATACATATGTCATAATAACTATAAGTAGCATAGTTTCTTTGTCAATTTGGCCTTACACGAATTGACTTTCGAAAGTCATTTTGAAATTTAAGGTTAAAATAATAGGCCTACTTACACTGTTAATATGACAATAAAACGTAACACCTGTGTATAATTTCTTATGAAAAAACTCTCGTTAGTAAAGATATACTTGAAAATGATTGAATGAATTAGAAAATGAATTCATCTTCCTTGTTTCGGTCACACTAAATAATATACGATAATCTTTTACCTAATGTTTTATTGACATTTTCTGCTACTGTTTATGCTATTTTTCCACAAATCAGTGATTTTATATTTGAGATACATTGTTTATATATTGATCACTAAAACTTACCTCAATTATATTTCAATGATATAACAATTGTAAATCCCAATCAACTATGTTTACAGCACATGAACGAAGATGAGTCACACTCTTTTATTCTATGAAACAAAAATGTAAATCTGTTGACGTGACGGATGCACTTCAGTATTCTCGCGCACATAGGTTACACTAGTGCTGTCTTTCGATTATTTTTGTTGGTTTGTAAGGTTACTGAAGACACAAGAAATGAAAGGCGAAATCTATTGCACCTTAATTTAAAACTATCGATAACGTAAGTAATAGCAGCCACGGATTAAATTTATACACGGTGTCCACAAAGTAAATTTGCTACCCCTAAAACTCGGAAACGGTGAAATATATGTCAAAACGAAAAAGCACGTATTTCATCATTTTAAAAGTACCACGTATTGAGAGAAACAAAATTGCCCCAGGGTCCCTCGGAGGGTCCCAGACGGGGTCCAACTCAAAATTTTCAACTGAAAAGGAGAGTTAAGTAGTATATCGTTTGAAAGCTATTTTCAAAAGAAAGACGATGGAATAAATTTCAATGTTCTATAGTAAACCTGAACAAAATGACTTCAGGTCAAAATCTTAATACAGTTTGCATTGGAAAGTCTTTGGCCACCTCTTGAAATCTGAACTGGCTCAACATATATCAAAACTGAAAGACATGTATTTAATCATTTCAAAAGTACCACTTATTGAGGGAAACAAAGTTGCCCCAGGGTCCCTCCTAGAGTCCCAGACGGGTTCCTACTCAAAATTTTCAAATGGCAAGGGGACCAAGTATCGTTTGAAAGGTATTGTTAAAAGAAGGAAGACAGAACAGGTCTTATGTTTCAATACCAATCCTGCTTGCAATGGTGAGGGGATTAAAATGTTAACACAGCTTTCATCGAAAAGTCCATGTCACTTCCAATGATCAGAAATGGCAAAACATAAGATGTCAAACGCTAAAAGGAGTGTTTCCTTATTTGTGAAGTACAGCTTTTCGATGTACAAATATTTGTCCCAGAATCCCTGCAGGTTCCCAAGTGGGATCCAACTTAAAATTTGCAAATAGGAAATGGGTCAAGTACCATATTGTTTGAAAGTTATCGATAAAAGAATGAACATGATACAAGTTCGGAACGGCTATGCAAACCTGTCCGAAAGAACAGAGATTGGGTGAATTGAGAAATATGTAAACAGTCACATTTATTGAAATGCTTAATTAACTGGATGTAATGCCTGGATTACTAAGTGAGACAATACTATTTCAGGTAGAAGTGTGCCTACTACTACTTCTGACGTTATTACTAATATTCCTATTACAAGTATTAGTACTATTATTAGTATTACTACAGTTTGCTTTACAAGGCAGTGTTAACATTTTCAGTCCCCCGTCATTTCACAAAGTGTTAGTATACTCACAAGACTTGTTCCATCTTCCTTCTTTTAACAATTGCTTTCAAACGAACATTTACAACTTTTGCGTTGATCCCCGTCTGAGACCCTATAAGGCACCCTAGGACAACTTTGTTTCCCTCAATAGGTGGTACTTTTGAAATGATTAAATACATGTTTTTCAGTTTTGATATATGTTGAGCCAGTTCAGATTTCAAGAGGTGGCCACAGACTTTTCAATGCAAACTGTATTAAGATTTTGACCTGAAGTCATTTTGTTCAGGTTTACTATAGAACATCGAAATTTATTCCATCGTCTTTCTTTTGAAAATAGCTTTCAAACGATAAACTACCTTACTCTCCTTTTCAGTTGAAAATTTTGAGTTGGAGCCCGTTTGGGAACCTCCGAGGGACCCTGGGGCAATTCTGTTTCTCTCAATACGTGATACTTTTGAAATGATGAAATAAGTGTTTTTTTTTTCGTTTTGACATATATTTCACCGTTTTCGAGTTTTAGGGGTGGTAAAAGACTTTATGGACACCCTGTATATTTATTTTTACATATAGTTTCAGTAATAAACTTTGTAATACTGATAACTCGTATCTCAAATTTCAACATTCAAAAGTGTGCAGAGAGACAATAATATAATCCTTACTAAATTAAACGTCCTGAAAACGAAAATGCAGTCAGCTTTTTTGTATCAACTTCATGTCAGGTTTTCTGTTATGATAACGATGATCTGTTATGATTAACTGCCGACAGAAGTAAATGTAATTTGAGATATAAAATGAAAGGTGTTTATGAAGACAAATTCTAAGTTTTAATGAAAGAAATACATGTATGTAATGATAAACATTGCAAACACATCATTTACGAACTTATGAAGGCTTGGACTGGCCAGGGCAGGAGGGGCCTTCTGTCTCACACATACATAGCTATATAATTATGAATATTGAATAATATGTAAAGTAAGATAAAACATGCATGCTGTGTTGGAGCGTAATTACTCGTTGTAGTTTGTTCCGTTCCCAGAGTTCGGTGGCCCTGCATTGAATGTAGTCTTGGGGTCGCATTTTGGAATGAAACTAACAGTATTACAAAGTCCTGTTTGGGGCCTAGTAAGAATACATTTCAGCAATATGAAGAATGGGGCCCCAACATCATATTGTCTACGTAAATGTGTATTGGAGTTCCATAAAGATCGAAATGTGACTGCCTTTTATAAATTTTTGCTGGGGCCTTCTGTTAGTCGTTTGACAAGTTATTGCAACACTGTGAAGAAATAGGTCAGGCCCCCACCTTGGGGCCCCATTACCACGCGTAAATGAAACTGACAGTTTTATGAAGAAAAGTCCCCCATCACAAAGATTTTGCAAGACTTTGTTAAACTTGGACGACGAGACTGAACTTACGTGTATATCGTTATTAAGTATTTATACGCAAGGTGTTCCGGGAAAAGCCGAAAATTTAGCGTGTGTGTGTTCAGAAAAAAAAAAAATCTGCAACTTTGATCGAAAACGCTTAATTACGGAGATTGTAATAATAAAAGGGAAAGAGAAATGACCAATTCCAGCAATTACTTTTAATTAGCTCCCTCTCTCTCTCTTCCTAATTAAGCGTTTCCAAAGTGGCAGAAAAACATTTTTCTTGTATTAAGATTCTGAAAACACATGATAAGATTGTCAGTTTATCCCCGGAACACCCTGCATGTTTACTTATAAGCTTGATTAAGAAAAATGATTAACAGCAAAAACAGTTTCGAAATATTTTCTCGTTTCTATGTTGCGGAGTTCTCTTTCAGGAAAAACTAGCGGTATTTTCTCATCAGGAACGGGTCCCATTTTTTGTTATAATGTTTTCCCATCTGCAAAATGTTCTGGTGAAAACGCTCACCCTGTTCATTGCTTATAGCAGCTAATTTATCACAGAAATAACTCAAATGAACATGCAGACAATGAATGAATTAAAAAAAAAAAAAAAACTATTTCACCCCTGTGCCTCGCAATTTTTCATGAAGGTTCTGTACCAGTATTTCATAGTTTTCTTCTCTTACAAGTAAACTTATCGATGTCGATATCTAGTTTCTTGACCAAACTTGGCAGAGAAGTGTGGGATATCAAGAAACAAGCGTGAGCAAAATGTAAAGTGCTCCGTCCGTAAAGACGGCCACAGTTGCCAAAAACCTGATTGATCAGAATAAGCCATAACGGTGTGTTTCAAGTTTGAAAAAAGGGATGAAAAACAAAAACACATTAACCGATATCGGGAGGAAGTAGACATTTATTTGATGGTATGCTTATCATGGCCACCATCTTGTACCTCGCTCGACTGTTCTAAACAGGAAGAGAGTCATGTAATATATCAAATTGGGCTAAAATTTTGCGAAAAATACAATTGTGAAGTCTATGTTTCCACAAGTTTATAGTTGTAAGACATAACAAAATGCACATTGATATGAATTCATTGGTTCAAAGATTTCTTAACAGCTGTCTTTTTGAAAATAATTCAGGTCAGGAAAACCTAATGTACGCTAGTGAGAACATCGTAGGTAGCTACTTATGAAAGGTATACTATAATCAGCTTGAAATTGTTATCGACTGCAGACAAAATGAAATGGTGATTATACGATACAAACCTTAAGGAACTGATGGAAGATGGATGACATATTTTCCATTGGATTAGTCGAGTTAGAACACAAACCTTCATAAGCAGCCACCTATTCAAGTACTAACCAGTATACATTCTGCTTTCTTGACTTGATTTGTTTAAAAGAAAAACACATCCACGGGATTTTCTGCAAGAGAGGGCAAAGTTTGTTCTCTGGTTTTGTATTTTTAATATAGCTACAATAAGAGAAAGGATATGCAAGGAAGTCACACTGAGGCCAGTTTATTTGATGCCATCTCAGTATTCACGGTAGTATCACATGGCACAATCAGTAAGAACGCTAGAATCGTTAAGTTAGTGAGATGTTTAAGAAATGGAGGATGTGCACCTAGACTCAAAGAAAACAATATTTTTACTCCCAGGGTTATATGTAAAGAAATTTGGGTGGGTGTTAGGGGTTTTGGGGTGCTCCCTGGACATAATATATATTTTTACACCAGAAGTTGTAAACGTAAAGAAATAAAGAAATCACTGCAGCATTAAAATCAGAAAATATTTGTTTATGGCCGGAAACTTAATACAAACTATTCATTTACTTGTTAGGAAGAGGCCATACCCTCCCTTGTGGAGTCCATGAATGTACCTCTATTGCAATATGTTGTTGATATACTTGACAGCCGAGAGTAGCAGACATCTTAACAGTACCATAGCCATTTGGCTGGGGGCCCCGCGAACAAAATGGCATTTATTAATTACATGTATTAGGAGCAAAACTCAGTCATAGGGACCACAACACACTTGTTTGCTCTCGGGCCTAATATGCTGTTAAAATGGCAATGGAGAGTAGATTCGACTGAAGAGTAGGTAGGTGTCACTAGCGCGGGGCCCGATTGGGAGCAATCGGTCCAATCGGCTTAAGACCGGCCCTGATTATTGATATCCTATAATGTCATAAATGTATTGGTTCCCCTCTTTTTATTGTTAGATCCTACTTAATTTTAAAACCCTTTTTGAGCAAAAGCATAAATTTAGTTCTGATTTTCAATACCAGCCAAGTCCTGTCAGTATCAAACTCCGCCAAATCCTTCATTCAATATCAAAATCCGCGACATCCGAGTTTTCAACAGTATTTTTGCATATATATTAAATACTTGTTGTTGGAATTTTGTTTCTATGACAATACAATTAACAACATGTTTAGTAACAAAATTATGTTTGTGTTTGCAAGAGTTTGTTTGTGACAGTTTTTGATACTTTTCTACAAAAGTGTGTAAGAGAATTTGGCAGGGTTTGATTCTAGGCGCCTCAATTATCTTATTCTCTTTCCAGTCATTTTAATTGCTTACAGAGCATGCTGCATGCGTACTCTGAAATCTAATTTTGTAAAACAAATAAGTAAGATTTTAACTTCCTAACATAATTATTCCACACAGTTCAGGAATTCTCCAGGAATTGACATGTTCAAAACTTTCTTTTTTTATTGCAATTCTCGTAAAAGTAATGGTACTAACTTTTTTTAAGGTAACATTTTCAGATTGGAAGACAGTATGAGCAGAAATTGAATAGGATAGAGTAGGATCACGGAAAGAAGAAGAGCAACAGATCAAACAAGATAATTGGTTAGAACAATTAAGATTATTTTCAGAAAAAACATTGTAACTGATGGTACATTAAAATTCCTAAAATTTATTTTTAATAACCATTCATAAAAGTGTTAAAAAGCTTTACTTTCTCTCTCTACGCCGATAGTAGTTTACGATATAATTCCAATATTTGAAGTAAAATAAAATATTCTGAGATAGAGATACTAAGTATTTCTTTCAAACTCAATAATGTACTCTTCACCACATATGACTCAAGTTGCTCAAACCATTTTCTCAGGCTAGCAGCCAGGAAAGCTGTAGGGTTTCAGCATAAGTTTTTCTCAGCTATCCTAAATTATCAAGACAAATTTCAAATGGTGTTTTCCAAAATGTTGGAGCACCCAGTTTTCTAAAAGCTCTGTTTTGTAACGTTTTTAACATGAATGTCAAATTTTCTCTATAAGTACATTTATTTTCGTGGTTGTAGAATTTCAAAGGTGGACTGAACTTTTGCCAAACTAAGTGTGTAAAAATAAGTTGAGTTTGTATTGCTTTTGCAACATCCAAAAACCTAATCGTGAAGAGTACAAAATTCCCACATCGCGACGTTCATAAATACACTTGGACATCACCAGACGGAAAACACATAATCAAATTGATCACGTTTAAGTAGATAGAAGAAGACAATCTAGCACAATTGATGTCCGGTCGTTTAGAGGGGCCAATTGTGACGCTGACCTCTACCTGGTAGCAGCGATAATACGAGAGAGGTTATCGTTGAATAAAGGTAATATTCATTGTCCGAAAACGGAGAGATTCAATTTAAAGAAATTAGAAGAGAGCCAGGTAAGAGAGAAATATCACATTGAAGTTTCGAATAGATTCTCGGCATTAGAAGATTCGGAGTGCACTAGTGTTGAGGATACCTGGATTGAAATTAGAGATGGCATTAACATTTCAGCAAATGAAAAATTGGGACACGCGGAAATACGTAGGAACAAACCATGGTTTGACCAGGAATGCATAACACTAGCAGAGAAGAGATAACAGGCAAAATTACGCTGGCTACAAAATCCGAATAAAATAAATACACAAAATTTCGCAGATATCAGGTGAGAAACTTCCAAAACTTTTAGAACAAAGAAACGCGATTTTCCGAAAGCTAAAATTGAGGAACTTGAAGATAATAGTAAAAATAAAAACATCCGGGACATGTATAAGGAAATCAACTAATTTAAAAAACGCTATCAACCTCGTGCTTATATATTAAAGAAATCTGACGGTACAGTTCTCACTGACACGGATAGCATCTTAAATAGATGGAAAGATTTCTTTTATGATTTGCTTAACACGCAACCAAAAACTAGTGTGCTTGGAGAAAAGGAGATACACACAGCAGAACCGTATATTCCAGAACCCAACCGAATAGAAGTAGAAATTGCTATAAAGAAATTAAAGAAACACCTATCTCCGGGTGTGGATGAAATTCCGTCTGAGTTAATTTTAGCTGGAGGCGAAAAATTGTGGAACAAGATACACAAACTCATTCTCCTTATTTGGAACAAGGAAGAATTGCCACAAGAATGAAAAGAATCAATCATTGTTCCAATTCACAAGAAAGGCGACAAAACTGACTGTAATAATTATCGAGGCATTTCTCTTCTGTCAACATCCTATAAAATCCTTTCAAATGTTCTATTAGCAAGACTGACCCCATACGCAGTTGAAATTATTGGAGATTATCAGTGCGGACTTAAACGAAATCGATCAACTATCGACCAAATATTTACCATTCGCCAAATACTCGAAAAAAAGTGGGAATACAATACCCAGGTACATCAACTATTTATTGATTCTAGAAAGGCGTACGACTCGGTTAGGAGAGAAAAATTATACAACGTTCTTACAGAAATTGGAATACCGAGAAAACAAATTAGATTAATTAAAATATGTTTAAATGAATCCCAAAGTAAGGTCCGGGTAGGAAAATTTTTGTCCACGAGCTTTCACGTCGAAAATGGCCTGAAACAAGGAGATGCGTTGTCGCCATTATTATTTAACTTCGTTCTGGAATACGCTTTAAGGAAAATCAAAGATAGCAACCAGGGCCTAAAGTTGAACGGTATTCACCAGGTTATGGCATATGCTGATGATGTAAATTTAATAGGGGATGATAGGAGAACAATAGAAAGAAATGCAGTGATCTTATTAAACGCTTGCAGGGACATGGGTTTAGAAGCAAATGCAGAGAAAACTAAATATATGGAAGTGCGTCGTTACCCTAATACAGCAAATTATGGATGCGTTAAAATATTAAATAATACTTTTGATAAAGTGGATACTTTCAAATATCTAGGATCAATATTAACAGAGGAAAATCATATTCACAGAAAAATTAAATGTCGACTAAAAGCAGGGAATTCGTGTTACTATTCGGTTCAAACTCTCTTGTCGTCGCGAATTCTGTCGAGGAATTTGAAGCTTAAAATATACAAAACGATAATTATGCCTGTTGTTCTGTATGGCTGCGAAACATGGTCGCTTACTCTGAGGGACGAACATAGACTGAAAGTATTTGAGAACAAAATCCTGAGGCGAATATTCGGACCCAAGAGGAAAGGGAATGGGGAATGGCTGAAACTTCATAACGAGGAACTATATAATTTATATGGTTATGGTTTATTTGTATGGTATAACATTGTTAGGGTCGTCAAGTCTAGGAGGCTTAGGTGGGCGGGTCATGTAGCTAGAATGGAAGAAAGTAGAAACGCTTTCAAAGTCTTGACTGGAAGACCAATCGGAAAACGATCATTAGGAAGACCTAGGCGCAGATGGGAGGACAATATTAAGATGGATCTCGCAGAGATCGGAATACAATGTATAAACTGGATGCAGTTAGCTAAGGATAGAAGTCAGTGGAGAGCTTTTGTGAACGCGGCATTGAACCTCAGGGTTCCATAGGCCATAGAGTTAGTTATTGTTAAACAGGCTTTTCTTCATCCCCGAAGTAAGAAAAAGTATTCACGATGCCTACTCTGAAATATCTTAATTCCCATCTTTAATTCCTGGGTGATAGTTCAGGACAAATACACAATGAAAAACGTTACTTTTATGAAAGTAGAAGGTTCCACTCGGATGAGGCACTATGCCCACAAACTGCTTCGCACTTACGCGACTTCAATACTGAGAGGAGCTGACCATACTCCGGCCGCCTCTATCCTCAGGTTTTTCCAGGTATCCAGTTGACAGAGGGTAGAGACCTGCACGGGCCGAATTTTTCGGCCCGAGCCCAATCCAGCCAGAATGTACCTAGGCCCGGCCCAGACCGGGCCCGAAAGTTTTGGAGATTTTCGGCCCGAGCCCGGCTCGGCCCGATAAGTTTTTTAAAATTCTTGGCCCAAGCCCGGGCCGGGCCCGATAAATTTTAAAAGTTTTTGGCCCGACCCCGGCCCGATATTTTTTTTTCTTTAAATTTAGCTCGAGCCCCAATCTTTCTCAAAATTTAGTATTAAACTTGACCTAACCCTTCAGAAACATTTTCTAAATTGGTTCACAACCTGACGCTTGCCTCCCGAATGGTACCATTGTATCCTAGAACTTTGCCTGTCATCGAGAGAACAAAAATCTAACTTAATTGATTTTAGCATAAAGTGACGATGGCAATATTGTTTAGCGACAAGCAAAACTTTCCCACCTCTTCTTGTCATATCTTGGGTTCAGTGAAGATCAAGGTCAGAGCTCAATTTACTGCGCAATGCCTGCAATCCTCTATAGTGAAAGTGGAGCCGCTAAGCAACACAAACTGTAAATAGCTATTGCGTTCTTTGTATCATTTTTCACGGGCACACTTCTTCAACGTTTGGCTTTATTCCAATTATCGTTTAACGAAAGTCAATAATTATTAAAGAATTGCAATTAATCGGCCCCAGCCCGGCCCGATCTGAAGAGAAGTCAGTGTCGGCCGGCCCAAAGAAATAACAGAGTTGGCCCGCCCAAGCCCGGCCCGCGGGCCGGGCCGGGCTGAGTCCGGCCCGTGCAGGTCTCTAACAGAGGGTAAGTGAAACCCTAAGCCACATTTCGACCAGTATGAAACTGAAGAATGAACCACTCCCCATCATGAATCGAAACCGGACTGCCCTGTTGGTAGATAGATGTTTTAGCAATTAAGACGTCGCGGCTCTGAGTTGATGAAGGAGGTGCATGTTGTAGTTTTGCAGAGAGTGAACATTTTAGTTGATTGTGCCAGCGATTTACATAAAATATACTACATACTCAATCTCTTTTAAGTAAACAATTAAAGCATCAGTATTTAAAACATTTCTTTTGATACGACGTGGAAGACCCGAGTTCGGTTTCCGGCGGGAGCTCATGTGGTTTGGATTCAATGTTAATCTGTAGGTTCACATCTCATACAGCCTCGCTGAAGAACGGGGCACTGAACTAAAAATCAAATCAAATCAAACTTCTGTTGATACAAACAATAAGGACAAGCATTTAAATGTCTGCAGCCATTTGCTTTAATATTCGTATACAAATGATGCATTGCAGAGTCCTAGGGAGCGCGATGGCTCAGTGGTAGAGCGTTCACTTCCGGTACTTGGGGCCTGGTTCGATCCCAGCTCGCGCCGTGTGGACTTCGTGGCGGACAAACACCGTGCTCGTGGGTTTTCTCGGGGTTCTCCCGTTTCCTCCCACTTTCTTCATTCCACCATTTCATTCGTTTCCTATAATCGCCGTCTCATTTAGCCTAACCGGCATAATCATGGGACGTAAAACTCAAAGATTTTATTTCATCGCGGGATCTGTACCACAGGAGCTCCCGCCGGGAAAATAACCCGTGTCTCCCACACAAAAAGCGTGTATGCTAACCGCTTAGCTACGAGGTATTTTGCAGGAGTACCGGTACTCATAAATGCAATACCGCATTGCTTTCTGGGCAGTGGTGGCGATTGGACGTTAAAAGTGGGATTGAGCAAGACATGATCTGAACATTTGTATATCAATGTAAGTTTTTCTGGTTAGTGCAAGAAGAGGTTTGATTGCTTGTTCATTAACATCTTAAAATTCTGTTTGGAATGTTGTGTGATCAGATTATTTAACAACAAATTTACAAAACAAATAAATAGAAAGAATAATATTAATCATAGTAATGAATAATGAGGCTTGTTCTATGGGAGTTATATTGAAACTGGAGATTAATGAACAACTTATATTTTTAATTCCACACATGCCATTAAATGTATGTTATTGCTCTTAGAAAATGAAAGACAGTATGTGTACTACAAGCATATGCTACGACATATAAAGAAACATGCAATTGCAATATTAATAGCTTTGAGTTACAATTAAAACGCAATTCCTGTAGCTTTCTTAACTCCACGGGAAGACAAATAACCAATACGTACTGACGCAACGGCAAATATTATGGGGTCTATGACACCATTTTTCTATGAATCAGTAATACAAACAACAACTTAATATTTCCAAATGAAACTATATACATTAAGGGCTCACCTCAAAAACGTGGGGGCAACTGTCTCCTTTTACACCCCCCTAATCGCCGTCACTGTTTTTTAGTATAGGTATTTTGTTGTAGATTACCTTCAGTTGTAGATTACTCGGGCTGAATTATTTTAGGAGAAGTAAAAGCGATAAATTCTTTATTGAAGGCAGTATTCAGAGTAGAAGACTTCATTAGATTTGGGACTTGCAACTACGCGGCTAGTCATTTAGTTGCTTTGGAGTACAATCTCTCTTTCAGCGAAAGGCTACATGAAACGTTGACAAATAGCTTAACAGGGGATCCGAACCTATGAACTCCCACCGGGAATCCAACCTAAGTCTCTCGCATTTGTTAATCATACATTCACTAGAGAACTCTTAAATTACGCGACAACTTTAAGGTTTTCTTTACATAACTTTGGAAACCGCATCGTTTTATTATTGTTTGAAGAAATTATTTTAGTTGCATCTAACCGCAGTTGTTGTGAATTCGGCGACAGATGTTACATAGAATACAAAAGAAAACGTCTTCTCTTACATACAGGCCTTTTTCCAAAGAACTTTCTAGGAGTGGGCAACATCAAAATATGAGGAGGTTGCACTACAATGCTATTTTGGTATATATACTGATTTATGTCGTAATTTATCTTAGCTAGGGGGAAAGGGAATTTGGCCAACTTCGGGGGAAAGAAACACTGCTTATGTAAATATCCATCTTCTTAATTTTATCGCCACATTCTCTATAGTCTGTGTACGGAGTTGAAAAATGAAAGAGCAATTGAGTTATTTTAGACGGTTGTCATGTTATTTTTGAAAATTATTACAAGTACAGAGACCACACTTTTGCTCCTGGACGTACTATAAAAACAAGCATAGATAATGATAGGCCTAGGTTGGCTCGTGGTTAAATGTTTGGGTTAAGTTTAGAGTTACCCCTCCGCTTTTTATAAAAATCAGGAAAATTTACAGGAGAAATGAGGTAAGAAATGATAATTTGAAGTTTTTATTTGATGTTTAGGAATGTAAGTTCGGCAGGAGAGTTATGTTTAATACGAGAAAAGATATGTAGAAGTTAGCACTATTTGCCGGATGCGGAAGCATTGCGGAAGGTTTCAGCAGCATGGTAGTTGTAAAATATGACGAATATGGCGAACAGGTGTAACGGATACGCAAAAATAATGAAGAAAACCTTTAAAATTTTTGTGAAACACACGGAGCACTGAAATTAATTGAAATGTATGGTAACTCTTTACTTTGGGCAAGGCAGTGATATCCCGTCACTGTTAGTATTATTCACAGGTGTCATTGGTTCCTTTCTGTTGCTAGGGATTATTCATAGACTATGTACGACCTTAAAAAGGCAGTAATAAGGGGACTTTAATTTACTACATTATTGCCCTTGTACTTAATGCAATCAGTTCCTGTCACTGCCTTGCCTAAACTAAAGATTTGCCAAATGTATTAATGTTTAATACTTTAAGCACTGTTTTTTGTATGTTGCAAAGTCCAAGGGCAACTTCAGACTGGAGGGGCAACTCTAAACTTAAGCCAAATGTTTAGTGTCTCACGCATTTATTTATTTATTATCATGTAATATTTAAGGTTATAAATATATTTTAAAAGATTTTAAGACGTCTGGAACAAGACAGCAATATGAATATTTCTTAATTATCCTCTATGTTATTATCATTTTAATTTACTTAAATGTTTCGAATGCTCACTTCTGTTTGGCTCATACACATGTCGGAGGATTCAACCTGGCTTTCTAGAAAGATTGTAGGTAGCAACAATATATTAACCTAATTCAAGATTTGCTAAGTGTCTTTTAAGTAGTATTCACCAACAATTTCGGCTATTAACTCTACGAAAATTCATTATTTTAAATCTTTCTATCACGGTGAGATTATTATTCAAATTATGCGCACCAAACAAAAACTGAAAACTGAGAAACCACACTTTAAGAAAATGTTTTACAAACTCAGTATAACCAGATAAAATTTAAGCACACATTTCCCGATGTTTCCATTTCGTTGAGGATGTTAAATTAAATGGAGAAATAGTCTGTTCTATATAAATTACTGTTTAGATTGTTGACACAATAGATAGGCAGAAAAATGTTATTAATACGTATGAACGGATATTGAAGTTGATTAAATTTTTGTTAGTTTCCTTACCTTGTTTGAAGAAATTTTTTAACAGTAGATTCCCCAACACCTTGCACAAGATGTGACCAAGCTAAGCGTGCTTGAGAGTGGCGGCGTTCCATTTCTGCTTGACGTCGGAGTGCTTCTATACCTTCTCCAACTTGCATCGATCCTCGTCGAGATCCGGGAGTCAGAAAGTCTCGAAATCCCCAAGCAAAATCCTGCAAACTAACCTGTCCATCTCCATCATGATCAAGATCGACAAAAATTGCATCAGAGTCTGTTGGACTTATATCAAATTCCGCACAAAGTTCACGAAATTCTTGGGGTCCAATATGGCCCGTGCCTCTTGTATCACACGTTCGGAATAATTGCTCCAATTGGATGTCGGCCATCTCAGTCTAACTACAAGTGCCACATCTACGCCAGAGCGTAAGTACCAGTTCTTTTTTTTATTCACAATTGACAAACAATATTTTTGAAACACTTCCTAAAAACAAAGTTCTCTTTGTTTTAAAATATAGGAGCTTTCTATCACACTTGTTATGATTATCCACAGTTTTTCAATAGCTCTCATTGAATAGAAATTATCTCTCGTTCTGCAAATAGAGGAATGCTATTCGCGTAATTCCAGTACTGACTTCAATAACTGACTACAAGTTTATAGAGCACTTGAAGACAAAAAACACCGCTAATAAAGGGAAGTTTAAGCGCTGCCCCCACCACCTTTCTTCCACGCTGATAACACTTGTTATGTTCTCTAGTACTGGCAGCATGCTTACCTGCCTGCTCTACAGGTGCGTTGAAAACCTTGACAAAATGACGTCACATCAACACAGCCACGTTGTGTTGGACGTCGGATGTGTCGGTTGAGTAATGGTTTCCCCTCACCTTCAATTGACAATGTTAAGAGCACTGTGATTGACATATGAAATGTTAATCTGTTTCATTTCGATATTTTTTTTCTCTCATTCATAGTGAATTAGCATAAGCGTGGATTTCTGGAATATATTAATGTTCCGAAACATGTATGTAAAAATGAATATTTTAACCTAAGAAGAATGCCTAAACAAAAGTACAGTCGAAATGCCATATAAAACAATGTATTAATATTGTAAAAAAAAAAAATACATTTTTCAAATTAACTATTACGGAAGAAAAACATTGTGGTCTTGAACTTGTAAAGCGTATTGCATACAACATAGGCTATTAAGCAACAACAATTTGCTGTGTTTTTTGGGAATTGTTTAGTATATAGAAATTTGACTTCTAGTTAATTTCATGTATATCGGAAGCACTTATTACTATTTTATGGTTTTTTCTAAATACTAAAGTATAGAAACAGTAAGGAATTTGTAAACGTAGTAAATAAAACAATTAGAAAATTCTGGCTCAGACAACAAACAAAATTTTGGGTGTCTAGGAGAATCGATAAAAATTGTGTAATTTATAAAGTTTGAAGCGAGAAATCTGTTGAAGGAAAATATATGCAATAATAATAATAATAATAATAATAATAATAATAATAATAATAATAATAATAATAAATCACAGGTCAACATCTGCATTTCCTCAGAAAACTCAGGGGCGCACCCACGGGGGGTCCACCGTGTCCGGATCTCTCCCCCCAAAAAACTTCCTAACACAACATAAGATACATTTGTACATTTTCTCAATAAAACTATCCTTGTTTAACAGGGAAATAATTGATGTAGCATAAAACGTTGATCTTACACTTCATCTGTACACTTTCTCTTATAAAAATAATTTAGTTCTATCATTTTTTCTGAAAATATAGGTGGAAGTATAGATGGTAAAAGGTTTATCGTCTTTTTGATTGCAGAATAACACCACGTCTGTGAAGTTGTCCCGCCCGCCTAACGAATTTTTCTTTTTCTTATTTACATCATTAGTTTATCGTTAGTTTACGTTAGTTTTGCTAAAACTATCGTTAGTTTCGCAAAAACAACGATTTAATTCGACAAACAATGTTTTCGACAGTGGCGTAGCCAGGATTTCGTTTCGGGGGATCCGGGGCCCTTCCCGGAAATTTTTGGCAATTTGTAAAATAGGAACGCAAGTTTAGACTAAATTTTAATGACCCTTACAAATTTGGGGGATCCAGGGGTCCTACCGCAGAAAATTTTTGGTAATATATAGACTGGAAAGGCGATTTTAGGTTTTATTTTTACAACGTTTAAAAATTTCTGGGGGTTCAGACCCTCCAGATCCTCCCTTTGGCTACGTCGCTGTTTCCCGCCAAGTGTGAAGTTACCCTGCCCACAAAGAATTTTCATAAATTTCCACCTCATATCGTTAGTGTACATTAGTTTTGCTAAAACTCATTAGCTTCGCAAAAATAAGGTTATCGCTCATCGATAAGAATTATATTTAAGTTCATAACAGCAGGAGAGGTGAACGGTCTACCACTGAACCACTGCGGCCTCCAACAAGATTGGATATGATCATGGCACAACAGGAGCCCATGCGACACAGGAGATTTCTTAATTACGCGTTAACTTCAGATATGGCGGAAATCATTATTTCTAGAAAAAAAAAATCTTATTTTTGCGAAAATAACGATAGGTTTAGCATAACAAGTGTAAATTAACGATAAACTAACGATGTGATGTGGAAATTTATGGAAATTCTTTATGAGAAGGCTAACTTCACAGTTAGCGTGATACTGTACTTTTGCGAAACTAACGATAGTTTTACCAAAGCTAACGTAAACTAACGATAAACTAACGATGTGATGTGAAAGAAATTTGGAGGGTTTGGACCCCCCAGAAATTGTTAAAAGTTATAAAAATAAAACCTAAAATTGCATTTCCCGTCTATATATTGCGAAAATATTTCCGCGGTAGGACCCCTGAATCCCCCAAATTTGCAAGTGTCCTTAAAATATAACATAAACTTGCGTTCCAAGTTTACAAATTGCCAAAAAATTTCCGGAAAGGGCCCCGGATCCCCCGAAACGAAATCCTGGCTACGCCACTGTCGAAAACATTGTTTGTCGAATTAAATCGTTATTTTTGCGAAACTAACGATAGTTTTAGCAAAAGTAACATAAACTAACGATAATCTAATGATGCAATGTGAAAGAATTTTGAAATTTGTTTGTGGGAGGGGGAACCCTGAACATTTATTTTTTTAATAAAATCGTTATTTTTGTGAAACTAACGATAGTTTTGGCGAAACTAATGTAACTTAAAAAATATACTAACAGTATGAGGTGGAAGTTTATGAAGATTCTTTAGCGGCGGGCTAACTTTACATTTGGCGGGAACCTTTATTTCTCGAATAAAATCGTTATTTTTGCAAAACTAACATAAACTAACGTTGTGATGGAAAAAAGCTTTGAAATTCATTTGTGGGTGCAGAAGCGTGAAGTTGGTCTACACATTTATTTCTCGAATAAAATCGTTATTTTTGCGTAATTAACGATAGTTTTAGTAAATCTAACGTAAACTAACGATGTGAGATGGAAATTTATGATAATTCTTTATTGGCGGGCTAATTTTACATTTGACGGAAACCTTTATTTCTCGAATAAAATCGTTATATTTGCAAAACAATCGTTAATTTAAGCAAAACTAACGTAAACTAATGATAAACTAACGATATGAGTTGGAAGTTTATGAGAATTCAATATGGGCGGGCTAATTCACATTTGGCGGGAAACTTTATTTCTAGAACAAAATCGTTATTTTTGCGAAACTAACGATAGTTTTAGCAAAACTAACGTAAACTAACGATAAACTAACGATATGATGTAAAAAAAATTTGAAATTCGTTTGTGGGTGGGGAACCGTGAAGTTAGCCTGCCCATTTATTTTTTAATAAAAATTTTATTTTTTTGAAACTAACGATAATTTAAACAAAACTAACGTAAACTGACGATAAACTAACGATGTAGATAAGAAAAAGAAAAATTCGTTAGGTGGGCGGGACAACTTCACAGACGTAATAATACCCGCTCAATACTACATTGACATAGTGCCTTGTAATATTGAACCCCCTCCCCATAGCATGGATCCCTCCCAACAAAACTTTCTGAGTGCGCGCCTGTTGATACGTATTGAGAATTAGAAATAAGTAAGAAAATAGATAAGCCTACTAAAGGTATCATACCAGTTCAGCATCAGGTGGATGAATGGAAACCAAAGACTTTGCTCTAGTGCTATTAAAATTCATTTCATTTCATGTGTAACAGAACTAGTCAAGGAGCTAATATCTAAAAAAAAAAAAAAAAAAAAAAAAAATGTTTCTCTCAACCGGCGCTACATCTAAGGTTTGACACCGCAGTTTGATAGAATGGGTTACACAGGTTGTTAATGAACTATACCGACAAACTGAAAGAGGTAATTCCTCACTCAAAATAAGAGAAAAAGTTTATATAGACCTATGGCGAAAAGTGTTTAGTTTCAGAGCTAGAGCTGTCCAAAATCGCAAAAAAAAAAAAAAAAAAAAAAAAAAAAAATGCAATACGCCCTATCAGAAAATGTGGAAGGTGGTCCGTATCAGCGTAAAGGAAGCCATGCATACACAATCCAAAAGTGCATATTTCATCAATTGTCAGTAAATGTACAAGGTATTTCCTACAGGATGTAATTCTCAGATATGCTCTCAATAGAGTTTTCAGATATATCCTGATTTCAAGGCGGGTCCAAAGTAGGATGGAGGTAAGCCTTGACAACAATGGACATCCAATGCTTTGGAGGGAAGGCGGAAGTGTTAGGAACCGGCAGCTCCATGATTTTTTGTGTTCGGAATAACGTGTGATAATATGCATTTCGTCATGGTATATTTCACGTTTTCTTCAGTTATAAGCATGGAAGAAAACATCGCACCATGCGTTTTCCCGAGTACAAGAGACCGTGCTGCTGACGATCCTTAACACTTCGGACATCGCGCCAAAGGATTCCGTGTTCACTGCTGTCAAGGCTTATCGTTTGCCTACTTTGGACCAATCATAAAGTCAGAGCATATCTCAAATTCGGTTGATGGCATACCTGGGAATTTCACCCTGCACGGAATACTCTGTTCACTCATTGAACATTAATGAAATATGCATTTTTGGATTGCGTATGCGTGACTTCCTTTACGCTGATAGGGACCACCATCCACAGTCTCTCGAATTCAAAATAGGACCTCTCGAAATTTGGCTTTTTCGCAATTTTGGACAGCCCTAACCAGTGGCGTATTTACGATTTTGTTTCGGGAGGGGCTTTGCTAACTTTCGGGAGGGCTTTGCCTGGAAATGTGAAAATTCTGCAAGATATTTCATTTAATTTACTATACTAAGTAAGATTTCGGGGGGGGGGCTTAAGCCCGGAAGCCACCCCCCTAAATACGCCATTGGCCCTAACTCTGAAACTATGCACTTTTCGCCATAGGTTATAAGCTTTTTATCTTATTTTGATACGAGGAATCACCTCTTACAGTTTGTCGGTATAGTTCATTAACAGCCTATATATAAATACTGTAGGTAGTATGTCACGTCTAAATGTGGCATCACTAATTTCTTGGACGCCATTTTGTGTTTTGGTCACGTGAGTTTGATCACGTTTGGGAGTCGTTGGCTTAAAATGTGCATAACTTCGGTTAGAATGGCATCAAATGAAAGACAATGAAATGTTCTACTGCATTTGGCTGAACCTCGCCCGCTTCAATAAAGACATTTTCATTTCATTTCATTTCATTTCATTTGAAGCCAACAATTCTAAAACGTGACCGAAGTCAGGTGATCACGACCAAAAATGGTGCCCATAAAGTTAATGATACCACAATTTGGCGTTTAGGTAGTATGTCACGTCAAATTGTGGTACCTCTAATTATATGGACGCAGGAGCGGATCCAGGACGGACTTCTGACGGACGATGGGTTGTAACACTGCTACTTAGAGCTACTTTTAAGTGCTCCAAACTCTGGGATGGGTTTTATTTATATATAAAATAAGAAAGTGTCCTCTTCTGGGGGCGGCGACCGCCATGATCGCCCGCCCTGGATCCGCCCCTGTATGGACGCCATTTTGTGTTTCGATCACGTGATATCGCTCACATTCGGGAGTCATGAGTTAAAATATTCATAACTCCAGTTAGACTGGAGCAATTCAAACAATATTCACACCAAATGAAAGATAATAAAATGCTCCTCTACTACATTTTAAACCAACTACTCCTGAATGTGACCAAAGTCGGCATCTAAGGCCATTTAGTCCTTCACATTTTTGAGGGATGACGTCCCTCGGCGAGCACACAATCCTGGGAAAGGGAAGCAAGAAAGGATTGGGGAAGGAAGGAAGCGGCCAGAGACCTATAAGTTAGGTACCACCTCGGAATTTGCCTAGTGTGAATGAGGAAAACCGAGAAAAACCTCATTCAGGGTGGCTGGCCTGAAAAAGCGTTTTACAATTTTTCGACCGAGTGGCCCCACCGGGAATTGAACCCGGGACCGCCCGCACCGAAAGCGAGAGCGTTAGCGATTACGCTACGCGGGGCCACCAATTTGACTTAGCATGCTACTTAGAATGGTTATATATAACCCATTCTACCGAACTGTGGAATCAAACCTTAGATGTAGTGTGCGTTGTGCAAATTTCGATTTTAGAGGCCCTGCAGATATTAACTCCTTGACTCACATTCTATGTAGATGCATTAGTTAATTGTAAATATAGTAATACAGATTTGAACGACATTCAATAATAAAATTAACAGTTACAGAATATACAGCAAATCTTCCACCAGTTCCCAATGCAATAACATCAGAAAATTTGATTGATGTAATGGCGTCAGTGCAAATTTTTAAGAGTGGAAGGTGTATGGATTTCGGTGATCTCGCAGTGAAGCATTATGACTCAATCACTGCTCCGTTGGGTCTTGATGGATGCATGCGAGTCGATGTTGTTTTTGATCAATATAATGAACTGTCAATAAACGCTGGATAACGTGACCGAAGAGGAGTTTCTACAGAACTAGAAGTCAGAATTACATCAGAAACCACACCACTCCCAAAACAGTGGTCGAAATATATTGTAAATCCTAAAAATAAGGTGAATCCATATGGATTTCTGACTAACATTTGGTGCAAAATGGGACAAGAGAAGCTTCAGACACGCCATCAAGAATGAGACAAGAACAGTACAGTTAATTAGAGGACTCTGTAAGGAATTATGGGTTCTAACATCGAATCATGAACAAGCAGATACGCGCTTACTTCTATATGCTGCACATGCATCTACCACAAAAGACTCGTGATTCAATCCTCTGACGCAGATGTAGCTGTACTATGCACCACACACTACAGTGAATTTGGATCTGAAGAATTGTGGTTTCGTACAGGAGTAAAAGATAAACTGTGGTATATTCCGATACAAGCTGGCTGTTGATTTGGGTCTTAGACTATGAAATACACTATTACCCTTCCATGCACTGACTGGCTGTGACTCCACGAGCTGGTTCACAGGAATTTGAAAGAAAAGACACTTCAAAATGTTGTGTGAAAATCAGCTATATCAGAAAGGTGTTTGCAGGTTGGGTATGGATGTAAAACTCACTGAAGATACAATTTCAGCATGTGAATTATTTTTGTGCAAGTTATACACAAAAAGTGAGAAGGCTAGTCTGAAAAGTGATGCTGTATGATGCCTGTTATTCTGTCAAAAGGACAGAAAAATGAGCTACTGCCTACAACAACAGACAGTCTGCTACAACAACTGAAGCGTGCAAATTATCAATCTCACAACCGGAAGAAGGCATTGACATCAAGGCAAGATTTCCCATCACCTGAAGAACACGGCTGGCGCAACTGCGATGGTGTTCTAAAACCTGTGTGGATGACAAAAGAGTCAGCACCAAATGGACTAACTGAACTTACAATGTTTCACCGTTTTAAATCACGTTATGTAAGGAGAGATTGCCCATGCATGGTGCAAAATCTTTCGTGTACGGAAGCATGTTCTAGCATGGCAAATGAAGAATGTAAAAACACCCACATACACACCTATATAAACGTTTAAATGACTCACGCAGTGATGAGGACGACATTTAAGAATTTACAGTAGTACAGTAGAAATGTAGGTTTAATGCAAGTGGTAAAATTTAACGCGTAAAGGTGAAAGTAAAGGTAAATAAAATCATAAAAATAATCATATCTTTTCTATAGAGCATTTCATTACCTCTCATTTTTTAATATATCGTCGCTGCGCCTCGAAGAACCGCTATGTGACATTTTTGCCGAAAATGAGTTATGCCGTGCAAATAAACCTGAAAGCTGTCAGACACCGTCCCTTATACAATGACAGGTGAATATTCAATTTTTCGCCACAACAATGAAAAATTATAGACTGAAACTATGGCTTAAGATTCTCATCACATACGTATTGATTAATGTATACAAATCCTCCAAAGGCGCAAAAGGTGATACTTAAACACAAAAATAGTAATTTAATATTGTTGAAGCAAGCTACAACAATGTCCAGTGCATAATATTTGTAGAACCAATATTATTAAATTTTTCAAGTGTTTCCGTGTATATTTGGCAAAATTTTAAGTTGGGAATGTTTTTCATTTCTCCTGAAAAGTTGTGGTTTTAGCACATTGCGATTCTTCGAGGCACAGCTACGATATGTTAAATATTGAAAATTTGTGTGGGTCTGGTTTTTCGAGTCCTTACACAGGAGCCAATTTTCTATAAAAGGAAAAAAATATGGAGAGTGTTAAGCGCAAGCTTAACAGAGATATTTTTTATTTATTTTTATATTTATTCATAAAATTTGCATACACAATCTAAATTTTATATTCAGATTATATATATATATATATATATATATATATATATATATATATATATATACTCATGCTCAAAAATTAAGGATAATTGCAGATTGTGATACTACACAACGTGGCACTACACAAAACTGGCGCTAATAGCATAGGCACATAGTGAACACAACATACAAACAAACGAAACATATCGGTACCACGGTATCCACGGTATTGGTGATAAGTTGAGAAACACATGTGCTACACAACGCCACTGTTTCCTGCGTATGTGCCCCGATATCAATATGGGATATGATCACCATGCACACGTACACAGGCCGCACAATGGGTTGGCATACTCTGGATCACGTGGTCGAGCAGCTGCTGGGGTATAGCCTCCCATTCTTGCACCAGTGCCTGCCGGAGTTCATGAAGTGTGCTAGGGGTTTGAAGACGTGCAGCGATATGTCGACCGAGAGCATCCCAGACACGCTCGATGGGGTTTAGGTCTGGAGAACAGGCAGGCCACTCCATTCGCCTGATATTTTCTGTTTCACGGTACTCCTCCACGATGGCAGCTCGGTGGGGCCGTGCGTTATTATCCATCAGGAGGAAGGTGGGACTCACTGCACCCCTGAAAAGGCGAACATACTGATGCAAAATGACGTCCCGATACACCGGACCTGTTACAGTTCCTCTGTCAAAGACATGCAGGGGTGTACGTGAACCAATCATAATCCCACCCACACCATCAAACCACTACCTCCATACAGGTCCCTTTCAAGGACATTATGGGGTTGGTATCTGGTTCCTGGTTCACGTCAGATGATAACCCGGCGAGAATCACTGTTCAGACTATACCTGGATTCGTCCGTGAACATAACCTGGGACCACTGTTCCATTGATCATGTTCTTTGTTCTTGAAACCAGGCTTTACAGGCTCTCCTGTGAACAGGGGTCAGTGGAATGCACCTTGCAGGTCTCCGGGCGAATAAACCATGTCTGTTCAGTCGTCTGTAGACTGTGTGTCGGGAGACAACTCTTCCAGTGGTTGTGGCAAGGTCCCGATCAAGGCTACCTGCTGTACACCGTGGCCGTTTGTGGGCACTGATGTGACATATCGATCTTCTTGTGGTGTTGTACACTGTGGACGTCCCGTACTGTAGTGCCTGGACACGTTTCCTGTCTGCTGGAATCGTTGCCATAATATTGAGATCACACTTTGTGGTACGCGGAGGGCCCGTGCTACGACCTGCTGCGTATGACCAGCCTCCAGTCGCCCTATTATTCTAACCCTCATAACGTTATCAATATGTGTTCTTTGAGCCATTTTCAACATACAGTCACCATTAGCACGTCTGACATCTGCACACTTACACGCTGCACCGTACTCTGACATGCACCAACACACCTCTGCGTATTTGGACTGCTGTCAGCGCCGCCATGCGACGACCGTACCGCATGCACCGAATGGTCAAATGCACCGCATGGTCATACCCCGAGGTGATTTCCAACCGAAAACCGCCTACCACAGCGTTGTTTCACCATGTATCCACATTATCCTTAATTTATGAGCACGAGTGTATTTAATTAGTTATTTTTCTTATACATTAGATTTCAAGCTAATCATTCTCATAGGCTATATATATATTTTTTAAATTTCATTAAGTTTATCTGCAGAACAGAATACTGCTTTTTCTTTTGTATATTTGTTGGAAATTTCCGTATGATTGTAGAAACTTCAGGAGATAGAGGTTAGTGACCTATACAGCATCAAAGATTGCCAACTTGTAGTATCTAGGAAATACTGTAAACAAGATTCTTTTAGTGTATTATAGCTATTATAGCAATATATTGTAAGAATAAGGAAATAAATACTAAGAATGGACAAAACAAAATTGGCAACAGAAAGTCGCTGAGCAATCTTTTGTTTGACACTACACACCTAGATACGAATTTTCAAATACAATACATGAGAAATTGTTTCACTGACCGCGATATTCACACTTTTAATGGAACCGCTACCTCTCCGGTGGGGGTGGCTCAACGATTCTGGCTGCCCAGTCAGCGAACCTTCAATTCAATTTTGATGGTGTTCCAGAGTTACTAGAAGGTATTGGTACATCATATATATTTTTAAATGCAAATTCTAACATATAAACAATTCTTGAACAGATCCGATATAGTTATATTAGTATATAGAATTGCGATCCACACCCGTATATTCTTTATAGAATAGCTATTTTGGCAGTTTGCTATTATTTATTTAATTTTAAACTCACAATGTTGAGTCTGTATGTTGAGTCTGGCACTCCCGGCATGCCTTGGAGTGTGATGAAGGGTAGCAGAAGATTATTGTCAACCACTAACAAGTTATTTTGCATTTTTCTTCTCTTCTTGAGAATGACAACTCTATCTAAATATATAAATGTAAAATAAGATATTGAAATAATAATTTTCAGTCTTTGTCACATGTCAATTGTAATTCATTAATCTGTAATAACATTAATTATAAATGTAAACAGCAAAGTATATCGGCCACTGAGGGAGGTTGTTTACATTTGAGAAAAACAGTAACCGCTAGAGGGATACACCAGTCAGGCCTCTCGCAAGCAAACCCTTCCCCTATTACGAAAAGAAAGTCCCGCTACCTTCTGACAATGAAAAAAAAAAACTTTTGAAGCCTCGCGAAGGAGGCGAGTTTTGGTAAAACTAACGTTAGTATGTGTAACAAAAGCAAATTATAATATAACATACAGTTAGTTGAAGCTTCACCGTTCTCAAGATCACACATCGCCGTAACAAACTATAGCTATAACAGCAAGTCCGATAAAAAGGGAAGAGTAATAACTACAGTGAATCTGCAATAAGCACTAATACTAAGAACATTATTATTGATCACTAAAAATCTTCACAAACTTGTTTGATAAAATCAGATAATTATTACGGAATGTATAAAATATATTTCATTTAGAAGTTTCAAACTACATTTAGTTTTTTTATGTAGTGCTCAGCATATATATACACGAATTTAGTTATCCAAACTAAAGAACTAAAGAAACTATATTATTTTAATTGGTGCTATTCCAATACAGTGAATCGTCATGTTATGACATGGAAGATGTAGCAGGACTATTATAAATATGCTTAACTATTTATAACAGAAAATTCATAATTAATATTTAAGAAGATATCAACCAACGGCAGAGAGACTAAAGGAAGAAGGATCCCTGACTATGCAAGGAAACTTCAAGTTTGTTGTGATGTGTAATTAGTGACCGAAAAATGAAATATCTTATTTAAACGGTTTGGTGACAGTGAACATTCGAATTAGAGAGATCTCTTATTCTATTTTATTACTTTTTTTACAAGGTTCATTTAAGGCTTTTATCAAAGTCAATAAAAAATATCTATCGAATATCTAGTGTAGTCTATATATATACTGGGTGTCAAAAAATTCAACCGACAAACTTCGGGAGGTAAATCCTCTCATACGAAGAAACAAATAAGCTCAGTAAACATAGGTCCGGAAACGCGTTGTGTCGGAGATTTAAGGCACCGAAACCGTGGGAAAGAGTCTTCAAAGGCGTATATTCAGAAACTATTCAACGTAGACGGTGCGGTTTGAAAACTCACCAGTGAAGTCATACCTGCTCTTGTTAAACATGCATACTTCATAATCTTGCAATGCCTGTGGAAGGGATTCTCCAAAGGAGCATAGGGATTCCCGGATAATCTGCCGAGTGAAGATGGCTCGAAAGGGGTATGAATGGACGACTTCCTCACCTGTTAACAGTACTTCCTTGTACCAAGACGATAACTCAAACGGATACAAAATGGTGGACACTTGTATACCTGCTGTGTGTGGTTGCATAACCGCCACATAGGGATGGTGCCCAATAATGAAGTTCGGAATATGAAGTACTGTGAATATGCAGTCGAAGGTTCGTAGTGGGGCACATACGTAAGAAACAGCTGACAAATGACCACCTGGGAACAGCGATAATGTGATTCACATATTAGTGGCATAGTTGGTGGCGTGCAATGCTGTAAAACATAACCTCCAGGCACACAAATAAAATACACAAAGCACAAAGGTAGAAGAAGACGAGTCAATACAGGAAATGGTGGTTGTAATTCACTTGTACCTTACAACGTCACGAAATCTACTAAAACTGTGAACAATTGACTTCAATGCACAAGAGATAGCGTCGAAGCACTTCGTCTCGCACACGAGGAAAAACGTCGTGGTTAACACGAATTCTTGCGGAAGCCTCGACAATGCGGCCCACAAGGTCCAATTCATTCTCCACTGGTGTTTGATAGACGAACTTCTTCATGTGTACCCATAGGTAAAAGTCTATAGGTGTCATATCCGGTGATCTAGGAGGCCGTGCTACAGGACCACCATGCCCGATCCACCGATTCCCAAACATATCAGAAAGTACATTTTGAAAAGGCCGCTGCCGATGGGGTGGAGCTCCGTCATGCTGGAACCACATTTGTCGCCGGACTGCACGGGGGACATTTTCTAGCAGTTCCTGGAGTACCTTTGAAAGAAACACTGTAAGTATGCATGTTCAGTCGTGGAGGTAATACATAAGGTCTTACTAAGACATTGTCCACTATACCGGCCCACACATTAGCTGTGAATCGTTTTTGATGACCTCGGCGAAACATTGCATGCGGATTGTTTGCTGCCCACACATGCTTATTATGAGCATTGTAACATCCATCACGAACAAAACTACTCTCATTCGTGAACAAAACATGCCGCGCGAACTCCGGATTCTCCACACACACTGCCGCAGGTACCATTGGGCAAATCGCACAAGTTTGGGATAGTCTGTAGGACGCAAAACTTGTACTCTTTGAGGATGATATGGATAGAGATGTTCTTCTTGTAGGACGTTCCACACTTGCTGGTGCTGAACATGCAACACATGTCCAACGGCCCACGTGCTTGTTGAGGGATTTAGTTCAAATTGGTCCAACACATTCTCTTCGAATGCTGGTGTTCTCACTGTTCGTGGTCTTCCTGCGTCAGGCCGGTGAATATGTAAGGAACCTGATTCTCGCAGCTGCTGATCATCAATCGACGTAAATGTAGTGCGATGGGGGCACCGTCGTTCTGGAAAACGTTCTCTATACAGTCTTTGTGCCTCCCTTGCATTTCTCAAAGCTGCACCATATGCCAGATACATATCACTTAATTCTGCCCAAGTAAACTCCATTTCCCACTACGGTGTTTTATAAAGCACAGACAGTAAGCACTGCACACAAGCACAGTCACTTCCAGAATACACGTCAGTCTTCGGTAGACTAGCTTCTTTAGGTGCTCGTCTGTCATATGGCTTAGAGTCGAATCCCACTAACAGCATGACTCTGTTAGTTAATGTTTATTTTATTTTTCTATCGTATTTTTGTTCCTATAAACGATTTTTGGGCGTAAGAAAAACGCCATGTACTGTCATTTCAAGGACAATGTCTTTTTGTTGAATATTCTGGACTCAGTTAAAATTATCGTGTGAAACTGAAATACCTCTTACATGTTTTAATATTTAAAGACGACCAGAAACCAATTTCCTCACACACAGTAAAATGATAATCAATGTTGTTTTTGTTTTTAAAGATCCAGAGTTCGACTGCGTGTGCATTTGAATGCAGCCTAAATCTGTTTACATTATGAGAGTTAATTACATCCGACGACTAAAGTTCAGACATAAATGCAGGCGATCTTGCGGCCAGTGCGTTTATAGAGGTACCATCTTGGCATTCGACTTGTGAAACTGAAGAAAGCCACTCAGAATGGTTGAACAAAGAGTGGCGAATCTTGGCTGGGGTCGGGGGGGCTTGGTCCCCCAGTTTTGCTGCGTTAGTAGAAAATCACTAATGTCATAAATACCAAAACGCAGTCCAAATTACGTATTTTACATAGCAAAATACTGACACGCCCTCCCCCTTCAGTTTTTACTTTCAAGATTGGCTACTGAACACAAGGATCGTACCCGGTTCTCCCTACACTTAATCTACTCTGGTGTGCTAAATTGGAATAAGCGTATAGATTTGAGGCTCCAGCAGTTGCATTGTAAGCAAAAATAAACATGAGAAGAGTATGACGTTATGATTATTATTTTGTAACAACGTCCCCGCCTTATAGACCTAACAAAATGGACACGAAGACAATCTTGATGTAACTTCAAATAGAGAAATAAAGACAAGGTATAAAATATGAAGGTGGTTTATTGTTCTGTTTATTCTACATATTTTGGAATCCGTTAACACGAGCGGCTTGGGTACCCGAAGAGAAAACGAAACCGTAGCAGGACTTACGTTTAATTTAACGAGCTAAACCAATTCATTTAGATATCACATTCGCGCACTACAGTATCATTCAATTGTACGTTTATAACAATTGTTTATTGTTTGATAGTTTATTTGTTAAGATGTTCAACGTTCCTTTTCAGCAGCGGCGCTATATGGAGACGGGACCTAAAGTTTCAAATGCGATCCGATCCATCTCTTGGTTCTTGAGTCCAAAGCTTGGATTCTTAGTGGGGATTGACCCCGCGACACGGCGCGTCAACGTGCAACCTTGCTTTCTGTTGCTTCCTTGCTTATCCACGTAATGGTGCAACAACTGAAAGGAACAAGTACCATTGAAATCAGGTAGATGGTTGCAGACTTACTAAGATAATGCATATGATTTCAAATCACAAATCTCTTATACATTTAATCAGATCATTCATGTAATGTACTTAATATTGGGTCTCGTTCATTACTGCCATTCGCTCAGTTCACTAGACACAACGATATTTCTAGCCATTGCTAAACATTACTCATATCTGGAAATGTGCTGACTGTATTCGCTATCGTGCTATTTGGGGTTTTCCTTTGCATTAAGTGTTTTCACAATTTCAATGACTCTCCTTCGTGTGTTATGCTGTAGCAACACTGCATATGCCTCACTACGAACCTTAGACTGCATATTCACAGTACTTCATATTCCGAACTTCATTATTGGGCACCATCCCTATGTGGCGGTTATGCAACCACACACAGCAGGTATACAAGTGTCCACCATTTTGTATCCGTTTGAGTTATCGTCTTGGTGCAAGGAAGTACTGTTAACAGGTGAGGAAGTCGTCCATTCATACCCCTTTCGAGCCATCTTCACTCGGCAGATTATCCGGGAATCCCTATGCTCCTTTGGGGAATCCCTTCCGCAGGCATTGCAAGATTATGAAACATGCATGTTTAACAAGAGCAGGTATGACTTCGCTGGTGAGTTTTCAAACCGCACCGTCTACGTTGACTAGTTTGATGATAAATTCACATTAAAAAAAAAATATATTAAGATAATATCTGACCGCAAGTCAGAATTTCAAGCAGCATTATTGTCCCTAACGGGGCAATGGAACGTTAAAATAGAACCCATGTTGCAGGAATGTAAACTCTAAATTTAGTTGTAATTTTGGCTCTACCGACACGAAATAATATTTTTTTTTTATCTTTTTATTTTGACTAGTCTAAATTTTGTTAATTATTTACAACATTTACATATGTTTTGCATATGTCTTACATTCCTGTAGAAGAGCGTGATATGGGTATTAGGAAGCACCTCCCATTTATCTCATGCTCTTTACAAGAGGAAGGAGGGTGGTGTGCTAGTCCTTCTTCGAGTATGAGTATGGTTTAGATTCCGGGAACTAAAATTTATTTTATAAGCACCACCGTTGATGTCTCTGTTCCTGTGTAATGATGTCATGCATGTAAATTATGTGGAAAACGAAAATGAGAATGCCTTCCTCTATGCTAATTAACCAAAGTTGTGACCTAAATAAACAACGTGACTTCTAGAAAGATACGCTTTGCTCGGAAGCATGAGATCTTGAAAGGAAAGTGACCTATTTGGGTTTCGAAAACAACGACCCTTTTAAATAAAATGCTTTAAAAAAAAAAGACTGATAGAAATACTATCTTCCTGTGGTATTCCAGGGCTTTAGGAAAATGTGTTTCCTAAATGTGTTTAGGAAAATGAGTACACGAAAAATTATTTATTTATACACTGTACGGTATCTCTATTCACATGCTGCAATGCAATACTGAAAAGGAATTAAGCTCTAATGTTTGATTTATAGAGACGAAATAGACTCACTTTCACTTTTCTTTAAAAAAGAATAAAAAAATAAAATAAATTCTGAGAGAACGAAATGACTAATTTTAATATGAATTTTGACTGAAGGTTAACCCCTTCAGTGCGTAATTTTCAGATGCGAACCGCTGTAAAAAGTGTAGTTTTTGGGGGGAACTTTGGATGTTGATTCTAAATCTGTTTCAAAATCACTTACATCAGAATCACTAATTAATAATTCTTGCTCGATGTCAGCATCGTTGAAATATCGTTTTGAAGCCATTACTGTGCTGTCTGCTCTCAAACAAAACAAAGAATGAAAACTGTATTTGACGAAGCCCAAACTCTATTTTAATTTCTTTCTTTTTCCTCTTCTTCTTTTAATTAAGCAACAATTGAAACCAGCTGAGCGCAAACTAGCTAAATATTGTCGGGATAACATTACTCATATTATAGGCAAGTATATTCGCCATACGCAATACAAAATAGCCAAAGCAAAATGAAAGCGTATATATACGCCACCCACACTGAAGGGGTTAAGAAACTCAGTTTAATTCAGTCCGTGATAGATTGAACCTAAAATTTCCTGCATTTCCTGTCATTTTAACCTACCAAATCCTTATGAAAACGTTATTATTGTTACTGAGGTTAGGAATACAACAACTGGTTTATGAAAGAAAAGCTTAGAAATTTAGGTTAACAATGAATAAAAGCTTAATAATTAAAAAGAAATGCTGAAAACAAGTCAAGTATATCGAAAAATAACAATGAATTTTGAAAGTATAATAACAAATATAAAAGGGTAGGGCATAACTCCTTAGCATCCAAAATCAATTAAGTGAAATATGTTGCAATTTTTCTCCTTCTTGACCTTTGACTTGAATAAATTTCTGAATGATTTGACATACTTGAGCAAAGCAGCGACATTATTTTTCGTAACAAGTCATAACTAGATTAATTTCGACTTTTTATTACATAATGAATTTTCGTAATTAAGAATACAATAATAATTAATTCATAACCTTACATTGGCCAATATCTATTGACATGATTCATAAGGATTAGCAGATAATTGATGTTCATCAGCTGATACCTCACTAATTAATGACATCTCAAGATTTATTGATTTAAAGAAGTATGTAGTTTTTCTGGAATCTACGTTTGAATAACGAAGTTTAGACTAAGTAAATCAAGTAAATTAATGGGATAAGTGACATAAGTGAAATATAGAAGTCATGACTTTTACAGAAAACTTTAATAACTTTTTTTTTTTAAAAAAAAAGCAAGATGGAAATATCTAATAAAAATAACTGAGTCGGTAGCTGGGTTTAAGTCTTATACAACTACGACTAAACCTTGGGGCCTAACTGAGATACATTTGCGTATTAAAGTATTATCAGCAATAAGAATATACCAGTAACATCTTTATTCTACCATACATATTATATACCTTAACACATACAGAAATAAAAAAAAAATGAAATGAAATCGTTTAGTTTTACGTCCCATGATTATGCCGGCTAGGCTAAAGGAGGCGGTGATGAGAAATTAATGAAATGGCGGAATTAAGAAAGTGGGAGGAAACGGGAGAACTCCGAGGAAACTCACGCACACGTTGTTTCTCCACCACAAGGTTCACTTTGGGGGGAGCAGGGTTTAAACCCGGGACCCCAATCACCAGAGGTGAACGCTCTACCACTGAGCCACTGCGGCCCTATCACATACATAAATATGCCAACATACAAATATACAGGGTGTTTCAAAACAACACTGACAACGTTTGGGAGTTGATTCCTGATACCAAGTTAAGACAAAAAGTTTAGACTAATCTGGGTGCAGAAATGCTTAATTCAGAGTTATAAGCTGCCGAAAACATGAAAAAATGAACTCCATAGCTCCAAAACTATGGGACCTACTGCAGTCGGGTCAAGACTTCACTTAGGAACTAATACGTGCGCTATCCAAAAATACATTTTTCAGAATCCTTCAGTATTCACACAACTATTTTTATAGAGGGAGTTTGGCATATAATTTGAAGTACTCACCAACTACCTCTATAAACATTGTTGTGAAAGTACCACAGGATTCTGAAACCTGGATATTTGGATAGGCCACATACTAGTTCCTAGATGAAGTCTTGACCAGACAACGATAGGTTCCATAGTATTAGAGCTATGGCCCTTGTAATCCAATTACAGAAATCCAATGCTTAAATTAGATACATGATTGTCTAACAGCACCAGAATAGGAGATTGTTTTAAACGACGCACGTGCAACGCATGTGTTTCATAAAAGAAATTTTAGGATTTATCCAGCCACTGGGATTAGCACTTTCTATACACCTGTTGATCCATTACGTACAAAATATTCTTTGTAAAACTTCAATGAAAAAATGAACATGGAAGGCATGAACATGGAAGTATGAACATGGGCACCTAACGCATTCACCGCATAAACCATAGTTATATTTGTATCAATTTCAGCAGATAGCATTTATCCTTTCTCTCCTGTAACCTTACATGATTTCTGTACAGTTCTCATTCCAATTTTGTCAATGTTCCAATTCCAAATATAATTTCCTGTGATTGTGTATTGTTGTAATACTTACTTCCTCCGAATTGTCAATAAAAACAAACATGGCAACATTTTGACTGTTGAAACACTGGTGCTTCTGATTACCTTCATAGGTTCAAGTACCCTCAAAGATACTTTTGGGTAGTGTTTTCCGAAAGCAGTAAACCTATCTTTGCTTGCTGGTCTATTTCTTACTCAGCTCTCTGACACTTTAATGTTATTAGGTAGAGCAAACTCAAATGCTAAAGATTTTAACTCTCTATTTTAATAAATATCTTGTAAGCTTTCAATGCGTAATCACACAATTCTTCTTCTTGATATTTCGTAAAAACCATTCACGTCTTCTTGTATTCTATTTCAACAGCCTTATCCGTGTTATGTTTTTTTTTTTTTTTTATGTATCTATGTGGAGACATTTTACTGACATTGAAGAGTTCTTGTGCCTTCTGTAAACTACATCTTCCAGATTCCACCTCTTTAGCGGCCCTTTCACTTCCTTCTAAACTTGATTTCCCTCTATCTGTCCTTCTTTTTAATTGTGCACCATCTTTGAAAGTAGAGGAAAGGAAAAAGAACGTATGGTCTGATGTGGGATAAGTTGTGACAGTCACAATATGTTCCACGTTACTATAGTACTCGCGCCGAGTCGTGAAGCTTGACCTAGATCTAACGATTTCACCACCCAATAGAACGCGAGAGTGTGTTCTGGTCGTCAACCCCCATCCATCAAATTTTGTCAGTGTCTTCTCCCGCGTTACACGGAAAACATCTCCCGAGAGTACAGTGTTGTCGGAATGGCGTCAAGTTCCGTTTTGCTAATTCTTTTTTGTTGCGTTATGTTTTCGTTGTTACTATTTGTGCTATTGTTACCATTTTAGACTAGTTGTTACAGTAGTTATTGTTGTGCAGTGTTATTATTGGTAATTTTAAATGCTTATATATATATATATATATATATATATATATATATATATATATATATATATATATATATATATATATATATATATATATATACTCGTTAGGGTGGGCCGAAAAATTTTTTTCAGATATTCAGGATTGAGTAGTTATCAAAAGTTGTGTATTGGTACGAAATGAAACCATGTCAAATATGTTGATTTTAAAACAATATTTAACCGGGCCCCCGTGGCCCTAAAGTTCCTAATTTTTTTGTTAAAATAAAATGATTTTAGGTAATAAGAACATTTTATTAGACAATACTATTAATACACAAAACATGAAATACATGGTTTTAATATACGCAAATAACTATTGAGACCTTAACAAACTTTCATAGCTACCATATTGACTTACGAAAAACCTTCGTGTTGAGCCCAGCTAAGAACTCTCAAACTTTAAGAGAATATCACTTTTTCGCATCTGGATGCAAAATGCACAACACTGGCTTTCCGAAGGCGGCGCTTACATTGCTGAATTCAAATAAACTAGAAACGATATGGCTGCGAGCCTCTCTTCCTGTATTGTCTTGCCTTCGAATTAAGGATATGATTTTGAATTACAAGTCAAAATGCAAAACGATCATTAACCCCATTAAGAAATAAAATACCTCCGAATCTTATTCGTTTTGCCAAATTAAAGAAATTTAAGAACGATGCTCAAAAGTTATTTGATATTTTCTCTTGCAAATGCTGCGATAGAGTAGCCTGTAAGTGTGATAAATCAAATTAAATACCGCCGTGGGACCTCATATTAGATCAGAGAAATCAGAGACAAATGACGAGTTGCAATGTAGATAAAGTAGAAACCCATAGGCTCAAAAGAAAGCATGACACACAGATCAATTATGATGCTGCGGTACCAAATACAAGAGGGTTACAATCGTTAGCCTCAATCACGCACTTGGAACATACATTAAGTGCTTCCACCCCGAATTCAGACGATGAAGAGTTCGCATGGAGCTATCGTTTAGAGAATAAAATCTAAAGTAAACCTAAATAAACAATAGTGAGCCCTAAACAAATGAGTACCGCCAAAGATTTAACAGGTGTCTCGAATAAGTCGGCTGCTAAAATTGTATCCGCTGTTTTAGAAGATATTAATTTACTGAACAAAACTAACCAAGACAAGGTAGTAGATAAAACCAGAATCCATAGGAAACTAGCAAAAAAAAAAGAAAAAAAGAAAGAGAAAAAAAGAAACCGTCTACAGTGTAAAGCTACTAATTTTAAGGGTCTATTTTGATGGCCGAAAATACCAAACTACAGTTCTAATTGACAATTGCAGTAGGCAAAGCACTGAAGAATATGCGGATTATATCGATTTGACCGATTGGTCAGAAGTAATAGGAACGAAACCTCCAATTTTGGCTAACGTACCAACAGAAGAATTAACCGAAATGATTGTGGAAAAGAGGAGGTTTCACAGTTTGTCACGTTCCCCTTCCACAGACAGGCTTTGGAGAGGTGCGTAAAGGTAGTAACAGAATCTTCTTCAGAAGTATGCGGTAGTGCTGCACGAGACGGTTATATTCGCGCAAAACTGGAAGCACGAAAGTATCTACCAAGCTTCGAACATAAATCTCAATATTTTGTTCCAAAATTCAACTAAGGAGCTTTAAGTAAGAGGAAGGTGGGTGGGAGGAATTCGCTGTGTAGCCATCTCCACGTGGTGAGTTCTGGGCTGGTTTGGTGTTTGTTGGTCAATTTTTCAATCTTACCTTATGTATTTGTGTCCGTACTATTATATCTACTAAACACCAATCAGACGAAGAGCTGCACATTAGATCAGAACATTTAAAATCCTGGGGTCAAGTTAAAGTATTAGGAATCTTAACCAATTTTCTATACATACTTAAAATAATGGTATATATTAAAAAGAAAACACTTTTCGGACCCGCAGGTCCTGGTGAAATATTTTTATCTGCCTCTGTTTTGGGGAAGAAACATAGCATTATACAACTTTTGCACGGTACTCAAACTTAATTTTCTGAAAACAAATATTTCAATAGTATTTTCACTACTCACAACCATATATATATATATATATATATATATATATATATATATATATATATATATATATATATATATATTAGCATTAACGTTCTTTCGGGCTCCCGGGGCCCGGTTAAATATATTTTTATCCGGCTCTAGTTTGGTGAAGAAACATAACATAACATTATACAACTTTTGCATGGTACTGAAACTTAACTTTCTAAAAATGTATTTTAATAATATTTTTATTGGTCGCTACTTTTTTTTTTCAAAATTACTGTTCGTTCGGGCCCCTGGGGCCCGGTTAAATATCTTTTTATCCGGCTCTATTTTGGTGAAGAAACATAACATATTATTATACAACTTTTGCATGATACTCAAACTTAACTTTCTAAAAAAAAATATTTCAATATTTCACTGCTCGAAACTATTTTTTTTTAAATTAACGTTCTTTGGGGCCCCCGGGGCCCGGTTAAATATCTTTTTATCCGGCTCTATTTTACTGAGGAAACATAATATAACATTTAACAACTTTTGCACGGTACTCAATCTTAATTTTCTTAAAAAAAAAAAAAAAAAAAATTCAGCCGTTTTCGGCCCACCCTAATACTCGTTTACTATGTCTTCAAAATTTGGCAACATAGTTGGTGAATTTCAGCTGTTTGACGTTTTCCCATGTGTGCGCTCGGGAAGCGGCTCCACAAATTGTACCGAAGTTTTCCGATGTGTTGGAGCTCAAGCAAAATATTTCTATGATTGGTTTAGAGCCCAAGCTTCACGACTCGACGCGAGTACTATAGTCACAACTAACCCCAGCCCTCATTTTTCTTCTTTCTTGGAATATCCAACTGTCATGGCCAGGTAGGATCTATTATCGCCAAAGCATTTAGTAAAACAGCACATGAAAAATTACTGAATAGAATTGTGGAAAAGTTTTCACTTACCCGATTACATGGCTGAATTGATCCTGTTCGAAAATAATCTTCAAATTTTACGTTTATGACAAAAAAGAAAACACAAAGACGTCTTACCGCGCGGGAGTTGCAGGTCATTGCAGTGGCATCACTCAGCATTGACGTCCTTAAGAAGAAAGAAAAAAGAACAATATATGTCTTGTCACTACCTGATCTTGTCACTCATAGCCCCGCCCTACCCTACACTATTGTCCCTAGTTTGCCGCAGATGAAAGAGAAAACTTGTAAAATGATCTCTGCGGACGCAAAGCATATAATTCCGGATGTAAAATATCTCTCACTCAGATTTTCGGGAAGAGGTTGTTTAGGAAAAGACTATTGGATGTGCGAATAATAATGTGGAAAAGATAGCTGCAGTGAAGAAAATAAGTAAGAATAAAATGAATTAGAGTATAAACTTGAAACGTAAATACTTGCTCAAAGGAAAAGTGGTCATTTGCTTTTCTTTGAAGGTTATATTATCGCAACAGTACGTAGAAGACATTAATATTCTGGCTGGAAATGAAGACCTCAGTTAGAAAAAAGAAACTTTACATTTGCTTGGTAAGGATACAAAACTTTGAGAAGAGAGGTATGCAGCCAGTTTTCTAAAGATCAACTCTGTACAGATGGTTATACAAATAATGGAAACGCCTGAAGAAAATGCAACTTACCTAATAAGTATGGCGTGGGACTAACGTTAGCCTGAAGGACATCTCTAGTTCGTCGTGGAATGGAAGCATGCAAATCAAGAATGGTTCCCAGATGAATTTTCCTCATGTATGCAACCATGCATGCATACAATACCGTACCATTCACAACCGAACTTGCCACAGCTCTTCTTAGTGATAGAGGCCTATCACATGTTGAAACAAAAGAACAATATTGGTCTGAAGATCGAAATGCTCACAAGGAGATGGGATGACGCAAAATGCATCACCGAAGCTTTAAGTGATCGAGATTACATAATTAAAGCATTTAAACCAGCAGGTTACTTAAGAATTGTATAGAAACTTTAATTTACAGCCTGGAGTAAGTTTAGAGTCATTGAATAGTTATTGAATAGTTTTTAAATATGGTACTAATTGTTAAAGGGAGACATGTCAGTAGAAGTTCTTAAGGGTGCATGATAGACCATGGGGCAAATGAGCACTTTTGATGGACGTATAGAGAAAAATTGCGTTCGTAAATCCATTACCTTTCCATTTAAAAATAACTGATTATTACTTATGTAAACCAATGCATACGTGGAGAAAGATCCAGATTCCTCTCTCGACAAGTATATCCTTTCATTTTGAATTACTCATATAAACTGTAGAGAGCAAGCATGTTTCTTTGCACGCAGAGCCGACTATCATCAGTAACGAATGGGGATGCGGACGGGCCAGACGGATGCGGATCTCGGATACCTGGATTCTGTAAAATCCGGATCTCGGATCCAGGATCCGGATAACCGGTTCCTGGACCCGAATCCGAAAATTCGGATCTTGGATCCGGATCCGGATACCTGGTGCCTGGATCCGGAATTTCGGATCTTGGATCCGGATATCCGGTTCCAGGATCCAGATCCGAAATTTGGAAGTTCGGATTCGGACTCATGTTTTGAATATTTGAGACCTTAGATTCAGACTCAGAATTAAAATATCCATATGTATAAAATAAACCGTTTCAGATCTGTCCATTTGCTTAAAAAACAATGTTTATTAGATCGCGTTTTTCTATGTTAGTTATTCATGGTAATTATCCGTTGCTTCTGTTGTATGTCTGCTCTTAACTGACGATAAACTTAATGAAATGTACACCCCTGGAGAGAAGTGCCTTAAAATCTTCGAACAATAGTAAATCACTTTTTAAAAACATTTAAGCCTATAGCCTATATAAGTAACGAAATACGTGAATGACAATATTTATGAGCACATCTTACAATTCATTGAAGGAAATACTAATTAAAATCATTAAAGAAAATAGTATTCTTGAACGTGGGTCGGTGAGAAAATAATACCTTCTTCTTCTTCCTTTTGAGTACTGAGTAAAATTAAAATTCTACATTAAAATTTGAAAGTTGTATTAAATTCCATCACATCGTGGATGTCTCGTCTCGTTTCTGGTGCAACACTATTCGTTGACAATTTTCTCATTTTTAGGTATGTATATAACACATAAAACTACAACATCCAACAATAATAATGGAGCCTGAAGTGTTACTCTCCGTAGATGAGCAAGAAGTGCAGATTGAAGAAACGATTGAGGTGTGAGGCCGTAGGCCGATCAAATGAGATATCAGAGAGTCTAAGCTTTCGTGGTGCGATGTCGTAGGCCGAGCAGTAACGGGGTCTGGTGGCGAAGCCCCCAACTAGCCGCAAGTTAGTAAGTATATAAACGTATTTGCGTAATGAGTGGAAATTGTATGTATACCTGTGGACAAATTGCATAAGTAGCCACGAGAAATGACAACCCTTTAAAATAAAAATTTTAAAAAGTCAACAAAATGTATTCTTGAATGGATTGTGTATTATTTTTGCGCAGGGCAGGCCCATTCTGACCTACCGGGACATGTCGCGATGCGCCTTCCCAAACATCACATTATAAATAAAGTACAAGTTTTTTTTTTTAAATAATAAATTCTTAAGGTTGTTATTCGTAAAGGACCCGTGAAGGGTACAGTGCGCCCTTGCGAAACATCACATTATAGATAAGTGATTTTAGTTGCTCTTCTGTATACAAGTTCTGTATAGTAGATTCATATAGTGACTGTTGGTAATGAATTCGTAAAGGGTACAGTGTGCCCTGCGAAATATCGCATTGTAAATATTCTTTAAATTCTTCTGTATACCAGTTTTGTATTATACATACATACAGTTGCTATTGGCAGAGAACAGGTACAGGGTGCAACTGCTTTTCAAAAAAATATGTATAAAGCTAGTAAAGAAATTAACATGTAGATCTAGTTGATAAGAAAATATAGAAGTTTTTCGTGCTGCTACTCATTTATTGCCAAAAAACTTTCAGAAGGTAAGCGCAATCGATACAGCACAGTTTAAACAATTCAAGTTTTCTTAAAGTTCTTTATTTACAAATCTGATTGTTTCTGTGTGTTTTAAAGCAGTTTTCTTGTAATCAGTGCCTATTGCATTTCTAAAATATAGCTATATTGATTTATTGGTTTTATAGCTATATTGATTGACAATGTACTGTATATTGATTGAAGGGCTAGTAAAGACGTTTTCACAATTTATCTATTTGCATTACTAGACAAATTTGGTGGTTTTAATACATAAAATGGCGCCCATATATATATATATATATATATATATATATATATATATATATATATATATATATATATATATATATATATATGCAGGGATAACTTAATATAACAAAGATCGGGAGGTGATTCCTGACACCGGGATAAAACGAAAAGTATATACCAACCTGGGTGTAAAAATGACTCCTTTCTTTGCCTTGTTCACCCGAAAATTTGTCGGAAAAATGTAAAAAACAGCCATAACTCAAGAACAAAACGTCCGATCAAAGTCGGTCGGGTAAAAGAGAATGTCAATTATTTTTAGTTGCAGATTCCAATAGTTTACAATCGGATATAGTACAGTGACAGCACAACGGAGACTTCCAAAGAAACTGGAGGCCGATGGAGTACCGGCCATACGATGGTACGCTCTGCGGAAGACAAAGTGGAAATAATCTTCCTTTATGGAAAACGTGGTCGAAACTGCAGAGCAATCTCTAGAAGGATCAATGACTTATTTCCTGATCGACCAGTCGATCACAAGTACGTATGCGATTTAGTACAGAAATTTCGCGAAACGCAAAGTATAAAAGATCGACTATGCTCTGGTCGGCCTCAAATGGACGAGCGCACAGTGCTGGAAGTTCTCGGGAACGCTATTATAACACCCCAGCAATCCTTGTGTGAATTGAGTGCCTCCTTGGGTATTCCCAAACCCACAATCGGCAAAATCCCGAGAAAACATTCGTTTCATCCATATAAAACGCACATTACTCACGAGCTCAGTGAGGATGACTTTGATCGTCGTCTTGTGTTGAGTTGATTTTGAGTTTAACGTCCCGTTCAGCAGCGAGGCTATATGAGACGTGAGCCTACTGATCAACATGGAATCCGAACCACACGAGCTCCCGCCGGGAATCAAACCATGGTCTGCCACGCCAAAGGCGCGTATGCTAACCGCTTAGCCACGAAGGAGCTTAACGTCGTATTGAGTTTTGTGAAGTAATGATTGCAAGAATCGCCGCAAATAATCAGTTTGTACACATTTGTTTCAGCGACGAAAGCACATTCCTTCTGAATATACATGTTAACACCCAAAATGTGCGTTACTAGAGCGATGCAAATCCCCATATTTTCAGAGAAGGACTTACTTAAGAAACACACAAAAAAAAAAAAAAAAATGTTTGAGCAGGAATTTTAGGAAACCATATCATAGGGCCTCTGTTCGTTGGTGGCACTTTAACCGGGGAAAGATATTTAGATCTGCTCGTAAATCTAGTAGATCCTCTCATTACAATGATTATTGAAACTTCTACGACTGAAGAGGACGAGCCAGAATTTGATGCAGAAGGAATTATATTTCAACAGGATGGTTGTCCTGCACATTATGATCGCACTGTGTGTCAGTATCTGGATCATAGATTCCCAAACAGGTGGATTGGTAGGCGAGGAGCAATTGAGTAGCCGGCTCATCCCCAGATTTGTCTCTAAATGACTTTTCCTTATGGGGACACCCGGAAACTGTAGTCTACAGAAGGCAACCAACTTCATTACTGGAATTAAGGACCCGAATTGTGTGCGATCATACACACAAATTTAGCTAGTGAGTAAAAGATGTTTTCTGCACAAATATTTTACAGGTTTAAGTGCACGAAACACCAATACACCATGCTCTCGCTTATCTGACCTTCGTTTATTCCACATACCGTATTATCCGACATATCATTGCAGGTAAAAAGTAGCATCAATCGGCAAGAAGAACTGCAAGTTGTGGTCTTAGTCTGTTTTTGATGCTCTGCACTTGATCGCTTAGCACGATCGTCTACCATGACTCATACGTCTATCATTCAGCGCAGGCACGTATCCAGGTTTTCTTTTCGGAGGGGGCCCAACACGAATCCTCGTAAGCACTTAATTATAATGTTTCAAAAATATCAATATCAATATCAATAATAATAATAATAATAATAATAATAATAATAATAATAATAATAATAATAATAATAATGCAACTGTTTATATTTCTCTTAAACTATTTCTTACTTTTCATTTATGAACCGATTTACTTTAAACAAACTGCATTGTAGCACAAACGAAATAAAAAAAATATTTTTGAGACACATGTAAGGGAAACTGTCTGCTACGTATAACACATAACAAAAATAGCAAATGGCAATGAGTGTATCGTTCTAATACATTAACGTTATAAACAGAACGGAATCGAAATTATAATCCCATTTAAAAGTGTTCTTTAATTCCACCTGGTATCAATGGCATTACGGTAAGTTCTTAGAATGATAACAACAACGTATTGCCCACAGTTTGGACACTGCCTCAAAGTAATCTGATATAAAAGAACCTCAAAAGGGAAAAAGGTTTATTAAAAAGTACTTGAGTTTTGGAAGGGGACAGCTTCCAGGACCTCGCGCTCGATATATCCCTGATTCAATGCATTATATTTATTTCTTACAAAACATGATTATTAGATGCATAATATGTAAAATTATATCACAGGTTGGCTTTTAATAGGTCTTTTCTTAACATATTCATAAATTCCGGCGTTCTGTCTGCCTGTTTTATGTTGGATAAGCGAAACTCTACTGTATTTCCAAAGATAGCATATAAACAGGGGCTAGAGGTCTGCACGGGCTGACATTTTTAGCCCGGATCCGGCCCGGTCCCTTGAATCTATAAGCACTAGCGGATAAGGGCGGAGCAAATGGAGCCCAGGCTCCGGGACCCCAAACTCAGGGGGCCCCTTGAAATCCCTCTGTTTAATACTAAAATATAGCAATCAACTTATTATATTATAGTCTTGAGAGCTATGCTAAAGTTCTTTCGGGTCGTTACGCTCGTGGTATCGCTAGATTTAAGTCTTTCCATCAGCAGTATTTAACTGTTAATAATGAATATAATTATTTAACTTTTAATAATGAATGTAACTAAACTAATTATTGTAAACTTGGAGCACATTAAAATATTACAGCATAGTTCTCGGTGGTTCGATAAGCCTATGAGGCAGTGGAAGGCAACAAAGAAAATTTATGCGCTGGAACTATTCGTAACATAGGGCCCCCTTAAAATAGTCGGCTCCAGGTCGCCAAAGGCCTTAATCTGCCCCTGTCTATAAGCAATATTTCACGAAAAGCTGGTATTTTTTAACAAATGTGTTCGTCATCAAGTTTTCAAAAAAAGTAGTCCCTTTCTCCTTTAAACAATTTCAGAGGCCGCGGTGTTTCAGTGGTAGAGCGTTCACCTCTGGTGCATGGAGTCCTTGATTAGATCGCTGCTCGCGCCAAGTGAACCTTATACTGGCAAACACCGTGTGCATGGGTTTTCTCGGGGTTCTCCCGTTTTCTACCACTTTCTTCATTCGACCATTTCATTAATTTCTCATCATCACTGTCTCTTTTAGCCTAGTCGGCATAAACGTGGGACGTAAAACATAAAGATTTCATTTCAAATGATTTCAATCAAAAACAGTTCCAGGAAGTATGTAATTTCGAATAAAACAAACTACTATATAAATTCTGAGTATATTATTTTTTAAATGAAATTCTCGCGAACCTTATTTCTAAATCGAAGGGTAAGAAGACTAAATTAACACTCTTATTATTATAGGTCCATTTCAGTTGAATCAGGTTAAATATTTATAGTTGGGAAAAATTAAAAATCCATACCCTATATTCCAGTTTGCCACAATCGGTATAACGCAGCACACTGTTGTGTCCAGCAGAGTGAACAATGTGACGCAAACTTTTCCTATTATTTGCAAGAATATTTGTCGAGTTTCTGTTATTTATTATTATTATTATTATTATTATTATTATTATTATTATTATTATTATTATTATTATTATTATCAGCGATTCTTCCATGGATCGGCTGTCTATATACAGTTAAGCAACCACAAGTATCACATTGAGGGAATGAGTTTAACTATTCACCTTAATTGTAATAGAAAAGTCTATTTGCTTGTATATTCTACCTGGAATAACTGCATCCGTTTAGAAAGTTAGGACTAAAGGCGGATTTTCATGTGTCCTTTACCTCCGTGAGTTGCGAGCGATTGTGCTAAACAGCCAATGAAATCACGCATCGGAGATGGCGCGCTACACTCGCGTCAGAGTAGAAATTTGTTCAATTCTGACGGAAGTAGCGCGCGTACACTATTGTATTCACTGACTAACATGGCGGAAGTCGCAAACTTTCTATTTTACGCATGCGCATTAGCTAGGGAGTAGTAATTTGGCGCAATACACGCACGGATGTATGAAAACGAAAATAATTTACGGTGAATACGCTACATGTGATGCTTCCGTTCTAACGCGGGCATGAAAATCCGCCTTAACAACAAAGGGATCCGATGTTCTGACCACACACCGCCCCAAAGTCGTGAGTGCCACAAGTTCTCTTCTACGCCTTGGCAGAATAATGGCTGTTGCGTTCAGGGAGAGAAAGAAACAACTTAATTCCATTGCAGTTATATGCTTTGATAAACGTTAACTTATATTTATAAATTATGTAAGTGATCGTATCCTTTTCTTCTTCTTCTTCTTCATCATCATCATCATATTATTATTATTATTATTATTATTATTATTATTATTATTATTATTATTAATTCTTATTATTATACATTTCTTAACACGGTGATTGCAATTCGTATGGAGTTCCATACACACGGCTCTCCCATGCAGCGCCGCGTGATGATTTTCTATGCACAAACAATATAGGTCTAGACATTACAAGTTCGTTGTGCTCGTTCTATAGGTGTGTATGTAATTAGATACATATGGCGTAGAAATCAAAATTTAATGTCCACGCTACGTATATGCAAAACCACACACAAAGAAATTTATGAACAAAGACATTGAGTTTGAGTTTAACATCTCGTTCAGCAACGAAGCAATATGAGACGTCGACCTACTGATTAACATGGACTCCGAACCACGTGAGCTCTCGCCGAGTCTCCCACGCCAAAGGCGCGTACGCTAACCGCTTAGCCACGAAGGAACTCATGAAGAAAGACACTTATGGGCTAAAACAAAGGCGAAAACAAAGATGTGTGATGTGATTTTGAGTTTATCGTCCCTTTCAGCAGCGAGACTATATGAGACGTGGACGTACTGATTAACGTGGAATCCGAACCACATGAGCTCCCTCCGGACGGAAACAAAGATTACTGGCGGATTGCTGTCCGTGATGCACAGGTGATAACGGTCAACAGTTTTAAATTTAAACAAATATAGTTTTCATTAAGCATACAGTGAATAGTAACGAATTTAACTTACAGTGTACAGACCTCGCGCCACGAGTAAACTCTATACAGAGGGGAGACGGAGTAAAGAGAGGCAGGAAGGTCAACTCTATTTTCAGAATCTGGGGGTGGAAGATGGTTTATGCTTGGCCTTTCCGCGTGGAAAAGATGTGGTATCAAGGGTTGCCAGCACGGCGAAGTTGATTTACAGTACATTGACCTTCTACATTTTACCCGAAGAAATTATCAATCGGGAACCGCAATCATATTTTCAGTAGTGAGCTACTGTTTTTTTTGTGTAGAGTGTTCTTTATTTATGTAATTCAGAAACTATACATGACTGAAGTAAGTGAACATACTAATCGAAACAAAGTGTTAAAAAAAATAAATAATTCAGCACACAAAATCTCATGCCACTGATTTCCAACGATGGCAAGCTTGCAGAGGTTTTGGGAGGGACACGCGATTAGAAATTTAGTAGTTGTTTGCTGTCGCAGTAAGTGGTCAGTTCAACATTTTAGTGCTTGTGGTGTGTCGGCTGTGGAATTGTTATTGTTTGGGGTTTTATTTGTTCGTGTTTTTGTTATTGCTGTTAATCGTTGATTAGTTTGTTATTTGTTGATATATATTTCATCGTGGTGATTTTGTTGAGGAGTTTCCGTGTGTTACGAATTATTGCAAGAGCATGGGAAAGAAAGGCAAAACAATACACAGTGAAGGGAGAGAAATTATTAGTAAAGTTATAGACTTTTGTGACCAAGAAGCTAAAAGCAAGCAATGCATTGTCCCTATCACTCGTGCCAACAAACGTGCAGCAATTGCGACAGGTACTTCGGTGTCTACAATTATTAAGATCCGGAAAGAATCAGATGAAAGAAATGCGCGGTCTCCGCAGCGGAAACTGTTATCTCCTGGGAAACATAGGAAAAAACTCCTAACAGAAATGTACATGTCGATGACTTTGATCGATGTGTTATTAGAAGAACTGTTAATGATATGTACTTAATTCAAAAGGTGGTACCCTCATGTAACAAGCTGTTGCCTGTTTTGAAAGAGAAGATTCACTTTCCGTGGAAAGCCACTTCGTTAAGAAAAGTTCTTAAAGAAATGGGGTTTAGGTGGAAAACTTGCGCCAACAAACGAAAATTGCTTATTGAAAGATCTGATATTGTAGCTTGGAGAAGTAAGAATTTACGGTCTGTAAAGAAGGCTCGTGAGGAAAAAATGACGATCATATATGTAGATGAAACTGCTGTTGATAGTAATATTACATATTCGCGATGTTGGCAAAATGATGATGTAACAGGAGTATATTCTAACAGCAGCAATAAAAATAGACTCATTGTAGTGCACGCTGGAAGTACGGAGGGATTTGTGCCTAATGCACAGTTAATTTATAAAGCAGGCAGTTCTACTGGTGACTATCACGGGCAAATGAATAGTGAGAATTTTGAGAAGTGGGTACGGGAGAAGTTATTGCCAAACATTCCCCCTCAATCTGTTGTAATCTTGGACAATGCTCCATACCACAGCGTGCAATCACTGAGAATCCCAACATCTACCAGTTTAAAGTCAACTATGATTCAGTGGCTACAAACACAGAACCTTTCTTTTGATGAAAACTTAAGAAAGGCTGAACTGTTCCAAATTATTCAGCTGCACAAACCAAGGGAGAAAGTGTATCGCGTTGACAAACTTTTTGAAGAGCACGGCCATTCAGTCTTATGGCTTCCACCCTATATGTGTGATTTGAATGGAATTGAACTTGCTTGGGCAAAAGTAAGGACAACAACACGACAGGTTCGCTTGCAAGTAATACATTGCATGAATTGACAGAACGTGGAATAATGTCTTGCACACAAGATGACTGGCGAGGGTTCTGTAGACATGTAGAAGAATGTGAGCGGGAATATTGGGAAAAAGATGGATTGATGGAACAAGAAATAGAAAGAATTGTGATTTCGTGTACAGATAGCACAGACAGTGAAACATCGGCGAGTTCTTCAGACTCAGATGATGATAGTGATGATTCCCAAGAGATATTAGCTGTTCCATTAGAGTAACACTGGGTAAGTACAATGGAATTATTTTTCTTAAAATTAATTTGAATTTGTTCTAGCCTAGTCAAGTAGACAATATTTCCAGGGTGCGGGGAGAAAAATATATTAGAACGTTGATTGTAACATCTGTATGCCAGTTGTAAGGCATAAGCGTCACAAACCGGTTGGAAGGCCGTTGTCTTCTAAAAATTGGAGCATCAGAAGTACAGTATTTTATTTATTATTACAGTTTTGTTTTGGATGAGGACCAATCGAGTTTTTATGTGAGTCTGCACCTCATGTAAATTAAATTTTTCAGTTTAACGTCCCACAATTATGCCCGTAAGGCTAAGGGAGACGATGATGAAGCAAGTGAATGATAATGGAAGAATTGGTGGAATGAGAATGTGGGAGAAAACGAGGGTACACCTACAGACACAAACTTACTTGACCGGGGATCGAACCAGGGACCCTGTGAACCAGAGCTAAGCAGTTTATCACTGAGTAACCTGCCTCCCTTTTGTACCCCATTCTGAAGTTTGAACTGAAAAAGTAGCGTTTTTTTGGGGGGGGGTGCGGTGATATTCCAGACGGTGGTATTCCCTCTCCCGCATTTTTCTTTTTTTTTTTTTGAGACCAGAAGTCAACATGTGTAACACTTACAAGTTTTTCCTCAAATATAAAAATATCAACCAAAGCAGTTTTTCAAAGAAACTCGAAAAGTAGCGGGGCCGCGGTAGCTCAGTGGTAGAGCGTTTACCTCTGGTACATGGAGTCACTGGTTCGATCCAGCTCGCGCCAAGTAAAGTTTGTATTGGACAAAGACAGTGTGCATGCGTTTCCTCGGGGTTTTCCCGTTTCCTCCCACTTTCTTCATTCCACCATTTCATTCATTTCTCATCATTACCGCCTCCTTTAGCCTAGCCGGCATAACCGTGGGACGTAAAACTCAAAGATTTCGTTTCACTTTTTTCTCGAAAAGTAGCCATTTTTCAAGTTTATTTCCAGGGTAGTATCAGTGAAAATCTCGCCAAAATGGATTCAATGGTTCTTTGTTAAGTGCAATGGTATTTGCTACAGATATTTTCTTTTTTCAAATCTTAACAATTGCTCATAACGTGGCAACCCTGCATCTAGTTCTGAATACAGCGTGTTCGTCACACGGTGTCTTGTGCCCGAATGAAACGGCCTCCCCTGCGCCTGTAAAATCGACAGGGTAGACACATGTGATACACCTACGTCAGAGTTTTACTCGTGGCGCGAGGATAATACAGTGGGGAAGGCTAAGTGGTTCGCAAGAATCGTTACAATATCAAACCCCGTCAAATACACTGCAAACCTGTCAGCAAGCTCCGATCAATATTAAACAGGTATTGTGTTGTAATGTTCATTTCAATGTTTACCTATGTAGGCCTACGGACTTCAATACTCGCCCTCAAACGAAGGTGCAGACTATCCATGATTTGCAGTATCAAACTCTCTGTTTCACCCTCTGTATTTTCGTAACATGTCTCCCAGCGACTACAACATTTTTTTGGTATCTCAATCACTTCTTAGTAGGATAGCTTTAGCTAGAGGCCACTGATTTACCTGGCATTGTATTTTTCACTTTTTAACCTTTGGAATTGACAATCATCGTTCGAAAATTTCAGTCACACCTACCTACGTAATATTAACAACGTTTCTTCGATAATTTCGTAATATTGTATTATTTCTTTTTGTTATTGATTAGCTTGGTTAGGCTTATTTAAACACTTTTTTCTTTGCACCGACGTGTCACATCTCTTAGACGAAAATGCACTAGCTCTCACTGGAAATCAAATCCAGAATCAATGCACTTGAACCATTTGACCACAAGGCACATTTAAAAAGAAGTTTCGATTTTGTTCGGAAAATTGTGATTAACTGTAACATTTAAAAATATATTTAAGAAAGAGTGCGGAGCAAACGCACTGTACTTTCTCGCTCGAATTTCTTACACTGACTCATGTTAGGTTGCAGCTATTTTTGAAACATTTATTTGGGAAATTGCGAATAAAATACTGTGTTTTGGAAAACTTTGTTAGAAGAAACTTTAGGCCCAAAAGTAAAGTACGAATTGGTCATATATCCGTTAGAAATAACTTAAGCCATATATTAGAATTCTTAAGGATATAATTGTATGTGAACTATAAGCAAAAGCGTCTGAGTAATTTCTGAGAAAATCATGAAAAAAGTCATCCCAAGAATAAATTATCCCTTGTGGATCTTTTCAGGACAAACGAGCTATTATATATTGTTAGTGTTTTCATAAAACATTTACTTATAAAATACGAACACAATCGCCTGAGTCGTTCTTGAGAAAATCGCAGGGTAAAAATTACTGTCAAAAGTAATATACTACTTCTAGATTTTCAGGATGAGGGAATTAAACCATATAGCTAGGTTATTTATGTAACATTTATTTATGAAATATGAACAACAAGCATCTGAGTTGTTTTTGGGAAGGTCATCGGGAAAAACTTACCCCCAAAGGTAAACTATTCTATCTGTAATTTTGAGGAAAAACGATTTATGCCATATTGTAAATTATTTATAATTTGGACCAAGTATATCGAGTAATTTTTTAAGCAAATTGTCGGGAAAATTTCACTGTTAGAGTAAACTATCTCTTTTGGATTTTTCTTTTCGGAACAAGCGAGTTATACCATATTGTAATATTACTAGAGAAAATATTTTTACTGAAATTACAACAAATTTGTCTCAGTTATTACTGAGAAAATTGTAAAAAAAAAAATTCAACCCTTGAGAAAACGTCTCCTTCTGTATGTAATCGGGATAAACGACTTATGTTGTATGTTAGTTTATTAATGAAACATTTCTATACGAAATATGAACAAAACTGCCTGAGGCGTTAATGATAAAATCATCGGATGAAAGCTCACCCTAAGAGCAAACTACTCCTTCTGAATGTTTACATGACGAACGAGTTGTCATATTGTTAGGTTATTAATGATACATTTATTTATGAAATGTGGTTGAGAAAAATGTGCAAAAAGAACGCATACCATACAGTAAATTACACAATATGTATTTTTTCAGAAAAATGATTGATACTACGGTAGAGAGTTGTTAATAAAATATATATTTATAAAAAAATAAATACAATCGTCACAGCCTTTTTTTTTAGAGAAAATTGAATTATTTTAAATTTTCATCCTTCAGTAAACTTCCCTTACTTTTAGGTGTCGAAGGATATAAAATTCGAAACGATAGTATGTCATTAAAACGTTATGTCTAGAATTCGGTCCAGATACGTTGAACAGTATGGCCTCTATTTGAGTGCATGTAAAAGCGTGACGAACCGACAGACGATGGGATGGGATCGGATGGGATTCGATCTGGTGTCAAAATAGTATGAGAACTACCAGTCCGCAACTCTACCCACTTGACCACACAGACTATCTTTTGTTGCTTGTCTTCCTCTTAACAAATAAATGCTCATGGCTATAGAGCATGTCACTTCCAAACTTAAGAAAACAGTTTTCCTCTTTGTTTCTATATTTCCGTACATCTTGGTTACACAAGCTAATTTATACTTGGCAGGCAATTTACCCCATAGGTTTAAACCAATAAATGCAATATTTTACTCCACTTTCTAGTTTCTTCATTCAACTTCTGGATACTGCGATACTACAATTGTGAAATTCCCTCTGCAGTCGTGCTGTGCTACTGAAAAATTCCCTCAAAAGCATTTTTGCCAGTATACACAAAACCGATCATAATTTTGTTTTTTGCTTATATCTTTATTATTTTATTATCTTTTTTGGAGTTATCTTCTTAGATGTATTGCTTTCTATCATCTCCACTTACTAATAACTGAACTTTACCCATAAACGTAAGTAAAATGGAATAATTGCGAAAAATCGTGGGTTAGAGTATACACTCATTTTTTTTTTTTTTTGCGCATGAGGGTAACTTTGAGAGTGAAATCACGTGGATGCAAGTGATAGTCACAGTCTATGTCCGTCCCTAGACACGTGCCTGACATGTACCTGGGGAACGTGCCTAGTATGTTCTAGGTATGTTCCCCATGCCGTAAGGGTCAAATAACTACAAAATGCCCCCCCCCCCCCAAAAAAAATATGTTAAATCGCCTATATGCGTAATGTACTGACATTAAGGTCAGTCTAAGAACACATTAAATAAGTAAAAAAAAATGTAGGTATACCTCAGGGTGGGCGCAAACCACCAACCTTTGGATTGCTAACCAAGTGCTCTTCCGACTTGGGACGCAGAGGATGAGGAGTACGTCGCTTGTAGAGGGATAAATTGTTGTGGTCTTTTGAATGTGGCTAATCAGAGTGCTCCTTTAACCGCGTATATTCGACGATAACTGTTTGGGATCAGATAAAATCTGGTCCCCATGCAATTTTATAGCAAAATGACGAGTGTCTATTTACTTTCTTCCACATTCACTTTCAAAGTATACTTGCGACAGTTACCATCTAATAAAGTTGATGCGTTTGTTGCTTCTAGTACACAATCGCTTAGAAAAAGAAGCAACAAATGCTTCAACGTCGGAGTTGAATTTAGAATACTGAAATAGTGCATGCCTAGCACATCATGTACTGTTAGAGTGTCTGGAACAATATGTATTATCTGTCAGGAAAGTAAATGTACACCTACTTTTCGAGTCTGGCATTCCTGCGCTCCATCCGTGGAGAGCATGAGAATTAAATCAATCAAATATTTACTGAGGGGCAAAAAGAAAATTTTAATCCGAATAAGACATTCCTGAGGGGCACAAGCTGTGAATACGAATAGTGCAGCGCGTAAATAAAGGACGACACCGAAAGAGAAAGCCAGAAACAGCTGTTAAACTTAGAAAAAAGAGTAAAAATTGTCGATGTGGGAACGACAACTAAACGCCGACAACTAAACGTTCACCATGCCATGATGTTGGTGTAGTGGTTAAGGTGCTTGATTACAAATGCAAAGGTCGCCAGTTCGGACCCCCGTCAAGGACATTTTTAAAAATTTTTGTTGATAATACATACAGCTCATGAGAGGGTAAAAGAGGTCTATTTAGTTTTTCGTAGCAATTATTATTGGTAATGTTTAGTACTGATAATACTTTTTGACTTTGCGTATTGCTTTTATTCTTTTCTTCATTTCGAAAGAGAAGAATATCCGAACAAATGCCACCAAAATTTCTCTTATTTTGAATGTAAACGCACTTTGCGATTAGTGAAGAATAAAAATTGAACGTTCCGAAGTAGCTGCAAAAGGTAAAAACATGGAAGTGGACCATACTCATGGTTACTAAAAATACAATTTCTACATGCTTTACACCTCCCGACCACATTTCTACGTTAGCAAGTAAGAGGCTTGTGTTTAGGTTAGGCTGGTCAATACGTTTTGCAAAGGGGCCCGGTTTAGCTCTGACGCACCACAGGTGCGAGAAGGGAGCAAAACACTTCTGTTTGTGCTATCTATCTGTATATATATAACGCTATTTGCGAATGCCATAACCACCCTAATTTTCAGCGGATTGAGACGAAACTTGGCACAAACATTAATTGTTGAAATATCTTGATGAGTTCGTTAACCAGAATAATCAGATGGAAATGTTCAAAATGGCGGCCCTTCAAACTCTTAAAAAGTTCCAAGGGAACCAAATTTCGCCCATAAATAGGTATTCAGAAAGTTTCAATAACTTTTCCTCTTTTACTGAAATATTTGTGTGCAGGGACTTATCCCCTTTTATTGAAATATTGGACCTGGATAATCGCCTAAAAAAGGTTCACGCCCTTTCGGTACGGTCAGGCTTTTTTTTTTTTTTTGCAGGAGAGGGTTATTTCCTAGCGGGACAAGGTGATTATTAGTGATGATATGGAATTACACATTGAAAGTGAAGTAACTTGTGAAACGTGGTACTTGAAAGAATAATATAATAAATGTGCTTTCCTCTAACACAGATAACTGTAAATCATGTATTTCGAGTTCGGGAGCGTGAATGGCGAGGAGTGTTATTTGATTTGCTTTTTAGTAACACTTTCCAATGCAAATAAAGGCAGGCAACATTAGTGGTAAGTAATTAATAATAATAATAATAATAATAATAATAATAATAATAATAATAATAATAATAATAAAGTGAAACCTCCCTTAACGGACACCTCTCAATAACGGACACCTCTATAATACGGACAGATTTTTTGTCCCGGCAAAACTATAGGTTCTCTTACGGAACAAAACCCTCCTTTATACGGGCACTCTCAGATACGGACACGGACAATCCTTTTCTTCCCTAAACGTTTCAATAACCTCTTCATAACGGACAGGAATTATTATCAGTTCTGCGATATATTACACTAGACAGAAAAGTATTTTCCTCACAAGTGTATATATCATTAGCCTAGACGTGGTGAACCATCAAACAGAACAGATTGAAGCTGAACTTGAAATTATTCTTATTATTTGATTTAAATGAAAATCACTTTCATTCCCGCTTTCCCCACCCATGTAGGAAAAATATATCCAAACATCTTTGGTATATTATTCTTCATTAGTTGATGAGCGGTATACGCGGGTTTTTTACAGGGTGATGACATGCAGTTAAGAAAATTACCATACATACATTATCTTTTGTAGTATACGAATATATTAACATATCCCCCAGCAATAACATTTGTAGTGTGCCGGACGCACCATCTCAATTGGCGCCAAAATTTTTGCCACACTCCACAATTACTCAAACAATTAACGACAATTATTTTACTAATTGTGTAGACAAGTTTATTTTTTCTTAAATCTTAAAACAAGGAAAAGCAATAGAACAGGGAAATGTTAGTCATTCTCTTCGCGCTCATTCGGTTCCTTCCAGCTGTCTTTATTTTATTTTATGTTTTTTCGGATGAAATATTGAGTCTGCTTCACCCTCTCCCAGGCAGCTGACTGTCTGCCTCAAGAAGCAGTTAAACTATAACCTTTCTCATCTGAGAAGATAATATTTTCTTTTAGGAGGAAAGTAACAGATTCCTACTTTTGGTTATCACAACCTTAAATAAATAGACACAACAGGAATAATCTGAATTTCGTTTAGTTAACTCAAAGGTTAAAAAGGTTATTTTGCTAGCCAGCAATATATTCAATAACTCTGACACAAAGTCTCATTTCCTCGCAATACAACCACAAGTGTTGGATTATAAATTTGATTACTCACACTGTTTTTGGACGTTTTAGTAATACAAATTGTCATAGTCTTAAGTTATTATTTTTACAGCACACTTGTAAAGTTTGAACTTTTAAACTCTTTAAATTTTATTGGAAATATAATGTGTCTGTAGAGTCATGGTGTAATTGAACCTGTCTTAGTAAATTGCACTATATGTAACCAGACGTGACTCTTTGTACACATGAGGTCAAATGTCAGCCTCCTCAGGTTATCAGGGTTTTTGTATAAAGAAATTTTCCCATGTAAAGGAAGCTTTTAGGATACGCCCTTCGACTGCTTGCTCAGCTGCAGATACTCAAATTCGTTTCATAAATATTTAGAAATCCAATCAGGTAAAACCCTGGCTTACCCCTGCATTCACACGTTCCTGCCCTAGTGCCGTGTGAAAATGATAAGGGCAAACAAAATTAAGGACATCTCTCTTTTTTGGGGGATTATCATCAGGGAATTAACATACAGTTTTTCGAAGAGGCACGAGCTTACGCTCGTTGCCCCCTTCGGGGAAATTCCGATAACCTTTTCGAAGAGGCACAAGCTTCGTGCTTGCTGCCCCCTTCGGGTAAAGTTCCATCAGACTCCAAGACATGGACTTATCGTCCACAGCCTAACTATGAACTTACGCCGGAACGTTGACACTCTTATTCTAGCCCGTTCTTTGGTCGGGAGAAACTTTGTTACATCATTCACCGACTTGTGCTATTGTGTCGGCAGTGACTGTTAAATTCCATCATACGGCGTAAGGACGGTATTCCTTTCACCACGGTCATTTCATAAAGATTCATCATTGGAGACGAGCAGTGTGTGTTATCGCCAATTCATTCCTAAGTGCTCACTTCAACTGGATAGTACCACTGGTCTCACTGTGAGTATACAGTTAATCTAAAAACTTAGTTACTACTACTCAGATTCTGTTTACCTAATCTGAGCACTGGCTCTACACGAATCTCTTCAAGATCTCTCATTAACTCTAACTCTTGTGTTCCTGAACGCTTCCTAATACAATATTAGTTAACCTGTGCTAACGCTGATTTACGTATCTGTAGAACACCACATGTAGGAAGTCACTTGTGTTGTATTAAGTCCACGGACTTATTCGAGCCAGCTAATAAAATTCTTCCTAACTCGAACTTGCGTCGCTTACGTCATTTAAAAACATTCTCAATACTTCCTTTTGGTGAACGTTTCATAATCTTTCTTAAGATCTATATTAACGCCTCGTATCGACGTGCCAATATTGTAGTCTACTGGAGATAGCAGATGACCTTTGGAATGAAATCCTGTTGGACATCGTTCTAACCTGGGAACTGCATTTTCCATTCGTCTCACCTCTATTCCATCATCCATCCAGGAGAAGACCAGCCTGTGCGAAGTCCCAATTTTCCGAAGACTTCTAGTCCTGTGCGAAGCTCAGTGACGACATCGTCTTACACGAAGTCCTGACCATCGTCCGTCTATCCTGCTCTTGTATTTCAGCCGCTCGAAGTACAAGTGAGTAATTTTATCGCAATAGTGTTTTTAAGTGATTGTGCTACCTGGTGCAGACGAAACGGCTACAGCAACGTCGAGGTAACCCAGAGTCTTCCCATCTCGACTTGGAGTGCCTGGAGGTAGGACCACGGACCTCAGGTGGGTTACCACTGTGTATTTAATATTTTCATGTATCGTCATCCGCAAAAAAAAGTTCGCATATACTGTAACTTCCACATTTTCATTAATAACTCGCTCTTCTGACTATATTATCGCTTCTTTGTGCTTTCCTTAACAAAGCAGTGTAATAATGCATAATTATTTATTATTTTAGAGAAAACATAAAGCAAAATAAGAAAATTATAAGCAAAAAACCTTTAATCTTATGAAACCTTAGTGTGTCAAATAATTACACGAAGAATATCCCGTGGGAAAAAAGAGGGAAAATGACACAGGTATTAGGAAACACTCACTAACATGTGAAGCTATTGAACAGAAACATGAACTTAAGAGTCAACTACGTATTTCTGCGTTTAATATGCAATTCACACTTCATGCACAGTTCCAATATGCAAAATCAGTCAATATCTTCAGTTGAAATTACTGATATAGGGAGAAAATGACTATTTAAAACTTCAGGTGTGAACGTGCGCTTGGAGCGATATATGAGCATTATTACAACATATTTTTTCATGAACTGTCTCGGTGGTCAAGCGCGTTTAGTCGTGTTCTTGAAAGTCTAGCATCGGAGGGCGGCAGTTCGAATCTGCCTCCCGGCAGTTTTGACTTTTTTCAACATATGGAAACATTTCTTTAAATATAAAGTTCTGCTTTGAAGTGCTTGAAAAAAAAAATCAGATGAACTATCACGTTTCAAAGCCTGTTACATTTGTTCACCCTGTCATCATTTATATACGAAGACGCTAAAATGAGGAAAGTTAACATCGTTATAATGGGAACAACTTTCTGATTTGAATACCAACCTTAAATCACACGTCCAAAATGAAAATTATTCATGTTTTGATACCTATTGTAATATACAGGTGTGTATATATAGAGAAAGAAAGAGAGAGAGAGAAAATATAAGAGAGAGATAGAAAACAATATAAACGTAAAAAGTTATTGCAATTCATAATCTGGATTTTTACAAAGCGATTTCAACGCTTGAAGCGACTTAATATTCATAAAGCATCTTTTTCTTGAAGTGTCGCAAATAGTCCTATGCTTTGTAATATGTGCCAAAGAAATAAATACATGTTTTTAACAGGATAGTATCGTCTACCTTTTGCTTCAATTGATGGTATAAAATAATGTTGAGTTGATTTTAACATCCCTTTCAGCATCGAGGCTATATGAGACGTTTACCTACTGATTAGCGTGAAATCCGAACCACATGAGCTCACACCGGGAATCGAACCGAGTCTCTTACGTCAAAGGTGCGTATGCTAACCGCTTAGCTACGAAGGAACTCGGTATGAAACTAGAATAGCACACATTACCCCATATTATTTCACCGAAAGATTTCTGTTTTATGATCAGTTAAAATAGTATTTCTGGACACCGTAGCGAAAAATGTATTTGCTTTTTCAAGTAGTGTACGAAAAATACAAAGAATAAACACAGTAGAAACGAAACCAAGAAATGAATTCAAAGTAAAATGCTTTGCCTCTCTCGAATAAATCACTCAATGTATTACAAGTGCATATCTCGTGCATTTCCAGTAGAATTATTAAAACGCGCTGGCTTTATAACTTGGCTGTGTGGTCTAGTGGCTGGCATGTGTGTCTGTGGTGTACAGGGTACCGGGTTTGATTCCCGGTGGGAGAACTTTTGGAATTTTAAATGTTCTCGACGTGTCTGTGTTTGTGTTCCTATCATTCAAGGTTACTGTAAAACGTGTATAACCGAGTAGGAAATATACAGAAATTACTGATAAGGGGAAAGTAGACTTTGGTAAATGAACTTCGGGGCCGCCTTTCGCGACGTAAATTAAGAAGAAAATAAGTGGGTTTAGCGAGGCGCTTGAAATTACAGTAATGATTGACGGTTCGGTTCCCAGTCCGGTTTTCTTTCAATATAAGGATATTTTATTTTTTCGAAATACAACGTTACATTTTTAACATTTGAATTGGTTATAAAAACAAAATCAGATAAACTGTCAGCTTTCAAACCTCTGTCACTTTCATTCACCATCTGTTTGTATACGAAGATGACGCTATGGAAATGCTAGCACTACCAAAGTTCAAATAGATTTCTAAGTTAATATCAAATTGAAAACACACGCCCATATAGTTCAATTATACCAAACAAAGTCCGCTATCCCCATTCCCTTTGGCGGTAGGGGTAACTTCAAAATTTTAAAGTGGGACCCCCATTTCTTATTGGACATTTCGATTCTCCAGAGAAAACTGACTGGTTTCACCCAGAATTGAAAACAATTCCTTCACGGATGGCACTTTAATACGGGAAAAGGAGGGGTAGCAAAATGTTATGAAATTTTTTTTTTGTCAGATCCGTGCTCTGTGGTCATACAGTTAGCATACTGGACTGCACAGTCAGAGATCCTGATTTCAATTCCTAGTAACCCTAGGGGAACACCAAATGAGTACATAACAAGTAGTGACTATTTTCATGAATATATGCATCATATAAAAATCGCTTAAAGTTTGATACTAAGATATTATTATTATTATTATTATTATTATTATGTTACATATTACTTGAGCTTATAATTAGGAAGACCTAGGCGCAGATGGGAGGACAATATTAAGATGGATCTAGCAGAAATAGAAATACAAAGTAGAAACTGGATCCAGTTAGCTAAGGATAGAAGTCAGTGGAGAGCTTTTGTGAATGCGGCATTGAACCTCCGGGTTCCATAGGCCATAGAATTAGTTAGTTAGTTAGGAGGGTAAGTGTGCCTAAAGTCAGCCGTCTCCAGTAGTCAGCCATTTTTCATAAAAAAGCATATTAAATAAACATACAGTAGCTTGTTATCAAACAAATAATCAACTACAACTTAAATCAGAGCTCCAGTATTCAACCTCATTTGTTCTGGCCTGGTGTGACTCCTCGTGATAGAAAAGAAAAATTATCATTTGAGGTCTGCTGATGCAAGTGAGCAAAGTGCGCATTTTGTTAATAAAAAAAATAAGGAAGAAGCTTTACTTCAAAGTTAAGTTAAAATTATATTATTGTAAAATAGTACGAGTTGTTCCTTTCTTCTATGCATGAATGTATCGTAGCTTATTAAAAATTCGTGGTTTATGATACAAAACAAGATATTGCGTAGAAATAAGGGGGCTGACTACTGGAAATGACTCTTCACTTCAATTTCCAATGGTCAGCCCCCCATTACTTTCAACGGACGGCTACTGGATACATAAACTCCAGTAGTCATCCACTTATCATTCATTCAATTTAAATGACACATGACATACAACTAAGACACTTAACTAATACGTAGAAGACTTTTCTAACGATTTAATGAAAAAGTAACTGTTATGATGTCACTAATTGCATCATACAAGTATAATACAGTTATAAAGTACGGGACAAAATTAAGCGATCGAAAATGCCATTAAAACTTATGACGATGTTGGTCGTTTATTTTTGTCCCGTACTTTAACATCAGTCTGGTATTGTAACCATTTCAATTCTTGTATTTTTCTAGAACTGAGGGAAAAAAGGTTAAGGACTTATGGCTGGTCTGAATTATTTCTCTAAAATTTAAAAAGGACAGGTAATGAGTATTTATTTTACCCTAATCAAGGGCGCCGATTTCCCTGTAAATTTGGGGGTCATTCGGATGCGGAAGGTTAGGATTTTAAGACAAATTGCATTCAAATTATGCCAAATATTGTATATTCATAAATACAATAGGGGGCCCACATAAGCTTTGGGGGCCCGGGCCCCCCGGCCCTAGCAGGATCGACGCCCTTGACACTGATCATAGCTTAGTCTTTTAATCTAAGGTAGCTATGAGGAAGTAAGGGTTATCAATATCTAATTGATTTATTTTTTTAAATCACTCCGCACAATGTCGCGTTTCTGCACGTTTTTAATTCCAAGGCTGCAATTGCTCTTCAACTATTATTATTATTATTATTATTATTATTATTATTATTATTATTATTATTATTATTATTATTATTATTATCTGTTCTTATCTGCTCTGTTCCTAGAGTTGCCTGATTGCCGAAACAATACAGAATAATCATAAATATTTACATTCTAACTCACTGTGAGCGTGAGGAAAATATGTCTAACAGTTTAAGAACGCGTGATTTAGCGTTTCTTTCAACCAATCCAAAGACATCTACTGGAATAGACTCAGTGTCAGATGTTTTTGCAATCAGGTGCGTTGAGGATACTCTATCCAAAGAGTCTTCTTATTCTACACTAATGAACACATATAAGGCTATTGTTCTGTCCGAAGAGGATCGATCTGCTATCAGTAGATACTTGCTAGTGAAATGTTCGATATCTTAGTCCTGGAACATACTAAATTTTAGCAATTGGCCGTCTAGAGCCTACAAATATATCTTCGATATCAGAAATAGACGTTACGTCTGACTCAAACCAGGAAAACAACATATCCGTTATGGCATCTTGTACTGAAGCGAGGCAAGGTGAAAGGTCTGCTTCTGCTTCTACAGTCAGTAGAGCCAGAAATAACTCCATATAATCTCAGAAGAAATTAAAAGAAAATCTTCGTAAAATACTTCCATATCATCTGGCTTTGATTAGCATCTTTTCTGGCTAGCTCCAATCAAAAACAAAACTACCAAACATGTGCCCAGAGAAAAAGTTCAACGTGCAGTATCCTACCAAGCATGGAGAAATTATCAGATGGTAAAGAATGAAAAGAAAAGAAAACTAGAAGAGGAACGTCTAAAATGAAAAAGGGAGAGAATACAAAAGAAAGGAAAAATTTTAAGTAAAACAAAAAGAAAAGGATTGTCAAGCCAAGTAGCACTAGTAGTTAAAAAGACGAGACGCAAGAAGTTGTTGAAATGCCGTCTAAGGCCTGAAGAGGAATTCACAAGTGATATTGAGAACGATACACTTAAATATATTGGGTGTCACTTTTGTGATCACTGGTACTACTTAAAATGCACATGCCTCAGTGAATTATCGTACGAGGAACCTGCTAAACAAGTGCTTATGTGTCCTGAATGTGCTTAATGAACTTCATATTAAAGGGTTAATGTCATAGCTAAATATAAATATCAATGTAAATATAAATAGGCCTATATATTAGTTTTAAATAGGCTAGTCTAGGCCGAGGCACATTTTTCTTAGTTTATGGTAAATATCATACAAGATGTCTTTTTTCCTGTATCGCAATATATTTTCCACCAGGCCTGCTTCTAGCCACAGAGGTTTGGGGGGGCATAGATATGTTAGGGGGGGCAAGTCATTAAAAATCTCTTACACATATCTAAATTGTGTTTTTTGTGTTGAGGTCTGGAGGGGCCACGAAAAGTTTAGGAGGGCCAGGCCCCCTAGCTCCCTCTAGTTGCGGGCCAGTTTTCCACGTAGTTTTTCTTT